>NC_137771.1:132024960-132717460 GCF_963455305.1 Plecotus auritus | reverse complement strand
GAGCATTTGAGGACACTCACCCTCTGGCTTTGAAAATGGTAGGACTTTGTAACAAAAGGGCCCGCTGCAGGGCCTGATGCTTCCATCACCCATCAGCATCTATTCACAATGGCTGCCCTCTCCTTCTTCCCACTGCTGGCCCCCACCCTTGGTCTGCCCCCACAGCTGGCCCCTCACCTGCCTGCCATTATCACCAACCCTCTGACATTCCAGCTGGTGGCTCGAGACTTGTGTGGAGGCAGAGAGGGAAAGAGACAGTGCTGGGAGGAAGAAGGAAGGGCTCTTCGGCTGTGTTATCTCCTTCAGTTCTGTTATGTTCTTCCTCTCTCCTTCTTTCTGCCCCTGTGCCTATAATTGACAGGCCTCTTCCCAAGATGAGAACTTGAAAGTCAACCATTCCCAGCCTTGAAGGTTGAGCCAGCCCCTCCTCTAACAGAGGGTCTGAGCAACCCTGGTGGCTGCCTGTGCTCAGCTCCTCAGCTACATGGGACTGAATCCCTTGTCGCTAGGGTTGGGAGTCACAGTAAAGGTTCTCTTTCTTCTCTTCCCTCCCCCATTGCTGCTTCTTGGTTAGAGGACATGGTAAATATTACTTTCATAGAAGTCAGATATTTCATAGAGAAATTATGTTTGAGGTTAGATGTTTTCACTTGGGTAAGGTGAAGGGCCTCTTCCTGGGGCAGGGCCTCCTCTTGTGGAGGTTCCTCAGATTCCAGGTTGCTGCTCTGGGGATGTATTCCTTCCCATACATAGAAGGTGGGAGCCAGGAATAGGGTTGGCGGGGGCAACAGACCTTCCAGACTTGCTGCATTTTCAGTGACAACAGGCTTTACCTACATGTTCCCGGTGGAGCCTTGGATCTCTTACGGCGCCTGCAGAGTGACCGGCTTTGCTCTAGCAGCCCAGGAAGCCTTGGGCGCTAAACGTGGTGACTCCCAAGGTCATTATGTGTTTCCCCTGGTGGGCTGCGGAAGTCCAGACAGGTTCATCCTGGGGTACTTGCTTCTGTTTCTCAGGGCTGTGTTATGGGCCCTTTTCCTCCTTTCGCCTGGCCTCCACCCTCTAATCCCAGGGTCTGTACCCTGGCCTGAGGTCCACTGGTTCCTTTTTGAGAAACTAAAGCTGGGCACATATTGACTTAATCCTTCAGGAATTGTTACTTGGGTAAGTCAAGTGCCTGGCCTCAGCCACCTGTGCTGTCTGTCCCTCTCCCAGCCTAACTGGTAGTCTTAGCCATGGATACCTAGGCCTGCCCCTTTCCTCCTGACCCACCAGGGGTATTCATTGACAGTGGCTGTTCTGCAGTGGGGCACATGGCCCTTGATTGCTTATTAGTAAACTAGAGGCCCAGTGCACGAGATTCGTGCACTGGGGGATGGAGGTTGGGGGATGGGGGTGTTCCTCAGCCCAGCCTGTGCCCTCTCCTAGTTGGGGAGCCCTTGGGGATGTCCGACTGACAGCTTAGGCCCGCTCCCACTGCCCCAGTCCCCCTGTGGGAGCGCACTTACCACCAGGGGGCAGACGCTTAATGCAGGAGCTGCCTCCTGGTGGTCAGTGCACATCATAGCAACCAGTCGTTCTGCTGTTTGGTTGATTTGCATATTAGCCTTTTATTATATAGGATGCATGTGACATTGCTTCCACCTATGAAGCTGATCTCTGAGGACTGGAGTGGGCTCTGATGATGTCTCCATTAGGCCAAACCCTGCCCCTGTGCATGTGTTCTCTGCCACAAAGAAATGTTCCCAGCAGTAGTGTCCAACTGGCCCTCCTATCTTTGGGCCAGAGCACACCCAGGGCCTGCTAAACCAATCCAGGTTTACTCTCACGGCCCCAGTACTATGAAGGTTGGAGGCCTATTGTAAGTTATCCATTCCCTTCCCCTACCCCCCAGCCCCAATGTCTCAGCCATTGCCCTCTTTTTGAGGCCAAGTGTGGAGGGCCTGTTAGCCATTTTCCTTTTTGACTCTCACGGCCTGTGCAGGCAGAATCCTTTCTTCAGGACCCCCTCAGTGAGAGGCCAGGGAGGCGAGCCCTGACTTTGAGCAGAACCACAGAGGAGCAAAGCAATGGTCAAGGCTGGCCCCTGCCCCTCAGCCCTGTACAATTAAAGGTATGAGCCTAGATTGACCTCTGCAGAACTGGGGGGAAGGCTGGGACCAGTCCTCTGTCTCCAAGGGGCAGAGACCCTCCCTGCCTCCAGCCTACCTTATTTGGAAATACTGAGTAATACTTTAAAATGTATTCAAGAGATTTCCAATAAATTTTTTTCTGTACTTTAAAAAAAAACAACAAAAAAAAGACAACCTTTCAGAAAACTAAGATAGAACAAACTTATTTAATCTATGATAACCTATAGCTAATATCACATTTAATGATGATAAACTGATTGTTTTCTCCCTTATATCAGAAACATGACTAGCATGTTTACTATCCTTAGTTCTAATTAACATTATACTAGAAGCTCTAATAAGACAATGAGGGAAGAAATAAAATGCATCCAGAGTGAAAAGGAAAAAGTAAAACCTCCTTATTTACAAATGATATAATTAATAGAACACCACTGAAATGTACAAAAAAGGTACTGGAGTAAGCACATTTAACAATATTGCTGGATACAAGGTCAATATTAAAAAAATATTGTATTTCTTTATATTAGCAACAAATAATTGAAAAATAAAATGAATACCATTTATAATAGCATCAAAATAAGAAATCAGAAGAAAAAATATTGGAAGAGATATGAGAATCTCTACTTTGTAAACTATAAAATACTGTTGAGAGAAATTAAAGAAGACCTACATAAATCAAGAGAGAGATGTGCTTATGGATGAGAATACTTAACATTTGAAAATATTTAATCTCCCCCAAATAACAATTAAATTTAAAACTATCCTATTTAAAATCTAATAGGAGCCTTTTAAAAAAATGACAGTTATTCAAAGAATTCATAAAGAAATTCAAATGACCTTGTATAGCTACAAAAATCAATAACAACACAACAACCTTAAAATTAAAAAAAAACAAGCACAGATTTGGAGTACTAACTGCCTGACTTCAAGCTTTATTATAAAGCTATAATAGTGACTAGAGTTTGGTAGAGGTATACAATTAGCACAATTAAACAATTTACTGTCCAGAAATAGCCCAACACACATAAAAAGCGATTTCTGCAAAAGGTGCAAAGGCAATGCAGAGGAAAAATTATACTGGAGCATTTGGACATCCATATGAAAAATGTAAACTTGGATTCATACATCACAATATATACAAGAATTAACTCAAAATATCATGGACCCAAATATAAAACTAAAACTGTACAATTTCTAGAAGTAAACATAAGAGGATATTTTTGTGATCCTGGTTTACACAGAGATTTTTTAGTTATGACACCAAAAATATTATTCATGAAATAACAAATTATTTAATTAGACCTCACCAAATTAAAAACTGCTACTTGAAAGACACTGTTAAGACTATAAAAGATAAGCCACATATTGGGAGGAAATATCTGTAAAGCACATGTATAGAGGACTTCTATTCTGAATCTATAAAGTATATGCTAAACTTAATAACAAATAATAATAATGCAATAACAATATTGTGAAAGGATTTTACCAGTCATTTTATTACAAAATATTGACAGATAGCAAATACATATGTAGAAAAAATCTCAATATTATAAGTCATTAGAGAAATGCAAAATTAATTCATAATATGATACTACTACAGAACTACTAGAATCTCTAAAAGGTAAGACTGAATATATCTATTGTCAGGCATGTATAGAGGAACTGGAATTCTTGTACACAGTAGTATAACTGTAAAATAGTGCAACCACTGTTAAATTTTTTAGTATCTTAAAAAGTTATATACTTACCTAACATGTGATTCAGACAGTCAACTTCTAAGTATTACCCAAAGCAGTGGTCGGCAAATTGCAGCTCGCGAGCCACATGCAGCTTGCGAGCCACAGTTTGCCGCTCTGTTGACTAATGAGTTTGCCGACCACTGACCCAAAGGAAATGAAGGTATATGTTCATACAAAAACTTGAACATGAATGTTTATAGCAGCTTTATTTGTAAAATCTGGAAAAAAATCCAAATGTCCTTTGTCAAGTTAATAAACAAAAAATGGTAAATCTATAGAATACATTACTCCTAACTACAAAGTAATGGACTATTGATACATAACACAATGCAAACAAACCTATATATATAAAAGCCTAAATGACTGGCCGACTAGCTGACTGGCCGGTAGCTATGACATGCACTGATCAACAGGGGGCAGATGCTCAAAGCAGGAGCGGAAACCACAGACATGGAAACATGGAACTGATGAATCTCAGAGGGAAGGAGGGAAGGTGGAGGGTGGGAAGAGATTAACCAAAGATCTCATATACATACTAGAGGCCCGGTGCACAGATTTGTGGACCGGAGGGGCCCCTTGGCCTGTGCCCTCTCGCACTCTGGACCCCCCTGGGGGATGTCAGACTGCCAGTTTTGCCAGATCCCCACAGGCCAGGATGAGGGACCCCACCGGTGCACGAATCCGTAGCTTTGAAACCAATTACTTTATAAGATATGTACTTGAAATACCCATGTTCCTTTGAAAAAAGTTACAAAAACTAAAAGTATGTGTTTTTCAGGCCCAACACTTGCATCTCCAATCCCTGGCCAGTCAGCTGATTAACAAACCCTCCTCTGTTTAGGATAACAATCTCTAACCCTTGCAATGATTAAGCTCTTCCTTAAGTATTTCTTTGCCAGCAAGCTTTATTATTAAATTCTAGGATAACAATTTAAACCCAGGTTGCTAGCAATTTTCTATTAAACTTAAAAGGAATACGTTTATATTTATCACATAACATAATAAGTTAGTAAATTAAAGGATCTGATATATTAGGTTTCAGATTACAATGCAAAATATGGAATTGGGTAACTAAATTTTTTGCTTTGAGATTTAAATTTGGAGTGTATAAGATAATTTATTTGACTTAGTGTGCATGAAGTATGAACTGTTTAAGCAAACTTTAACTTTACTGTGCTTAATTCATTTTATTAGATTTAAGAAATGTTTTAATCATTACAAAAGTTTTCTTACTATGTCATACACAAAATGGAACTCTTTTGAAGAAAATTGAATATATTAAAGTTGAAATATAGTTAAAACTATTTAAGGAAATATAAGTTATAAATTGAAAATTACTTAAAGAAATTTAATCTGCTTAACTTGAAGTAAGCAAACACAAATAAAACAGAAATGTAAGTGATTTTATTCATTAGATTCATAAATATAATAGCATTATCTATAAACTGTATTTAAATTAGTAAAGCATACTACATTATAGACCTGTATTAGTTAATGACTATTAATTTAAAACTTGAATCCTAATCTGTGCAGAAAGATAACCTAAGATTCAAAAATTTCACAATACCATTGGCCACTGACTGTCAGTGGTAAGCAAACTCATTAGTCAACAGAGCCAAATATCAACAGTACAATGATTGAAATTTCTTTTGAGAGCCAAATTTTTTAAACTTAAACTTCTTCTAATGCCACTTCTTCAAAATAGACTCGCCCAGGCTGTAGTATTTTGTGGAAGAGCCACACTCAAGGGGCCAAAGAGCTGCATGTGGCTCGCGAGCCTCAGTTTGCCAACCACGGGACTATGTGAACAAGAATGAATCTCCAAAAGGGAACATATACATATGAGACAACAAAACATTGCATTCATATTTAAAGTTCTCTTTAAAAAATATATTTTATTGATTTCAGAGAGGAAGTGAGGGAGAGATAGAAACATCAATGATGAGAGAGAATCATTGATTGGCTACCTCTTGCATGCCCCCTACTGAGGGTCAAGCCTGCAACCTGGGCATGTGCCCTGACTGGGAATTGAACCATGACCTCATTGTTCATAGGTTGCTGCTCAACCACTGAGACATGCCGGCTGGGCCATATTTAAGGTTCTTGAGCCTGAATTTCTCATGTTTGCAACATGCCCTTTATTATGACTCTAACAATGCACAAAAATAAATTATAGTCTTCCATGGTTAGTGTTTTTGCTATGCAAGGCCAGGAATTTATGTTTTTAATAAATGAATGTGCTATGAACTTTTTGCTGGGTAAGAAAATAAATAAATCTCTTACCACTTGGGACAGCATAGATGGACCTGGAAAATATTATGTTAAGTGAAATAAGACAAACTGAGAAAGACAAATATCACATGATCTCACTTATTGTGGAATCTAATCAACAAAATGAATTAACCAACAAAATAAGACCCAAAGCAGGGAGACATGGAACAGACTGACATACCTCCATGTGGGATGGGGGATGAGAAGAGATAAATCAAAGAACTTATATACTTACATGCATAGCCTATGGACATAGGCAATAGGGTAGTGAAGACCTGGGGAGGGCGTTGGGGCTGGGAGGAGGGGAGAAAGGGAAAGAAAACACGAGATATCTGTAATACTAGCAATATAAAAAATATATTTTAAAAAAGAAAATAAATGAAGAAAACATTTATAGAAGGAAGGAGGACCCTTGACCTGGGTGTCCTAATAAGAAGAAAACTTTATGATTAAGGAGTTACTATGTTTTTCCTAAAGAGGCATGTTTGAATTGTTCATTTTAGAGATTTGATGACAGCAGAATCAAAAGTTCCTATTGCTGAGGAGGCATTAAGAAAAAAGTATCTCTTAACTTTCTAAGGAGGTTAAGAAACTCTGGGACAAAGTCATCAGAAGAAAAGTTATATGTATAGTACATAAAGCCAATCAAAGAAATGACCAATGTCTTTTTTTGAGAGATAGTTTCTAAGAATTTAAAAGATGTCAATTATTAGGAGTGAAGGAAAGATTGGTAGGGGAGAGAGTTTAAACAATGGCAAGGATCACAAAGCCTCCTATGTATTTTATTGTGTTGTTTTTTATTGCTTGATTTTCCTAGAAGGTGGTGACGATTAGGCTAGAAGCCAAAATTGGGAGCATCGTTTGAGGTGGGGTAGGGGTTTGACAAGGAAAAGGTGTTTTAAGAAAGAAATAATTTTTGGTCATAAGAGAAGGAATAGGAATTTTTTTTATTAGTGGGTGATTAACACACTGAAAGTGTAGTATAAATTACTGTAAGCAGAGAATATTGGGAGGTAGTGGATGAACAAAGGTCATAATTGAGATACAGGATAGTTGGAAATATTTGGCCTAGGAATTAAGTTTTGAGCACTGCTTTATTAAAACATGAATAAGAGGCCTGGAGATCTGGTTTAAAGAGTTTTGTTGAGATCATCTGAGTTTTATATTTCTGAGTAACAAATCACCACTAACATAGTGGGTTAAAACACCTACTAATTAGCTCACATTTCTGTAGATCAGAAGTCCTGGTGGGCTTGATTGTTCTCTGCTGAAGATCTCCTAATACCAGATTCAGAATTTCAACCAGGCTGAAATCTTATCTGAAGTATCTGGGGGAAATTTGCTTCCAAGCACATTCAAGTTGTTGGTAGAATCCAGTTCCTTGGGGTTTTATTACTGAGCACCCCCTGTCATTACTGGCTCTGTCAGGGGGTGCTCTCCTCTTCTACAGGCCATGGCTCAGTCCTTTTCATGGTGCCCCTTCCATAAAAAAAAAAAAAAAACAAGAAAAATACATTAAAGCATTCCCAGGCTTAG
This sequence comes from Plecotus auritus, assembly GCF_963455305.1. NCBI lineage: Eukaryota > Metazoa > Chordata > Mammalia > Chiroptera > Vespertilionidae > Plecotus > Plecotus auritus. The sequence goes on along the minus strand of NC_137771.1, from coordinate 132,709,782 downwards.
AATCTCCTTGACTTGTCCTTCTGCCACCAGATGGAGATACTTCTCTGCTTTTAAGAGCTCACATGACCAAAAGAAGCCTACCAGACACTCTTAAAGGCCAACTGTGACTCAAAATGTAACATAAATTACCAATGTGATATTTCACCATATTCTCAGTTTCTAGGGTTTAGGGTGTGATATTTTTGGAACATAGTTTATGAATTCTGCCTACTATAAGGTCTTTGAGGGAAGTCGGAATTGGATTTGAAGGCTAAACTAGTGCAGCTCATCTACACCAACAGTCTTAACCTGGAGTACACATTTGAATCGATCATTTACTCAGGCTTAGGATCTTCCCCAGAACAATCGAGTTACAATTCCTGAGTATGGGGACTAGGGATCAGAAGAAAGCCTCACAGTTACCTTAACCTGATGGTGGTCTCAGCAGTTTCAGATGAACTTAGTACAATATATGTGGTAAAAACAACAGAAACAATTTGAGCTAACTAATAGCAGATATTCTCAATCTCATTTGACTCTAATTAATGTTTTCCCAGTGTTTCTTTCTAATTTCAAAGATTCTGAGAGTTCTAATTAAGTTGAATATTTGTGTGCACATTATGGCCCACATTTGAACAATGTACATATGCACATAGGAATCAATCTACAGATGGATGTGTAGGTCTTGCCAAATTTGGAAAATCATTTAAAAACATTCAAAACCTGCTGAAGCATTAAATCATTTTCAAAGGTGGCTTATGCAATAGAAATAGCAGATTTCTGAGTGAGACAGTAGATCCACTAAAATACCTGTAAAACACTAAGGATATTATTTGATATTTTGGAAAGGAGTATATATGTCTTGATTTAACTGAAAGCCTTTCTACTTAAACATTTTTTAAAATGTTTTCAAACTTTGTCAAGTCAGAGCTTATTTTGTAGTAATTCTGAATAGTTTTAAATTATTTCCTAAATTTGAATTAAACCTATCTGATTATTCAGAGATAAAGTATTTAATATTTGAAAATGACCGATTTCTAAGGAAACATCTAAAACCATCACTAACAATGGCCATAACTTATGAAAATGTAAACATATTGAATATATTAATATTACTTGCATTCTTGTTCTATTTGAATTTGGAGGTATGTGCCATATAGCAAATATATAGCTGACCTGTTTAAGTTTTGAAATATTATCCTAAGCTTCTGAAAAAATAAAATAGAATTCAAGCAGTTAAGCTTCAGAAAGCATAGACTTCACCACTTTATTCTACAAACTCCCACAGTGGTAGAACTAGCTGTTAGCAAAAGTGCAATGTGGAATAAAATGCCTGCAGCCCACATGTAAATGAGTATTATTCATTTAGTTTTGGGAGGTGACATTTGAATTAAAGGTAGAATTTCATCAGGTATAAAATTTGAGGGGGCAGAGAATATTTAAGACATCAGCAATATCATGAAGTCTTAATGAGTAGTTTGAAACACTGAGACTGCATTGTTATCTTTCAGAAATCTCAGAGGGGTGTTCATTTTCTGCTCCCTTCATTATCTTATCTCTTACCTATTCTTAAAATATTTTAATTTAACTTTTATCTATCCCATATAAATACCTAGTATATTCTCTGCATTATTTTTGTACTTTATTGAAATTATTGTGCAAAATTATATAAAATATTGTTGTCAAGTTGTTTTACACAAAATTGTATGTATTTGCATGTTTACCATAAGCATATAAGGAAATCCAATGTTCACCAGAATTTAAAAATTATTTCATTATTTAGAGTTACTACTTGGTATCTTTTTTCATGACTTTTCTCATAACAGATTAGAAGATTCTCAACATAAAGGGCATTTAAATAAATTACAACTAATAACATACCTGGTAAAATATTGAAAACTTTCCCATTATAACTGGAAATAAAAAGTATGTTAACTTTTACTACTTCTATTCACAATTTTACTGGAGTATGTAGTCAAGTGTAATAAGGCAAAAAATCATAAAGTTACAAAAGCTAGAAATAAAACTATATTTATTCACAAGAGACCTAACTATTTACAAACATCATTCTGAAGAATCTCAGGATGCATAGTAGAACTAATTAGTAAGTCATCAGTCTTATGATAAAAGGTCAACATACAAAAATCAATTGTATTTATTTTATTTTTATGTAAAATGATTAGGTATAAAAAACACACAAAAATATTCACATTATCAAAAACCATAAAAAGAAAAATGTGGGTTAAACTGACCTTCTAAAAAATATACCAATGTCCTAATTCTTAGAGACTATGAATGTTACCTTATTTGTAAAAAAGGTTTTTATAGATGTAAGTGAATTAAGGATCTCAAAACAAGGAGATTATTTTGGATTTTCCAGATATTACCTAAATCCAGAAGTTTTCTTAGAAGAGAAGCAAAGAGGAAATGTGAAAGTGCAATGGACTGGAGAGATGTTGCCACAAGCCAAAGAATGCTAACAGCCAATAGAAACTGGAAGAGGTAAGAAATGGAATCTTTCCTAGAGTCTCCAGAGAAAGTGCAGGCCTGCAGATAGCTTAATTTAGACTTCCTACCTTCATAGATGTGAAAGAAAAGTTTCTCACTGTAAGACACCAAATTTATAACTTGTTACAGTAGTTCTAGAAAACTAATATAATGAGTAATAATTTTAGAAAATGGATATAACATATACATTGAAAACTATAAAATATTACTGTAGAAAATTGAAGAATAAATAAATTAAGGAAAATAACATATTAAAATATTTAAAATTGCTGTTATCATTATCCCCAAATTGATCTACAGATTTAATCAACTCTAATAAAATTCCCCAAAGGCTTTTTCTTCCTACATATTTATTTTATAATGTATTTGGAAATTGATATAAAATTCTGTTTTTTTTTTATCCTTTGGTTCACTTTAAATATATCATCTCACTGCCTTCTGCGCTCCAAAGTTTCTGCAAAATAACAACTGATATTCTTATGAGAATCACTGTTCATGATAAGTTGCTTTTCTCTTACTGCTTTCAAAATTCTCTCTTTGTCTATGTGTGTCAATAGTTTAATTATAATGTGCTTCAATGTGGTTCTCTGAAATTTTTCTTTTTATAATTTCTGGAGCTTCTTATATTTGGAAATCCATGTATTTCCTCAAATTTAATTAATTAATTATAATTATATATCTTAATTATGTAAGATAATTATATATTAATTTCTCAAGTAATCTGCCTCTTTCTCTCTTTCTTCACTTTCTAAGACTCTTATAATGTGTATATTTAGTCCACTTTATGATATCCCAAAAGACCCTTAGGTTTTGTTCACTTTTCTTTACTCTTTTTTTTCTTTATGTTCTAAAAACTCAATAATTTTAAATGTCTTCAAATTCACTGATTCTTTTTTTCTGTATGTTTAAATCTGTTGTTGAAGACCTGTATACCTATAGTGCTTTCTAATATTCAATTGTTATATTTTTCAACTCCAGAATTTTTCTTTGGCTCCTTTTTAATTTTTTTCTCTCTTTGTTGAAATTTGCACTTTATCCATATACTGTTCTCCTTATTTCCTTTAGTACTTTGTGTTTTTTGTTTTGTTTTGTTTTGTTTTGTTTTGTTTGTTTTTTAGCTATTTGAACATATTCAAGACAATAGGTTTTTTTTATTTTATTTCTTTATTGATTAAGGTATTACATATGTGTCCTTGAACAACATAAACTGATGAACAAAAACAGATCCAGAGATAGAGAAGCAAGACAGTAGTTTTAAAGTCTTTGTCTGGTTAGTCCAATGTCTATGTGTCCTCAGGGACAGATTCTGGAGATTGATTTTGTCCTTTGAATGCACCACATTTCCCTAAGATTTTGTATGCCTTCATAATTGGGCATTTGTGTGTCAGGTGGGTATAGAAATAAAAAGTACAAATACTTTGTAAAGTGTACAATTGTCTAGCCACTATGCTCTACAGCTAAAACTAAAACAATATAATATTGAATGTAAGCTATAATTGAAAAAAAAATAGGAAAAACAATAGGCATTGAACAAAACCCAAGTTTCTCTGTTTTTGCAGACTGGTTTTGTGTGGGGAAAATATTCTACTCATTATTTGGGTATTCCTTGATGCTTGGGATCAGCCTGAGGTAAAGACTTAAGGTATTTCAGTTCTTTTCTGATAATGCATCTTGTTCAGGCCTCTGTGTGTCTTTTGATTCCCCAGATACACAGCTGCTTTTGAATGTTTAACTTTCCCAAAGAGCTTCTCCACAGATTCTCCTCAGTGCCTTATTATCTACTCTATACCTCCACCCAGAATCACTTACCCTAGTCTGTAGATCTTTGTCCCTCTGCAGCTTTCCCATGCAGCATTGCTGCTTCTTCTCGCCTGACATTCAAGTTATACAATGCCCTCAACCTCTTGCCTGAGCTCCAAGTTAGATAAATCAGATATCAATCCTTCAGACAGCCCCAGACAGATTAGAATATTATAAATAAAGTACATTTTTTATCATTTCCATTTAAAAGAGAGTTGGGAACTTAGATATCATCTCCTCTAGAACAAAACTGCACCATACTGGGAAGGAGAGGGTGAATAAAAATGACATAAATTTCCTATTTGTTGAATGTGGATTTTTCTTGAGTGGGTGTTCTCTTTACTGCTTTAGACCTTTGGCTGTTTTACAGAGCTCTTATAAGGTTATTTTAGCCAGTCTCTAATTTAATAGTTTTTATTTGTTTGTTTTTCCTTTTTAAAATTTTTTTTTTTTAATGTTAATGAAGGCTTGGAGCTTTCTAATAACAATGTTACTGGTTAATTCTGAAAATTGTATTTTTAAAATTTTATGTTTAACCTAGGACTTCTTTATATGACTTGCTTCTCAGCAAATGTAAAAATTATTTAAATGAATTAAGTTACCATCACTTATTTAGTATGTATCAGGACCTGTATCAACATTATTATTTTTAATTTACTATTGTAAAATGAAAAAAGGATCAAGGTTCAAATAGTTAAAGCAATTTTTCCTAGCATTAATTTTTGTTACTAACTGTAATACTGAATTATTTTTAAATATTTCATAGGATTTTATAATAATATCATGATTCTTGAAATGAATTAAGTTCAATGCATAAGGTATTGCAATTGTTCAATAATTTTAAATTACTGTTGTTATATTTATATTGCTATATAATAAATAATCCAGATTTTAATATCACTTTGACACCAAATTATGCTTTTATTATACCATATTTTGAGCCAATATTTAATATAACATAGAGAAATTTAATATTATTCTCTTTGATAATAAAATTAATGTAGATTTGGCAGCCATGTTGATGCCAAATATTGGTAAATATAGACTTCATTTTTATATTCCCATGTCTATGGCATTATCAAGAAATGACAATGAAAGAAGATTCAAAAGCACCTTTTTTTTCTGGTTGGGGGGACAGAAATGAAGAACAAGGTAAAAATTTCTTCAGAATATTTCCTACAGATTTGTTTTCTGAAAATACTCTAGCTATGGGAAAAGTGTTATGATTAACATTGTCATTTTAATTTTTCTTAAGCCATATATTTTTTTCTTTTAAGTAAGCTATATATTTTGTCATACAGAAAAGAATGTTAAATTGTTTTATTATATTTTGCATGAATTTGCTCCATACTTTTTTATACTCTCTGTGGCATTTAAAATGCCACAAACTTTTTAAAAAGGTAAAACAAAGACAAGTATAAATATGTTTAACATATACACTCTTCAAGTGCATATAGACTTTGCCTAACTGGGCAAAATATACTGCATTCTACTGCTTTCATTTACTTTAGCATATTTTGAATTTTTAAAATTAGATGTTTTCTACATTCTAGACATGTAAATATTTAAATCTAGTAAACACACAAGCATCAAATTTTTAAATGTTGCTTTTATGTGCAATACTACATATTTGGCATTTAAAACTAAAATAAGTATGATTCAAATGAATCAAGTTTTAATTAATGTGTATAGTATCTCTACCATTTTCTATATAAAACATTTGTTAAATAAATGGCTGCTTAAAATTGTTCAGCTAAACAGAGAACACCATTTTTTATCTTGGCTAGACTTCATGACTGCTATTAAAATTAATTCAGAATTCTAAATTAATTTAATTATAAAACTGAGTCATAAAGATTTCTTTTGTTAGATGGCAGAGAAAAGGAGTTGTTCATTATAGGGGAGTGGAAGAATGGGCAGTAGCTATAAAGAGTTTGAAGTGTCATTTATAGTCCAATTTTCTCTGGCTCAAAAATTTTAAGTAACTCCCTTAAACTAAAGTTGTCATCAAATACTAGATTTCAGAACATGAATGCTCCAATAAACATTTCATTTTTCCACCAATATACTCTATCTTCAAGTGATATGTTTCCTCTTACTTCTGCCAATATTTTTTTCTGGGATTATCATGAAATGAATGTATTTGATATCTACATAAATATTAAAAGATTAACAAATCTAATGAACAAAATAAACTGACAAGCAAAATAAATCCAGAGACATGGAAGCATGCAACAGATGAGGATTCTCAGAGGGAAGGGGTTGGGGTGAGATCAACCAAAGAGCTTGCATGCATATATGCATAACCCAGGGACACAGACACTAGTGGGTTGAAGGTCTGGGCAGGTGACAGTAGTGGGAAGGAGTGGGGGTCAATGGGGGAAAAAGAGGGACATCTGTAATACTTTCAATAATAAAGATAAATTTTAAAAGAAAAATTAACAAATCAGTCCTAGCGAGGTTGTTCTGGTCCTTGGGGAGTCATCCCATACATCAAAAGGTTTTGGGTTCAATTCCAAAGTCAGGACACATACCTAGATTGCAGGTTTCATTCCTGATCAGGGTATGTACAGGAGGCAACCTATTGATATTACTCTCTCCTCTCTCTCTCTCATTTCAATATCTTTCTTGCTTTTCAGTGGTATTTGACACAACTGATCACTCCTGATTTCCTTACATGCTATTTCACTTGGCTTCCAGTACACTTCCTCTGCTAGATTTACTTTTATTTTACAAACCAGTGTTTATGTTTCTAATTTTCTGAATCTTTATCCTTGTCTCAAATGTAGAATGTTAGAATATTCCATGGCTTAGTCTTCTTACCACTTTTCTTCTTCATATATAGTCTTTAAAAGTATTCACTTCAAGTTCCTTGACTTTAAGTAGCATGTATTCACTAATTCCCAAAACCTTTCCTCAACCCTCAGTTACCAGTTTTAGGTGTGTTTGTGTGCCTAGAACCAATTCCAGCATGTAATAATTATAAGAGTTTTACCAAAATGTTGGTGAAGCTTGGGGAGCTCAACAGGGTTGAGTCAAATATAGTTTACCTGTTGGAAACGGCTAAAAGGCACTCCCCCCAAACCTGAATAGGACGATTGTTAGCTGCCAGACAGCTCAGGGCATTTTATTGCCTCCTGTTGGCCAAACACCTGAACAGCTGTAGGCTATTCCGAAACTGACAATCTCTGTAAACCCTTTGATACCGTACCCTTTGAAGTGTATATTTCCACCTTGCCTTGGAACAAATTGTACTAATGAAAGCAGGTTCCTTGGTCAAGGTGAGAGCCTTCTAGCTCCTTCAGCTGGAAGCTCCTCTGACCCCCAATGCCTTTCAAAAATATCTTTCGTCCACGGACTCCTTCTTAATCATCTACGCGCAGCCCCTTTCTCCAGAATGCTGAACCCTTGGTAAGGCTGGGAAAAAGAATTTGGGCATTTGTGTAACCACCTGTGAACCATAGCTTATATCAATAATATAGATTGCTCTATTTTAAAATATATCTTGAAGTTATATTTATATTAACCACTATGACTGTAAGTATAATCCTTGTACAAGTCCTCAACTCCTTTACCTAAACTATTTTAATATCTTCCTTACTAGTCTCCTTGCTTACAAAATAACTCTATGTAGCTTTCTCCATAGATTAGCTAGAATATTATTAATCAATAAAACATACTGCATCCTTTGTTTATTTATTAATTAAATGTTCTCTAATGGGTTTCAACAAAATTAGAACAAAATTCAAAGTACTATGATGCCCACCCTGCCGGTGTGGCTCAGTTGTTGAGTGTGGACCTGTGAACCGGGAAGTCTCAGTTCAATTCCGGTCAAAGCACATGCTGGGATTGTGGGCTTGATCCCCACTAGGGGATGTGCAGGAGGCAGCTGATCAATTATTCTCTCTCATTGATGCTTCTATCTCTCTCTCCCACTCCCTTCTCTGAAATCAATAAAAATATATTTTAAAAGATCTATGAAGCCCTATATGATATGGCCTGTATTAGTTTCCTATTACCGCTGTTACAAAGTAACACTAATTTAGTAGCTTAAAACAATAAAAAATTATCTTATAGTGCTGGAGATTAGAAGTTCAAAATGGGTTTCACTGGTCTAATATCAAGGTGTCTAGAGAGATATTTGAGTGTGTGTGTGTGTGTGTGTGTGTATGTGTGTTGAAGTTTTTTTTTAATTTAAATTATTTATTGTTGAAAGTATTACATGTGTCTCATCTTTCCCCCATTGACCTCTCCCAGCCACTCCCATCCCCAGCACATGCTTTCACCATCGTACTGTCTATGTCCATTGGCTATGCTTATATGCAGGCATACATTACTTCTTAAGGAGGCTCTAGGGGAGAATCCTTATCCTTGCCTTTTCCAGTTTCTCTTGGCTGCCCTCATCCCTTGGTTTCTATCTTCAAAGCCAGAAATGTCCAGTGAATCTTTCTTATTTTGCATCTGACACTGACTCTTTTACCTCCCTCTTTTACTTATAAGGGCCTTTGTAATTGCGTTGGGCCCACCCAGATAACCCAGAATAATTTCCTCATCTCAAAGTTTGCTGATGAGCAACCTTAATTCCCTCTGCAATCTTAATTCCCCTTTGCCATGTAACATGCTATACTCACAGGTTCCAGGAATTAGGATATGCATATTTTTATGGGACCATTATTCTGCCTGACAAATGGCCCTTGTCTACATTTTTTACCTCTTATTCTTAAATTCTCTTTCTCCTTTATTTTATGCATTCATACTAATGACTTTGATCTTCTTCCAACATACTTTTTGTTTCCAAATCAGAGCCTATAAAGTTCTGATTCTTTTTACTTGGAATAGTCTTCTTACATGATTTGAAATGACTTTCTTTCTCCTTTCTTTCAGATTCTGCCTAAATTTACATTTCAAGTTTTCCTCCATCATCCTATTGATAATTTTCTTCTGCACCTTTAATATTTTCCCAGTTAACCTTTCTTATTATTTATTTAGCCTTTATCTAATAGTGCATTGTGTTTTTACATAGTAGTATGTATCTCTGTATGTGTATATATGTAAATTTTTCTGAGTCTCAAATTAGAATGTAAACTAATTGGAGGTAAGAAATAGTTCTTCATTATTTATTCAACATACTCTTAGTAATTGAATCACTGATTGTTTAAGGTAGGTGCTTTATAAACCTTTATGGAATAAACACATATATATATATAAAGAATACTTTGAATTACAAACTATCATCTGTTAATTAATTTAATCTATTATTAACCTTTTGAGTAAACAAAAATTCAAAGAGAAAGTATGACAAGCTTACTGAAGCACTAGAACTAGGAGACTAATATTTTGAATTATTGTTTAAATTTACATCAATTTACCTCTGAGATATAATTCAATTTCTTTACTTTTGGCATCTTAGAAAATGTTAAATATAATTAATATATATTATAATGGAAACATTGCTAACGGTGATTCATTTTTGTGTGAGAGACTCTCACTTCTCATTTTATTGTTCAAAAGATATAACAATCAATATATAATATTTTAAACTAGAGGCCTGGTGCATGAAATTTTTGCATGGGTAGGATCCCTAGGCCTGGCTGGCAATCAGGGCTGATCAGGTTCCCCACTCCCCCGCCCCCTTGCCTCCCTGCCTCCCCACCTCCTCTTTCCCTTGCCACCCACAGGCTACCATCATGCAGTTCCCCCACCTGCCCACCTCCTCCTTCCCTCACACCCTCAGTGCCCCGCTGCTGCCACTGATCACCTGCCATGTTCTGTGCCACCCGCTGGTGGTCAGCACACATCATAGTGAGCGATTGAACTCCCAGTCTCCCAGTTGAACTCCCAAGGGGGCACTTTGCATATTAGCCTTTTATAAATATAGATTTATTGGGGTGACATCGGTTAATAATATTATACATGTTACAAGTGTTCATTTCTATGATACACTTTGTGCCCACCACCCAAAGTCAAATCATCTTCTGTCACAAATATATGGTAATGAAAATATAATATTAAAACAAAACAAAACTTAGAAGTCCAGAAGTCCAGAAATTACAAAGAAAATAAAAAAAAAATAGTATCATAGTCTACATCTGTGAAAAGAACTTTAGTTCAGAGAAATCGCAGGTAAATCAGAACTAAATAAAGACCTGAACAACTGGAACTTAGGATAGTAACATCTGCATATGAATAAGGAAGAAGTACTTTACCTTTTGGCATACAATCTGGATCTGTGTTATCACATCAAGACAGTAGCTACAAAAAGCTGTTGCATCAGCAAAATGAAATTCTGAACTCCTTGTTTTATCCTTGAAACCGTTTGACCATTCAGGATCGTATGAAAGTAAAGGACACTGAGATATCAGAGCCCTAATCATTCATTGTGCTTCAGAATTACTTCTAAATACAAATAACCTAAAAGGTACAGAAACTCCAGATAAATGTACATGACATGTAGTGAATTTGTAAAACTGTAAATTCTTAGTAAATGCAAGAGTAAACTCGGGGATTTAGGGTTAAAACAAAAACAAAAACATGACAACAAACTTGAACTCAAAGTAAAAACAAAACAAAGAAAAAGAACAGCATAGAGTACAGAGTCAGGTTATTCCAGAAACAAAAAGTGTATTTTAATAGAAAAGTGAATAATGGAAATTTTAAAGTCATTAAAACAAGTATATTCAAAATATTCATATGTATCAATCATAATTCAAGAATAAATAATGAGAAATAATCTAAATTTTGAAGAAATATATTTGAATCAGAGCAAAATTTCAAAAGTTAAAAACATACTAGAATGAGAATTCTAAGAAAATGGCAAAGTAGGAAGTATAAGAAATCAGTTTTCCCACTGGACAATAATTGCACTGGCCAAATTTCTCTGATATAACTATTTTGGAACTTTGGAGTCTAATGAAGGTTTGAATTTTCCAAGGGGAATGGACAGTAAATAGCAGTTAATTTCATCAATTTAAACTTTCAGCCTAGTAGCTATTACTCACAGCCCACCTCCAGGCAGGCAGCTGTGTGCTGGTTGCTGGATCAACTAGTATATAGCTTGTAGTGCCAAGGTAGACAAAAAGGAAATTATCCTACACATATAAAGGATCAGTGGTCTCATCACTAAATGATGCTTTTGATTGCTGAAGTGCAGAAAAAAAGTCCACCAGCCATTATTGTTGTTCCTCCAGGCTTTGTTACAGGTCCCTCCTCCTCTGGTTAATGTGCCTTGCAAAGAGAATTTAAAGGGTCAGTGTCCATTTTCCCAACTCCATTCATTTTTCTCTTGTTCCCTTTTAGGAGCCGGGAATTCCAAAACACCTTCATATACTGGAGAAATCAGAGAGTGACTATACACGCCCAGGGAAAGGTACAGCTCAGAAAATACCTGATATGACCTTAAGTTTACACCTCAGGTTGATTCTTGGACTAGAGACAAAATACAATAATAAAAAACAATAATAAAAATAAATAACAAATGAAAACAATAAAACTCTTCAGCGAACCCTGGAGTAGTTACATTATTAGGTTTAAATGTCCAGTTTTTGACAACAACAAAAAGAGATAAAAAAAACATACAAAAAATAGGAAAGTAAGGTCCATTTAGGGAAATAAACAAAAAGAAACTGTCCCTCATATAGACTTGATGACAGATCTTCAGACAAAAAGATTTGTCTTAAAAATGTTAAGATCAAAGTCACAAATCATCTGAGAGATGCAAATCAAAGCAACAATGAGGTACTATCTCACACCTGTCAGAATGGCAACCATCAACAAATCAACAAACAACAAGTGCTGGTGAGGATGCAGAGGAAAATGAACCCTCCTGCACTGCAGATGAGAATGCAGACTGGTGCAGCCACTGTGGAGAACAGTATGGAGTTTCTTCAAAAAATTAAAAATGGAACTCTCATTTGACCCAGTAATCCAACTTCTAGGAATATATCCCAAGGTATCAGAAACACCAATCAGAAAGGATATATGCACCCCTATGTTCATAGCAGCACAATCTACAATAGCTGAGATTTAGAAACAGCCTAAGTACCAATCAGCAGATGAGTGGATTAGAAAACTATAGTACATCTACACAATGGAATACTATGCTGCTGTAAAAAGAAAGAACTCTTACCATTTGCAACAGCATGGATGGACCTGGAGAGCATTATGCTAAGTGAAGTAAGTCAGTCAGAGAAAGATAAATATCATATGATCCCACTCATTTGTGGAATATAATGAACAACACAAATTGATGAACAAAAATAGAGACAGAGAAACATCAAACAGACCATAAAACCTCAGAGGGAAGTCAGGGGAGGGTGGGAAAGGTAAGAGATCAACCAAAGGACTTGTTTGCATGCTTATAAGCATACACAATGGACAGAGAGTAGGGGGGTGAGGGCATGTGGTGGGGTATGGGAGTGGCCAGGGAGAAATCAATGGGGGAAAAAGGAGACATATGTAATATTTTAAGCAACAAAGAATTTTTTTAAAATGTTGAAAGAACTAAAAGAAGAAGAGAGATTCAAGAAAAAAATGTCTGAACAAAATGGCATTAGAAAACCTAAAACAGTGACAAAAAGTTGTAGCTGAAAATTACAATAACAAATATTAACAATTCACTAGAGGAATTCAAAGGCAAGTTGAACAAGTAGAAGAAAGAATTCACAATCTTGAATATAGGACAACAGAAATTATTGAGTTTGAGGAACAAAAAGAAAAAAGTTTAAAGAAAAATGACCCTTAATGCCACAAAATCTATGGCATTTCTATACACCAATAATGAACTTACAGAAAGAGAGACTAAAAAAGCAATCCCATTTACCATTGCACCAAAAAAATTAAGATACCTAGGGATAAACTTAACTAAGGAGGTAAAAGACTTATACGTGGAAAACTACACGACACTGAAAAAAGAGATAGAGGAAGACATAAACAGATGGAAGAACATACCATGTTCATGGATTGGTAGAATAAACATCATCAAAATGTCCATACTACTCAAAGCAATCTATAAATTCAATGCACTTCCCATTAAAATACCAACAGCATATTTCACAGATCTAGAAAGAACTTTCCAAAAATTCATCTGGAATGAAAAAAAGACCCCGAATAGTGGCAGCAATCCTGGGAAAGAAGAACAAAGTAGGTGGGATCTCAATACTAGATATCAAGCTGTATTACAAAGCCAATGTCCTCAAAACTGCCTGGTACTGGCACAAGAACAGACATATAGATCAATGGAATAGAATAGAGAACCCAGAAATCAACCCAAATGACTATGCTCAATTAATATTTGACAAAGGAGGCATGAACATACAATGGAGTCAAGACAGTCTCTCCAATAAATGGTGTTGGAAAAATTGGACAGATACATGCAAAAAAAAAAAAAATGAAACTAGACCACCAACTTACACCATACACAAAAATTAACTCAACATGGATCAAGTACTTAAACATACGACTGGAAACCATAAATATACTAGAGGAATCCACAGGCAGAGAAATCTCAGACATATGCTGAAGCAATTTCTTCACTGATACTGCTCCTAGGGCAATGGAAACTAAAGAGAAAATAAACAAATGGGACTACATTGAAATAAAAAGCTTTGCACAGCAAAGGAAACCATCAATAAAACAACAAGAAAGCCCACTGCATGGGAGAACATATTTGCCAATGATATCAATGATAAGGGTTTAATCTCCAACATTTACAGGGAACTCATACAACTTAACAAAAAGAAGATAAACAACCCAATCAAAAGTGGGCAACTGATCTAAATAGACACTTTTCAAAAGAAAACAGAAGGAAGGCCAAGAGACATATGAAAACCTGCTCAAAGTCACTAATCATCAGAGAGATGCAAATCAAATCAACAATGTGGTACCATATCACACCTGTCACAATGGCTATCATCAACAAATCAACAAATGACAAGTGCTGGCAAGGATGCAGAGAAAAAGGAACCCTCGTGCACTGCTGGTGGGAATGCAGACTGGTGCAGCCAATGTGGAGAACAGTATGGAGTTTCCTCAAAAAACTAAAAATGGAACTCCCATTTGACCCAGTAATCCCACTCCTAGTAATATATCCTAAGAAACTAGAAACACCAATCAGAAAGGATATATGCACCCCTATGTTCATAGCAGCACAATTCCCCATAGCTAAGATTTGGAAACAGCCTAAGTGCCCATCAGCAGATGAGTGGATTAGAAAACTATGGTACATCTACACAATGGAATACTGCGATGTGGTAAAAAAAAAAAAAAAAAAGGAGTTCTTACCATTTGCAACAACATGGATGGAGATGGAGAGTATTATGCTAAGTGAAATAAGCAAGGCAGAGAAAGATAAATATCACATGATCTCATTCAATTATGGAATATAATGAACAACATAAACTGATGAACAGAAATAGATCCAGAGACAGAGAAACATCAATCAGAACGTCAAACCTCAGGGAAGGTAGGGGATGGTGGGGGTAAGGGGGAGATATCAACCAAAAGACTTATATGCATGCATATAAGCCTAATCAATGAACACAGACAACAGGGGGGTGGGGCATGAATGGAGGGTGGGGGGTAATGGGGGAATAAGGACATATATGTAATACCTTAATAAATAAAGAAATTAAAAAATAAAGAAAAATGACCCTAAGGGACATCAGCTAGAAGTCTAAAATATTCATTTTGGTATTCCTAGAAGGAGAAGAGAGAGAGAAAAAGAGGCAGAGAGAATAATGAAAGAAATAATGGCTAAAATTTCCCAATTTGATGAAATACATGCATTTAAGTTCAATGAACACCAAGTAATTTAAACTCAGAGACTCACAGTAAGATGAATTATCATCCAACATTTAAAATCCAAAGACAAAAAAAAAAAATCTTGAGAGGAGGAAGAGAGAAGCAACTCATTACATACATGTGTTCCTTAAAAAATTATAGCAAATTTCTCATCAGAAACTTTTTTTGGGGGGCGTGGGGAAAGCAGGGAGTGAGTAGAGGGATTGAACAAATAAGAAAAGCAAAAGGGGAAAACTCATGGACATGAACAATAGTGTGTTAATTGCTGAAGGGTTGGGAGGGTAAAGGGAGGTAGAGGAGGATATAGTAGGGATAAATGGTGATGAATGGAGACGACTTGAGGTGGTGAACACACAATACAGCATACAGATGATGTGTTGTAGAATTTTGCACCTGAAACCTGTATAATTTTGTTAACCAGTGTCACCCAAATAAAAGGAATAAAATAAAATAATATGGTAACTGAATGCCAAATGGCAGTGGGCTGATATATTCAAAGTGTAAAAAAATAAAAACACAAAAAAAACCCTGCCAACCACAATTCCTGTATCTAGCAAAACTATCCTTCAAAAGTAAGATATACATAGATAAATAAAAGCTGAGTGAGTTCATTATCACTAGAGCTGCCCTGCAAAAAATGCTCAATAAAATAGTTACTACATTATTATATTTAAATGTCCAGTTTTTGACAACAAAAAGAGATCACAAAGCATACAAAAAAGTAGGAAAGCACTGCTAAATAAAATAAAATCATTCAGAAGCAATTTTTCCTTTAAGAAGACATTTGATATTGTCTTACATTTGGGGAGGGTATAATTGACATCCAACAGATAAAGACCAAGAATGCTGTGAAATATCATAAAATAAAAAAGGATAACTCCCCACAATAAAGTGTTTTCTAGCCTCAAATGTCAATTGTGTCCAGATTAAGGAATCATGATATATATGCATTTATCAGACAGTCTGGGTTTAATGTACTAACCGAAGCAATTAGTTTTAATTGCTTGTTTGGTTTGCTCACTGTGAGAAAGTGAAATAAGATTGAATTATCAAATAATCCTTGGAATGATGTGGTCAATACATCTAAAAGACTGTTGGGATAGATTATTACATATAAAAACTATTCTACTATGTTTTTCTACTTAAGACTGAGAAAATTGCCCTTTCACCAAGCCATTGGGAAATTAAGTGTTGCTGTGGCAGTTTCTTAGAGGCTGAGGACACTGGTGGATGTGGCAGTAGAGATGGAATATTCTTCATGGAAATGGTTCTATCCCAGAATGACAGACATATGTAACATTTAACTGGCAGAGTTAAGATATTGGACAGCAAGATCAAAATAATGATCAAATTCTCCCAGGCGTCCTCAAACTACGGCCCGCAAGCCACATGCGGCCCGCCGAGGACATTTATCCAGCCCGCCGGGTGCCGCTGCCTGTCCTGCTTAGCAGCCGACTCGTCCCGGGCCTGCAGTGTGCATAGGAATTTGTTCATATATTTTTTTAAAACTATATTCCAGCCCTCCAACAGTCTGAGGGACAGTGAACTGACCCCCTGTTTAAAAAGTTTGAGGACCCCTGCAACCCATAACAATTTTTGGCATGAGGAAATTAACCATAGTGCCCCTAGGACCAAAAAAATATAGATATTCCTTTAAGGTTCTACTTTAGGCCTGGCGGGCGTCGCTCAGTGGTTGAGCATCGACCTATGAACCAGGAGGTTATGGTTCCATTCCCAATCAAGGCACATGCCTGGTGGTAGGCTTGATCCCCAATGAGGGGCAAGCAGGAGGCAGCCAATCGGTAATTCTCTCTCATCATTGATTGTTTCTATCTCTCTCTCCCTTTCCCTTCCTCTCTGAAATCAATAAAAATATAAAAAAAGATTCTACTTTAATTTCTATAGCTAAAAGAATACTCCAGAGTCTGCCAATTAAAGAAGTTTGGCTTGAGTTACCAAGGTTTACAAATGATTTTACCTGTATTTCCTATCTTAGTAATTGCACAGCCTTATGACCATTCAAATGATAGGAACAAGGAGTATTGAAAAAGAAATTCACAATGATATCACTGAAATATATGATGAATTTTCAATCTAACATTTCTTGAAAGGTACCTGCAGCAATTTAGCAGTTTGAATGACAAAACAAAAGGAGATATTTTCACCCCTTTTGAAATAAAAGGCCTGCAGTGTGGAGGATATCCTTAATATTCATGAGAACAGAATAACCTATTCTAAGGATGCCAGTCATACAACCTCCCCTAAAACCTCAGTGTTTGCTGAAGTTGTGAGAGAAGATAAAAGGCCATGATGACACAATGAAGGCTATTCAGCAGCTCATCAAAAGAACCTTCACATCACCAATGCTGATTTGACCACCTCCACTACTGAAGGCACAATTTGCCCATCTTCAGTTCCCCAAAATTGTACATAACACGGGATTACTTTTCCCAGAGAGCAGGTTGTTAAACACTTACCAATAAACCACTGAGGCATACTACAGTCATTTCTAAAATTTTCAGGACAGATTTTGGGAGGGTTTATAATCTTCCCTGGTGGTGGGGAATGATTTGTGGTTAATCTCTGTTCTGCTTCTGGAAATTAAAGGAGACCAAGCTCTCCTTGGCAGCAGAATATTCAGCTTTCTGCATACTCAAGGTTAGGAACACAAGAGTCCATTTTCATTCTCAAACTGTCCAGACTGCAGCTTCTTTAGAAAGAACAATTCTTTAAAAAAAAATCCAAACGTATTATACTTCTTTAGTTCCAACATATTCAATGTGCCAGAAACAAAATGAAATATTTTTAGATACATTATTTACATTTCTTTGATTGCTAAGTCATGTGTCTTTTTCTCTATTTATTTCCAGCTATGTTGAACTTTTTATGTGTTAGTGGGAAAAACACATACATATTCTCTTTTCCCTAAGGCATTTTATACATTTGTAAAGATATAAATTCAAGTAAGCTCTATACTCTTAACTTGATCTTTGCTCTGAGACACTTTAATCCATGGTTTTAAAAGTGATAGAAAGCAGATTAGCAGTTACCAGGCAAGGGGGTAAAGGAGGGATGGATTATAAAAGGAAAAGGAAAACTATTTTTGTGGGTATTGGCATTGTTTATATTCATTTTTGTGGCAGTGGTTTCTTGGATTATATACCTATGTATAATCTGAACTGAATATATACTTTGATAATATTCAAGTTATTGTATTTCATTTTTACCTAAATACATTTTGGGAAGAAACATAATAAATGTGAAGTCCATACTTCGTTTTGATCTTTGCAACCAGGCCTTTTCAGTTTTATTGTTTTTTTATTTGTATGGTGGTGGCAGAGAGGGGTAGGAAAAATTGTCACATAATCGTCACTTATTATTGTGTTTGTCTTCTTTTTCCTTATTGATTAATGAGCTACTTATTTTCTGAGGTCTTCTCTCTTGTCAGTGCCAATAATAATATACAATATTAATATTCTGCTTTCCAATATAACCACCTTGAGCTACATTTCATTAAGTCAAATATTGCACCATTGCCCAATATGAATAACCATCATCCAAGCTTCTAGCATCTTCTCTGAAACCAGGCCTTTAGGCCATATCCACATATGTTAATATTTTGTTATTCACTTAGTACTTCTAGGAGGCAACATATTTTTCAGTCAAAATAGCCTAGGTTATACAGTGTAACAAATAACTTACAAAATATTGAGTATTTTAAACATTAAAATATTATATCTTATTAACTTCTGCACTTAGTGCTATGGCCTTAGAATAGCAATTTCATAGCAGATATCAAAACAATAAGGAGGATACATGTATGTACATCATGGGTTGGCAGGTACTTTAATACTTATTCTTATGCTGAGATTCAAGTAACCAGAGCAACTGCTATCTGGAATATTATCGGTAGCTCCATGTATAGACAAGTTGTAGAGATTGGTGTGCCACAAGAGGTATGGAAGGATTGTAGATATTGGTAATGACAAGGTCTGGATTATGACCATAGGATTGAGGGTCTAATGGGTATTAGCAAGATTACAAGACAAGATCACTAGAAGCCAAAGCATTGGACTTATCTAGATGTATACTAAAAATGATAATTAATATTGGAATAAAACTTGGGAGAGTAACATAAACCATGAGATAAAATTATTGAAAAATGAACTAGAGTGAATTGAGCTCATAAATATTCACTGTTGCTTAGAAATAGGAGTAGTAAGGACAACAGTAATAGCTACCCACATTTTTATCTATGGTTTGTCAGCAATTGTAACTATATTTTAATAAACTTAACATTTATATTAAAATACTCGCTATTCTCTTCACTAATGTGCACACAGTTTAGGTGATGGTTAAGTTTACATTTTTAGCTCATAGATTATGGTATATTGAAACATGATCATAAAGTGACATGGATGAGAATATAGGTTTGGATCAGAAATAAATGATTACACTGTAGAGTTGAGGAGGAGTATTTTTATTTGTAGTACTAAAAAATGAAAATTATATTGGAAATATTTTTTGGAAGAAAACATTCAAAGTGTGGAATTGACGTGGCTCTTATTACTCATGGATCTGAAGATCTGAAACTACTTTCTATTAAAAAATGGCCTATAGTCCTGGAATTGGTCGGAGGTAAAGTCTGCATCCTGTTATAGACAGATACCTACTTTCTCATCTTTTCTTGCAGTGATAGCATGGATATACCTCTGAGACTGGGTCAAATACACTCATATTGGACAACACAGAGGCTTATGTTTCACTCAAGAAGGAACAGTGGAACATCTTTTTAGGTAGGCACAGTAATTATAGTCTCTAGAATCCAGTGGAGGTGGCTGTAAAACTAGTGTACAGTGTCCAGCATTTGTGGTGTTGCCCATGCAATCTACCAAGTCTAATGCTCAGAGCTGTGGTGGTGTACTCCTCTTCGGGCTCCTTTGTGGCATACTCTTGTCTGAGATGCTGATTCTTTGCTTTCCTATATGTCTGCTCATTCTGATTCCCTTTCTTTTGCCTCTTCTCTGATATGCTTTATTTTTAAATCAGGCGGTTTATCTATTTCCTTGCAATTAAGAACATTGACTGTTAGGAATCTCAGAAATATAATAAACAGAATGGGGAGGAGAAAACATTCATAGAAATAAAGCCTGAACATTTTCCAGAATAGAAGAAGGTCATGAGTCATCAAATTAAAAGATCACATCAAGTTTCCAGCAGGAAATACAAAAACAGTCTCACACTGAGACTCATCAGACTGAAATTGCAGAACATCAAAGAAAAATAATATGTAGAGAGAGCTTTAAAAAGACTGACAGACTGACATTTATCGTTTGTAACAACAGACAACATAGCCGAAGACAGTGGAATGCATTCAAAACAATAAATTCAAAATAACTGTCAATCTAGAATTTTATCAGCCATTCAAAAATGAGAGGATTAAAAAAAATTTAGACCAAGATTATAATGTTTTTCCTCATAGGCCTTTACTAAGAAAACCACTAAAATATACACTGCAGAAAAAAGGAAATTGAAAAAGAAATAATTTGATATTTTATAGGAAAATTAATCATATAATGTGGTAAATAAGTATTCACTATAAAAATTGAAATAGTAGTCAATATCTACTTTAAAAAAAACAACATTTAATATAGTTTGCATACAAAAATATATCTATTTTAAGTGTACATTTTGATGCATTTTAAAAACTTATGTTTTGGAACCAGAACCACTAGTACAATCAAGATATACAACACTTCCATCAAGTGAAAAGTTCCTCTGTATGCCTTCCAGGCCCATTTCTGTGTAGTTACATAAAAATATGATGCTCAGCTCCCTGAAAAGAACATGTTACAGGGACCATGATTTCCTAACAGCCCTGACTGCCTACTTTCTAGATTCACAAATGCCTTCATGACAAGACTATGCTCCAGCAGGCAACTCCCAGTGAAGAACTAAGACTGCAGAGATGCTAAGCTGGCTAGTCCCACAGGACAGGGACTCCAACTCTTGCCCACTGTGTAGGCACAAATAAAAGCAAAACTGCAGCGTAGGAGCCTGTACCGTCTGTTTCATTTATTCTTTACAGGCATTTCCCCAATACATCTCTTACATATTAAATTACACTTGGTGTGTGTTTCTCAAAGGACACAAACAGACACATGTACTAATTAGAGTGGGCAAAGAAAGAGTTAGCAAAATGAGGTTTTGAAATTGCCTCATTTATCCGACTAGAAAAGATCATGTTTAGATTTGCTTTCTATAGTTTATTTTATTTTTAGTATTTTTGATCTAAGTTCAGTTGGAATACAATATTATATCGGTTATATTAGTTTTAGGTGTACAGTGTATTGATTCAAAATTTTTATACCTTACAATGTGATTACCCTACTAGTTCTAGTAATTATCTGTCACCATGAAAACTTAACTCAAAATTATCTATATATATAAAAGCCTAAGCGACTGGCTGACTGGCCAGTAGCTATGATGTGCAATGACAACCAGGAGGCAGATGCTCAACACACAGGCATGGAAACATGGAACAGACTGATGAATCTCAGAGGCAAGTGGGGAGGGGGAGAGTGGGAAAAGATTAACCAAAGATCTTATATCCATACTAGAGGCCCGGTGCATGTGCACCAGTGGGGTCCCTCAGCCTGGCATGTGGGATTGGGCCAAAACTGGCTCTCTGACATCCCCTGAGGGTCCTGGATTGTGAGAGGGCACAGGCCAGGCTGAGGAACCCCACCAGTGCATGATTGGGGCCAGGGAGGGATGCGGGAGGTTGACCAGCCAGGGAGGGACCACAGGAGGTCTCCAGGGCGTGTCCGGCCAATCTCGCTCAGTCCCCATCAGCTGGACCCCAGCAGCAAGCTAACCTACAAGGCAGAGTGTATGCCCCCTGGTGGTTAATTCACATCATAGCAAGTGGTTGGATGGCCTTAGCATATCAATAACATATTATGCTTTGATTGGTTGAACAGATGACAGGATGACCAGACACTTAGCACATTAGGCTTTTATTATATAGTATGCTGCAATAAACATAGGGTGAATACAACTTTTCAAATTAGTATTTTTATTTTCTTTGGATAAATAATCCACAAGTTGCATTGCTGGATTGTGTGAGATACATATTTTTAGTTTTCTGAGGACTCTTCTTATTGGTTTCCATAGTGACTGCACCAGTTTGCATTCCCATAAGCAGTGCACAAGATTACCCTTTTCTCCACAGCCTCAACAACACATATTAATTGTTGACTTTATGATAATAACCATTCTGATCAGTGTGAGGTGATATCTCATTGTGGTTTATTTTAGATTTTTATATAGATATAAAATTATATTATTGAATATGTTTCTCTAAAATTGTGAATTCCTCTTGAATAAATCTAGTAGACACACATGGTGCTACTCAATGATTTTTGGGGAGGTGGCTAATCATCCCTCAATGCACTTGCTGGTTAAGAATGATTATACTAACATGTTTCCTCCAATGAAAATAGTATAAGAAAGTAAATGTCACTTTTAGTGTAATAATACTGCCTAGAAGAATTTTATGACTTTTAATTTTAAGTGATTAAACTTCTTTCTTGCTTTGTGTTATTCCCATTTGCTTTTTAAAAGCTAAACTATATTGTCTTGCCTTTTCGTCACTATTGTGCATATTATAATGGGCAATGCATACCCAAAGAACAGGTTACTATGAATTTATCTCCAAAGGTGGTTACATATATAGATGTTATATAAACAGTTGATCCAGTATTATCCTATATAATAAAAGTCTAATATGCAAATAGACCAAACGGTGGATAACCGGTCACTATGACACACACTGACCACCAGGGGGCAGATGCTCAATGCAGGAGCTGCCACCTGATTGTCAGTGCGCTCCCACAGGGGGAGCGTTGCTTAGCCAGAAGCCAGGCTCAGTGCAGCGGCACTGGTGGCAGTACCTCTGCAGCAGTGCTAAGGATGTCTGACTGATGGCTCAAGCCAGCAAAACTGTCAGTCAGGCATCCCCAAGGTCTCCCAGACTATGAGAGAGCACAGGCTGGGCTGAGGGACCGCCCCCCCCCAAAAAAAAAAAGGCATGAATTTTGTGTACCGGGCCTCTAGTCCTATATAATAAAAGCCTAATATGCTGTCTGGTTGTCCAGTTGTCTGTTCAACCAATCAAAGCATAATATGCTAATGTATGCTAAGGCCACTCAACCGCTTGCTATGACATGCACTGACCACCAGGGGCAGATGCTCTGACAGGTAGGTTAGCTTGCTGCTGGGTCAGCTGATCAGGACTGAGTGAGATGGGCCAGACATGCCGTGGAGCCCTCCTGTGATCCCTCTCTGGCTGGCCAATCTCCTGCATCCCTCCCCAGCCCCAATAGTGCACCGGTGGGGTCCCTTGGACTGGCCAACACCCTCTCACAATCCGGGACCCCTCGGGATGTCAGACAGCTGGTTTTTGTCCAATCCTGCATGCCAGGCTGAGGGACCCCACCGGTGCACTGGGGCTCTAGTGATTTAATAATTCTGGACAGCCATTTATTCAACAATACTTTTTGCCAAACTATATTGATACTTGAGTTTTAGGGTTTTAAAATGTTTGCTTAAGGCTCATTTTCTTTTATATAAGAAACACCTTAAATCATTCTGAAGATTTACACTTTAGAGCAAAGTAGAAGCCTGGAGAGAGCAAAAGAGCAAGAGCACTATTTACTAAAGAAGAGACTTAAATAAGGTTGTTAAAGAGGTTTAGATGTAGTCCAATTTGTTTATTTTCTCCTTAGATTCCATTGTCCTAGGAGCTGTATTGATAAAGATATTGCTATGACATATGTCTGATATTTTGCTGCCTATGGATTCCTCTAAGATTTTTAGGGTTTCCCCTCTTACGTTTAAGTCCTTTATCCATTTAGAGCAGCCGTGGGCAAACTATGGCCCGTGGGCCGGATCCGGCTGTTCTATCCGGTTCTCTTGCTCTCCCCTCCGCTCCTTTACTTTGAATTTATATTAGTTCACACAAACACTCCATCCATGCTTTTGTTCCGGCCCTCCGGTCCAGTTTAAGAACCCATTGTGGCCCTCGAGTCAAAAAGTTTGCCCACCCCTGAAGAGTTTATTTGTGTGTATGGTGTAAGTTGGTGGTCTAGTTTCATTTTTTTGCATATATCTGATCAATTTTCCCAACACCATTTATTGAAGAGACTATCTTGACTCCATTATATGTTTTTTTTTTTTTTTTCCAAATTTTTATTAAGGTATTATATGTGTACATATCTTATCATTGCCCCCGACCCCCACCCCACTCCCATATATGCCCTCACCCCCCAATGTTTTGCATCCGTTGGTTACTCTTATATACATGCATATAAGTCCTTCAGTTGATCTCTTATTTCCCCCACCTCTCCCTAACCTTACCACTGTAATTTGACAGTCTGTTTGATGCTTTACTGCCTCTGTAACTATCTTTTTGTTCATCAGTTTATAATGTTTTTCATTATCCCCAAATGAGTGGGATCATGTGGTATTTTTCTTTCATTGACTGGCTTATTTCACTTAGCATAATGTTCTCTAATTCCATCCAAGTGCCTACAAATGGTAGTAATTCCTTCTTTTTTACGGCAGCATAGTATTCCATTGTGTAGATGTACCATAGTTTTCTGATCCAGTCATCTGCTGATGGGCATTTAGGCTGTTTCCAAATCTTAGCTATTGTAAATTGTGCTGCTATGAACATAGGGGTGCATATATCCTTTCTGATTGGTGTTTCTGGTTTCTTAGGATATATTCCTAGGAGTGGGATTACTGGGTCAAATGGGAGTTCCATTTTCAGTTTTTTGAGGAAACTCCATACTGTTCTCCACAGTGGCTGCACCAGTCTGCATTCCCACCAGCAGTGCACGAGGGTTCCTTTTTCTCCGCATCCTCGCCAACACTTGTCGTTTGTTGATTTGTTGATGATAGCCATTCTGACAGGTGTGAGATGGTATCGCATTGTTGTTTTGATTTGCATCTCTCGGATAATTAGTGACTTTGAGCATGTTTTCATGTGTCTCTTGGCCTTCCTTCTGTCTTCTTTCGAAAAGCTTCTATTTAGGTCCGTTGCCCATTTTTTTATTGGATCATTTATCTTCCTTTTATTAAGTTGTATAAGCTGCCTGTAGATGTTGGAAATTAAACCTTTATCAGTGATACCATTTGCAAATATGTTCTCCCATACAGTGGGGTTTCTTGTTGTTTTGTTGATGGTTTCTTTTGCTGTGCAAAAGCTTTTTGTTTTGATGTAGTCCCATTTGTTTATTTTCTGTTTGGCTTCCATTACCCTAGGGGCAGTATCACTGAAAAAGTTCTTTTGGCATATGTCTGAGATTTTGCTGCCTGTGGATTCCTCTAGTATTTTTATGGTTTCCCGTCTTATATTTAAGTCCTGTACCCATTTTGAGTTTATTTTTGTGTATGGTGTAAGTTGGTGATCTAGTTTCATTTTTTTGCATGTATCTGTCCAATTTTCCCAACACCATTTATTAAAGAGACTGTCTTGACTCCATTGTATGCTCATGCCTCCTTTGTCAAATATTAAATGCGCATATTGGTTTGGGTCGATATCTGGATTCTCTATTCTGTTCCATTGATCTATATGTCTGTTCTTGTGCCAGTACCAGGCTGTTTTGATGACAGTGGCTTTGTAATACAGCTTGAAATCTGGTATTGAGATCCCTCCTACTTTATTCTTCTTTCTCAGGATTGCTGTGGCTATTCGGGGTCTTTTTTTATTCCAGATGAATTTTTGGAGAGTTCTTTCTAGGTCTGTGAAATACGCCGTTGGTATTTTAATGGGGAGTGCATTGAATCTATAGATTGCTTTGGGTAGTATGGACATTTTAATGATGTTGATTCTACCAATCCATGAACATGGTATGTTCTTCCATCTGTTTACATCTTCCTCTATCTCTTTTTTCAGTGTCCTGTAGTTTTCCGCATATAGGTCTTTTACCTCCTTGGTTAGGTTTATTCCTAAGTATCTTAATTTTTTTGGTGCGATGGAAAATGGGATTGCTTTTTTAGTCTCTCTTTCTGTAAGTTCATTGTTGGTGTATAGAAATGCCATAGATTTCTTGGTGTTAATTTTGTATCCTGCTACATTGCCGAATTCATTTATTAAGTCTGTTAGTTTTTTGATGGAGTCTTTCGGGTTTTTTATGTACAATATCATGTCATCTGCAAATAAGGACAGCTTTACTTCTTCTTTTCCAATTTGGATGCCTTTTATTTCTTCTTCTTGTCTAATTGCAGTGGCTAATACTTCCAGTACTATGTCAAACAGGAGTGGTGAGAGTGGGCATCCCTGTCTTGTTCCTGTTCTTAGGGGAAATGGTTTTAGTTTTTGCCCATTGAGTATGATGTTAGCTGTGGGTTTATCATATATAGCTTTTATGATGTTGAGGTATGATCCTTCTATTCCCACCTTGTTGAGAGTTTTTATCAGGAAAGGGTGTTGGATTTTGTCAAATGCTTTTTCTGCATCAATTGATATGACTATGTGATTTTTATCTCTCAATTTGTTTATGTGATGTATCACATTTATTGATTTGCGGATATTGAACCATCCTTGCATTCCTGGGATAAATCCTACTTGGTCATGGTGTATGATCTTTCTGATGTACTGCTGGATCCTATTTGCTAGAATTTTATTGAGGATTTTGGCATCTACATTCATGAGGGATATTGGCCTGTAATTCTCCTTCATTGTGTTGTCTTTATCTGGTTTTTGTATTAGGGTGATGCTGGCTTCATAGAAGGAGCTGGGAAGTGTTCCTTCCTCTTGAATTTTTTGGAATAGTCTGAGGAGGATAGGTTTTAGTTCTTCCTTGAATGTTTGGTAGAACTCTCCTGTGAAGCCGTCTGGCCCCGGGCTTTTGTTTGCCGGAAGCTCTTTGATGACTGCTTCAATTTCTTCCATAGTTACTGGCATGTTGAGCTGTTTAGATTCTTCCTGATTGAGTTTTGGAAGGTTATATTTTTCTAGGAATATGTCCATTTCCTCCAGGTTGTCCAGTTTGTTGGAATAGAGTTGTTCGTAGTATTTTTTAACAATCCTTTGTATTTCGGCGGGATCTGTTGTTATTTCACCTCTTTCATTTCTAATCTTGTTTATTTGGGTCCTCTCCCTTTGCTTCTTGGTGAGCCTGGCTAGAGGTTCATCAATCTTGTTTATCCTTTCAAAGAACCAGCTCTTGGTTTTGTTGATCTTTTGTATTGTTTCTTTGGTCTCTATGTCATTTATCTGTGCTCTGATCTTTATTATTTCCTTCCTTCTGCTTACACTGGGCTTTTCTTGTTGCTCTTTTTCTAACTCTTTGAGTTGTTGGGTTAGGTAATTTATTACCCCTGTTTCTTGTTTTTTGCAGTAGGCTTGTAGAGCTATGAACTTCCCTCTCAAGACTGCTTTCGCTGTGTCCCATAGATTTTGGATTGTAGTGTTTTCATTGTCATTTGTTGTCATAATGTTTTTTATTTCTTCTTTGATCTCTCTGGTAACCCAGTCATGGTTTAATAGCATGCTGTTTAGTCTCCATGTGTTTGATTTCTTTGGGTTGTTTTTATTGTAGTTGATTTCCAGTTTTATGCCACTGTGGTCTGAGAAGATGCTTGATATGATTTCTATCTTCTTGAATTTGAAGAGACTTTGCCTATGTCCCAACATATGGTCTATCTTTGAAAATGACCCATGTGCGCTTGAGAAGAATGTATATTCTGTGGCTTTGGGGTGAAATGTTCTGAAGATGTCAATTAATTCCATCTGGTCTAGTGAGTCATTTAGGATTGATGTTTCTTTGCTGATGTTTTGTTTAGAGGATTTGTCCAATGGTGATAGTGGGGTATTAAAGTCTCCTACTATGATTGTATTGCTGTCAATGTCTCCCTTAATATCCTCCAGGAGTTTTTTTATGTATTTGGGTGCTCCTGTATTGGGTGCATATATGTTTACCAGAGTTATTTCTTCTTGTTGGATTGCTCCCTTTAGTATTATGAAATGGCCTTCCTTATCTCTTGTTATGTCCTTCAGTTTGAGATCTAATTTGTCAGAAATAAGTATTGCTACCCCAGCTTTTTTTTCAGTTCCATTTGCCTGGAAAACCTTTTTCCATCCCTTCACCCTCAGTCTGTGTGCGTCTTTTTTTCTGAGGTGGGTTTCTTGTAGACAGCAGATATATGGGTCGTGTTTTCTTATCCAATCTGTTACCCTATGTCTTTTGATTGGGGCATTTAATCCATTTACATTTAAAGTTATTATTGATAGGTACTTATTTGTCGCCATTCCTATTCTTTACCCCTGTGTTACTTCTTCGCTTCCTGTTTCTTTCTTTCTTTTTTTTTTTTTTACAGTAGACCCTTTAGGATTTCTTGCATTGCTGGTTTGGTGGTAATAAATTCCCTTAGTCCTTTTTTGTCTGTGAAGCTCCTGATTTCACCTTCAATTTTGATTGACAGCCTTGCTGGGTACAGTATTCTTGGATTCAGCCCCTTCCTTTGCATGACTTTGTATATTTCATTCCATTCCCTTCTGGCCTGATGAGTTTCTGTTGAGAAATCAGTTGCTAGTCTGATGGGGGTTCCTTTGTATGTAACTTTCTGTCTCTCTCTTGCTGCTTTTAAGATTCTTACTTTGTCGTTGGTGTTTGCCAATTTAATTATAATGTGCCTTGGCGTCGGTCTTTTGGGGTTCATTTTGCTTGGGACTCTGTGAGCTTCTTGGATTTGTGTGGGTTTTTTCTTCTCTATATCTGGGAAATTTTCTGTCATTATTTCTTCAAAGAGGTTTTCTATTCCTTGCTCAGCTTCCTTTCCTTTTGGAACCCCTATTATGCGGATGTTGTTTTGTTTCGTGTTGTCCCAAAGTTCCCTTAGACTCTCCTCCTGCCTTTTAATTTTTTTTTCTAGAAGTTGCTTTTCTTGGGTATTTTTTCCATCTTGTCTTCTAGCTCACTGATGCGGTCCTCTGCTTCTTCTAGTCTACTCTCGATGCTTTCTATTGAGTTCTTTACAGCAGCGATGTCATTTTTCATTTCTTCTTGGTTCTTCTTCATTTCCTCTTGGTTCTTGCTCATATTGTCGAATTTGTCTTCCATTCTTTTCAGCCACCTTATGACCATTTCTCTGAATTCTTTTTCTGGAAGGTTGCTTGCCTCCATTTCGTTTACTTCCTTTTCTGGTGATGCCTGCTTTTCTTTCATATGCGGGCTGCTTCTTTGTCTCCCCATGGTCTCTCTTCTCTGGGTGTCTGGTTATGTAGTTCTCTCTCTCCTGGGTTGATTTAAAGGCACAAAATACAGCACTACCAGGTACAACTCACAAGGCACTGAACAGGAATGTATTCACGATATTAATAACCTCCAATAAAGGTGACCACCAGAGAAAGGCAAATTAGGTGATAGGAGAGAAAGAAGAAGAGGAAAAAAGAAAGAAAGAAAGAAAAAAAGAAAAAAGGAGTGTGAAAATGAAATTGGGAAAAGGGAAAGTAAAGAGAAAAAAAAAAGTAAGAGAGACAAGAAAGTGACTAAGAGAGAAAGGGGAACAGACTATATATATTGGGGATAAAACTCCAATAGAACAATCACTAATCCCAGCAAATGCCAGCAACAAGTGCCTGGGGATTAATACAAACTACAACACCAACTAATATGGATTGAGGCAAGGGAAAGCTGAAGCACAAAACAAACAAAAAAATAAACAAAAGAAGAATAAGCAAAACAATCTCACAAAAACAGCATAAAAATTGGATATAATCTACATTCAAGCAAACAACAACAAAAGGACAGAGAGAAGGACAAGTTTATGGATAGCTCAGACAGCGAAGGGAGAGGTGTATGTGGACTTGGAGCAGGGGATTAGAGATTAGATATGTAAGTAGGGTGAAATTTTAACAAGGGGTAAACAGAAAGAATAGGGAAAATCTAAAGCAGTAAAAGGGTAAGACAAACAGGACACTGAAAAGGGGGAGGTTGGGAAGAGAGTGATGGCCTAAAGGTAGAGTTGAGATAGAGTAAAACGATGCTAAAGGAAAGATAAAAAATAGAATGTAGAACCCTAATCCCAAAATAAAATGAAGAGAAAATAAAATGACACTTTAAAAAAAAAAAAAGATAAAATAGCAGTAGTAATAATACGGATTGAAAATAAAAATGTAATCATTAAAAAGGTAAAATCAAGTGATGAAAAAAGAAAAAAAAGTTTCTTGATTAAAAGATGCAAAAAATGAAAATAAAAAAAAATAAAAAAATAAAAAAATAAAAGGTAAAAATAAAATGTGAAGTAGTGAAGGTCATTCACTTCCTCTGTTTTTCTGTTTGGCACGCCTGTTTCTCAGTCCAGACAGTATTGCAGTTCCCTGCGATCCACTGCTCTTCGGTGTTGTAAGCCAGTCCTGATTTCAAGCAGGCGGTGTGTCTTAATTTCTCGTATTCCTTTATTTTTGATTACGCAAGAGTCAATTTGTGATTCAGCCCCTGGGTGGCAGTGTTTCTGGATTGACTTCCGGGTCTATCTATGGCCTCTCTAGGCAGTGTTAGAGCCTTCTTTCCCTGTGGCGCTGCCACCGGCCTGTGGGCGTGGTCTGCCTCAGAGCTGACTCTCTGTTGGTCACTCCCCGCTCCGATCCCCAGGTTCCAGAAAAACAACTTTCCCCTGCAGTCTCCCAGGGTGTCCCCAACTGGGTGATCCTATGTATTGGGCTTAGTAATCAGAAGCAAGGATTTGAAGAGGAAAAAGCCCAAGTGTGCGAACTCCAGGACTGCGAGTAAACCCAGGCACAAAGGGAGCGCACGGGCTGCGCGTAAGTCTGGACAGCCTGAAATTCTTAGGGTGTCCCTGCACTTCAGATCAAAATGGGTTGCTTTTTAGAGTGCCCTTCTCTTAGCAGCTCTGAGGACCCCTTTCCACAATCACAGATCACGCCAGCCCCTATAGCCACGGACTTTTCTAGGCACAGACTTCCCTGGTCCTCCAGCTCCCGCAAAACGCGCGTTCCTCTCTCCCGCCGGGACCAGAGACCTCACCTTATCCCAGGCGAAATCTGACCTTTCCGTGGTGGAGTGTAGAGCTCCTCTGAACCCCTGTGCTTGCGCCAGTTGGGGAGCGTTGTTCTGGGGCTCGCAGCTGTTCCTGGGGTGCCGCAGTTGTGGATTCTCAGGCTTCAGATAAGCTCCACTTTCCGGATCAAGATGGCGCAGACTCCGAGTCCAAGCCCGCAGCTCCGGGAGGGGACCCAGCCGCAGTTGGTGCTGCCAGGTCAGGGGAACCCAGTTCAGCAGTCCCCCACCTCCTTCTGGAATTCAGCTGTCTCCCAACCAGCCAACAAACACTCCTTGTGCGTCCCTCAGCTGTTCTTTCTTTCTGCTCCGGGACAAGGCTCGGAACACGTCTGTCTATTCCGCCGCCATTATTCCCTCCCTTCATTATATGTTTTTGCCTCCTTTGTCAAATATTAATTGAGCATAATGGTTTGGGTCCATTTCTGGGTTCTCAGTTCTGTTCCATTGGTCTGTATGTCTGTTCTTGTGCCAGTACCTGGCTGTTTGAGAACAGTGGATTTGTAGTATAGCTTGATATCTGGTATTATGACCCCTCCAACTTTGTTCTTCTTTCTCAGGATTGCTGTGGCTATTCAGGGTTTTTGTTTTTTATTTATTCCAGATGAATTTTTGGAGAGTTTGTTCTAGGTCTGCGAAATATACCATTGGTATTTTAATGGGGATTGCATTAAATCTATCGATTGCTTTGGGTAGTATGGACATTTTAATGATGTTTCTACCAATCTATGAATACAGTATGTTCTTTCATTTGTTTATGTCTTCCTCTATCTCTTTTTTCAAAGTCATATAATTTTCTGAGTACAGGTCTTTTAACTTCTCGGTTAAGTTTATTCCTAGGTATCTTAATTGTTTTGGGGCAATGGTAAATGGTCTTTTTTTTTTTTTCTTAGTTTCTCTTTTTGAGAGTTAATTATTGGTGTATATAAAGGTCATATATTTCTGCGTGTTAATTTTGTATCCTGCTATGTTGCCAAATTCATTTATTAAGTCTAGTAGTTTTTTGATGGAGTCTTTGGGGTTTTCTATGAGCAATATCATGTCATCTGTGAATAATGACAGTTTTACTTGTTCTTTTCCAATTTGGATGCCTTTTATTTCTTCTTCTTGTCTGATTGTTATGGCTAGCACTTTTAGTACTATGTCAAACATGAGTGGTGAAAGTGGGCATCTCTGTCTTGTTCCTGTTCTTAGGAGAAATAGTTTTAGTTTTTGCTCATTGCGTATGATGTTGGCTGTAGATTTGTCATATAAGGCTTTTATTACATTGAGGTATGATCCCTCTCTTCCCACTTTGCTAAGAGTTTT
Source organism: Plecotus auritus (assembly GCF_963455305.1). Lineage (NCBI taxonomy): Eukaryota > Metazoa > Chordata > Mammalia > Chiroptera > Vespertilionidae > Plecotus > Plecotus auritus. The sequence continues at coordinate 132,677,299 of NC_137771.1, read as the reverse complement.
TATCAGGAATGGATGTTGGATTTTGTCAGATGCTTTTTCTGCATCAATTGCTATGATTATGTGATTTTTGTCTCTCAATTTATTTATATGATGTATCACATTTATTGATTTGCAGATATTGTACCAGCCTTGCATCCCTGCAGTAAATCCCACTTGGTGTATGATCTTTCTAATGTAATGCTGGATCTGATTTGCTAGACTTTTGTTATTATAGCATCCTATATTCATCAGAAATATTGGCTTATAATTCTCTTTCTTTGTAGTGTCTTTATCTGGTTTTGGGATTAGGGTAATGCTGGCTTTATAGAAAGAGCTTGTACATAAAATAAAAAGCTTCTGCACAGCAAAGGAAACAATCAACAAAACAACAAGAAAGCTCATTGCATGGGAGAACATATTTGCCAATATTATATCTGACAAGGGTATAATCTTCAAAATTTATAGGGAACTCTTATAACTTAACAAAAGGAAGATAAGCAATCCAATCAAGAAAATGATCCTAAATAGACACTTTTGAAAGAGGACATGCAGAAGGCCAAGAGACATATGAAAACATGCTCAAAGTTGCTAATCATCTGAGAGACCCAAATCAAAAAACAATGAGATACCATCTCACACCTGTCAGAATGGCTATCATCAACAAATCAACAAACTACAAGTGCTGGTGAGGATGTGGAGAAAAAGGAACCCTCATGCACTGCTGGTGGGAATGCAGACTGGTGCAGCCACTGTGGAGAACAGTATGGAGTTTCCTCAAAAACTAAAGATGGAACTCCCGTTTGACCCAGTGATCCCACTTCTAGGAATATAGCCCAAGGAATCAGAAACACCAATCAGAAAGGATATATGCACCCCTATGTTCATAGCAGCACAACTTACAATAGCTAAGATTTAGAAACAGCCTAAGTACCCATCAGCAGATGAGTGGATTACAAAACTGTGGTACATCTACACAATGGAATACTATGGTGCTGTTTAAAAGAAGTAACTCTTAACATTCGCAATGACATGGATGGAACTGGAGAGCATTATGCTAAGTGAAATAAGCCAGTCATAGAAAGATAAATATCACATGATCTCACTCATTTGTGGGATATAATGAACAACATCCTATATAATAAAGAGGTAATATGCTAATTTGTCCATTATGGTGTCCGAGTCACGACCAGTCAACGGATTGCACATGCACAAGAGCTGGGGTGCGGGGACAGGGACAAGGACTTCTGCCCCCAGCGGAGGCAAGCACAGGCCTGCCCAGCGCTAAAGGCATGCCCAGTGCTGAGGTGAAGCTGCCTGCCTGAATCCCTGGCCAGGGATGTGAAGATGTCTGCCTGTGTCCCTGACCTGGGATGTGACACTGCCTGTGTGCATTCCCCCCCTTCCCCCCCGCAGTGCAGAGCTGCTTGGGTGTCTCAGTGAACTTTGCAACCGACCCAAGGAGGAAACCGAGAGGGGAGAGGCTGGGAGCTGTGGATTCCCAGTGCTTTAGTCACTTGAAAACAGCCCCGCTTGGAATGCGATGAAGCTGTATGTTCAGCTGAGAAGTGAGCGAGCTGAACATCACCATCATCACTGGGCTATGATTGGTCCGAGGCCTGAGCATCCACCACGAGAAGGAAAAAACGGAGGGAGGGGCCAGGAGGAAGGGAGGATAATGGAAGGAAATGTGTCTAGACTTTCCCCAGCCCTCTCCCTCTTTCTGCTGCCTACAAAAGCCCCAGGCCTGGCCACAGTTCTGTGTCCTCCTTTTAGTCCCCTGTTCTCCAACCACAGAGGAAAGAAATAAGGAAGGAGTCTGTGCTGCCTCCAGAAAGTATCTATATACCTGATCGGCTGGTCGCCTCCTGCAGAGGGAGGCCAGACTAAGGCGTAGGCCTGCTCCCCATGGACATCAGTAGGAACCGTCAGTAGGAAACAGTCAGTAGGACATCCCATGAGGGCTCCGGGACTGTGAGGGTGGCAGGCCAGGCTGAGGGACCCCTCTCCCCCATGCACAAATTTTCTTGCACGGGGCCTCTAGTAAACTGATAAATAAAAATAGATCCAGAGACATAGAAGCATTGAGCAGACTATCCAACCTCAGAGGGAAGGTGCGGGGGGTAGGGAAGAAATCAACCAAAGACTTGTATGCATACATATAAGCGTAACCAATGGACACAGACAGTAGTGGGGTGAGGGCATGGGCTGGGGGGTGGGAATGAATGGGGAGATGTCAAGGGGGAAAAAAGAGACATATGTAATATTTAAACAACAAAGAAAACAAAGGAGTTTAAAATTGAGACAATGAAACACTATTAACAGCAACAAGGGAAATATCACTAGTTTGGTTAGGACTAGCTCTTTTTTACTTTATATTGTCCAAAGTAAATTTGCAGTTTTAAAGAATGTTGTTTCAGAGATTGTTTTTATAAGAATCAACTTAGTTTATTTCCATTTAAGCACTTTTTTTTCATTCAAAAACATGCCTTCTAAGTTACTAAAAAATGTACTGAAAAAATGTCTCAAATTCTTAAATTAAGTACAAAATATATTCTAAAATAGCTGATAAATACTGTTATTTATTTTATAGTCACACATAGTACATTGCTTTTTATAAAACAAATGGGGTCCCTCAAGATAAATGCTGCAAAAATAATTCCTGTTCAAGCAAGAACAAAATTGGCAGTAAGGATTAAATTCACATTATACTAGAAAGGCAAGGGATTTCAACTTGAGCCTCAAGCAACTAGAAGTTCTAGTTAGAAATGTGTCAGTAAGATTAAATAATTCAGACTTTCCTCTGGGTAATGTGGACAAGACTGAATTTTCAAACATACTTTATTGTTAAAGAATGGTAGTTCATATCAGAAAGTAAATTTTATTCAACATACACTAATAAGGCTTTATTATGTGCCAGAAAAAGTTTTAGGTTAGGCTAATAGCAGTACATTGAACCAAAAAATCTTTGCATTGTAAAGTTTATATTCTGGGTAAGTTGACTTCTAAGCCAAGATATAAAATTTCCAATGCAAAGCAACTTCATATACTGTCTTTCAAATATATGTATTTAAAATATTTTTTCTAGGCCTTGGTTAAAATGTAACTAATTTTTTTTATTATAAAACCAAATAATTCTGTTATTTCTGAACGTAATTTGTTACTTCTTAAACAAAAAATAGTATTTCCTAAGAAATGTTTTATCATTTGTGTGTGTTTGTATGTAATTCACTAAATTACAACTTAGTGTTTAAAAAAATTACTATAAAACACAGTACCAAGACCTGGCTGTATTGGCTCAATGTTTGAGCATTGACCTATGAACCAGGAGGTCATGGTTTGATTCCTGGTTGGGGCTAGGCCCGGGTTGTGGGCTTGATTCCCGATCATGCAGGAGGCAGCTGATCAATGATTCTCTCTCTTCATTGATTTTTTTTTTTTACTCTCTCCCTTCTCCCTTCCTCTCTGATATCAATAAAAAATACATTTATTTTTTAAAAGTTTAAAATGTAGGACAATAAAAGGAGTTCAATGAGAGCATTATTCAAAATTTCTGTATTACCTAGTGAATTCTTATTTTTACTTATTTCTGCAATATAACATGGTTTTAATTCTAAAATGCTATGCACTCATCTAAATTAGAACTAAAAATTAGCAAAGTTAAGATTCCATTCACATAACAGGTTGTCAGGGATAGTAATAAAGTTAATGACCAAATTATTCTATTTTTGTCAGTACATATTTTCCCCAAAAATTATTTATTGATTTCAGACAGAGGTAGGGAAAGGGATAGAGAGATAGAAACTTTGATGAGAGAGAATCATTGATTAGCTGCCTCCTGCATTCCCCCCACTGAAAATCGAGCCAGGCATGTGCCCTGACAGGGAATCAAACCTTAACCTCCTGGTTTATGAATTGATGCTCAATCACTGAGCAACACTGGATGGGCTCCAAAAATTATTAAGCCTCATACTTATAATTAAGTTTATTTATAGACCATAGGATAATACCTCATTTTAGGTAACTGAGATGTTTAAGTTTGTAAACTGGACTTTGACAAGACCTTACTTAGCTAATAAATTTAAATCATTCAGTTAATGACAGGAAACACAATATTATTTGCAACTGTCATTATCAGTTTATGATTAATAATAAGGCAGGTTCATTTAAACTTTAATTTACTAAAAAATGTGAATTTTTAAAAAAATAAATTTTAAACTACAGAAATATAGGCAAAGAATGAATGAGCATGTAATGCTGTAGAAATGTTGTTGTTACTGACTGTTGAGATGGAATATACCTAAATGCCTTGCTAAGTTGGCTGGTATGGTTAGTGATGGACCGTCAACTTAACTCTACCTTTGCTTGCTTTTCTGGGTTTCATTTAGACCTCTAATATCATTTCAGCACAAATTTTTTGGTTCAGTGCATTCTTGCTAAGCAGCTCAGAATTTCCTGCAGGGTGCCTATGGGCTTAGTGTTGGACCTAGTGAAACTTTCTTTGATGAATAATCTTCTGATAAGTGTGACTTGTGCAGCAAACACACACTTATTTATGGCTGACATAGTCTTGTGTCAAAAGAACATAAAATTGAAGTTAGAGTTAATAACCTGCCACTTGGTATTATACCTGAATTTTTGCTCCTTTGCAGTTAAGGTTGTATGAGGATTTCCATTAAAAATTGATTTTCAGTGGTTTGTAACTTAACTGCAAATTATCTGTTCATGAGAGATGAAAACTAACATATGAGTGCATCCCTTAGGACCCAACATATAATTAAATTTGCATGGTTGTTTTAAAGTTAAATCACAGTAACTTAGGGGTGATAATAAAGAAGCCATGGGTTTAGGAGAATATTGCAAATTAAATTTAGGTTGGATTCCTTTCATTTTTAATTAGCAAATACTATTAATTTAAATAATCACTTTGATTTCATAGAAATTTTAGAAACATCCAAATGCATAACATTTTTTTTTTTAATTTAAGAATGTGTAGGTTTATCATATGCTAGCTATCAATATTAGGAATATTCTACAAAGGGTATGTTTTGTATTTTGTTGTGATATTTACTTTATATCAATACTAGGGGCCCAGTGCACGAATTCGTGCACCTTGAAAGGAACTGTGGGCCACGAGGGAGTCTGCGGTGGGCCTCAGCCCATCCTCTGTGCACCCACCCAGCCCCTTCCACCGCAGACCTTGGTCCCCTGTCTGCTGGCAGCCCCACTCCTGCCACTGCTGCTCCCACGTGCTGATGGTGCTGGCCCTGCTCGCACCTGCTGACATTGCAAAGCAATTGGGGCTGGTGCCAGCAGCAGGTGCAAGTGGGGCCGATGCCATCAGTAGGTGCGAGAGGCTGCTGCTGCCCTAATCACCCCTCAGGAGCAGGGGGAGGTTGAAAAGCCCTCAAGGGCAATCAGGGCCAGCAGCCACCGCTCGCACCCACTGACAGTGCTGAGTGATTGGGACTGGCACCAGGCACCAGAAGTGGGTGTGAGCGGTGGCTCTGGTGCCGGCTGCAGGTGCAAGCAGGGCCAGCTCCAGCAGCAGGTGCGAGCAGGACCATCGCCGGCAGTGGTGCAAGTGATGGCTGCCACCCTGATCACCCATCAGGAGCAGGGGGAGGTGGAGAAGCCCTGAGGGGCAATCAGATCTGGCAGCTGCTGCTCACACCTGCTGATGGTGCCAAGTGATTGGGGCTGGCACGGGGCACCGGCAGCGGGTGTAAGCGGGGCCAACACTGGCAGTAGGTGCGAGCGCTTGGCGGGACAGCGGTGAGTGGGAGCAAAGAATTATTAGTAACCACCAGAGGCTTGCCCTGATGACAGTGACCAGCGCTCTGCCTTGGTCTGGAACCCCCCCTCACCTGTTCCACCATCCTGCCATGGCCTATGCCCACCATGTTCTGTGGGGGCCCCCTGGTGGTCAGCGCACATCATAGTGACCAGTTGTTCAGTTGTTCGATTGTTCCACCATTCGATCTATTTACATATTAGGGATATATATATATATATATATATATATATATATATATATATATATACTAGTGGCCCAGTGTACGAAAGTTGTGCATGGGGGGGGTGGTCCCTCAGCCCAGCCTGCACCCTCTCCAATCTGGAACCCCTTGGGGGGATGTCCAACTGCAGGTTTAGGCCCAATCCCACATTCTTCTAGCAATCTGGGACCACTGGCTCCTAACTGCTCACCTGCCTGCCTGCCTGATCACCCTAACCACTCTGCCTGCCAGCCTGCTTGCCCCCAACTGTCCCCCAAGCCAGCCTTCTTGCCCCCAGCTGCTCCCCCCTTGCTGGCCTGATTGCCCCCAACTGCCCCCCCTGCCGGCCTGTTCACCCCCAAGTGCCCCCAGCACTGGCCTGCTTGCCCCAACTGCCCCCCACCAACCTGCTTGCCCCCAAATGCCCCCCTTGCCAGCCTTCTCACCCCCAATTGCCACCCCCCCACCAGCCTGATCACCACCAACTGCCCTCCTCTTCTGGCCTGATCATCCCTAACCACCTTAGCCTTGGCCCCAACACCATGACTTTGTCTGGAAGGATGTCCGGAAGGTCTCCTGGTCTAATTAGGATATTATCCTTTTATTAGTATAGATATATAGATATCTTTTAAGTTATAATTTTAAAATAATCATTTGAATCAATAAATAATTAACAATTACTTTCTTTCCATACGATACTTTATTAGGTGCTAAGAATTCAAAGATAAATGATGCTATATCTGCCTGGAAGACCTAATAGTCCATTATGATAGAAAAGAAAATATCACATAACAATGTATAAATGATTAAGGCATACAGAAAGGATCTCAGAAGAGTGAAGCTCCAAGTTAAAAGTGGAGGATTTCAACTATTTGTCCATGAGACAAATGAATTTTGAGAGAATAATTTTAGCAAAGCTATAGATAAGAAAATACAAATATACCATGTTTCCCCTAAAATAAGACATCCTCCGAAAATAAGACCTACTTACAGGTTTCCTTCTGGGTGAAATATAAGGCATCCCCCGAAAATAAGGCCCAGGGCTCTGTCTCAGAATGAAAATTAATTTACCGTAAACTGGTCGCTAGGGCCGCCCCGACTGGCGTCTAGCAACCAGTGACGTTACGCGGAGTCCTGACGTCACTGCTGTGTGGAGGCGGAGCAGAGGTCGGTTTGAGTGGTGAGCGCAGGGCAGGAGAGAGGAGGAGACTTTCGCAGATACGTGTAGAAGAACAGGAGGATTAGAGCGGACGGGACGCGGCGAAGGTGGTGAGTGCTGGTCTGTCTCTGGTGACACTACCTGATGCTCGCGGCCGCCTTCATGATGACTGAAGGTTCTCAGTCAGTGGCAGACCCTGCTCCAGCCCATATCCAGGCCCCAGCAAGCCCAGTGACAGTCCCCAGGCAGGCCCCAGGGGGTAAATGTCTGATAAAGGGGTAGGGGGGATGTCTGGTGAAGGTGTTCAGTGGCACGGGGGGGGGGAGCGGGATCACTTAAAATGACACAGGAGGATCAAAAGGGGTTACTAAAATGGTAATCCCCCCTCTGATTCTCCTGTGCCATTTTGATTCCCCCCTCTGATCCCCCCTGTGTCATTTTGAGTGATCCCCCTCCCCCCACCTTGATACCCCAATTCCTTTTTTTTTACCCCTAGAAATGAGCGCAAAAAGAAAAAGCTACTCCGTAGAGTACAAGAAAGGAATCGTGGAAGACTCTTGGGGTCAAAATCTTACTGCTTTCTGCAAAGAGAAGATGTTGAGTATCCGATTGGTCCGAAAATGGCGAGCAGATTATGGTAACCTCATTGAACAAGTGGACAAGGGAAATGCTAAAAAGCGCAAGTGTGGATCAGGTCGGCAACCATTATTTTCTGAGCTGGAAGACCTGATCTGTGAATGCATTGTTGACAGGAGAGCAAAGGCTTTGGTTGTGACTAGGGCTCAGATTCAAGAATTTGCCCTTGCAATGGCACCACAGTTTGACATAGCCCCCGAAGACTTCAAAGCATCACAACACTGGCTGGATAATTTCCTTCAGCGAAGTGAACTGTCTTTAAGAAGATCTACAACATTGTTTAGGTTGGAAGATACTCAAGTTATTAAGCGAGCACTTGCATTCAAGTCCTTTATTGATGATGCTGACTTCTCTAAATACAATCTTTCCAACATGATTGCTATGGATGAAACTGCAGTGTTTATGGGCCAATCATCTCAAACAACAATTGAACAGCGGGGTGCCTCCTTAGCGTACATTCCCTCCACTGCTTACGAAAGTGCACGTGTTTCCTGTATTTTGGCAATTTGTCTGGATGGCACTAAAATCTCACCTTTAATCATTTCTAAAGGCAAGAAGGAAAAGATTGAACGTGTTTTTGGGGTTTTTATTCTTGAAACTGAAAAAGCCTGGGCCACACAAGCAGTTATAAGGAAGTGGGTCCATTTAATGCTGCCGCTTGTTATGCGAGGGAGCCAAAGAGGTCTGCTAGTCTGGGATGCAGCCAGCACTCACCGCGCTAAAGACATGAAGACATTTCTTCACGAAAGAAAAATAGATCAGATAATGATTCCCGCAGGAATGACGGCCTATCTCCAGACTCTTGATATTGCAATAAACAAGCCATTCAAACACAATTTGGGCATGGAAATTAATGACTACATTGAAAATAGAATGGAGAGAAATCAGCGTGGAAACTTTGTGAAACCTAAACTGCAAGAAGTTGTGACTTGGGTGAAGAATTCATGGGAGAAAATCACTGACAGTTGCATTGCAAATGCACTGCGAGCAGGCTACCTTGACAAGAAGTACTCATTTAAACACAGTGCTATTGCTAAACAGGAGAGATTTGGTCCACTGATTCTGAAAAAAATGGAGTCACAAGAAATTCACCCGGAAATTCAGGAATTGGATTGTTATGATGATGTTCCAGAAGATGATGACCTGATTGTCATTGAATAAATGAGTAAATTCTTGATACTGTAGGATTCACAGTTTGTCTGGTTTGTGTTGACAACTACTGTACTACCGTACCATATATAGGTAATAAATTTACTTTATTTTCATTTAACAATAAATGTGTACCATATTCTTCTTCATGGAAAAATAAGACATCCCCTAAAAATAAGACCTAGCGCGTCTTTGGGGGCAAAAATTAATATAAGACACTGTCTTATTTTCGGGGAAACACAGTATTTCTTAATAATGTAGGGATGCAATCCAGAAAAGGGGAAAAATTAGGATAAAAATCAGGTTTGAAGCCACAATTTCATCATTAGGCAATAAGCTATCACTGACTGTTTTTAAGTGAACATTGTTAATGTTGGAAGAATATTTGAAGAAGATTAACCTGGAAATACTGTAAATTGGCATCATTGTATTTTGTTTAAGAGTGTTGACTTAGATTATATTACTGGGTTTCAATTTCAGCAGCAATATCCCCTTGCTTTATAAATGTGAAAAAGCCCTTTAACTCTCTAGACCAGTGGTTGGCAAACTGCGACTCGCGAGCCGTGGTTTGCTGCTCTGTTAACTAATGAGTTTGCGGACTCTCGATTCCAATAATTACAGGCTGTTGTGGTTCCTTGTGATTAAGCCCCTATCCCAGTGGTCGGCAAACTCATTAGTCAACAGAGCAGCAAACTGCGGCTCGGGAGCCGCATGTGGCTCAGGAGCCGCAGTTTGCCAACCACTGCTCTAGACTATAATTGGTTTAATGCTGAAATGCAGATAAGAGATGATAAAATATGGTGCCTCTTGTGTAAGTTATAAGAATTAATGAGAGAATACAGATAGCACTTGGCACTATGTTTGAATATATGATAAGTATTAATTGTTACTGAGATGAAGAGAGGGAAGGAAAATATAAATGACAATTTTGAAATAAATACAATTGTTCAAGACAGAAGTATTGATAAACCTGTGTGAGGGCTTTAACCATCAGGAGTCAAAATAAAAATATGCATTAAATATAAAAAGTGTAAAGGTGGAATATGCAAGACTAGACAATAGATTGGAGTTAAGCAGTGAGAGAATTGGAGTAAAATAATCATTTCCAAATGTTAAGCCTGGATAACTGAGTATGAAGGTAATTTCATGATCATAAAACGGACATCATTAATCTTAATGATATGGTTAAGGATGACTAATATAAATGTTAAAGCTTCAAGTATTCATTGGACATATAACTGTCCAGAAGATAGTTGTAAACAGGATGAGAAACCTTAGCATAAAGTGTCTCTTAAAATATATAAGAATGACATAGAAATTTACAGCTCCAATATATGTTGATTCACAATCACCATTTTAATTCTTCATTGCTCATGTTTATAATACTTGCATTATAACACACATAAATCAAATTTATATGCAAACTAACTGCAAAAAAGTTTTTAAATATATGTAGAATAGAAAATAGTACTATGTAAATCATTTTAATCAATTACAAAAATATAAATAACTATAAAATTTGAGAGATAATGATGTAACTTACAAAGATGAACTATGACTGTGAACAATTATCAGCTCTCCCCCCAAAAAATTTTTATTTTTATTTTTCTAGAAACAAAGAAAGGCAAAGCTTATAAGTAAGTGTCTTTAATAATTAATATCCTCAGCTATCAAAATCACAGGGAAATCAATATTCTCCTCCAACACAATATTCTGCACATATCACTGATGTTCCTACAACATTAGCTCCTGAATCTGCTTTTGTCCTTTTGTATATAGTACTGCTATATTTTATGTAAGCAGCAAATTCAAATGTGAGTGCTCTCAATTATTTCCTGTGACCCTAATTTATTTTCAGGCACCTGTTATTGGAGAATGGTTTCTTTAAAATATATTTAAAACCCATCCCTTATTTTCAATGATCAATCTGACTACCAAAATTTAGGTGTTTTTAACATTGTGCAAGAATAATTGTAGGTGTTTTTAAGATTTTCTTCATATCTCTAAAATGTCCTTTGTCCAAGTTATCCTTCATTCTGTTTTAAGAACAATATTTTTAAAGGATTCACAATGCTTAAATAATGTATTTTTTATAATAATATGTGTATTATAAATGAGAAACCAATAAGCATCATAAAAGTGAAGATTGAGTCTTTGGTGTATTTATTTCCCTCGAGGAAATAATAAAAATAATAAAAGTAATTATAATATTACTAAAGGAGAGTTTACCCCTTTGTCCCAATGAGAAAAATGTGGCCATTGGCAAAAAAAAAAAAAAAAAAAAAAAAAAAAAAAAAAAAAAAAGGAAAGAAAATAAAAGAAAATAAAAGAAAGGAAGGAAGAAGGAAAGTAGAAAGGAAGGAAAGGAAAGCAGGAAGAAAGAAAGGGAGGAAGAAAGAAAATATGGTTAAGAAACCTAAACTCATAAATAAGTTTCCTTTGCTATTATCAGTTGACAACCTTGCAATACAGATTGATTAACTTCAATCTTTGTTTGATTGGATGGCAGGTTGTAATGAAGTATTGAGAAAGGCAAGTCAATCATTAATGATAGGCAAAGAATAAAAACCTCATGAACAAAATAAAACAAAAAAAAAATGAACAACCATCACCACACACACATAAGTCTGATGAATTAAATACAAATCAATTTGAAATGAATTCTGTACCAATATCTCATTGAAATCACGCAGCTAGCAAAAGCACTACAGAGAAATACAGGAGGAAATGCCTGCAAAAGGTGAATGTATGCAGGAAGTATAGTAAAAGGCATTAAGAAAAAGTAAATGAGAGAGATAAATATAGTTTAAAATGCTACAGTTTCCTAGTATAAGTTGTAGTAAATTGACATAGTTTAATAGAACATGGTTATAACAATACAAGACAGAAAAAGGAACAAATCAAGATAACCAAATATTGGTGGTATAGAAAGAATACAGGTCGTAAAAACAGAAAATCTGAATTTGAGTTCCTGCTTCATTGCATACCTGCTGTACAACCCTCCGTTTACATTCCTTCTTACAATATCTATTACCAAACCTATAGGATGAAATATAAAAATATGTTTGAGCTATTCACAAGATAAATAAGGATGCCTGATGTTAAATAGCTCCAAATCCCATGGTAATATCACAGCCAGGAGGGGGATTAGGCTGGTTTTACTGTAAAGTCTATGCTCTTCCATTACTCTAAAACTTCAATACATAAAGCAGCAATAAAGGAAACATTTACATGAAAAATACACAATTCTTGGTGGACCCCAAAGATCACCTGGACACTTTAACAGTGTCCAGGTGTTTACTTTTTGTTTCACTCACTAAATATTTGTTGAATAACTACTATAATTCAAACATTGTGTCAAATAGTAACAGGTGACTGTCTATGGTGGAATCCCAGCTACATGAAAGAAAGCAAGGGATCCAGGATTAGTTTTGTTTTGTTTCATTTTAATGGTGGTCACAGAAATGGTACATAAAAAGGAATGCCTACTCTGAGATAAAAGGTGATGGCATAGGCATCTTTGGAAGTAAATGATTGTGCAATTAGACTAAACTAATCTTGAGTTACTGGTATATTTCCTAGTTGAATTCTTAAGGAATATTTATCAAGCAAATATTATTTTTCTGCTTATAATAAAACTAGAGGCCTGATGCATGAAATTTGTGCAAGGGTAGGTCTTCGCAGCCCCAGCTGCCTCGCGGCCCTGCAACCCCGCCCCCCCTCACTGGTCTTTCTGGAAGGTCATTCCACCATCAGGTCTAATTAGCATATTAGCGCTTTATTATATAGAATAGTAAATTTATGAGGATAATTTGATTATTTAAGTTTTGTTATTTTAATTATTTTTAAAGAAAGCGAGAGTTTAAAAAACATAAACCACTAAAATATACAAAATAAAAAAAAATGTAGGCAGATTTTAAAGATATTCCATCTTATAACAAAGGCAAGTTTCTAAAAACAAAGCAATAAGTACAAATGTAAGTTTTTTTTATCAGTATAGATATTCAGAATATCTTATTTATAATACTATCAAGGAGAATGTTATAAATAGATATTTCACTGTTGTGATTTCTTAGAATTTACTCATGTTTCCAAAAGCCTAAATTCTATTTTTAATGTTATAATTTATGATTTTGCAATTCAAGTGCTCATATTTTCCATCTGGGTCTGATATAATATCTACATTATTCCTATTAATTTATAATATCTATAAATTATTATTCTTTATATATTTTACATATGAATGTTAATATATATCATTTGTTACTATTCTCTATAAACTTGTGAATGTTATTGTTTTTGTATTTTTTACCATGGTATTTTTTTCCTTTTTGTTTGATTGACTAAACTTTTCAATGGGTTGAGGAAATTTCTATGCAAGTAAACTTTATATGTAGTGAAAATTATATGTAAATTGCTACTGTTATAATAATCTGGTTATTCTACTCCAGGAAAGGAGTAAAAGGGGAAAGCAAATAATATAAGCATGCCGTTTATATAGCTTTGCCGAAAGCTACATTTAACACTCCGAATCTATTCCCTGTTGATTAATGGGGGGAGGAACTGGACAAAGGCCGTTAAGACTCTTGCCCTGTAAGGGCTGAGTGATATGGGAGACTAATTGCCCTTCAGTCACACCTGGAAACAGGTAATTGGCCGGGATGGGCATGGCCACTGCAAGTGTGGGAAACCTAAATATTTAATTACTAGAGGCCCGGTGCATGAAATTCATGCACAGGGGGTAGGGAAGGGGAGGGCTCAGCCCGGCCTGCATACTCTCCAATCCAGAACCCCTCGGGGGATATTTGACTCCCTGTGGGATTGGGCCTAAACTGGCAGTCGTACATCCCTCTCGAAATCCAGGACTGCAGGCTCCTAACTGCTCACCTGCCTACTGGCCTGATTGCCCCTAACTGCCCTCCCCTACTGGCTTGGTTGCCCCTAACCACCACTGCCTCGGCCCCCACCACCATGGCTGTGTGTGGAAGGACATCCAGATGGTCTAATTAGCATATTACCCTTTTATTAGTATAGATGGCCCTTTTCTTTCAGTCCTAAGCCTGCTAATTCTAAGACATGGTTTATAATATTGTATTTCTTCTAAACACTTAACTCTTGTTTGGGGGATTCATTCATTTTATTAACCTTTATGCTAAACTTGGGTACTTTCTTTTGGGGATTTTAAGTGAACTTTTATTGGATATGTGGCACAAAATGCTGTCAATATATCTCCCTTCTTCTCCATCTTACCAGCTATTTCCCTATATTGTGTTTAAAAAGTCTTTTTTTCTATGACTAACCCTCAGCATTGTGTCATAAACAAGCCCAATCACTAAGCTGCTCTAATGATTAAAATATTCTAGAAACAATTATCTATGGTGTGTCTCTGACATTCCTCTTTATTATTGCTTTATCTAATAAGGAAAGATAGCAGTTTCTTTCTTTCCTATTTTTTATTTTTATTTTTATTTTTTACCAAAAAATGTTTTTCTTCTTTCTCTGTTTCTCATTGCATTATTTCCCTAATCATTTGTTCTGGAAATAACCTGATCTGGCTAATATATTTGTAACTGGTGAAGGATATTTTGCTTTTGCATGATCTTTAAATTTTGCTACATATCAATTTACCTTCCTATAAAATAGGTAATACTACTTGTCTAACATCATGGCCCACAGATGTTTTTTACTTGACTAAGATCTCTGAGTCACTTGAATGCAAAAAGGTCTTGAATTCCAAGACATTATTACTGTTGTTATGCAGCCAAATGATATTAAAATACAATTGTATCTTAACACTCCCCCTGAGTCATGGTTCTTTATTTTCCACTCTTCTCTGTGTTAGACAGCCATGAGTAAAATTTCATAGTAGATCAAAGGCTACTAAGCACAATGTGTGTGCTTGAAACACCCCCTATAAGGCAAAAATTAGTTAAGCTTCTTGGTCTTTTCCTCCTAAATTTATAGAAGGTCTGTGCCTTTTGTAAGTATATTTTATTTTCATGGGAGTGTGACTTAGTTGGAATATATAAAACTACATGGAGATACTGAATGTGTTGGAAAGATAAAATATGTTAGCTTAAAATCTAATTTTTCACATGAATTACTTGCCATAGTAGAGTGGATGATGCTTTCTTAAAACATAATTTTATTTTCTCTTTTCAGCCATTTGCAATAAATGTTTTGTTATGTAATGGTTTTAATATCACTGTTTATAGGTTTAGAATAAAATTTTTAAAATACACCTAATAGAGGAAAGTTTATGGATTTGCATAATTTTAGGTTACATTTTGACCCACATTTGCGAGAGATACTAGATTACATTTTGTTATTCCCCCGGTTTCTTTTCAGAGCAATAGGTCCTGATTACTTGAACAAAGAGATATGGTTTTGTGTAAAAATCAGTTGCCATGTTGCTTGGATAAGAATAGCAATCTCTCCAGCCTCCTGAGACTCACAGATGAGGTTAAAATGTGCCTACGGACGTCAGAAGCATGGACACAAATTAGTTAGGGAAGGAAAAGAGTAAGAAATCTGTGTAAAGAGTTTCATACAGTGAGAGACAGTAGAATTAACATTAGCGATTGTTTTGAGTGCTACAAGTTTCATGAATTTCAGAGGAAATAAAATAATGAGGCATATTATAGAATAAAAAGGCTTGTACTTTGTAATTGCATTTCCCTTTGTGTTTGACATTCAATAATTTGAGGTCAGAAAGAAGGGTTTATCCTTTAAGAAAGGAAAAGTTTGATTGCTATAAGTTTCTTCTTTTAAAGTTATTATTTGGTGTAATTTCAAATTTTTAGAAAATTGCAAAAATAGTTGAAAACACTTTATTAATTTCCTTCCCCAAATCTTAACATTTTATTATATTTGAGAATAAATTGTAGATATGGTGCTCCTTTACCCTTATATAGTTCAGTATATATTTTCCAAAAACCTGGGCCAACAATGTAAAGCTCTTTTACATTATCACAGCACAAGCAACAATTTCAGGAAATTAACCTCAATATGGTTCTATTTTCTAATATACAGTCATTATTCAGCTTTCACCAAATGTCCCAGTAATGCCCTTTAGATCAAAAGGAAGTGCAGGAGCAGATATTACAGTCAATTATCATGTCTCTTCACTGTTTCCATCCAGATAGTTATTCAATCATTAAATTCTGTTTCATGGATTGATACTTTCAAAGTTCAAAGGCCATACATTTTGCATAGTGTCCCTCAATTTGGGTTTGTCTAATAATATTTTATCATGATTAGATTAAGGGCAGTTTTTGCAGGAATACTTAGAAACAGCACTGTGCTCTCCTTTCGGGAGACACAGGAGGTTAATCTGTTCCATTCCTGGTAACGTGAGCACTGGTCACTTGGGTACAGTGCTGCCTGGTTTCTGTGAAGTTAAATGTGAACACCTTTACACAGACTGTTTGTGAAAAGATCAGCCACTCCTCTTTTATCACCCAGCCAAAATCTTACCTGGTTCTATCCACAGTGTATGTAAAGGTAAGGTACAACAGATATATTTTTAAGGATAATAGTGTGAAGAAGTACAAAAAAGAAGAAAAGGAAAGAAGGAGGAAAAGGGAGAAAAGGAAAACAAATGTGGCTTTGGCTTTAGGCAGATCTGTGTTTAAATTACATTTTGCTACTATGTTGTCAGTTTTGTTTTTTCTTCTGCTATATGAAGATAAGGTTTTCCACCTTACATGGCTGTTTGTAGATTAAAAATCAGATATAACGTGCATGGGAAAAAACAAGTGCTCAGCTCTCAGTTTCATATGTTAGCTGTCATAAGTATTGTGAGTTCTGATAACTTACCAAAATAATTAGAATAAAACTAGTATGAATTCATACTTTAATCCCAATGAAGCAAAGACACTTGAAAATATCTGGTAGAACTCATGCTTTTTGAGGTTCCTTTGTTTGTCCTGAAAATTCCAGCTGGAAAACACTTGTGTTGAGCAGTGTCTACTGACCATTACTGAAAAAAACAAAACAAACAAAAAAAAAAACACCTTTTATTTCCCCTGCATCTGACCATTTGAAACATACCAAAATATGCAACTCTTTCTACCTTAATGTTAAAAACTCATGGCAAACATCTTCTAGCCATGAAATATGGTAACACCATACCTTTCCTTTCTTTAATTTTCACCTTGGGACTTAAGAAAACGAGAAATGATATACAATTTTTAAAGTATTCTCAATTTCTTTGCCCGGTCAGTGTGGCTCAGTGGGTTGAGCATTGTCCCATGACAACGCTCGCGATCACCAGTTTGATTCCAGGGGAGGGCACATGACTGGTTTTCAAGCTTCATCCCCAGTGGGGTGCTTGCAGGAGGCAGCTGATTGATGTTTTCCTCTCTCATCGATGTATCGCTTTCTCCCTCTCCCTTCTTCTCTCTCTAAAATCAGTAAAAACGTATTTAAAAAGTATTTTCATTTTTTATTATAAAAACACAAAATATGTAAATATTATTTCTAAAGTAATAGAATATCCACTGAAAGTAATGAAGTTAAAAATATGGAGGTGGACTCTCTTAGATTTCAAAGAAAAATGTATAGAATATGTACATAGTTGTGTAATAAAAAATAAAAATATGATCAGTTTTTCAAAAAGTTATTTGTATTATCTAAACTAAAATTAGCAAATTCAATGTAACTATCACAGTTTAAATAATTCAATATTTTGATTTATTTGCATTTAATTTATATAGGATAATCCATTTAAACTCAGATTAGATGCTTTGTTAAAAAATTGAGCATGTGGTCCAGCTGACATGGCTCAGTGGTTGAGCATCAACCTATGAACCAGGAGGTTGAGATGCAATTCCCGGTCAGGGCACATGCCCAGGTTGCATACTCAGTACTCAGTTTGGGGAGTGCAGATGAGTGATTCTCTCTCATCATTGATGTTTCTATCTCTTTCTCTTTCCCTTCTTCTCTGAAATCAATAAACATATATTTTTAAAAAATGGAGCATATGATTACTGTAGTAGTGTTTCATCTAAAATTCCTCAGAAGCAAAATGACAACTCTCTATTGAGTTATATGCAGCAGAAAAAAAATATTGTAAAGTTTATCAAAATGATAGAATTTTGATGCATTTTTCTGTGCTTACTTGAGGATATTATCTAGCATACATTGTTGGTAGCTTTCCAAGTGTCCTCCTATTCCCCTTTCTTCCTTGCTAGCAAAAATAAATACATACATACATACATACATACATACATATCACTTTATATGCCAGGTGGCCATAGCTTCCAAGAAAACATTCTGGTTCCAGGAAATAAGTTTTGGTAAATTAAGACTAGGAGTGTGTCACCAGAATGAGGATATGATGCATTTCTGGCCAATGTGTCAGGAGGTGACGTGTGCTAAGGCCACTATAAAAAAGATAGAAGATGTGATATAAGTTAACTCCCTATGTTGCTGCAATTTCTGGGACCATGGGAAAACAGCTAGAACATAAAATCTGTAATACTAAGGATAACAGAATAGAAAGATCTTAGGGGTGGGTAGAAAATCTGCGTAAAATATTTGAAAATGTTAAGCTGTTTAATGAACCAATCCTAGAACTGAGACTTTTAATATAGGAATCTGGAGGCCCAGTGCATGAGTTCATGCATGGGTGGGGTCCGGCCAGCCCGGCCGCAATCAGAGGATCGGGGCAGGGCCTGTCGGGAGGAGGAAGTGTCGGGGCAGGATGTTGGCCAGTCGGCCCACCTCGGATCGGGGTCCAATCTGGACCGGGCTGGCTGGGCGGAGGGGCCATGGGCAATTGGACGGTGGGCCCAGCCCCCAATTGGGGTGGGGGTGCCGATTGGGGGTGGGGCTGGCCATAGGGAGGGGCTGTGGTGGTGGGCCAGCCGCCCCTGTCCCTGAATGGGGCCAAGAGAGGGGCCATGAGAGGTTGGCTGGCCAGCCCCACCTCAGATTCGTATGGGGGGGCCAACTGGGGACCTGGAGGAGGGGCCATGGGTGGTTGGCTGGCCGGCCCTGCCCCTGATTGCAGTGGCGGGGCCAATCAGGGGCAGAGCTGGATAGGGGGAAGGGCTGTGATCGGATTGATGGGGGCCAATTGGGGGTGGGGCCAGCTGGGGGGAGAGGCTGAAGGAGGATGGCCAGCTGCCCCACCCCCTAATGGGGTGGGGGGGAAATCACAGGTGGGGCCAGCTGAGGGGAGGGGCTGCAGGCCAATCAGGATGGTGAGGGCCCATCAGGGGTGGGGCCGGCTGGGGGGAGGAGCTTCAGAAGGTTGGCCAGCCCTGCCCCTGATCAGGGTGGTAGGGGCCCATCTGGGTCAGGGCTGGCCAGGGGGAGGGGCTGCAGGAGGTTGGTTGGTAGGCACCGCCCCCTTTTGGGGTAAGGGGGAGCAATCAGGTGCTGGACTGACCAGGGGTAGGGGCTGCAGTCTGATCAAGGTGGGGAGGGCCCATGGAGGCAGGACTGGCCAGGGCGAAGGGCCACAGGGGAGTTGCCCTAGATCGGTGTCGGAGAGGCTGATACGGGATGGGGCAAGCTTGGAGGAGGGGCCACGGGAGAGGTTGGCCAGCTGGCCCCACCCCCAGATCGGGCTGGTTCACTTGGCGCAGTGGGTGTCATAACGACCGGTTGTTACGGTCGTTACGGCATTCCAGTCGCTGGCTTTTTATATATACAATATAGATGATATAGTCTTACTGTTTAAGTCATTTATGGTTTGCATTTGTGTTAACTGCACCCAGAACTATCCTATTTCAGGTGCTTTGGTAAAAAAGTAAAAAGATAAATAACATCATTCATTCAAAAAATATTTTGAGTACCTATTCTAACTGCAAATCACTATTCTAGGTGCTAAGGATATATTAGAATAAGACATTCCTGTAGCCATATTCTGGTTTTCATAAGAATTAAAACAAAATATATAAAGAAAAAATATATAAAGAAAAAGTAAGAAGTACACATCAAACTTTTTTAAAAAGTCAATGAAGGAACATAACATTGCACCACTCTGAACTAGTGTTAAAAGGAATTAAATGAGATCATCTTGTAAATTTCCAGGCAGACCTTGGCACATGGTAAACATAGAGGTAACTAATAATAGTAATATTTGAACTATAAATATTACTAGGAAGAACTTCTGAAATATAATGATGAATTCTGAATTGGATAAGAAAGTTCTTTTAAATATTAGAAAAAGTATGTAAAACTGTAAACACGTGTTTAAACTATAAATTTTAAATAAAGTGTCACTTTTGAAAGGAAAAGACTGTCAGCTTGAGCTACACTTAAAAAATCCTGACCATTTAAAATTTAAGCACTGATTTAAAAATGCACAGTCTCTTAAATTAGGGTGGTCTTCTTCAGACACTACATGAAGTTCCATGAGGTGGGAGACTATAGAACTCCAAATATGCCTTACAGAAAATATTGCATGTGTAGTTTCTCCAGGTAGCTTGTCTTTTTTGCATAAGCATCATAGTAGCCTTCTCTAAAATGTTTTTCCAAAATGTTGCATAGGCAAGTAAAATTAAGGCACTCTCTGATTCTAGTAAAAGAATAGTAGTGTCATAAAAATAGTAGTATCAATGAATATTAATTTAATATTAATGAATCACTACCCCATGGGTGGAAAGATAATCCTACCATAGATTATTGAGTTCTTTATCAAAACTACCAAACATCAGAATTTGCATTTCTGTTTACATTCCCTTCTGTCATAATTGGTAGTTTGTCACTATTTCTTAACTTGCTTGGAGGCATTTTTCTAACTGAATACATTCTGGGAGTACAGAAGAATCCTCACTCATCAAGGCTGTCAATTTAGCCAGCTCCCCTTTTAGTTTTTCTTGTTAGTTACTCTCCGTCTGCTTTTACTTACTTAAGTCATGTCACTCACTCAGCAGATGCACTGACAGATATTTGACTGACGTGTAAATTTATTCACAGAAAAGAAAAGAACATTTTTGTTCTCATGTTTTATTTTTATCTCTGTGTGCCATCTTTATTTGACAGATTATAAAGCTATATCCATATTAAAAAGCATCTTTAAATAAAAAGCAATTTGCCATATCAATATTGCCTTCCACCTCTTTTATTTCCATGGCCTTAGAAGGCTTACTGAATATAACTCTTCTCACATTTAGAGACAGTAATCCAAGTAATGGTGAACAGCCACCCTTTCTTTTTCTTTCCTTTTTTTTTTTTTTTTTCCGGAGGAGGGGGTTATTTCTGACTTATTCAATGAACACAGGGAAAATGTGTTGTTTTCCTATATCATGGAAACAAGTGGATTGGGGATTGGCATACACTTTGCTTATACTTTTCTAAAATGCTTTAAGAGATTACAACTCCTGTGCATAGGGAATAAAGTAGTAAAATTCAACAACTTAAAAACAGGAGTCAAGAAGAAAATCTGAATTATATCTTATTTAAGAAATACCTTTTTTAAAAAACATATATATATATATAATTGATTTTTTTATAGAGAGGAGGGGAGAGAGATAGAGAGTTAGAAACATCGATGAGAGAGAAACA
Organism: Plecotus auritus; assembly: GCF_963455305.1. NCBI lineage: Eukaryota > Metazoa > Chordata > Mammalia > Chiroptera > Vespertilionidae > Plecotus > Plecotus auritus. Next base: position 132,655,864 of record NC_137771.1, on the reverse strand, counting down.
TCGATCAGCTGCCTCCTGCACACCTCCTACTGGGGATGAGCCCACAACCAAGGTACATGCCCTTGACCGGAATCGAACCTGGGACCTTTCAGTCCACAGGCTGACGCTCTATCCACTGAGCCAAACCGGTTATGGCAAGGAAGACCTTTTCTAAAAGTAGAATCAAGTTCTCCATTATATGTCAGTGAAATGGAAAAAAAAAGTTGTTCTGTAATTAAAATATATAGGCTCTATTTGTTTTCTTTAACAGTTTTATGTATGGAAGTTGAATATTGCTTTTTGTAAAATGGTGTTTGAAAATACATATTTTCTTTATATTTAAAGAATGTATATTTAGTGTAATTATCATTTGAGAGAGAAAAATAACACAGAGCAATATGCTCATAGAATCAGTCATCCTAGATGTTAGAAATGAACTGTGTAGCCACATTCACTGCACACCTGTTAAGCCAAAGGCAACAAACACACAGCACTCATGGATAGTCTAGTAGTTCTGAACACAAGTAGAGCAAATAATATGAATATTTATCAGATGCCATAAATGCCCTAAAATGACATTTTATTCCATTAAGCTAATTCTTTCTGTGATTAGTAATGCTCAAGTGGTCCTCAAAAGCTAAAATGTCTCCATTTGCCAGCCCACTTAATTCTTTCTAAATGTCTTACAATTTAGATATTTAGGGGTTATCTCAGTCAATATGATAACTGATGTGAATAAATGAGCACTCTACCCAGTATTTGTTAGGTATGTCAGAATAGTTTACAACTTACATAACTTTTCATAGAGGTATTTAATTTTAGAGCATGTTTATTTGACCCAGAATCAGTGTTCTAGAATCAAGAAACATCAAAAGTTTCACATATAGACTTTACATCATCACAATGTGAATTTTAGAGAGATAAGTCAAAAAAAACATGTGAGGACAATTAACATGAATTAATATAAGATACTAGAATTGAAAAAAGATTAACAAAGTGTTTCTTATAACTGTATAAAGGTTAAAATTAATGTTTTGTTTAACATTAAATCTTGAGTGTATAGTGCACATGTTGCTAGCATAGAGTAAGCACTTAATTAATGATTAAGTGAATGAACAAGTAAGTTAATTCAAAGCTACATTTTAAAAAGACTCATACAATTCACTGTCAGGTTAAGTTCTTACTAATTTATCTTTTCAATTTGCAATAGTTCATTGATCTTAAAACTAAGTAAAATAATCATTAGTTTATTACTTTCATCTGGGTAACTCAGTAGCAAGAAAAGGTATGCTTTTTTTCAGAGTTCTGTTATCTCTGGTACACTTCACATAAGGTTAAAATCACTGCTTGCTGGAAGCCAATTCCAGCATGTCAGCAGGGCTGAATCATCTGGAAATGGCTGAGGGCATTTCCCCTATCCTGAAAAGGATGCATAAAATGATTGCTTGCTGCCAGACAGCTGAGGGCATTTCAATCTACATGTTTTTGCCTCCTACTGGCCAAACACCTGAACAGCTGAAGGCAATTCTTCCAATCTAACAATTTCTGTGTACAAACCCGGCCTTTGATGTATATCTACTTTGCCTTAGGTTTGTCTCTGGACTCTTGATTAATTTACACACAGCGCCTTCTCCAGATTCCTGAACCCTTCTAGACTCTGGATCAAGACCACCAGCATTAACTGCTCCAATAACTTATTCACATTTTGAACAACTAATTAACCTGTTTTAAAGAATTTGTGAAAAGAAAGGACCAACAAACAACAATCATAATTATTTGGACGTTATCCTTTGAATATATGTTGAGTTACTGAAATCTGTCTTCAGAGGGCCCAAATGAAAATCCTAACATGAGGCAAGGAAAACATGTTACTAACAATACACAGAGTTAGTGTTTTTTTGTTTTTTGTTTTTGTTTTTTTTTTTTCTGATTCTAGATTGGCAATTTGCATCTCAACTTTTAATTACATTATTTTTCCTGTTACCTGGAGACATAATTGTGAGCTGATACCTGTCAAGTTTTCCTGACCCTTTCATTCAGCTCATTCTTCTGCTATATTTGTAGTCACACACCAGCTGTGCTCATAGAACAACTGATTTCCTGGGCATGGCTGCAAATGCTTCCTGATGCACTTGGATAGGAGTTTTACATACAAATTACTGAAGCAGTCATTTCTTTTGCATGAAAAATGAGTCCAAAACCTCACAGCTTCATGACACAACAAAATGACTCATGAATTATAATTTCTAAGAAAAGCTGACTTGGAAAAAAATAAATGTACCTCATGATACCTATGCAGTTCCTTAGTATTTACAACATTTCCATCCCAAATCCTGGGATAAATCCATCTCATTTGTGACCATTTGTGTAGATAAGTGCCTTCATGTACTTATTTACTCTAATTGACATTGCTTTAACAATATTTGTTCACTGTGACTTTAGTATAAACATTTCTGTTTAATGTTTCTGCAAGAGTTCTTCCTCAGGAAACTATTTTCTGAATAATTTGAGAAGTATTAAAAAAAATAATGGCCTTATAGAGGAAGAAAACATTGTTTTATAAAGGAGTTGAATACTTTATATGCATTAGTGTGATTTTTTTTAACATTTGTTATGGAATATTTATTCATTGCAGAATAGGAGAGTAATGAAGAAGAGTAGCAAAAAGAAAAAAGGTATATTTAACAAGTTTGCTCTTTCTGTTTATTTTCTTTATGTATATACATTATCAAAATATGGCTGTAGTTATAATGTGTAAGTGGCTACATCTTACAAAACGTATTACCATTTTTCCATGTTATTACATATTTCCATTAGTGCCTACTTATTATTTTTCATTGCACTTTTTTATGAATGCTACATACAAGGTGGGGCAAAAGTAGGTTTACAGTTATGAGTATGCAAAAGAGTTTGTTCTTATATTATTAATTATTAACTAGAGGCCTGGTGCATGAAATTCATGCATGGGGGGAGTGTCCCTCAGCCTAGCCTGCACCCTCTTCAATCTGGGACTCTCACAATCCAGGACTGCTGGCTCCCAACTGCTCACCTGCCTGCCTGCCTGATTGCCCCTAACCACTCCTGTGCCAGCCTGATCAACGCCTAAATGCTCCCCTGCCTACCCGATTGCCCCTCACTGCCCTCCCCTGCCGGCCTGGTTGCCCCTAACTATCCTCCCCTGCAGGCATGGTCACCCCCAACTGCCCTCCCCTGCAGGCCTGGTCCCTCCCAACTACCTTCCCCTGCAGGCCTGGCTGCTGCCAACTGTCCTCCCCTGCAGGCCTGGCCCCCACAACTACCCTCCCCTGCAGGCCTGGGTCCCCTCCAACTGCCTTCCCCCACTGGCCTGATAGCCAACAACTTCCCTCTCTGCCGGCCATCTTGTGGCAATCATCTTGTGTCCACATGGGGATAGCCATCTTTGACCACATGGGGGTGGCCATCTTGTGTGTTGGAGTGATGGTCAATTTGCATATTACCTCTTTATTATATAGGATTATTGTATTATTTCCATATGTATAACTGTAAGCCTACTTTTGACCCACCCTGTATTTCTAGTCATATTTGAAGTTCCACAACTTGTTCTTTCTTTTATAATTAAAACTATGATTTTTTTCTTTCTTGTATTTTCTATCACTTTTATTCCTAGAAATTCCACTCTATTCAATATTTTGTCTTATTTTTGTAACAATTTTGTTTAAATTATTTAATTATTCAATGCATGTGAAATTAGTTTAACTGCAAATTGTCGCTAAAAATTCTAGCTAGGTTGAGAACCAAGACAGCAGTGTAGGTAACTGCTGGTACTCGCCGCGTCTCACAACTGTTGCAGAAGACCAAAGAAATACCAAGCACACTTCCTAGAGAAAGAGAGGGACCCCATTTATTAACATTGGTGGACTCTGGGAATAATTTCCAAATCAGAGTGAAGAAACACCTTCTGGGGTCTTTGTCTTGCAGATATGGTTCTGCCCCCTTTTGTGGACTTACAGGAAGGGCCCCAGGTGTTGGGGGTCCCCAGGCCATATCCGATGATCTGTCCTGGGGCCAGTGATAATGACCCTTTCCACCCCCCCAGAGCAGTGCATTGTTCACAGTTTTTATGGCCTGAAATGCCTTGCAAGACCAGTTTCTTCCTCACAACCACATCAAAATTATAACTAAAATACAGAACAACCACCATTCAGAACTGCCTGAAAGCTGGCTGAATGGAAGCCCTACAACTAGAGAAGAAAAGAAGAAAGCATGTTGAGACTGGACAGTCTGGACCAGCACCTATGTGTGCTGCTTTTTTAATCGGGAGGGAGATAATCTCTGTGGAGACTCCCCAGAGGAGCAAGGGGTCACAGGCCCACACCACACCCCCATCCCAGGCTTTGAGAGTTGGGAAAAGAAGTCCCAGTAACTAAGGGCTGTAAAAACCAGCAGGGATTTTGGCTGAGTGACAATTAGGCTGCTGGAGACCCAGGTGTTTCTCTTAAAGGTCCAGCACATGAACTTACATGGACTCACTTCCTCTGAACTCCAGTGCCTGGTGTAGGGCAGTGACTCTGGGGGATCCAGACACCTACGGGGAGAAACTGGATTATCTGCCATCAGGGCAGGAACTTGGGGGCAGCTTTCTCCCTGCTGTGCTTCACAGCTGGGTTTCGCCTGGGCACTTCCAAACCCAATACAAATAAGAGGAATCTGCAGATCCCTCTGTAGCTCCTGCTGGGTGGCCCCAGGCAATGCTGACTTTGCACCTCTCTGGAGACCCAAAAGCCAGTGCAACCAGTGGTCAGTATCAGACCATTCCAGATTACAACTCTACACATCCATAAGTGACACACTCAAGGGGCAGACTCAGCGAGCACCAAACTCCCATTGAAGCAAGTCCTCCATAAGGGTGTCTCCTGCACAGCAGCTCTCCCACTGCAGTCACACCTGGTCCTCACAGCCAATTGGCCTGTAGGTCATTTCCTCCCAGTGACACCAACAGCAATCAAGTCTCAACTCCAACAAGACTATCCACATAGCCTACAAAGGAGTGCACCTAGAGTTCCCAACTCAGGTGACTGCTTTCCCCTGGGGAGGCTAAGCCACTGGGCCCTATAGGACACCTACTACACAAGGCCACTCTACAAACTCAAGGAGACATAGCAGCTCTACCCAATACATAGAAACAAACACAGGAAAGCAACCAAAATGCAGAGACAAAGAAACATATCACAAATGAAAGAAATAGAACAAACAAACTACTAGATATAGAGTTCAAAACCAGGGTTATAAAGTTACTCAAGAATCATCTTGATACCTCCAAGGGACTTAGTGAGATTTTCAAGGATCTTAGTGAGAATGCCAAAAATAATTGGAAAAGGACCAGTCAAAAATTGAGCATGCACTAAGTGAAGTAAATAATAATGTACAGGGATTCAACAGTAGAGTAGAGGATTCATAGAATCAAATCAATGACGAAATATTAGGAAGAAAAAAAAATCAAAAGAGCAAAAAGAAAAAAGAATAAAAAAATATGAAGATAGTGTAAAGAACCTCTGGGACAACTTCAAGCATATCAATATTCATCTTATGGGGGTGCAGGAAGAAGAGAGAGAGCAAGATATTAAAAACTTATTTGAAGAAATAATGACAGAAAACTTCTCCTACCTAGTGAAAGAAATAGACTTACAAGTGCAGGAAGCACAGCGAGTTCCAAACAAGAGGAACTCAAAGAGGACCACACCAGACACATCATAATTAAAATGCCAAGGGCTAAAGACAGAGACAATCAAAAGCAGCAAGAGAAAAGCAGTTAGTTACCTACAGGGGAATGCTCATATTACTGTCAGCTGTTTTCTCAACAGAAACTATGCTGGCCAGAAGGGAGTAGCAAGAAATATTCAAAGTTATGAATATCAAGGACCTACAACCAAGATTACTCTACCCAGCAAAGCTATCATTTAGAATTGAAGGTCAGATTAAAGAGCTTCACAGATAAGAAAAAGCTAAAGGAGTTCATCACCACCAAAACAGTATTAACATGAAATGTTGAAAGGTATTCTTTAAGAGGAAGAAGAAGAAGATAAAGAAAAAGATAAAACATATGAACAATGACATGGCAATAAATACATATCTATCAACAATTGAGTCTAAAAATTAAAATAAATGGATAAGAAATCTTATGAACAGAATAAACTGGTGAATAAAATAGAATCAGAGGAATGGAAATGTAACAGACTAATGATTCTCAGAGAGAACGGGGGTGGGGGAGATGAGAAGAGATTAAACAAAGATTTTATATACATATATGCATTACCTATGGACACAGACAATAGAGTGGTGAAGGCCTGGGGCAGGGTGGGAACTGGATGTAGGGGAACAATGCGCGGGGGGTGGGGAGGAGGGGGGAGGAAGGGACATCTATAATACTCTCAATATTAAAGATAAAAATAATAATTACAAAATTAAAAAAAGAAATCTGCAAAAATATAAGACCACACACAAAATAATTCTAGATAAGTTAATATATGTAACATACATTTTCCTTTTTCCTTACACTGATACTGCTATTGAAATTTTGAAGTAATGTTTTACATAGGGTATTCTCACTGGTACTCTAATGTATGTAGAAATATCTTTTGCTTTGTGTTTATAATTGTTGCATTTATATTATTAATCAGATTCCTGTTTTATGTGATTATTTGAAATTTTTGGTCATAAGGTCATATACCTGTGAAAATAACATTAAACTTTCTCCATTTTACAGTATTTGTCAGCATTCAAAAGACAAACCTCTAGCTTTTACTACATAAGTCCACACTTACTATTGTCCCCATTTTTTTGTGGCTGTTTATTTTAAGTTATTTCATCAGGAAGTTTATTTGTTTCTCTGTGTCTAGAATGTTAGTATTCAACCTCTCAAAACTGATAATTGTAGTGTTATTTAATGAGCAAAGATACCCATCTTAGTAGATAAGCATATAAGGTGAAACAGAAATCAAAGCATTTGTTCCTCAAGGTGGGTTCCTCAAGAATAAATATTCAGTTATTTATTCTTTTTTTTTTTAAAAATAATGAGAGTTGGATTTGATTCCACAAATAAAAAAGCAATGCTAGGTAATTTATAGTTAAATTATTTCACATTTTTATATAACAGGACAATAAAATAAAGGGGCAGAGGAGGCAAATATTCTTCATATTTTTAAAGTTTCTTTAAGAACTCTTTTAAACAATCAAATACATTGAAGAACTCCAAAACAAATATTTGTGTAAATAAACATACGTTTAATTTGTGATTTTATCACATTATTAAATAAATTAAACTTTGTGAGCAGAAACTCAATTCAAACTGGCTTTTTCACTATTATAGTGGGAATAAAAATGTTAGCTTTGACTTTGCCAATTATCCAATTACTCTTTATGTGGCTCTATGTATTTTTATTAAATTACATCATTTTAAGTCATTTTAATTAAATATATTTTTAGAAATACTCTCTGGGAACTTTAAATGATAGGGTGTTTTCAACAATATTAAATGTTCATACACTCAGTAAATATATACAAAAATTATTTTTTACCAAAAAGACGTGAACAATAGATACTATCAAATAAATCACAAACAATTATAAAGTGCTTCAGGCTACAAGGATATTTGAAAAACTTACATTTTTAGAATATTTTCAGAAATTTTACTTCTGGATTTCATAGTTAGCTCCTATATGTCATTAGTATTTTTCAACAGATCTCAAATCTCTCCATACAGAATTATCTTCAGAAAGCATTGTTTTCAAGAAACATGTTGCAAGTAGTGTCTGTCTGGTGGTTCTGCCTCAAGGCTGCCCATTAAACTACCAATTTCTACACCAAAAAGTTTTGCCTATGTACTAAGTATGCTAATGACTATACTTGAGGGATTACAGTAAAAATAAAGATGAGGCACCCATTCCTGGTGTGTGTCCATGCACCTACTTCCCAATTATGTCTTCTCCAAATGAAGCTCAGTTTAAACCTTTACATTGGTTTGATTCCTCAATCTGAAATAAAATTTATCTCAGACCAAACCAAGACCTGAAGAAAATCAGAAGAGTTTTATAATCCAGTAGCCAGAGAGTGTATTTATATAAAGGTTTGAAAAGAATTAATACTGTCAGTTGACTTTCTAACTAAGGAATAGTACAATATGAGAAGAATAGTTTTATAAGTGTTTTTTTTTCTTTCACTGTTATTTATATGGCTTTACTTCCTGCTGTTAATAAAACATTCCAACTATCCACCCAATATTTTAAGTCTTTGGACTACAACTCTAAATTAAAATCCATATACTTAAATTATTTAAAAATTGTTCACATGAAAGTATTAATTATTTTTAATTTTGCATAAAATATTGAATTACATTAAGTAAGTAAGTTATCAGATAAAATATACTTGATTAAAATAAAACTGCATAAATATACCAAACTAGTTCATTAATATGAGAGGCTGGACTTTTTTGTCCATTCTAGCATATTCTTTTCTTAATTTAAATTGTGAGGATGCACTTCTAATACTTTCTCTCCTGTTACTATTAACAGAGTCTTAGAAATCACATTTTTCTTACTATTAATATTTAGAAGACCATATGTAATATTTTCCAAAATTACATCTGTTTAAATAAGTATACTATGCAATAATGTTTAGTTTTGAAATATAAAGTTAGTGTTTGTGTTTCATTGTGACTAAATAGGGCATACACATGTTTCATATAATTAAATAATTCATATAAGGTTAACACAATTAGTGTATTTGACAAATTATAATAGAGTACTTTTAATATGATTTTGATGCTTAAGATTGTTATCAATTTCTAAATATATAGTGTCCCAAAAATGTGTACACACCTTAACACCTTATTACATTTTGAAAATGAAATATATTTTAATAAACACTGCCTTTATAATTATTCAAAATTTGTATACATTGTTTGTGACACCCTACATATTGTCAGTAATGATATCAAACACTTGATGAACCTAGCTAAATTACTTCATTTTAGAAATCACTCACTTATTTAGTAAATATTATCTGCACACCTAATGAAACTAAGGGTCCTTATGATTTTGATTAAAGTTTGCTTTAAATACTAGCTCTAGAAATAACATCTTGCTCTCTCATTCTATACTCCTCAGCAATCTAGCCTCCCCCCAGATAATCACCAACACTGGTGGCAGCAGAGGACGGTAGCCTGGACCTGACTAATGGTCACAAGGTTCAGACCTCTGGCAGGCAAAAGATAACATCTTGACCCAAGTTATGTTTCAGCCCATGAGCCATAAGCTGGCACAATCCCCTTGCTACTTTCCCATGAGACTGAAAAAAAAGAATACTGGAAAAGAACTCAGAGCTATCCTCAAGACCTATAGAAGGTCCTGGCTGTGTAGCTCAGTTGTTAAGAGTATTGTACTGATATACCAAGATTGTGGGTTTACTCCCTGGTCAGGACACATACAAGAATCAACCAAGGAATGCATAAATAAGTGGAACAACAAATCTATATTTTTGTTTCTGTTTCTCTCTTCTCTCACTCTCTCAAATCAACCAATCAATAATCTTTTATTATACAGACTAGTTGCTAGGACAGAAAATCCAACCCTAAGTGGCTTAAAGGGAAGTTATTGACTCATGTAATGAAAAGTCCAATGGTAAGTTGGCTTTGTGGAGAGGCCTTATCCAGAGGCTCAACAATATTGCCAAGAGAGAGATTAAAAAATGGCAGCAGAGTAAGTGGATGCTGCATGGACATGCTCCCAGGAACAAACTGGAATTACAACTAAAATACAGAAAAAAACTTTCTGAATAATCAATAGAAGACTTGCTGGAGAGAACCCTGATAACTGAGGACCAAAAGTGGAGACTACATAAAAACTGGTAGGAGGGGCAGAGATACAAAAGGGCGGCCAGGTTCCGACAGACAGAAATTGAAGTTCCGGAGAGATATCTCAGTTGTGGGGGGTGGCCACTGAGAGCTATTGGGAATGCCCAGCAGAGAGCACCAGAACTGAAAAGGGGACCCACATAAAATCTGGCTGTGAAAAGCAGTGGGGTTGCTATCTGCCAGGGAGATATGGCTGGAAATTCAGGTACCCTCTTAAAGGATCAACACAAAAAAATTCCCTGTTGAGCCATCCACCTTGTGCTCTGGCAGAGGGAGGGCACAGTGGACTGGAGCTGTGTGAGCAGAATCTAGGATCAGGGGCTCTGAGGTTAGAGCTCAGAAGGCAGATAACCTGGTTTCCTATGTTGAGTCATTCCCTCATGCAACAGAGGTCATCTTTCTCACACAGACATTTGCTACACAAGTGACCTTGACTGAGGGGAAGATAGTTGATCCACCCTATTGGAAAATACCTTGCCCCACAGTGTGGAGTTGCTCAGGCCATTTAGACTGAGAATAACAATTAGCCTCCAGGCAAAAGCAATTGCCCCACCCTGTTGAAAAAAACTCTTGCCATAGCTGTGGATGATTGCCTGTGGGCAATTCAAGACAAAATCCTATCAGTGTATAGACCAGGGGTGGGCAAACTTTTTGACTCCAGGGCCACAATGGGTTCTTAAACTGGAACAAAAACATGGATGGAGTGTTTGTGTGAACTAGTATAAATTCAAAGTAAAGGAGCGGAGGGAAGAGCAAGAGAACCGGAAAGAACATCCAGATCTGGTCCACGAGCCATACTTTGCCCACGGCTGGTATAGACAGAGGTGGTCTCAGGAGGCTTTGAATCTTTGCCCGATCTAATTAATCAGAAAAATCATTTGACACTGTCCTGAGCTAGAGATTGAGAGGTGTAACAAATCTATGTAATACATAGTCATAAACCCAATCAGGCAGCCAAAATGAAAAGACAAAGAAAAAACCCCCAAATTGTTGAAAGAACAAGAGAATTCTCCAGAAGAAGAGATAAATAAAATGAAGATAAGAAATTTATCTGACACAAAGTTCAGAATAATGATGGTAATGATGCTCAAGAGCATGAGAAAAGATACAGTAACTATGAAAACAGAAATAAAGGATGACATAGCACAAATAAAGAACACATTGGAATGAATACACAACAAATTAGGGGAAGCCAAGGTTCAAATTAGTGAATTAGAAGACAGGGTTGAAAAAATCACCCATTCAGAGAATCAAAAAGAAAAGACAATTAAAAAATAGTAGGACAGCTTAAGGGAGCCATGGGACAAAATGAAATGTAACAATATTCAAATAGCATGTGTTCCAGAAGAGGCAGAAAGGGAGAAAGGGATAGAGAACGTATTTGAAGAAATAATGGCAGAAAACTTCCCTAACCTGGTAAAGGAAAAAGTAACACAAGACCAGAATGCACAGAGAACTCTAAGCAAGAAGAACCCAAGCAGGCTCATGCCCAAACACATCATAATTAAAATGCCAAAATTAAATTCAAAGAGAGAATCTTAACGGTAGCAAGAGAAAAAGAAACTGTTACCTACAAAGGAGTTCCCATAAGACTCACACCTGATTTCTCATCAGAAATTCTACAGGCCAGAAGAGAATGGCATGAAGTACTCAAAGTAATGGAAAGCAATGATTCTTTCTCATCATTGATGTGTCTATCTCTCTCTTCCTCTCCCTTCCTCTCTGAAGTCAATAAAAATATCTATTAAAAGAATAAGTAAACATCTTGGGGAAAAGCAACACACACACACACACACACACACACACACACATACACACACACACACATCATGAAGCTTTTTTAAAACTGATTTCAGAGAAGAAGGGAGAGGGAGAGAAAGATAGAAATATCAATGATGAGAGAGAATCATTGATCGGCTGCCTCCTGTAGGCCCCTTACTGGGGATTGAGCCCAAAACCCAGGCATGTGCCCTTGACTGAAACCCAGGCATGTGCCTTTGACTGGAATCAAACCCAGGACCTTTCAGTCCACAAGCCAACACTATCCACTGAGCCAAACTGGCTATGGTATAAAGCATGTATTTTTGTCTCATCTTTTAGTCTGGATCAGAGAGCTCTCCTTGGAGCTTTGGAAACACTTTTATCAGAAAACCATATGATTTTATTCAAATCTAGGATATAGAACTGAACTCATAGATACAGACAGCAATATGGTAGTTACCAGAGGGAAGGGAGTGGGGTTGGGGGGGTAATGGGGACCAAATGTTTGGTGATGGAATATGATTTAACTTTGGGTGGTGGATACACAATGCAATGTGAAGATCATGCGTCATAGAAATGTACTCTTGAAACTTATATGATCCTATTAATCAATATCATCCCCGAAATTTAATTAAAAAAATAAAATAAAACACTTCTATCACAATCCAGACTATGTTGTACTGTAATTGCCATTCTATTTATGGAGAGAGAGTAAGTATAACTTCGAATTTACTTTTGTACCCCTATTTAAGCCATTAGCCTTTGGAAATTATAGTATGCAATAAATATGTGATAAATAAAAGAAAAGATAAAACAATGCACATGTCTCTGTCATTTTGGACAAGCCACTGTTTAACCCACAGCTTCTAAATAAATTAATTGTTTGTAACTCAAAGACTGAGCACATAGAAAAAAATAAGTAGCACATGTGTTTTGTAACTTTGGCAAGTTGATTCACTTATCTGGGTTTCAATATGTTTCACAAAGTGAAAAAGAATTTTAAATAGTACTCAGACTGATTAAATTTATATCTTATGCCATTTGGGGAGTGTTTTCATCTATTGCTTTCTCTGACTAATCAATTATGTACAAAAATAGTCTTGGTTTTCAAATAATGTTTAGTTATGTTGATAGAAAACCATATTTTAAGGTGTTATGTCCGCCTATGTGACATTATGGTGATTAAATACTAAAAGACTTTAATTAATGAATATTATATTGTACTAGAGGCCCAGTGCACGAAATTTGTGCATGGGGGGATGGGGGGGGGGGGGCTGTCCTTCAGCCCAGCCTGCACCCGCTCCAATCTGGGACATCCCTCTCACAATCCAGGACTGCTGGCTCCCAACCGCTCGCTTGCCTGCCTGCCTGATTGCCCCTGACCGCTTCTGCCTGCTAGCCTAATCGATGCCTAACTGCTTCCCTGCCATCCCGATTGCCCCTAACTGCCCTCCTTTGCCGGCATGGTCACCCCTAACTGTCCTCCCCTGCAGGCCCAATCACCCCTAACTGCCCTCCCTTGTAGGCCTGGTCCCTTCCAACTGCCCTCCCCCACAGGCCTGATCACTCACAACTGCCCTCCTCTGCCAACCATCTTGTGTCCACATGGGGGCGGCCATCTTGTGTGTTGGAGTGATGGTCAATTTGCATATTACCTCTTTATTATATAGGATTATTATGTGTTATTAGACATTGTTTAGAGATATGTATTGTATTAGTGGTGATCTAAATTGAAATGGTTTTCAAGTCACTACATAATAATTTTTTTAATTGTTCTGAAATACATTAAGGGACCCTCTGAAATAAAAGCTATATTTTTACAAATAAAGATGTTTATACAATATCTACTTTATGTCATATTAACCTACCCCTGTTAAAATCCATATGATATTGAGACCTGAAGAAGATTCAGGCTTACCTCATATCACACAAAATTGTCATGAATTATGACACTTGGAAGAATTTACAAAAGGCATATTTGGAGGTACAGTTTAAGAGATTTGATGAAGATTATTTTCTTTTCTAGTTGATGTAAGAGATACAAATTTATAATTTTGATATTTCAATGAGAATGACTCATGATCCTTACTAATAAAAGGCTAAGTAATCATCACGCCCTCATGCGTGATGCCCTCACGCCATCACAAGATGGCTGTGTGTACAGTGGAGGCAGGCTTCCCATGGCCCCTTGCACTCGCCGCAAAGGTGGGACCCCTGGCTCCAGCCTACCTCTTTGGGGCAATCCATTGAGGAGGCCCGGATGTGTGGGCAGGGCCTACCTCTTTGGGGCGATTGATCACGGGGCTCCTGCACTATGAGAGGGCACAGGCCAGGCTGGGGACCCCCCCTGAATGCATGAATTTCATGCACTGGATCTCTAGTATTTAAATATTGAGATTAATTTTGCAGTGTTACTACTTTTTAGTCCAGGGTGGACCCTAAGTCACTTTACCATTTAAAAATTTAATAACTGTTTTGGAACTTTTTTTTTTTTAATTTGTTTCAGATTTTGAAAATCTGTTCCCTGGATGTTTATTATGCAAAAATTCATGATGGAGCAAGGAGTAACAATCATTGAATTTTATATTGAAAATCAGCGCTCCATTGTTCTAATATAGAGCAGAACGTACACGGGCTATTTCCATGTTGGGAGTCCACCCACAGACCAAGTAATACAGCACTTGGTTCACCATCTCTAGCACTGGGGGCCTCTAGTAGAATAATTAATATGTGAGCTAAGAAAATAAAAATCTATGCTTGTGTTGACATAAACAAACTCACCAAGATGTTGAAAGTAAAATGGTAATAGTTTTTCAATGGTAATATTTTTGTTTTTATTTTCTATCTTAATTTTTTAAACTAGCACTTTTCAATCTTATTACAAAATGAATTAAATCATGACATATATTTTCAAATCCTATACATTTCTATTGTTGAATTACATATAAATGTATATTTAATAGGACTGTGACTAATTTTGTTCAGGGTTTTTCTTATTTTATATTTTCCTTAGCATAATATTATTAAATAATTTAAGTCAATTATTAATAAAAGTTATCAAGTTCAAGAGTTTTATCTAGGTTCTAACAATAAGAAAAAATTCTACTCAGTGGAACAGAATAGTTAGCCCAGAATAAACTCACATCTTTTTAAAAAATATATTTTTATTTATTTCAGAGAGGAAGGGAGAGGGAGAGATAGAAACATCAATGATAAGAGAGAATTATTGACTGGCTGCCTCCTGTACACCCTCTACTGGGGACTGAGCCCTCAACCCAGGCATGTGCCCTTGATCAGAATTGAACCTGGGATCCTTCAATCCACTGGCCGATGCTCTATCCACTGAGCCAAACCAGCTATGACTAAACACATCTTTATGACAAATTAACATAAGACAAAGGATGCAAAAACATAGAGTGGGGTAAAGATAGTCTACTCAATAAATGGTGCTTAGAAAATTTGGCACATACCTGCAAATAAATAAATAAATCTAAACCACCTTCTTACACCATACACTGGAATAAATTAAAATGGATTAAAAATTTAAATATTAGACTTGAAACCGTAAAAATTCTAGAAGATAATATAGCCAGTAAAATTTTACACATTTCTCGAAGCAATATTTTTATCTGGTATATCACCTCAGGCAAGAGAAACAAAAGAAAAAATAAGCAAATGGGACTACATCAAACTAAAAAGTTTTGAACAGCAAAGAAAACCATCAACAAAATGAAAAGACAACCCACTGATTGGGAGAATATATTCTTCAATGATACATATGATAAGGTGTTAATATCCAACATTTATAA
Source organism: Plecotus auritus (assembly GCF_963455305.1). NCBI lineage: Eukaryota > Metazoa > Chordata > Mammalia > Chiroptera > Vespertilionidae > Plecotus > Plecotus auritus. The sequence goes on along the minus strand of NC_137771.1, from coordinate 132,640,426 downwards.
ACAACTTAAAAAACTAAACACCAAGAAAGCAAACAATCCAATTAAAAAATGGGCAAAATACCAAAATAGACACTTCTCCAAAGAGGACATACTGATGGCTAATAGACATAAAAAAGTTTCTCAAAGTCACTAATCAACAGAGACATTCTAATTACAGCCACAATGAGATATCACCTCACCCCTGTCAGAATGGCTAACATCAATAAATCAACAATAAGTGTTGGTGAGGATGTGGAGAAAAGGAATTTTTATTCATTGTTGGTGGGACTGTAGATTAGTCCAGCCACTGTGGAAAGCAGTATAGAGTTATCTCAAACAATTAAAAATGGAACTGCCTTATGATTCAGTGATTCCACTTCTGAAAATATATCTGAAGAAACTCAAACACTAATTTCAAAAATATATGCACCCCTATATTCAATGCAGCGCTATTTACAATAGCCAAAAACTGGAAGCAGCCTAAGTGCCCATCACTAGATGAGTGGATAAAAATACCATGGTACCTTTAAACAATGGAATAAAAACTACCATGGTACCTTTAAACATTGGAATACTACTCAGCCATAAAAAAGAAGGCAATCTTACACTTTGAGATAAGCATGGGTGGACCTGGAAAGCATTATGCAAAGGGAAATAAGCCAGTTAGTAAAACACTAGTGCTATATGCATGTGTGGAATCTGATTGATAAAATAACCCAACAAAATAGAAACAGACTCACAGATAGAAAACAGACTGACAGAGGGGAGGGGGGTTGTGGGGCTGGTTGAAAAAGGTAAAGGGATTAAGAGGGGGGAAAAGGTCACAGACAACAGTATGGTGATTACCAGAGGAAAAAGTGGGTGGGGGGAGGTAGAAGAGATCATAGGCTGGATAAATGGTGATGGAAGGAGACTTGAGTTGGTATGGTGAACACACAATACAATACACAGATGATGTATTATAGAAATGTACTTCGAAGCCCATATAATTTTATTAAACAATGTCACCCCAATAAGTTCAATAAAAAATAAAACAGAAATAAAAAGCAACAGTTTTGTATTAACTGCTTCAGAAATTTTATATGACACAGGAAATTGCCAGCAGAGTATAATAGGATACATGAATGTAATGTATTTAGCATTGTTTCCCTCTTAGCTTGATAATGTAAAAATTTCAGATGAAAGCAATTCCATCAAGTACTTTGTTTCATATGACTAAATGTTTTTAATAATGTAGTTCTCTTATTTGACTATCAAAACCACACAATAAATTCATAACAGTTAGTTATTCATGAGTCATAACAAAGGTTGAGATGCAGCAAAAATATCTTAAAATATTTGTATAAAGCAAATATTTTCATCTGCACAAGGAAACAAAATATTATTTTCCTCCAGAAAATTATCCTGAGTTTTAAGAACAGTGAGATGTGTTTCAGTTTTTAAGTAATCTACTGTTCAATGAAGAGCATAATTTCCCTCATCCTTGGTATGTTTATTAAACAATCAGCTGCTGGGATTTAGGCAATTGCAGTGACAGGAGGGAGCAACCACATCATGAGAGATTATTTCAAAAACACACACAAAAAAACTGAGGGTCTCAGAAATAGAATAAAGGTAACTCCTGTTTTCCAAAGCAGTAATAGGGATTTGATCTTCAAAGAAGGAAGGGATCAATATTTAGATTAGATCTTACTTTGAAATCATATCACTTTGTTTATATCATTATTTCTTGTAAATTATATTGGTATAATTTATGTTAGTTGAATGTCCATTATTAATTTGAATAATATCTAGCCCATAATCCCAATTTCATTACTCTCTACCATGGGAGTATGGTGACCTGTTTTTGAGATCTGGTTTCCAGTTTGGTCAGCATTGGCAAGGGATTTCATGAGGAACAAATGAGACAATGGAGTTAGATATAGATAGATGATATAAATAGATAGATATAGATTAGATATAGATATAGATATAGATATAGATATAGATATAGATATAGATAGAGAGATGAGAGATACATAGAGATAGAGATAGAGATAGAGATAGAGATAGAGATAGAGATAGAGATAGAGATAGAGATAGAGATAGAGATAGACAGATATGGAGCCCCTTCTTAACAACTAAAAAGGGAATAGTTGAAGGACAATGTACTATTACTATTATTTTATCTTCTTTTTGAAGAGATATCAATGCCTTAAAATTTCTAGTAGAATCTAAACCTTGATCATTATACTTATTCTTATTACTGTTTTTATTAGCATTTAATTTAATTATTGGCACAACTCCTTTCATTTAATGTAAAAATATTCAATCTAGATCAGTTTTGAATTGTATTAGACTTTTTATAATCTTTTTTTATTACTATTAATCATTAATTTTCAACTCATTCTAGTCTAATTAACATAATTCCACATAATTACAGCTGCAGAAATGACAAGTTATTTCCAACTTACTTTATTCATATCATAGGAAATCCTAAAATAATGTCATATTTCAATTTAATTCATTTTATAAAACATTTTGAATTTTTTAATTTTGATTATTTTTATTGATCATTATATAATTCTTGTTATAATCAAGAACTTAGAATAATCATTTTTATATCAGAAAATAAATATTGAATAATTTTCTCAAATGTTAATGAATCAGTTTATATAAGACATTAAAAAGATCCCTTCTATTAATCCAGATACAGTTATTTTTTCTGCAAAAATATACCACATTTTGTCTTTTAGTTAAAATTTCAAAATATAAGGTCATAACAAAAATGGTTTGATGTACCTATTGCAATTCTCTTCAAGCTCTGATATTTAGGAGAAACTGAATAAGGATTTTCAATACTAATCATTTTTTAAAACTACTATTTCCAAGACTTAAATGGGGGAAAAATAAGAAAGAAAGAAAATAGCAAAGGCAACTGTCATTTCATGGACATGCTACACACTGGAAAAGATAAAACCAAAAGGTTATTTGCTGATTTCATTTTAGGCTAATGATAACTGTTTGTATTAATGGACTGAAAGCATTTTTATAGTTTTAAAAGTTTTTTTTTCCCTTAAAAAGTCCATCACCCCAAGAAAAAACAATACACCAATTAAATTATAAAATGTCAAAACTCAAGATCTAGCTTTTGTAAAGCACCATCATGAAATTGCAATAGCATTGAGCCCTGCTCAGGTTAACCTGCCAACTATATATTCCATTTGCAAGTAAAATTTGCCCTCTATCCTAATCAACTGCTCTGGAGCTGATTAGTTCCCATTTATTCAATGCTATCTGCCAGGCCTCCCAAATGTTTTAGTCCTTATTTTAGGACCATCTCAGACTCATTAGCCTTTTGCCTGACAGTGCCAATGTGACTGTCTGACAGTCTGAAATGTGGAGATGTTATGCTATTGAGTGTGAAGATCTTTCCAGGAAAACGTGTTTAAAAAATAAGTGAACATATATTTAAATAATGCCAATTTACACAGCAAGGGAAGAAAGTCAAGTATTCTATATTATGGCTGATATATCAGGACATTATTATTTTTTAAATTCAACCAGAATAAAATGATGTTTGTTTACCACAATTCTGGAAGCAATATCCCTTTTGAATTTTTTCACAACCAAGTGATCTTTTGCAATGTTATATGTTATGAACCCTTTGTAGAATAATTAGTTTTGATTATATTTAGTTCAACAACATGCAATTACACTTTTTTTATCTTTACCCAACTGATCAAATAACAGCATTTTTACGATTCAATTCAATATACTACATAGGAGCTATATTATAGAGATACATTTTTGACATTTATAGATAAATTTTAAGTTCACAGGTCCAAATCAAATTTCCTATTTGCTAGCAAATTATTTTACATTTCTCAAAGAATCAAAATGAATTAATCAATGATTTAAATGAAGAAGAACTAAGCACAATAGGAAAAAATAAGGATTCTTTATCTAATTATAAAATTATGCCCAGCGCCCAAACACTGAATTTTAATTTTAATTCAGATATACAGAAATTAGCCATGTGCTTAGTTCATTTGAATTAGGTTTTCATGATGTTTTGGTACCACCAGCACTTACCCCAGATTGGTAACCTAAATTTACTAGGTCACCTCAGGGAAAACCTAAATCTTTCTACATTATTTTGATCTGGGAGGAAAACAAATCAACTTGAGGAAAATAAAATCTTATATTATGTCATAGATTTACTTAAAAGAACCATGAAAATCCCACTGTCTTATAACTTTGTCCCAGCCACTCTGAGTATAATTATGTAGAGCTTCAGAAATGTTAAAGAACCTATCAGAGGTCACACACGTGATCTTTGCCACTGAAATTAGAACCAGGTGTTCCCAAGCCTTGTATCTCTTCATCCAACTCAGATTATATATATATTTTAATCCTCCCAGATGCACCTGCGGGCGAGAGTATAGCTAAGCTGTTCCATGGTATTGTTGCCTGGCATCCATTTGGTTTGGATAAGCAGCCTGAGGGGACCTTAAAAGGGCATTAGCCACTAATGCAAGCAAATGCCCCTAGAAAGCCGCATTTTCACAGCAACTCTATTTTTTTTCACTTAGTTCTTGTTAGACTTATCCAACAGCCCCTACGATCAACTGTCTCCCCTGCCTCCTAGAATCTGTATGCCTTGTGTATCCTTTAGATAAGACCCTTTAAAGACTTATCAAAACCCCATTCTGACCCTCTCCCCTCATCTCTCTCCCCTTTTCTCTCTCCCCTCTGCCTTGACTTTCCTTTTTGGCCCCTCAAGTTGTGCTGTTTACTTCCTCCAAGTCTTATGAATTGTGAATGATAAACTTCTCTATTTCAATGTCTCTTGTGGTCTACAGTTGAGCTGTGGCTCATCATCTAGCATCCATCACTTAACAAATTTTAATTTAATAAAGGGGGAAAATAAAAGTTTATCTGACCTGACAACAATTATGTATAGAAACATAATTAAAATAATTTAAAACATAGGCCATAAAAGCACATTACACATCAGATTGAGAATTCACAAGGTTCATTTTGTATGCTTCTCAAATGAAGCACACTCTTATTCTAAGTTTATTAGTTAACTATATTCAGACAAAAATTTTGCTTGTTATGTAAGTTGTGGATCATGTGCCAATGATATATTGGTACACAATTTCAGTAACTACATAAAAGTCACTGGTTAAAATATGTTCCAAAAATCACTTTGCACAGGAAAATAAATAAATTTCAAATGGGAATCTTAGGAGTATAATTATCAGGCAACTAGAATAAAAATCAATCAATCCTATATAATAAAACCCTAATATGTAAATTGACCGAACGGCTGAATGACTGGCAGAACGACCAGTTGCTATGACACGCATTGCCCCCCTAGAGGGAGGCAACCTGCAGCAGCGATCAGGGGGTGGGTCCAGCCAGGGTGGCACCAAGCCGCCAGCCAAGGCAGGTGTCAGCGGGGGCCCCCTTATTGTCCCACCTGCTGGTCGCCCCACAGATGGCCCTGATTGCCAGCCAGGCTGAGGGACCCTACCCTATACATTGGGAACAGTCTCTTAGATTTAAAAATTAAAACCTGGCAAGGCTACTCTAACACTGAAAAAACAGGATGATGCAGCGATGACATGCATGGACTCTGGCTTGCACATTTTGTGGTCAGCCCTGATTCTGACACTTATAACTGTGACAAAGCCAATTACTTAACTTCTCTCTGCTTCAGTTTTTCTACCCATAAGATGGGGAAAATGGTACTACTGCTTCAGAAGGATCATGTTATGTACTACTTTTTATAATCAGGGCAAAAAAATGTAGCTGCCCATACAACAGCAAGATGCCTTTCACCTGTATGAAAAGTATTGTCACTGATGCATGCAGCATCCCAGATTATGAGAGGGATGTCCAGTTGCTGGTTTAGGTCCAACATCCCCTGAGGGGTCCCAGATTGCAAGAGGACGCAGGCTGGGCTGAGGGACTCCCCCTCCACCGTGCATGAATTTTGTGCACCGGACCTCTAGTAATAAATAACAGAGAGCCAGTGCAAGACTAGTATAAATTCAAAATACCATAGTTAGCCAGCAGAGTTAAAAAGCTTAACAAAGTAATCCCAAATTCCTAGATACAAATACAAAGCACTCTTATGATCTTTAACAGTAGAGAAGTTAAACTGCAACTTACAAACAGGATAAAATGTTAAAATAGGTGAAACAGAGTTAAGGAAAGACATTATGCAGATTACTATAGGAAATTTTAAACAATAAAACTCTCAACCAATTTGAACCAAAGTAGTTAATAAGTGGAGTGTAAAAAAGTAACGTATGTCAATATATTTCAAATGATTTTCAATACACAAACATGCATAGATGCGTATATTATGTGTATACACATATATCTATATATTTATTTATATAATCTGTGGAGTAAACAGAAAGATGAAGATGAGAACCATTTTAAAATTGATCAATACCCAAGAATCCTTTTAAAGGAAAGTCTGCAAATTCCATTCAACAAATACATGGGTTGCACAAACATTGATTGATATAACTCTAACAGTACTTAGAAATATATTATATGTACAGTGTCAACTATAAAACTGACCAAAAAAAAAAAAAAAAAGATATAGACCTGGCCTTTACCATGTTTCAGAGAGGCAGCAGCCGAAATTGGCTCCAATGTGATAAACTCTTTGGTCCCTTTTCTATAATTCTTTTGTGTTTGCATTCTATTGTGCTTTGTCACACAGTTATAAGTGTCAGAATCAGGGCTGACCACAAAATGTGCAAGCCGGAGTCCATGCTTGTCATCGCTGCATCATCCTGTTTTTTCAGTGTTAGAGTAGCCTTGCCAGGTTGTAATTTTTAAATCTAAGAGATTTTTCCCAATGTATAGGGTAGGGTCCCTCAGCCTGGCTGGCGATCAGGGCCATCTGTGGGGCGACCAGCGGGTGGGACAATAAGGGGGACCAAAAAATGTCCTTTTTCTATAATTCTTTTGTGTTTGCATTCTGTTTCATTTTCCTTTCCCCTCCCATTTCATGCCATTGCTTACAATTGTGTCACAGTTTTGTTTTCTTATGTAAAAACTATTTACCAATATGGGCATTGGTGTCCCTGCCCTTCCTTCCTTTCCTCTGGTTAGCATAGGACTCACACACCATGTCATGAGGGAGGATGAAGGCCAGAGCCATGCTCACCTTTGTGCTCCCTGCATAGTCATTAAGGATAGGCTTACAGCAAGTTCAGCCTAGAGAGCTGTGACCACTCAGCTTCACACTGAGAACAAAGTCACCTTCCCAGTATGCAGAAAACTTCTGCCACTCTTTCTTCCCCTCTCTGTGGAGAGAAACCTCCCTGGTGAGTCTCTAAACCTGACCTTCCAGCATGACAAGACAATCTTCAGGATACCACGCTGCTTGCATGGCTAAAGCCACTGCTTCACACTGTTTAGACTTTCACCCTTTGACACACTACACTACCTTTAGAGTTTAGAAATTTAGTATTACTACGGTCTTGCCTTGTTATAAATTAGTTTGTTATGGTTTTTGCCTTTCTTAATTTTAATAGTAAACAAAATATTTCACATCTTAGGGGCATGATTCTCAACCTAACAAGTTCATAAGAAGATATATAGGCATAGCAAATAGCATAACCTTATACTTCTTTTAATTTTTCTAATTAAAAAATACTATTAAATATATTTTTGCTTTCAGTGAAGATGGAGAAAGAATAATTAGATTTACACCTCTGTCAAAAACAAAAACATAAACCAATAATAAAACAGACAAGATATAAACACAATGTTTTTTTAACACAATGGAGATCAAGCAACAAAATACATTGAACACTTAGATACTGTAAATGCATAAGGTGAGTCTTGTGAGTGTATTAAAAATGGCAACAGAAGATGGAAACTAAGGAGAACCCACAGATCATAATATTTGAAGAGATAGTTGAGAGTACAACAAAGCAATGTAGATGGAGTTTCAGGATATGGTACCAATTATTAGAAAGCTACACACACACACACAACACTGCAGAAATCTGTAGCTATTCAGCAGAATGTTGATTAGCACATTGCCTATAATTACCTGAAAACATGCTATTATGGACCAAATGTTTGGGTCTTCCTAATATTCGCATGTTGAAACTGAATCCCCAATGTGATGGTATTTGGATTTGGAGATTTCAGGAGGTAATTAAATAAGGGTAGAGACCTCATGAATTGGTTTAATATTCTTATAAGAAGAGGTCAGAAAGCTGGCATGTTCTCTTCCCTCCATGTGAAGATACCAGAAGTCTGCAGTCTACAACCTAGAAGAGAATTCTCACCAAAACTACCATGCTGGCACACAGACTTGTAGTCTCTAGAACTGTGAGAAATAAATATTTGTTGCTTAAGCCAATCTAGCAGTCCAAAATGAGTAAGATATTGTTACTGGCAACTGGGGTGCTGATATAGTAAATATCTAAAAATGTGGAAGCAGCTTTAGAACTGGGTAATGGGTAGAGGTTGGAAGACTATGGAAAAGAATGCTAGAAAAAGCCAAGATTGTTGTGAAGGGATTTTTAAAGGCAAATTTGGTGAGCTCTCAGGAAGGTAAAGGAAGCTTTTGTTTGTTTAGAGAATATCCTATAAATAAAGAGATAATATGCAAATTGACCCTCACAAGATGGCTGCCTACAACCAGGCCGGCAGGGGGGTTAGTGAGGGATGATCAAACGACTGAACAGCAGGCTGCGTGGGGTGACCAGGCTGGCAGGGGGGTTAGTGAGAGATGGCTGAACAGCAGGCTGCATGGGGTGATGAGGCTGGCGGGGGGACTGTGAGGGGAGACCAGGCCTGCAGGCAGGGCAGTTGGGGGTGACCAGGCCAGCACACAGAGGCAGAGAGGGGCGATCAGGCTGACAGGAAGGTGAGCAGTTAGGAGCTACTGGTCCAGGAGTGTGAGAGGGATGTCTGACTGCCAGTTTAGGCCCCAGGATCAGGCCTAAACAGCAGTTGGATATCCCCCGGGGTCCTGGATTGGAGAGGGTGCAGGCTGGGCTGAGGGGACCCCCCTCCCCCCATGCACGACTTTTGTGCACCAGGCCTCTAGTATATAAATGATCATGTACAGCATTGAACAAACTGTGGAATCTCAGAGGGATGGGTGGTTGGGTGGGTGGGAAGAGATAAACCAAAGAACCTGTACGCATATATGCATAACCCATGGAAACAGATAATAATGTGGTGAAGGCCTGGGTGGGGATGGGGGAGGGCAAAAAGGGGTCAATGGGGGAAAAAGGAGGACATATGTAATACTTAAAACAATAAAAATTTAATTAAAAATTAAATGTTCTAAAACAAAACTAAAAAATGTTGCAGTAAAGGCCATTCTAATGAGGTCTCAGGCAGAAAAAAGGAAATGTTATTGGACAATGAAGAAAAGGTGATCCTTGTTATAAAGTGTCAAATAAATTGGTTGAGTTATATTTCTGTTTAGTATTTTGTGAAAGTTATAACTTGTAAGCAATGAAATTAGACATTTAGGGAAGGAGAAAATTACTGAAAGATCACCTTGGTCCTCCTGTCTGTTTATAATAAAATGCAAGAAAAGAGAAATGACTTGAAAATGGAATTATTAAGCAAAAGGAAACTAGAACTTAAAAGTTTAAAAAATTCTCAGACTATCCATATTGCAAAAAATGAGATAGCATGTTCAGAGAGAACATTAAAGGTATGGCCAAGTGAGCATTTGATAAGGAGATTAGTATGAGTGTGAACCAGAACCAATGGCATTAGTGCCCTTATAAGAAGAAGCCAGAGAGCTGGCATGCTGCCTTACTTAAGACCTCCAGCCTCCAGAATTGTGAGAAACAAATTCTTGTTTTTATAAGCTACCCAATCTATGTTACTTTGTTATAGCAGCCCAAAGAGACTAAGAAAAAGGGATGAACTATTCAAAAGAATTAAAGGGAACACCATGTGACACTCAGAAAGAGGGCTTCATAACTCATGGGATATTGGCATACACACACACACACACACACACACACAAATGTCATGCATAATGTCTGGTATATTAGTCAGTGTTATCCAAAGAAACAAAATCAAAAAACTTAGTGTAGAGCTATAATAATAAGAAAATGTGATATTGAAGAGAGACAAATAGATCAATGGAACAAAATAGAGAATCCAGAAACAAAACCATAAATAGAGTCAACTCATATTTGATATGGGTGCAAAGGCAATACAATGACTTCTCTCATAGCAATTTGTTTACCAACACATCTCCTAGGACAATGGAAACTAAGAAGAAAATAAACAAATGGGACTAAATTAAAATAAAAAGCTTCTTCACAGCAAAAGAAACCATCAACAAAATAACAAGAGAGCCCACTACATGGGAGAACATATTTGCCAGTGACACATCCTATAAGAGGTTAAACTGCAAAATATATAGGGAACGCATACAACTTAACAAAAGGAAGACAAACAATCCTATTAAAAATGGGCAAAGGACCTAAATAGATACCTCTCCAAAGTGAATGTCCAGAGACATATGAAAAAATGCTCAAAGTCACTAATCATCCAAGAGATGCAAATTAAGACAATGAGGTATCACTTCACACCTGTCAGAATGGCTATTATCAAAAAATCAACCAAATAAAAGTGCTGGCAAGTTTGTGGGAAAAGGGAACCCTAGTACACTGATGGTGAGAATGCAGATTAGTACAGCCACTTTGGAAAACAGTATGGAGTTTCCTCAAAAAATTAAAAATGGAACTTCCATTTGACCCGTTGATCCCACTTCTAAGAATCATTCCTAAGAAACCCAAAACACTCATCAGAAAGAATATATGCAACCCTATGTTCATAGCAGTGCAATTTACAATAGCTAAAATTTGGAAACAGCCTAAGTGCCCATCAGCAGATGGGTGGATAAAAAAAAAAAAAAAAAAAAAAAAGGCCCAGAGACATAGAAGCATAAACAGACTGTTGAACCTCAGAAGAAGGTAGGGGTGGGTGGGAAGAGATCAACCGATGAACTTGTACGCATATATGGATAACCTGTAGACACAGATAGTGGGGTGGTGAGGGCCTAGGTTGGGGGGAGCAGGACAGAAGTAGGCTGAAAGAGGTTAATGGGGGAGAAAAGGAGGATTTATGTAATACTTTCAACAGTAAAGATTTTAAAAAAGAATAAAAATCATCAATGAAAAAGAATAGAGAATTCATGTGTATATCTAAATATCTATGGACAACTGAAATTTTAACTTTTTTATTTTAAAATAATGTTGACTCATGGGAAATTGCAGAAATAGTACAGAGAGTATCTTAAGCTCATCACCTAGCTCCCCACAGTGGTGACCTCTTAAGCAATCTACCGTGTTTCCCTGAAAATAAAACATCCTCTGAAAATAAGACCTACTTACAGGTTTCCTTCTGAGTGAAATATAAGGCATCCCCCGAAAATAAGGCCCAGGGCTCTGTCTCAGAATAAAAATTAATTTACCGTAAACTGGTCGCTAGGGCCGCCCCGACTGGCATCTAGCAACCTACGCGGAGTCCTGACATCACTGCTGTGTGGAGGCGGAATGGAGGACAGAGTGAGCGGTGAGTGCGGGGCGGGAGAGAGGAGGAGACTTTCGCAGATGCGTGTAGATGAACAGGAGGATTAGAGCGGATGGGATGTGGCGAAGGTGGTGAGTGCTGGTCTGTCTCTGGTGACACTACCTGATGCTCGCGGCTGCCTTCATGATGACTGAAGGTTCTCAGTCAGTGGCAGACCCTGCTCCAGCCCAGATCCAGGCCCCAGCAAGCCCAGTGACAGTCCCCAGGCAGGCCCCAGGGGGTAAATGTCTGATAAAGGGGTAGGGAGGATGTCTGATGAAGGTGTTCAGTGGCACAGGGGTGGGGGGGCGGGATCACTTAAAATGACACAGGAGGATCAGAGGGGGCAATCAAAATGACACAGGAGGATCAAAAGGGGTTACTAAAATGGTAATCCCCCCTCTGATTCTCCTGTGCCATTTTGATTCCCCCCTCTGATCCCCCCTGTGTCATTTTGAGTGATCCTTCTCCCCCCACCTTGATACCCCAATTCCTTTTTTTTACCCCTACGGTAGAAATGAGCGCAAAAGAAAAAGCTACTCTGTGGAGTACAAGAAATGAATTGTGGAAGACTCTTGGGGCCAAAATCTTACTGCTTTCTGCAAAGAGAAGATGTTGAGTATCCGATTGGTCCCAAAATGGCGAGCAGAGTATGGTAACCTCATTGAACAAGTGGACAAGGGAAATGCTAAAAAGCACAAGTGTGGATCAGGTCGGCAACCATTATTTTCTGAGCTGGAAGACCTGATCTGTGAATGGGTTGTTGACAGGAGAGCAAAGGCTTTGGTTGTGAATACTGCTCAGATTCAAGAATTTTCCCTTGCAATGGCACCACAGTTTGACATAGCCCCCGAAGACTTCAAAGCATCACAACACTGGCTGGATAATTTCCTTCAGTGAAGTGAACTGTCTTTAAGAAGGTCTACAACATTGTTTAGGTTGGAAGATACTCAAGTTATTAAGCGAGCACTTGCATTCAAGTCCTTTATTGATGATGCTGACTTCTCTAAATACAATCTTTCCAACATAATTGCTATGGATGAAACTGCAGTGTTTATGGGCCAATCATCTCAAACAACAATTGAACAGCGGGGTACCTCCTTAGCGTACATTCCCTCCACTGCTTACGAAAGTGCACGTGTTTCCTGTATTTTGGCAATTTGTCTGGATGGCACTAAAATCCCACCTTTAATCATTTCTAAGGGCAAGAAGGAAAAGATTGAACGTGTTTTGGGCGTTTTTATTCTTGAAACTGAAAAAGCCTGGGCCACACAAGCAGTTATAAGGAAGTGGGTTGATTTAATGCTGCCACTTGTTATGCGAGGGAGCCAAAGAGGTCTGCTAGTCTGGGATGCAGCCAGCACTCACCAAGCTAAAGACATGAAGACATTTCTTCACGAAAGAAAAATAGATCAGATAATGATTCCCGCAGGAATGACAGCCTATCTCCAGACTCTTGATATTGCAATAAACAAGCCATTCAAAGACAATTTGCGCATGGAAATTAATGACTACATTGAAAATAGAATGGAGAGAAATCAGTGTGGAAACTTTGTGAAACCTAAACTGCAAGAAGTTGTGACTTGGGTGAAGAATTCATGGGAGAAAATCACTGACAGCTGCATTGCAAATGCACTGCGAGCAGGCTACCTTGACAAGAAGTACTCATTTAAACACAGTGCTATTGCTAAACATGAGAGATTTGGTCCACTGATTCTGAAAGAAATGGAGTCACAAGAAATTCACCAGGAAATTCAGGAATTGGATTGTTATGATGATGTTCCAGAAGATGATGACATTAATGTCATTGAATAAATGAGTAAATTCTTGGTACTGTAGGATTCACAGTTTGTCTGGTTTGTGTTGACAACTACCGTATTACCGTACATTATACAGGTAATAAATTTCCTTTATTTTCATTTAACAATAAATGTGTACCGTATTCTTCTTCATGGAAAAATAAGACATCCCCTGAAAATAAGACCTAGCGTGTCTTTGGGGGCAAAAAATTAATATAAGACACTGCCTTATTTTCGGGGAAACATGGTGTATATATATATATATATATATATATATATATATATATATATATATCCCAAATATGCAAATAGACCGAATAGCAGAACAACCAACTGGTCACTATGACGTGAACTGACCACCAGGGGGCACGCGTGGAACATGACGGGTGTCGGCAGCAGGCAGCAGAGTGCGGAACATGGTCGGTGCCGGCTCCAGTGGGATGGTGGAGCAGGTCAGCGGGGGCGCCAGACCAAGGTGGGGCACCAGTTGCTGTCATCAGGGTGAGCCTCTGGTGGTTACTGAAAATTCTTTGTTCCTGTGTGCCACAATCCCGCCTGGCACTCGATCCTGCTGCCAGCCCTGGCCTTGCTTGCACCTGCTACCAGTTCTGGAGCTGCCGCTCACACCTGCTGCTCGCACCTGGTGCTGATTGCTCGGCACTGTCAGTGGGTGAAAGTGGCGGCTGCCGGCCCCAATCAGCCCTCAGGGCTTTTCCACCTCCCCTTGCTCCTGAGGGGAAATCAGGGCTGGTAGCCACCACTGCTGAGCCAGCCCCACTCACACCTGTAGCTTGTGCTGAAGCTGCTGCTTACACCTGTTGCCAGTGCCCGGTGCTAGTCTGAATTGCTCAGCGCCGTCAGCAGGTGTTAGTGGTGGCTGCCAGCCTCAACCGCCCCTGAGGGCTTCTCCACCTCCCCTTTCTCCTGAAGGGCAATCAGGGAAGCAGCTGCTGCTCGCACCTGCTGACAGCTGGCCCCACTCATACCCACTGCTGGCGCCAGCCCCAGTTGCTCCACACTGTCAGCAAGTGCAATTGGGGCCTATGCCATCAGCATGTGGGAACAGTGGTGATGGGAGTGGGGCTGCTGGCAGAGAGGGGACCGGGGGCTGTGGTGGGAGAGGCTGGGGAGGGGCGTGGAGGATAGGCTGAGATCTGGCCCTGTGCCCACCACAGCCATGCGGCCCACAGTTCCTTTCAAGGTGCACAAATTCGTGCACTGGGCCCCTAGTTGTAGTATAATGTCATAACCACAAAATTGACTCTTTCAATACCGTTAAATAAAACACAGAGCTTATTTAATTTTTGCCAGTGTAAGACAATTTTTGACAAATGCACAAAGGTGGTTTAGTGGAGAAAAATAGTATTTTCAAAAAATATTGAATAAACAATTACATTTCCTTTTACAAAGAAGGAAAAAAATGATTGTGTACCATAAATAAAAACTAAAATGGATGATAGACCAAACAATAAAACCTAAAACTATAAAACTTCTAGAAGAAAGCATAAGTGAAAATCCTTGTGATCTTAGGTTGAATCTATTATGTTACATAAATTTGTTACATATAATAATAAAGAACATTCCATAAAAAGCAAACTTTATAAAAATTAAAAGTTCTGCTCATCGTAAGACACTATTAATAAAATTAAAAGCAAGCTGCCCTGGCCGGTTTGGCTCAGTGGATGGAGCATCGGCCTGTGGACTGAAGTGTCCCAGGTTCGATTCCGGTCAAGGGCATGTACCTTGGTTGCGGGAGCATCCCCAGTGGGGAGTGTGCGGGAGGCAGCTGATCAATGTTTCTCTCTCATTGATGTTTCTAACTCTCTATCCCTCTCCCTTCCTCTCTGTAAAAAATAAATTAAAAAAAATTTTAAAAAAAGCAAGCTATTAAGTGGGTTAAAATATTTGCAAAGCATATACCTGATTAAAACTTTTAATCTATTTTTCTCATCCTAAATTGTTAATAAACAAACAAACAGAACACTTATATGTTAGATAAATATTTGAACAGATCCTTTACCAAAGAATATATACGGGTGGCATAAAATCTCATGAAAAGATGGTCAACATCATTAGTAACAAGGGAAAAAAAGAATTAAGGCACGATGATATATCTTTAGACATCTATTAGAATCACTAAAAATAAAGATTAAAAATAGTTAGAATTATCAAGGATGTGTAGTAATTGGAACTTTCATGCACTCAATGGGAAAGTTCACTGAAACAAATTAGGAAAGTTTTGACATTTTCCTAAAAATTAAACACATATTTACCATATAAAGGATCCATTCTATTCGTAGGAGTTTACTTAAGGTTAAAGAATGTGTATCCACACATAGACTTGTACATAAATGTCTATAGCAACTTCATTTTAATAGTTGGAACTGGAAACAACTTGAATGTCCATCAACAGATGAATAAAAAATATTTTTGTTATATTAATATAATATAAATATATTTGGTATATTAATAAAATATTAAGTAATCAGCTACTGAACCATGCTACAACATGAATGAATCTCAAAATAAGTTTGCTGAGTAAAAAAGCCAGATCAAAAAGTACAGTTTATTTGATTTCATTTATAGAAATATCTAAAAATGCAAATTAATCTATAGTAATAAAGAGCAGATCAATTTTTGCTTGGCAGGAAGAACAGGGAAAATGGAAGTCATTACAAATGTCAAAACAACTCTTCTGGGGGTGCTAGATAAGTTCACAATCTTGATTGTGGTGATGAGTTCATCATATATATCAAAACTTTTCAACTTGTACAGATTAAATTTAATGCATTTTGCTGAGTATTAATACCTTAAATAAACTATAAGAAATACTATTTATTAATGAGCACTTGTTTGCAGCAAGACTCATTATATACAGTTCTTTGAGTTTCCTAAAACATGTATTAAATTTTGATATAAAATCATTTATCTATATTGATAATATTAGCAATTTTTTCTATAGTTTAATATTTATTTTAACCTTATAAACATATTAAAATCTTATATGATGACTGGACTCTTTACATAGTCGAAAAGGGAAAAATGAATATTTATTATAGTGATTTTGGAAGATATTTTATTTTCAAGAGCAATATATAAAAATTACCTTTTGTAACAACTGTATGATTTCTAAGGTTTAAATAAAATCTTGAATACATTATTAGGTTTGTTTTGGTTTCTGATTTTTAATGTAATCATTTAAAAATAATATAATAATTTAAAAGGTATGCAAATCTGGCTTTAATAACATAAACCAACATGATGAATTCTAGTTTTAAAATAAAGTATTCAATTTTTAGTAACAAATGGAATTAAATTATATTTAGCATTCAGATATGCTGGACAAAGACAATAAGAATGTTGACATTATTCCTTTGCTATTATATTATAAACATATGAATGTGAAATGTATAGGTACATTGTCAAAATTAAAATTTGCAAATTTAAAAAATTCACAAAGGGAATAAAGCACTCACATTGATTGACTCAAAGGTTAAATAGACACAGAGTAACACATGAATAAACATTTTGGTCAAATAAAAATATTTATTTTTATAAGAATTAACATATAAATAGAATTATAATACACATATATAAACACATTGCAGGATAATCAGTTTCTGTCACTCTGTAAAGGGATCATTATTTCCATTCTACATATTTTCCAATTTTAGATATTGACTATGCTATATTACTACATCAAACTTTGTTATTTTATATTATTTTATATTTTATCTTTAATAAGTTAAACAAAGTTAATTTTTGGGAGGGTTCAACTGAAACATTAAAAATTGATACCTTCAGAGGTGCTTAAGACAACATAATGCCTAACATAATGTTGTATATCAATTATCTATACTAATAAAAGAGTAATATGCAAATTGGTCAGGACGCCCTCACAGTAACAACCGAACAGCAGGCTGTGTGGGGTGACCAGGCCAGCAGGGGGGTTAGTGAGGGATGACCAAACGACTGAACAACAGGCTGCGTGGGGCAACCAGGCTGTTGGGGGTGGGGGCAGTGAGGGGTGACCAGGTAAGCAGGGGGGGCAGTTGTGGATGACCAGGCCAGCAGGGGGGCAATTGGGGGCAACCAGGCTGGCATGAGAGGCAGTTAAGGGTGATCAGGCAGGCAGGCAGGCAAATGAGTAATTAGGAGCCAGTGGTCCCGGATTGTGAGAGGGATGTCCAACTGCTGGTTTAGGCCCAATCCCCAGGATCGGGCCTAAACCAGCAGTCAGGCATCCCCCAAGGGGTCCTGGATTGGAAAGGGTTCAGGATGGGCTGAGAGGACCCCCCCTTCCATGCATGAATTTCCGTGTGGGCCTCTAGTACTTTAATAAAAGGGAAATATAATAATGTATTTCCTTTTCTCTATATACCATATACATTGTTCCAAATATTTCTTTTTTTTTTTAAATATATTTTATTGATATTTTACAGAGAGGAAGGGAGAGGGATAGAGAGCTAGAAACATCGATGAGAGAGAAACATCGATCAGCTGCCTCCTGCACACCTCCCCCTGGAGATGTGCCTGCAACCAAGGTACATGCCCTTGACCGGAATCGAACCCGGGACCCTTCATTCCGCAGGCCGACGCTCTTTCCACTGAGCCAAACCGGTTTCGGCAAATATATTTTATTGATTTTTTACAGAGAGGAAGGGGAAGAGATAGAGAGTTAGAAACATCAATGACAGAGAAACATCGATCAGCTGCCTCCTGCACACTCCCCACTGGGGAGGTGCCCACAACCAAGGTACATGCCCTTGACTGGAATCGAACCTGAGACCTTCCAGTCCACAGGCTGATGCTCTATCCACTAAGCCAAACCGGTTAGGGCCAAATATTTCTTATTTTTGTCTTTGACTAGTATTTATAGTTCAATAATTACATCTGTTGATAAACAGGCTCACTTTTTATTTATTTATTTAGTTTTATTTATTCATAACATACTCAATGACATTGTGTTTGTGGCATCACAATTCTAGTGCTTCTCATCAGAAATTCTAAACAGAGGATGAGATATCAAGAATATTTTTAAGGAAGAGAAGAAATGTTTTAATGTGAAACAGCCACTAAATATTACATGTGTTTGTGTGTGTGCTTTTAAATTTGGCTGTCATAATTTCTTTCAAATTACTTCAGATATCTGAATAAATCATGTTTGCTTGACATTTATGTTAGTATTTTTATATTCTTGGTTTTATAGTTTCATTAAAATTCTCAAAACCATTGATGTTTTATAATAGAAACCAGAAGCCCAGCGCACAAATTCGTGCACAGGTAGGGTCTGGCAGACCCGGCCTCACCTGTTGGGAGGAGGAGACGGCGGGTGGTTGGCCGGCCAGCCTGCCCTGATTAGGGCCCAATCAGGGCCGGGCCAGCTGGGGAGAGGGGCTTTGGGCCTCTTGAGTTTGGGGTCCAATTGAGGACAGGGCAGGCCGAGGAGGGGGACTGTGTGCAGTGGGCTGGCCTTCCCCAAATGGAGCTGGGGAAGGGGCCGAGGGAGGTTGGCCTGCTAGCCCCCGATTGGTGTGGGGAGAGTGATCAGGGGTGGAGTTGGCTGGGGGGAGGGGCTATGGGCTGATCGGGGTAGTGGGGGCTGATGAGGGGTAGGGCCAGTCATGGGGAGTGTCTGTGGGCAGTCGGGGGCCAGCCCCACTTCTGAATGGGGTGGGGAGGCCTATCGGGAGCCAGCAGCTTGGGGGAAGGGCCATGGGTGGTTGGACAGCCAGCCCTGCCCCTGATTGGAGTAGGGTGTTGATCAGGGGTGGAACTGGCTGGGGGGAGGGGCTGCAGGCCAATTGGAGTGGGGCAGACCAATCAGGGGCAGGGCCAGCCGGGGGGAAGGGCTGCAGGGAGGTTGGCCGGCCACCCCCCCCCAATCAGGGTGAGAGACCAATTAGGGGTGGGGTGGTTGGGGGGAGGGGCCGCGGGAGGTTGGCTGGCCAGCCCCCACCCTCGATCGGGCTGGTTGGCTGGCTGTGGTGGATGTCATAGCAACCAGTCGTTCCAGTCTTTCCAGCGTTCCAGTCACTGGCTTTTTATATATAGAGATAATGGAACTTCAATAATTTCCTTGATTACAAGGTTATTTATGGACATACAACTAAAATTTATTTTCAAATAAAATTAATGGATCATTTTAGGAGAAGACAAGAGAAAAATAGGTAATTTATGTATCTTTTTTTTGTCAAATCTACACTCTACTTTTTGATGTATGATACTAGTTGGCTAGTACCTCTCAACGAATTAAAAGCAAAATCTAGACATTGTTTTCAAGAGCTCTGCATGAAACACTGAGCTTATCCTATTAAAACATTGTCTGACATGACCCAGAAACTAAGTAACAGAAAGAAAATGAAATCCTCTTATTGACATGTGCTTCACATTATCTGATGCAATCTGAATCCCATATTGAGACACCATATGTGTGACATTTTCTGCTTTTTATAAAGTATTCGAAACACTAATCAAAATATCAGGATTATGTAAAGGATTGTCAACTGTAAGAAGATGCATTTCTGTTGAGTTTATATTCCCTTAGGGGAAAAATAATCACCTGAGTCACATTATACATATTTGTCACCACAGCCAGTATGAGGATTTTTACTCGTGATGATTATTAACATCCTATCTATGATTTGGAAACCAATTTGAGTGACAGGTTGTTGTTTCTTTTCCTCTGCATCCACAACTGTCAGATGTTCAAAAAGAAATGATTTATGACATGTTTGTATGTTGCTTTATAACTTTGAAATAAATAAAATTCTGTATCATTTAGATGATTTAAAATGTCTTCTTGATGTTTCTAAACTTAATAAGTTGTATAAAAATTTCCATTTGAAGTTAGTTTCCTTTCTCTTTAGCATTCACACTCTGCTTTTCAACTCCTCCAGGCCCAGAGAAAGTGGAAAGCAAATGTTTCAGCTTTGTCTCTTTTCCTTTATTTCTTTACTAGTAGCCCTGCGCATGAATCTGTGCGCCAGTAGCTTGCTGCTGCTTGCCTCAGCGGGCTGCCCCGCCCACCACTGCTCATAGCTCTCCGCTGCACATAGCTTGCTGCCCCTCCCTCCTGTGGCTCTCTGCCACAGATAGCTCGCTGCCACACCCTCCTGTAGTTCTCCACTGGTTGTTACACTTCATGGTGGAACAACCAGTTGCATATTACCTCTTTATTATATAGGATGAGTTGCCTGGAGTAGCCTATATTCGTGTTTTTCAATGGCCTCACAGTAACTATTTTAACCAAGCTAATGAAAACAGGGATGATTCAATATCATGTAAAGAGAAGAAGAATAGGCTCTATAGGCTAATAAGTGAGGGTTAAAGTACTGTGTGTGATTTTTCAGGCTTAGAGGCAATTACAAAAGCTATACTGGCATACTTGAGGGGCAACACTGCCCTTCCCGCAGTAGACTTGGTGTGTGGCTTTGCACTGCAGTCTCTGAAGGGAGTTGTAAATAGGGATTTGGGGTCCTCAGCAGGCCTGTGCTGAGACCTCCTTTTAGATGCAACCAGAGAATATGGAAGATATTCAGTGTCCACTAGTTCTCCAGTCCCCATGCTTAGCCCTCTCCCTCCTCACTGGCCCTTGGCCATGAAAAGATGCTTGTGTTGTGCAGCCTACCTGACCCTGGCCCAGCACTGTTCCCGGGGAAACGGGATAGTGTAAATGCCAGCACTTTTTATCAGTTTAGCCTCCTGCTTATAGTATGGGACTAAGTGAATGAAAACTTGAGGGTTACTTTCATTTTGGTTTGTTAGAATTGATTACTCCTACATCTGGCAGCTTCACTCAGCTCAGATCCTGAAAATATGGAATTGCAAACACCACACTGATTGAAATAAAATATTTAACAATCACCAAAATGAAAAAAGCTAAAATTTAAAAGTGTGCTCAAAGTAATATTTATAATTAGATTTTGAGACTATGCTAAAATTCAGGGAGGGAGGGAATCTTTTATTTAAAATAATTAAATAAAGTTAACCCAAGAGTAACTGGCTTTTTTCTTTTTCTTGTGCATGCAAGCAATTGTATCCTCCACTTAAACTATTATTGAGTAATAAATACTTTACCAGTAACAAATAATTAAATGTTACATTTTAATTGAATTTTTAAATATAATTATATAGTCATATGCAGTTGTGGAAATAATATAGAAGATTTGGTATGCTTTTGACTCAGTTTCCTCCAATAATAACATCTTGTGAAGTACAGTAAAATATAAAAACCAGTATACTGACATTGATGTTGATGCCTCAAGATATTGAGCATTCCCATCATCACAAAGATTCCTCCTGGGGTTCTTTTATAGCTTTGTTTATCCACTTCCCTCCAGATCCTACTCTCTCTTAACACTGGAAACTACTAATCTCTTCTCCACTTTTATAATTTTATCCTCTCAAAAATGTTATATAAATAGAATCACTTAGTATGTAACCTTTGGGAACTGGCTTTTTTCACTCAGCGTAATTCTGAAGAGACCCATCCAGCTTGTGGCATGTATCAATGGTTCTTTCCTTTTTATTACTGAACAGTAGTCAATGGTATGAACATACCACAATTTGGTAACCCATCTATCATTTGAAGAGCATCTAAGTTGTTTGGAGTTTTACAGATAAAACTACTATAAAGATATTCTGGGATAATGTCCAGGAGGTCAGCTGCTGGGTTGTATACTATTTGCAGGTTTCGGTTTTAAATAAACTGAGAAAACTGTTTCTTGTTGTTGTTATGATGACTACACCGTTTTGCATTCCCACTAGCAATGTTTCAATGATCTACTTTCTCCACATTGTTGCCAGTATTTGGTGTCACTATTTTTATTTTAACAATATTGTGTATAGTGATATCCTATTGAGGTTTTCACTTGCATATCTAATGACTAATAATGTCCTTCTCTATTATTTGTATATTCTATATCTTCTTCAGAGAAATGCTTGTTTATGTGTTTTGCTCATTTGCTAAACACTCTTGAGGTTTGAGAGGTTTTGATACATTCTCAATACTAGTTCTTTGTTGGATACGAGGTTTGCAAATGTTTGCTACAATAGTGTAGCTTATTTTGACATCCTTAAGAGGGTTTTAATAGAGTAAAATTTTTAATTTTTATACAGTTCAATTTGTCTATTCTCATCTTACTCATCATGCTTTTGTTATCATGTCTAAGAACTCTTTGCCTAAATCCTTAAGATTTTCTAAAAGTTTGATAATTTTGTGTTTACATTTAAATCAGCCATCCATGTTTAGATAATTTTGGTTTAAAATGTGAAACTTAATTGAAGTTTAATACAGTTTAACAAAATTATGTTTACAGTTGTTCGTATGGAAACCAATACAATCTATACTAATAATAGCCTAGGTGGTTGTCACGCCCTCATGTCATCACAAGATGGTCACCACAAGATGGCCGTCACAAGATGGCCACATGCACAGTGGAGGTGAGGCCTGGGTGTCCAGCAGCTCCACGTGGCATGGAAGTGGTTCCCAGTGGAGGAGGTGGGTCGCTGCATGGGAGGGCAGTTGGGGGTGATAAGGCCGGCGGGGGAGGGCAGTTGGGACCTATAAGGCCAGCAGGGGTGGGCAGTTGTGCGCAATCAGGCCAGCAGGGGAGGACAGTTGGGGGCAATCAGGCTAGCAGGCAGAAGTGGTAAGGTGCAACCAGGCAGGCAGGCAGGTGAGCAGTTAGGAACCAGTGGTCCCGGATTGTGAGAGGGATGTTTGAATGCCAACTGAGAGACAACCCCCTGTGCACGAATTTCATGCACCAGGCCTGTAGTAATTAATAATAATATAAGAATAAACACTGTATTTGTCATATTCACACTATAAACCCACTTTTGCCCCACACTGCATATTTATTTATGTTTACCTTTGTATATTCAATTGTTCTAGAGCATTTGCTGAAAAGGGTGTCTTTTTTTTACTAAAATGCTTTTGTACCTTTTTCAAAAAATCAGCTGGCCAAATTTCTGTGAATCTATCATAGAAAATAGATTTGGATATTTCTATATTATCTTTATTTTTCTGATTTCTAGTGTGAGTTCATGTGGACAGAGAACATATTCTGTAATGGTTTCAAATTTTAAAATTTAAGTGTGTTATATGTCTCAGGGTATGGCTTCTTTTGCTATGTGAGTACTTTAAAAGAATGTGTATTTTTCTATGGGTGGAAGTAAAAGGAAGGGCATCTAGATACTGCCCACTGGGGTTAGAGGCCCAAGTTTCCCACTCTGCCTCTGACAGCAGAAGGGTGACTCCTCATCATTGCTGGGTGGAGAACGGAGGATTAGTTCCCCAGTATCCCTCCATTGATACTGCCCTGGCTGGGAGAGCTAGGAGTCCTTGTTACTTTAGTCATGTGCCATATAATTATGTTTCGGTCAATGACAGGTTGCATATAGTAAGATTACAAGAATGGCATCTGGACAAAGATACTCAAAAGGTTTATCTGACTTCAAAAGATTGGCCAAGGATGAGGAGGTTGCAAAAATCAACACAGTTGTGGCTGAGATGGCAAGCTATGTTATCCTGACTGTGAATGAGAAAGACATTGAGGAACTCCTAGAGTCATTGAAGAAGAATTGACTAATGAGAAGTTGTTGGAATTTGAACAGGACCCATAGCTGGAAAAGAGGCAGGAGAAAACTGCAGGGAAGTAAAATAAGAACAATTCCCAAGAAAACCAGTAGTGGAGGCTTTAGTGGAAGCTTTTGAAGACCTCAACAAGCTCTTTAAAAAGTTTGAAAATGTGGACCACAACCCCAAAAAGTTTTCATTAAAGAAAGGAAGAAAATCTATAATAAATAAAAAGAAAAACCAGGAAAACACTATAGATATATTTATGATAAGCATGATACCATAAAAAGAGAACCAGGCAGCTCTTTAGGAGATATTCTAGAAGAAGGCATTGTTACAGGAGGTGGCAGTGATGCATGTTATTGCCCATGAAGAACTTCAAAAGGGATACAATTTGGAGGCAAAAGATGGTGATATTGATAATTCTACCCTACATATACCTATTTTAACAAAAATGTTTAAAAATAAAAGACAATTAAAAAGGAAGAAAACATAGAATCCTATCCAATAAAAGAGTAATATGCAAATTAACCATCACTCAGCCACACCCACAAGCCAATCAGGAGTGAGTATGCAAATTAAACCAACCAAGATGGCTGCAGCCACAGAGAGAGCAGGAAGGAGGGTTGGGTTTCCCCGGTGATGGAGGAAGCCAAGCTTTCTGCACACCCTGGCCAGCCCAGGCCTCCACATAAGGCTACAAAGTTTCAATTATAGAAGATAAATAAAGCCCAACAGAAATGGCTGCCTCCATGGAGCAAGCAGAAGGCTTGGCTCTGCTGCAGGCTACAAAGTTTCAATTGTAGAAGATAAATAAATCCCAGTTACCAGAGCCTCCACTTGGGTCGCTGGGGGCCGTGGCTGGCCTGCAAACCACCACAGGCCCCTCACCCAGGCCGCCCCATGCCCCAAGGGAACGCCCACCCTGATCCGGGACACCATTTAGGGCAAACCAGCTGGCCCCCACCAATGCACCAGGCCTCTATCCTATCTAATAAAAAAGTAATATGCAGATTGACCATCACTCCAACACACAAGATGGCTGCCCCCATGTGGACAAAGATCCTGTCCCCATGTGCACACAAGATGGCCACCACAAGATGGCCAGCAGGGGAGGGCAGTTGGGAGGGACCAGGCCTGCAAAGGAGGGCAGTTGAGGGTGATCAAGTCTGCTGGGGAGGACAGTTAGTGGTAACCCAGCCGGCAGAGAAGGAAAGTTGGGGGTGACTGGGTCTGCAGGGAAGGGCAGTTAGGGGTGACCAGGCCTGCATGGGAAGGCAGTTAGGGGCAAACAGGCTGGCAGGGGAGCAGTTAGGCATCAATCAGGCTGGCAGGGGAGTGGTTGGGGATGATCAGGCTGGCAGGCAGAAGCGGTTGGGGGCAATCAGGAAGGCAAGCAGGCGAGCAGTTGGGATCCAGCAGTCCTGGATTGTGAGAGGGATTTCTGACTGCCTGTTTAGGCCCAAATGGGCATTCGGACATCCTTAGAGGGGTCCCAGATTGGAGAGGGTTCAGGCTGGGCTAAGGGACACCCCCCCCCCCCGTGCACGAATTTCATGTACTGGGCCTCTAGTTTATTATAAAAATAAAGGTAGTGTAGCCTATGTATCCAGTGTTTATGTATAAGAGTGTACAGTAATGTCCTAGGCCTTCACATTTACTTATCACTCTCTCACTCACCCAGAACAGCTTCCAGTCTTGTAAGCTCCATTCATGGTAATGCCTTCTACACCTGCCATTCATGGTAGGTGCCCTATGCAAATTTTTAATCTTTTATACTGTAATTTACTGCATTATTTTCATGTTTAGATATGACTGGATGCACAAAAACATCAAGTTATAATTTTCTATAGTATTTAATACAATAAGATACTACATAGGTTTGTAGCCTAGGAGCCATAGGTTATACCATATAGCCTAGACATCCTGGTTTGTATACGTGCACTCTATGATACTTGCACAACTTCAAATTTACCTAATGATGCATTTCTCATAATGTATCCCATCATTAAGTGACACATGACTTACTTTCCAATGTGGCTTCATCTTATACCTATGTGAGGAAGAGGTGTGCCAGGTAAGGTGAAAGCCAGTCAGCGAAAGACAAGTATCATATATGTCTTAAAGACTCCAAGTCTTGAGGGTTATTCCAAATGAGTATAATCAAAATAAATAATTTCACAAGAATTTTATTCCTGATATAATACATATCTTTTATATAACTTCATGTAATAGTTTGAAATTCCTTTATTAGCTCTATGTAGTTCACATGAGAGAAAAAAAAGAAAACACTCCCCCCTCTTTTGCATTGATATTGGTAATAAGAATAAAGGATTTATGGCATTTTCTGATCTATTTTAGAATATGAAGCACTCATCACTTCCATTTAGAATTATATCACAACTAATCAGGTAAGAAATTGGAAGTCTATTATGAAAGTGATCCAAATTTTTCTATTCATAGTTTCCCTCTGCCTGAGACCACATAAATCTCCTCCCTACTTTCTGCTGCCACTATTTAATTACAAATGTAGTGATTTTAACTTTTAAAAATAAAAACTAAAGAAAACACTGAAACTTTAGCAAAATTATGTTATTGCTTTAATTTAGCAACATGATATAAATAACAGGTGCATCTCATTTGGTTTAATATGTAATAAGTATAATGACATGAAAGATAAGCTGAAGTTTTAGAAATCAAGTCCAAATGAAACAATAATATATGGAAGATTATTTTATCTTTTATGTACAAACACATAATTTCCACTTTTGTTGTTATTAGATACTGCAGTTCTTTGATCAGAACACAGGAATGTGTATTTAACTTGATCACATGTTTGAAAATTATTTCCAACTTGCTTTATGTGTGACTGGTGGAGTTTATGATGTACTTGTGAATTTGAATCTGTCTTTAAAGCTAATAACCATAATAACAATTATTTTGCCTTTGACTAATCATGCTAATCATGGCTGTTTTTGGCATTATCAGCACATAGCATAAAGCATAAAAAAGATACAAACTCATAAAGAGCTACTACCATTAACCATGATTGTAGATCCTGGGGCAGGAGTGTATATTATATTTAACTCCATTTAGGCACATTTCCCTGCACTAGTTCCTCAGCTGTAAAACAAGTTTTTTATCTATGTGGCCTGTATATTTCTATCTAAATTGAAAACTTTCTAAATTTAAAAGATAGAAAATTAGAGTAGTGAGAAGAATAGAAACCGTGTCACCACTGGAAATGAATTTAAAGGACTGTGAATGAGGAGGGTTTTTGGCAACAGGCAATCCCTACTCGTTCTGCCTCTCAGTCTGTGATGTCTATGGAACTAAATAGAGGTAAGGATTTGTTATCTCTCCACGGGTAACACTTTTCAAGCCTGTAAGATCTTTTACTCCCTTTTGTAACACCCCTTTCCTATCCTGAAGAGAGTCACAGATAACATAACCAAGCTGTCCTAATCATTTCCAAAATATCCACATTGATATAACACCGTGTCAGTAAAGTGAAAGAGATGTATAAGGCATACTGCAATAAAAAACCATGATGACATAACGAAGTGCTTACACCTAATTCTGCAGCTGCCAATGCAGACAGGTGTGGTCTTCTTATGATTCAAAAATTTTGTAGGGTAATACCATTGCTGTAAATGACATGACCAGAAAATTGTGACAAACCAAAGGGACAATTTGAACAAAATCAAGTACAAAATACCCTTGATTTTTGTTGTAGCTTGAAAAAAATATTATTTATTAAAATTGTATAAGATAATTTATTTTAAAGTATGAATTATTATTGTTTTATAGTCCTAATAACCAACAATTTCACACACACACAAATGGTGATCTTTTGTTAACATAATCCGCCATGATCATTGTGAGTTGTCTAGCAATATTGCCTTCCAAATGATATTAGTCAAAAATATGCTCAAAAATTCCTAAATTGCACTTTAGGCAGTGGTACTAGCCCTACCTGACTGGCTTATTTCACTGTTCATAGGAGACTGACTGTGTTCTTTGTTACTATTCTAGTGGGATGGGAGGTTGGGAAGGATCACTCTTCATTGCCTAGCAAGAGTAAAAGTCTCTCCTCCCCAATTAGCCATTGGGAACTTGCATCTGGGCGGCCCATAGTTTTTTTGTTTGTTTGTTTTTCTGGTATTTGCAACAGACCATTTGTTTCCAAAAGGTTTATGTCTTGCTAACTTCCACTTTCCTGGTACCTTGTCTACAGAAAGCAAGCTTTGGTTTGGCCTTCCTTTGTCTCTGTCCACTGGCATTTCCAGGTTACTGGTGCTATTGTTCTAAAAGGACACAATATCCTGGCAACTCATAGAGAATCTAGGCAACATGTATACAAATGCAGAATAGTCAGACAATTTTAAATGAGACTGATCATTCTAGTAAGTAGAGTTTTATATTCCACCTTATCAGTGTTATCTTTTTGGGGGTGGACTAGTAGGTGTCAGTACTTTCTAAATGAAATATCAAAGCAGATATTTAAACAGATCTCTAAAGATAAATGCAGAGATACTCCCAATTGTATTGTACTATTTTTCTTTATCTTTCTCACACATGTTTATATAATAGAACTTATTTATCTTGACTTGCCAAGGATGAGTGACTGAGAGAGTTAAAGTAATAAGAGGCTTCAAATATTTTGAGCACTCTCTGCTTTGTGGTGATATTTTTTTCTTTCACTAACTTTTCCATTCTAAGAAAATGAAGCTCTTGATGATTATAGAGCAATATTTTCTTTCTGTGAGAACTAGCCCATGGGATTTGTCTTGATATTTTACTTTTGCATTTTGCAACAACTTTACTTCAAAGGGGTATTATATGAAATATGTCAGTAAGTCTAATAATATTTCTTTGGGATATGTAGTGGTTTTGGTGGTGGTAGCAGTGGTGTGTGTGTGTGTGTGTGTGTGTGTGTGTGTGTGTGTGTGTGTGTGTGTATACACAACTAGGTCAAGCTTTCCAGAGATTTTCTCTTTATAATATCTTGGTCTATCTTGTTATCTTCTTGTCTCTCTTTCTCTATCTCAGTCTGTATTGCTCTTAATCTATTTTGAAAATAAGGAGAGAATGTAGGTTCTAAGAAAACATCTCAATTCCTAAATAGCCTCAGATTCTTAATTTTGCTAATGTTTCAGCCTTGATTTTTCTACCTGCAATCAAGTTTTATATCCTGTGATTCCCACTGTAGTTCCAGCTGAATTGTGCCTTTCTGCATAACTGATTCAACATAAAAGACCTGGCCTTAGCCACTTCAATTAGTTACTACTACCCAAGTGACCCTGTGTTTCCAAGTTCATTGTGGAGGTGACCACCTTATTAAGTTGCCAGCGAAAGTCCATATGCCAGTGGGAAGAACTGGGTTTTTTCCAGACTTCACATCTCCTTCTACATTGAATCTTTATATTATTGCTTGAGGAAAAAAAGGTACTGGGAGTCTAAAAAGCCTCTCAAATAGGTGATATCCCTTTAAAATACATCTTTATTAATCATGACAAGAGCCAAGTTAGCATATTACAAATTTGACTTATTAGGTTGTTTTTCCTCAGACATTCTCCTTATAAAAGGATTCAAGTCTCTTGTTCTCTTTTTCAACAAAATCCCACTAATTCACATAGCTTTGTAAAAAATATCTTCTCATATCTGTTAGATGATATTTGAGAAACCTATTTATAAGGCCAATTTATATTCTGCTTGCAAAATAAAATTAACCAATATTTGTATGTGTGTTGAAATGCTGCATGCTAAAAAATAATGGTGTTTTATGCAAAATTATCAAATTAAGTAAATCTAGATACTTTACTTCTTTGGCTATTAGGAAGGTGAATTTATTTTGTCTGAGAAAAATTGAATAACTATTGTAATATGTTATATAGAACTAATGAAAAACCATAAAATAGGGGTCAGCAAACATCATCTGTGAAGGACCAAATAGTAAATACTTTATGCTTTGCATTTACTTAAGCCACATGAGAGATTTAGAATGAATCCTAGCCAGTTTGTCTCAGTGGATAGAGCGTTGGCCTGCAAACTGAAGGGTCCCAGTTTCGATTATGGTCAAGGGCACATGCCCAGGTTGTGGGCTCGATCCCCAGTGTACAGTTTGCAGGAGGCAGCCAATCAATGATTCTCTCTCATCATTGATGTGTCTATCTCTACCTCTCCTTCCTTTCTGAAATCAATAAAAATATATTTAAAAAATATTTAGAATGAATTTATTCTATGACAAATTAAAAAAACACTGAAATTTGTCAGCTTAATGATCACAGTTTTAACATCCTTTATTCCATGTAGTTTTCTTTATTAGAAATTAAACACTAAATGAAAAAATATTTAAAGTATCCTGCTTTTTTTAAATGACATTATGCAATTGATTGCTTAGATACCATGTAAACAATTAACTTTTCTAAGCAAGTTTTTGTTCCCTGAAATATTTTCAAATTACTTGAATAAACTTCCTAATGCTGTGAGTTGAAATTATAATTCAAAAAAATTACCTTTGCTCTGGCCACACAAGATGCTGATGATGGGAAGGAAAAGTGTGTATGACTAGGACTGTCCTCAGAACTTAAGTATTCTGTTTACCTTTAATAACATATATCCTTTCAATCTCTGAAAATACTTTTTTACAAAATGCCTAGAGCAGTGCCTGACATATGCACAGAGGTGTTAAATGGACATAGGCAATTGCAAATAGAAATCAGGCATTGTTAAGACCTCACATATGATTGGTGATAATAAATGCTAATATTTACACAGTTCCCCAAACATAAATAAAACATTTTTAATTAATATCCACTTTAAAATAGTGCTTTCTGAAGTGTTAGTGTAAATAAATCAAACCCCTCTAATATTTACAATTCCAAATATCTTTTATATCTTTTTTAATAGACTAAGGTCTTTTGAAAACAGGTGTATGTATTTGTTCCTGCCCTGTGATTGGCTTGTCAGAAAGCATAGGATCTCATATTCTCGAGCCATTTTTTTATCTTTCCTGGGAGGTTAGTGGGGTAATTCTCACAATTTCTAAAAATCAGCTTCTAATTGGTTTCATTCCTCCTAGGGTTTGTAAGAAGACCTGAAGTGCTTAATAGATTACTTATTGTGAGGACATGCAAGTGAAATGAATGAATGGATGATGAAAAGGAAAATTTCAAAGTAATGTAGAAAACAGTGCCAAGAAAGAGGAAATATTAGGCAGAAATATAAATAAGATGTTGCTGAAGAAAATACTATATCATTTTTTTATTTGTTTGGGAAATCCAGCATCTTTTCGGCAAAATATAGAAAGAGGGGGATAAAGATATAGCTTGTTCTCTTAGGCTCCAGTGCGAGAAGCCTGCCCTGTATACCGTGAATTTCTTGGCTTGGCTTCTATGGCTTCTTACACAGCTCACATCTAAACCTCTCTCCCAGGCTGACCTCCCATCACAGCTGGCCCCTTGAGATGATGCAGTCTATAGCAGGGACATTTGTAAAGCTTCTTGAATGTTTAGTTCTCTAGTTATCATTGTTACTTAGATATCTAATGCCAGGAGTCTTGTCCAGCAGCTAGAAGGGTTAAGGAATCTGGTGAAGGGGCTGTGGTAAATTAATCAAGAGTCCAAAGATGAAACATAAATTTGGAAGGCATTTTGGGGAGCCAGAGAAGATTTAGCTAAAGAAACCAAGTCCCCCTGCATCTCTGGACCTAGAGCTTTTTATTAGCACAAATTGTCCTAAAGCAAAGTGTGTGTGTATATATATATATATATATATATATATATATATATATATATATATATATATATATATATATATATCAAAAGCAAGGTTTAGTATACAGAATCCATTGTCAGATTGGAGGAACTGCCTTCGGCTGTTCAGGTGTTTGGCCAGCAGGAGGCAATAACATGTAGGTTGAAATACACTCAGCTGTCTGGCAACAAGCAATCATTTATGCATCCTTTCCAGGTTTGGGGAAATGCCCTCAGCTGTTTCCAACAGGCAATAACATGTGATTTTCCAGCCCTTGCTGAAGGCTCAAGGTCCACCAACTTTTGATGAACTTCTTGCATTTATGACCTGCTGGAATTAGCCTCTGGCAATCTAAGAGGCAATTCAAACTTTACATCATAATTATCCAATTCTTTCTACCCTATACTGGGTCTGAAAACTCACTCCTTTCTTGATCTGTCACATTTCAGTTGCTAGCGATTCCATTTTCCAGTTGTTAGATCAAAAATATCAGATATACATTTGACACTAATACCTATTCTAACAGCAAATCTTTGGTCTCTCTAACAGATATCCTGACTCCCAATCCTCTACACTTCCATCACCACCATCTGAGGCTATGATATTTTTTATGGGACAAACTGTGTCCTCTAAAAATTCATATGATCAAGCCCTATCCCCCGAACCTCTGAACATGACTGTATTTGGAAATAGAGCCTTTAAAGTTATGCAAAGGTAAAATAAGGTCATTTGGGTGGGCCCTAATTCAGTCTGACTGGTGTCCTTATAAGAAGAGGAGATTCAGACAAGCAGAGAGACAGCAGGGATATATGAGCACAGAGGAAAAGCCATGTGAGGACACGGCTAGAAGGCAGCCATCTGCCGGCCAAGGAGAGAGGCCTCAGAAAAAAAAGAAAAAATAATAAGAAAAAAAACAAAACCTGTCAACACCTTGATTTTGGGCTTCTAGCCTTCAGAACTGCCAGAAAATAAATGTATGTTGTTTAAGTCACCCAGTCTGTGGTATTTTGTTATGGCAGCTGGAGCAGTCTAATACAGACACCATTATCGCTCACTGGTAGGGGTGTAGTGTTGTGTGATGTTTCTGTTTTTACCTGCACTCTCTATATCCATACACCACACAATATCTAACATTAACCCTTTTAAAAAATTATCACATGACTTTCCTGTTAGAAAATCCAATTATTTTCCATCTCACTCAGAATAAAACACAGTCTATTCCTTCATACTGCTGGGCTGGAAGATCTTCCCTGAAGCTACTTTCTGACCCCAGATGTTTCCACGACCACCATCCTCCTCTCTCCCCTCTAACCACATTGGGTCCCGGGCTGTTCTTTTAACACATTTACATATGCTCCTACCTCAGGGACTTGGCACCTGTATTTCTATTTGCTCTTGATTTCCCCTCATAGTCTTCCATGCCCTACACCTTCAACTTTCATATCTCTGTTCTAATATAAACGTCAGAGAGGCCTTTCTTTGAAAACTTTGCTCTAAAATAATAATTCCCTTCCTACACCTTCATATTTTACATTCCCTTTATCTGCTTCATTTCTTGCAAAGTATATTTATCTACATGTTTACATGTTTCTGAACTCTTTTCCATCCCCAAAATTAAGCTGCATAAGAGCAGGCCCCCTATTTATTTCATTCGCTGACTTTCTAATGTTTAGAACAGTTTATAGCACATATTTAGTAGTATTATTAAATATGTGAATTATCCAAAGAATTTCTTATGAATAGTATCAATATAGATCATCTGTAAATAAATTGCTCAGCCACACCTCAGAACCATTTATTTCCCTTAATTTTGTAGTCCTATTAATAGCTTTTACCTTCCTACCTCTGATCTACTTTTATGTAGAGTTGCTTATTTTATTCTAGTCTTTTTTGTGCCTGTCTCAATTTAGAATCTGTTTCTGATATGACTTGTCTTCTTGGTTATAATAAATTTAATAAAAATTATATTTGACAATTATATTTAATCATCTAAAATTTATGTTATCTAAGTCATTTCTGTGTTTTTTTAGTTGGTGGTGATGTTATTGTTACCTGCATGTTTTTGTTTCCTGCAACAACAAAAAAGTATTTGACTGCAAAGAAAATTTACAGACTGGAAATAGCTCCTAAAATACAATATTGCTTTTTTTCCTCCTCATCCAATATAACTTGCCGTTCAGACATTTCAATTTCTTCATGCTGTTTCCTGGCTAAAGATTGTTTGTAACATTCATCACTTTGGCACATGTCTCCTCACTCACGTTTAATATCTTTAAAAGGAAATATAAAAGTGTTGCTCATACCAAAACTGTGCCTAGCCCTAAAAAAAAATCAGAGATAATTATTTCATTTATAGATAACAGTTGTGAAATATCTGGTGTATATAAGTATACTGTCTGAAGCAGGTCTGACCTCAGTCTGACACCTATGTCCTACTTACATTTTAGTATCTCTTGAAATTGAGATTTTATTACAAAACAAAAGTGAAACTTGGGAGTGAGCTTTTCCTGAAAATTAAAATTTTAGCCTGTCAAAAGAAGCAAATATTTTTTCTAACATTTGTAATTCTGATTCTATTTTTTTATAATAAGAAATATAAATAATTTCTATATAATTAATTTTGTTTGGCATTTCACAAAATGTTACATCACTGTAGCTGCATTATATCACTGAGTTTACACATAAATGACAAAAAATGAGAATAAAAATAAAATAAACAGCATGTTACAATGCAAAATTTAAAACTTAAATTTTCAGATTAAAAGTTTAGCAACATCAACACTATATAACAAATGAGCTCCACAATTATGACAACAGTAGCAGCCAAAATATTTACATTGTTCTTAGGCAAATGATTTCTGAAGTAATACAGGGTGTGGTTCACTTGACACACTGCATTAGTTTTCTGTTGCTAGTGTAACAAATTACCACAAACTCAATGACTTAAAACAAATTTGTTTACTTACATTTCTCAGGGTCAGAAGTCTAAAGTCACAGTGTCAGTAGAGGTTCATTCTCTGTAGAGGCTTCAGGGAATAATTTTTCCTAGTCTTTTTCAGCAATTGGAGGCACCTATATTCCCTGGCCCCTGGCTCCTCCCTGGAATCACTCTAACCTCTCAAATCCTCACTTACACTGATTGACCCTCCTGGCTCTCTCTGAAAAGGAAACTTCTGATTACAGTGGGCCCACCTGGATAATCCCAGATAATCCCCTTTAAATCAAGTCTTTACCTTAATCACACCTACAAATTTCCTTTACCATGGTGAGGTTACAAATTCACAGGCTCCAGGCAGTAGCATGTATCTACCTCTGCAAAGAGTATATGCAGAATAAAATTTGAATATACATATACACATATAAACATGTATAACTGTTTATGTATATGTATCATGTTGCTCAAATAAAGCATTGGATGCATTCAGTTGATTGAGTTGCATTTCACAGTACTAATAGATAAGTATGCCAAAGATAGATAGCCTTTTTGAGAGTTTACATTCTGGGCTATTCTCAGAATCAACCAGTCTGTAACTGATTTTTCTTTCTTTCTTTCTTTTTTTTTTTTTTTTTTTTTTTTTTTTGCCTGTGACAGTCACATTGAAGATTTCCTTGATTGTGCTGGGAGAATTCTCATGTTACCTGGTAGGCACATTGGGTAGTCAGACACATTAGTCACCCTGTGGTATTGATTTAATTTCATTATATCAAAACTCACTGTATATCTTAGCCCCAGATTTCAACACATCACCAGGTTAAAGTTGCTTCAACAATCTTGTTGTTTCAATTTTTTCACACTTTTTCATTTGTTTGTTATTTTTACTATCCTATACCACAACATAACAATAGGTAATACTGTAGAAAAATGTGAAACATGTTAGTATCAAATTTGTCAAAGTTTGTGTCATAAAGTCACTCTAATAATTTATTTGATAAACTCAATCTATTATATGAACTTTCTACTACTCTTTCTATTTTTAGTGAAAAGGGGCACATTAAACCCCAATACTAATGTTTTTTTTTTCCTTCCAGTCCATCTTGTGTTTAAAGATTTTACTGTTTGGCAAACTAGATCCAGGCCAAGTCTGACCATGGCCATTTGTTTAAGTATTGACCAGGACTGCTTTAGCACTATAGTGACAGAGTTAAGTGGCTGCTATAGAGACCTTCTACCTATAAAGCTGAAAATATTTACTATCTAATCATTTATAGAAAGGCTTACTAACCCCTGTTTGAAAGGATCAAAAGCCATCAGTTAGTAGGCAGTGATGTTTTCAAGGCACTTACCTAGATTTGTTATACACATATACACAATATACTAGTACACACACACACACACATATATATATATATATATATATATATATATATATATATATATATATATAAAATTCATATCAAGTTATAATTTACTAGATGGCCGGTGCATGAAATTCATGCACTAGTGGCAGGGGGGGTGGTCCCTCAGTCCAGCCTGTACCCTCTCCAATCTGAGACCCCTCAGGCCTAAACCGGCAGTTGGATATCCCTCTCACAATCCAGGACTGCTGGCTCCCAACCAATCACCTGCCTGCCTGCCTGATTGCCCCTAACCGCTTCTGCCTGCCAGCCTGATCACACCCTAACCACACCCCTGCCAGCCTGATCAATGATTAACTGCTCCCCTGCCAGTCCGAAAGCCCCCAGCTGCCCTCCCCTGCTGGCCCAGTCACCCTCAACTGCCCTCTCTTGTCAGCCCAGTCCCCCCCCAACTGCCCTCCCCTTAAGGCCTGATCCCCCCCAACTGCCCTCATCTGCCATCCTGGTTGCCCCTAACTGCCCTCCCCTGCAGGCCTGGTCCCCCCAACTGCCCTCCCTCCCCTGCAGGGCCAGTTGTCCCCAATTGCCCTCCCCTGCTGGCCTGTTCGCCCCTCACTTCCCTCCCCTTCTGGCCTAATCGCCCACAATTGTCCTCCCCTGCCAGCCATCTTGTGGTGGCCATCTTGTGACCACATGGGAGCGGCCATCTTGTGCGAGGGCGTGACGGTCAATTTGCATATTACTTCTTCATTATATAGGATTGTACCACCACTTGATAACAAGCAGTAAAAACAATTTAATGTAGTTTAATATATTCAGTCCAAGTTATTAATCAAGGATGTGGAAAAATTTTACATATTCCTATGTGTATCACTGCATTCTATATCATTTCATCTCTCAAGATCTGCCCTTATTCTCTAGGGTTTGATTGAGAATCTGAACATACTTTTTGGCACCTCTATTTGTTTTATCCTCTAAAACAGGCAATCTTGTTGGTTCATCCAGTCGTGTGTGTATGTGTGTATGTGTGTGCCTGGAAATATAGACATACATTCATTACTCTGCATTTCCACTGCTATCAATCAAGATCAAGCCAACATTGCCTCTCAACTGTACAAGTACTCCTCAATTCTATGCTCCCATGCCCTAACTGTTGTCACAGAAAGGTAATATAAACTTTGTAAAATTTGAAATCAGTGTGTCCTCTGCTTTTGCTAAATTTTTCATTGAATCTCATTGCTCTTAGGATAAAATCTATACTAATAAAAGGATAATATGCAAATTGGTCAGGACACCCTCACAGTAATGACTGAACAGCAGGCTGTGTGGGGTGATAAGGCTGGCAGGGGGCTTAGTGAGGGACGACCAAACAACCAAATAGTAGGCTGCATGGGGTGACCAGGCCAGTAGGGGGGTTAATGAGGGACAACCAAATAACTGATCAGCAGGCTGCATGGGCGAACAGGCTGTCGGGGGCGGGCAGTGAGGGGTGACCAAACAACCAAACAACAGGCTGCATGGGGCGACCAGTCCAACAGAGAAGGGTGGTGAGGGGTGACCAGGCCAGCAGGGGAGGCAGTTGGCAGTACCCAGGCCAGCAGGGGGCCAGTTGGGGGTGAACAGGCCAACAAAGGGGGCAGTTAGGGGTGACCAGGCTGGTAGAGGGGGGCAGTTGGGAGCAACCAGGCCAGCAGGGGGGCAGTTGGGGGTGACCAGGCCAACAGAGGGGAGGCAGTTGGGGGCAACCAGGCTAGCGGGGAGGGCAGTTAGGGGTGATCAGGCGGGCAGGCAGGTGAACAGTTAGGAGCCAGCGGTCCTCGTTTGTGAGAGCGATGTCTGACTGCCGGTTTAGGCCTGGTCCTCGGGATCAGGCCTAAACCAGCAGTTGGACATCCCCCGAGGGGTCCTGAATTGGAGAGGGTGCAGGCTGGGCTGAGGGGACCCCCCTCCCATGCATGAATTTCATGCACTGGGCCTCTAGTATGAAATAATTAGCATTGCTTAAAAGCCCCTGAAAACTCTTGTTTTTTTGTTTTTTTGTTTTTTTGTTTTTCTCCTCACATCTCACTTCCTATGTGCTCACTATAGTCAAGGTGAAATGTTCATCTACTATCTCATGGAATGGCCTCATCTCTTTTCACCCCTTCAAGCCTTATTTCCCCCAGAGCTTGAGGTTTCAGCCTAAATTTCAATGAAGGAAACATGCTTTCTTTAATTGACCTCAACACAACACATCAAATCACTCCATTGATTCTTCGCATACTAGTAACATTCTTTTCCTTCACAATCTTAAGATAATATATAATATTATTTATATTGTTGTTGTTGTTTTTTCATTTAATGTCAGTATCATCCAGCAGATACCCCTAGTAGACTAGAAACTTAATTAAAAAGGAAAGAAAACAAATCTAGTCTACTTTATCCCTCACTCCATGAGAAGACCTCATATAGGCACAAGAGTGGGCTTATCTATATATATAAAAAGCCAGCAACCTTAACGGCCATAACAACCATAACGACCGGTCGCTATGATGCCCACTGTGGCCAGCGAACCGGCTGATCAGGGGGTGGGGCCGGCCGGCCAACCTCGAGGCTGCTCTCCACTGCCGGCCTGCCCCTGATTGGACTCTCCCACCTCAATCAAGCACTTGCTGCTGGCCAAAGACCCCCTCCCTTCCGTCCAGCTAGCCCCACCCTCGAACAGCATGCCCCACCACGATAGGCCCTCATCCCCTCCCCCTGGCTATCCCAACCCTGATTGCACCCCCCACCCCAATAGGGGGTAGGGCTGGCCAGCCAACCTCCTACAGCCCCTCCTCCTGGCTGGCCACACCCCTGATTGCCCCCCCCACCCCAATGGAGGAAGGACCAGCTGACTAACCACCCATGGCCCCTCTCCCAGGCTGCTGACCCCTGATCGGCACCCCTTACCCCATTTGGGAGTGGGGCCAGCTGGCCCACTGCCCACAGCCACTACCCATGGCTGGCCCCACCCCCAATCAGCCCTTCAACCCCAATCAGGGGTGGGGCCTGCTGGTCAATTGCCCTTGGCCCCTTCCCCAAGCCAGCCTGGCCTTGATCAGGCCCCAATTGGGGTGGGCCAATGGCCAACCTCCCGCCATATCCTCCTCTCAACAGGCCCAGCCCTGATCAGCCCCGATTGGAGCTGGGCCAGCCGGACCCCATCTTTGCACGAATTCATAAACTGAGCCTCTAGTATTCCATATATAGTAATTATAGGCTACTAGAGGCCTGGTGCACAAAATTTGTGCACTGGGGGGTGAGGGACCTAAGCCCGGCCTATGCCCTCTTGCAGTCCAGGATATCTCGGGGGATTTCCACCTGCTGGCTTTAGACCCCCTCCCCTGGGGATCATGCCTAAGCTGGCAGTGGGACATCCCTCCCACAGTCCAGGACCCCTCACTCCTTACCGCTCGGCTCACTGCTCCTTAGTGGCAGGTTCCTTACCACTCTGTTTGGCTCACTGCTCCTTAGTGCTGCTGTGGAGGCAGGAGAGGCTCCCACCACCACCACTGCACTCGCCAGCCCTGAGCCTGGCTTCTAGCTGATTGATGTGCCCCCTGTGGGAGTGCACTGACTACCAGGGGGCAGCTCCTGCATTGAGCGTCTGCCCCCTGGTGGTTAGTATGTATCACAGAAACCGGTCGTTCTGGTCATTCTGCCATAAAGGTAGCTTAAGTTTTTATTATATAGATTCTTAGACTTGTTAGAGTTACCTAACATTTTTCTAGTTTTACTACTTCATGTTTGATATTTTGAAAATATTTTTTATTATTT
Organism: Plecotus auritus; assembly: GCF_963455305.1. Taxonomy (NCBI): domain Eukaryota; kingdom Metazoa; phylum Chordata; class Mammalia; order Chiroptera; family Vespertilionidae; genus Plecotus; species Plecotus auritus. The sequence goes on along the minus strand of NC_137771.1, from coordinate 132,600,637 downwards.
ATAATCCTCCTTTCTATTTTGGAAACTTGTCTTCTGCTTAGCTTTTAGAATTGCCTTCTTATCCCAGGTGAGCCACTGGCGACTGGCTACTTTGGAAACTCTCGCCCCTATTGGCTACCTTATCTATGTTTGTCAAGTGACCCAGTACCATATATTCATGGAGTAAAAGATACATTTCCACTTTTTTCTTCTTGAATCAACTGAAAGCATGTCTAAGTGGCACAACTGAAATTATTTTTCAATTGACTTGTTTGAACAAAAGCAAAAACAGGTAGGCAATTAGAGGCATGAACAACAGACAGATCAGACACTCCTCCTTCCGATTTTTCCATTTAGTAGACCCAATCCACACTTGCCAGTCAGTTATAAATGAGAAGAAATGGGAGAAAGAAGGACAAGTTATTAAAGTGGACCTGCTAGCTCTGGTAATCACCCAGATGATTGTTAAAAAATGTTACTCTAATTAATACTTGTAGACACAGACAACATGCATTTAATACTTGCAACACTCCAAAGTAATTCTCCCTGGTTAAAAATATGTATGTCAAGGAATAACTCATCATTTTAATATACTGCACAGAACATTATTGAATTTTATGATGCATATTTGTTTTATACCAGAGAGCAAACTCAACTAAGAGCAAGGATTTTTATTTGGTTGTGTGCCACTGTGTCCAAGGTTAGTGGAACAGTACCTTGTACATACTGGATACTCAGTTTAAGTATTTTGTTGAATTATTGATATTGATTTTATAACATTTAATATTTTATCTGTTTCATGGGAAGAATCATTTTAGCTAGAAGAAAAATTAAATCTCAAAAGTCAGTAAACAAATAAACCCCCTTTTCACAACTTGATTACATTATTTCTTACACAAATTAATTACAATTTCAAGGAACTTTAAATATATCCCAACTATGATGCATGAGCCTGTGGCACTTATGTAAGATTCTTTTGTTTCTACAAAGTAATATATGCCTGAAATCTATCAGTAAGAATTAAAGATTCCATAATGAAGAAGAGTGTCAACTTTTGTGGAAACGGAACTTTGAGGAGCGTTTTGACTCCCCTTTTTTCACTGGCTCTGGTAGCTTCATCCAGCTCTGTGGGGACTGACGACCAAGACAGGCTTTTTCACATCTTCACTCTAGTTTAAATGTTTCTCTGAATCTTTTAAGGCTTAGTAAGCAATGGCATTTCGAGTGAAAATTCTTACATAAATCCTATAAATAAGCCATGCCTATAATGTGCCAATATGATTTGTTGAAAAGTAAAAACATGAATGTTTTGTTTGATTGACACCTAACTCACCCACTCCGGGGTACAAAAATATGCTTTGCTGTTCTCCAAAATTCTCTATTAATGATCCAAAAAGTACTCAAATGACAGAATCCATGAAAAGTATGGCCTCTTTTTACTGAGGTGGGGATAGAAGAGAATTTTAACAGTTGGCAATGAACAAAGAAAAAGGATTTTAAAATATAAAAAGATAAAAATCTCCCAGACCTACAAATAAGGTACATCACTAAGATGGAGACACTGAACAGACACAGCAGGGTTTCTGCCCTAGACGCTGGTGTGGGACAAAACAGAGGAACAGCCGCATTGGGACATCAGGAATTAGGCAGTTAAATCCTCTTCTAGCAGGGAATTCTGTTACTCTTTCAAGAACTTTGCTACAAGCCAAGTCTACCTGTACTATATTTGACCTGAATTTTTTTCTTTTCATATATTTACATATTTAATACCAACAAATAATTTTATATGTAGTGCTTTGTAAAGATTCAAAATTAAGTCGTTTTACTTTGTTTTGTAGGGGAGGTGAAGAAAGTACTGGTTGGGAACAGAGAAATGGGTCAGAAAAGGGCATGTAGTGTGCCAACAACCACCACTGCGGGTGAAGGGAGCTTGGTGCTTGAGGAAACTGAGAAACCGGGTAAACCCCACTCCTCTGTTATACCACCAGGGGAAGCCAGAACTCTGGTTTTATATCCCACCTCCCATTAGTAGTCAGTCAGAGGGTATTATTTTTCCACCACTCTGGCCTAACTCCTGGACAGGCAAAGAGACCCTCTCTGACTTCATAGTGAGCACCTTCTGGAAGTGATGCAGATATTGATAGTAGAAAAATGGTAAAGTCTGAGTGAGTGGGTGATGCGCTAGGGTGTACTACTCTATGTTACTAGGAATTCTTCAAAATTAAAGTAAAAAAAAAAAAAACACAAAAAACCAGGGTGTTTTAATGAAGGCATAGTATTTCATCATAATTAAAGCTTAAGTATATTAAGTCAACACCTTGTTTTGTTTCTGAATGACCTCAAATATCTGTAAAAGTGTTAAAGTTCAGTTTTAGCTCATAGATACAAATGTTTAACATCAGAATGAATGAATCAGCAATTAAAAGAAACAGCCATTCTTAAATCTTTTATATATACTGCAAATTTATCTTCCAGAATATCTTTGCCAAGCAGTCCTTAAACAACCAATTGTAACAGATGAGAATATAGTCTTCCCAATGCCCACAGGGAATATTTTTATATTTTACTAGAGGCCCGGTGCACGAAATTCATGCATGGGGGGGGTTCCTCAACCCAGCCTGTACCCTCTCCAATCTGGGACCCTTCGAGGGATGTCTGACTGCCCTTTTAGGCCTGATCCCTACGGGGCAGTAAGATATTCCTCTCACAATCCAGGACTGCTGGATCCCAACTGCTCGCCTGCCTGTCTTCCTGATTTCCCCTAACCACTTCTGCCTGCCAGCCTGATCACCCCCTAACCACTCCCCTGCCAGCCTGATTGATGCCTAACTGCTCCCCTGCCAGCCCGATTGCCCCTAACTGCCCTCCCCTGCAGGCCTGGTCACCCTTAACTGCCCTCCCCTGCAGACCTCACCACCCCTAACTGCCCTCCCCTACAGGCCAGGGTCCCCCCCAACTTCCCTTCCCTGCAGGCCTGGTTGCCCCCAACTTTCCTCCTCTGCAGGCCTGGTCACCCCTAACTGCCCTCCCCTGCAGGCTTGGTCACCCCTAACTGCCCTTCCCTGCAGGCTTGATTGCCCCAAACTGCCCTCCCTTGCAGGCCTGGTCCCTCCCAACTGCTCTCCCCTGATGGCCATCTTGTGGTGGCCATATTGTGTCTACATGGGGGCAGCCATATTGTGTCCACATGGAGGCAGCCATCTTGTATGTTGGAGTGACGGTCAATTTGCATATTATTCTTTTTTTAAATATATTTCATTGATTTTCCACAGAGAGGAAGGGTAGAGAGATAGAGAGTCAGAAACATCAATGAGAGAGAAACATCGATCAGCTGCCTCCTGCACACCCCTTACTGGGGATGTGCCCGCAACCAAGGTACATGCCCTTGACTGGAATCGAACCTGGGACCCTTCAGTCCACAAGTCGATGCTCTATCCACTGAGCCAAACCAATTAGGGCAGCATATTATTCTTTTATTAGATAGGATAGAGGCCTGGTGCACGGGTGGGGACCATCTGGTTTGCCCTGAAAGGTGTCCCGGATCAGGGAGGGGGTTCCCTTGGGGCATAGGAGGAGCTGGGCAAGGGGCCTGTGGTGGTTTTCAGGCTGGCCATGACCCCTGGTGACCCAAGCAGAGGCCCTGGTATCTGGGATTTATTTATCTTCTATAATTGAAACTTTGTAACCAAGGCAGGCCAGGGCTGCAGAAACTTGGCTTCCTCCATTGCTGGGGACAACTCAAGCCTCCTGCTCTCTCCAGCTCTGTGGCTACCGCCATTTTTGTTGGGATTTATTTATCGTCTATAATTGAAACTTTGTAGCCTTGAGTGGAGGCCTGGGCTGGCCAGGGTGTTTGGAAAGCTTGCCTTCCTCCATTGTCAGGGAAACCCAAGCCTCCTGCTCGCTCCGTGGCCACAGCCATCTTGGTTGGGTTAATTTGCATACTAGCTCCTCATTGGCTGGTGGGCGTGTCTTCTGGGTGTAGCGGAGTGATGGTTAATTTGCACATTACTCTTTTATTAGATAGGATAAATTTTATATTTTAAAAATATTTTTATTTTTATATTTTTCCCTTGCAAAATTGAGAAGAGAAAAATTATCTGATCATTGTTTTAATTTGATTTTATTTAATTACTAGTATTTCTTATTGCTGGTATAACAAATTACCATAAATTTTGTAGCTTAAAACAATACAAATTTATTATCTTATATCCCTGAAAGTAAAAGTATAAAATGGGCGTGGCCAGTGTTACTCAGTGGTTAAGCATCGACCCATGAACCAGGAGGTCACAGTTCCAACCCAGGTCAGAGCACATGTTGCTCGATCCCCAGGTGGGGGCATGTAGGAAGCAGCTGATCAATGATTCTTTCTCATCACTGATGTTTCTATCTCTTTCTTTCTCTCCCTTCCTCTCTGAAATCAATTTTTAACAAAAGCTTAAAATGGGTCCCAATGTACTTTAAACAAAATGTCAAGGAGCTGCATCTTCTGGAGGTGTTATGTACAGAAAGGTCTTTTGTTTGTTTGCTTTTTTCTAACTTCTGGAGCAGCATTTTCAACTGTTTTAATCTCATAGCACACATAAACTAATTACTAAAATTCTATGGCACACCAAAACATATTTTATGTTTTTTGCTGATCTGAAAAAAAAATAGGTATAATTTTGATTCATTCACATTGGACAGATATTGTGTTGACTGTTGTCATTTTAAAATTTGACAATCTAAGGGAAAAGAGCTCAGTGCCCCTGACTAAATAGTTTTAAAAATTCTTGTGGCTCCCTGTTGAAAATTGCTGTTCTAGAGGTTACTCACTTTGCCGGCTTCATTTATGCTTCCACCGTCAAAGCCCTTTCAGTCTCTCAAACAGCATATCACTTTGACTCTTCTGCTTTCCTCTTCATCTTCTAAGGACTCCTGTGATTATATTAGGCCTACCCAGAAATCCAGGATAATCTCTTTATTTTAGCTATTTTATTGGCTAGTGAGCAACCATGATTTCCCCTGGCCATTGTGGGAGAGGCAAAACTTTACCTCTACCCTCTGAGTGTTTTTGGTTAGGGCTGATAATTAAACTGACATAAACAGGTTAAGAAGGGAAAAGCACATGAATTAATTTACCGGTAAGTTTTATATGACATAGAAGCTTTCATAAGGAAATAAAGATTCAAAGAAGTGGCAAAACTTAAGTGCTTATGTATGAGGTTGAACAAAGAGAGGCAATGGTGGAAAAGAAAACATGTGATAGTCTAAAGGAAGACAAGCTTTATTTAACAAGGTGCATCAGTACAGATATTCCTTGGCCTCCACTCCCAGTCTCTAGTGGAAAAATGTTTCTTACCTTCCATAGGGTCGCCTTTCACACAAGAGTTTTATCTCCTTGTTTCAGAAAGAAAAGGAAGGACTCAGAGCAACCTTCTTGAATCTGCTATATTCAAAGTGCCTTTAGCTCAAAGTAATCCTTATGCAAAGGGACATATTCTTTTAAAATATATTTTATTGTTTTTTTACAGAGAGGAAGGAAGAGAGATAAAGTTAGAAACATCAAGGAGAGAGAAGCATCAATCAGCTGTCTCCTGCACACCCTCCACTGGGGATGTGCCCAAAACCAAGGTACTGCCCTTTGATAGGAATTGAACCTGGGACCCTTCAGTCCGCAGGCAGACGTTCTATCCACAGAGCCAAACCAGCTAGGGCAAGGGACATATTTTTGAGTGGCATATTTCATCACCCTTCACCCTATAGCACAACATATGTACTGGTGTCAGAGGTTATAATATAAACATTTTAGGGGACAGCCATTATTCTCCTTACCAATACTAGTAAAGCTGAATATTTAGCATATTTTACTCTCAATTTGTTCTTATTTTTTCTGTGAATGTTTTTTTCATGATTTTTGCTATTTTATTAGGGAGTTCATATTTTTTGTCTTGTTTTCTAAATTTACCTTTATTTTTTTATATTTTGTATATGGTAGCACTGTTTGCAAGTTCATTAAGGATATATACTGTGTCTTTTATTTTGTTTTCAATTTTTCTGCTATTTGATAAACAACGGTCACTTAAAAATATACTGAAAAATTAAAAATATATATTATCATACTCACAGACTTTCTTAGCTAAGATATAACAAACTTCACAGATACTTTCAGAAACAATACCAAATTGCACAGAAACTATGTGGTGTGATATCTTTGTATGTTTCATAATTATGTAAATAAGACATAGTGAGAGTATATTTGAATAACATCATTTAAGTGTTAAGCTGAGAAATTGAAGGGAAAATGAATTATACATTTTTAAAAGTAGGCATTTTTTGAAGTGAAGATTATAATTCTTGTTGATTTTGTTTTAATTTGAAATTGATTTAGTTCCATAAGAATTTATTTTAGGAATTACAAAAACTAATTTAATATATATACATTTTCAGTTTAGAATTTTATTTTTGGAAAGTAGTCTGTTGTATATAGAGCAATAATATAAAAAAATGCATCTTGAGCCTTGGCTGGTGTGGCTCAGTTGGTTGAGCATTGTCCCATGTACAGGAAATTTCCCCAGGTTTGATTCCTGGTCAGGGCACATGCCTGGTTGGTGACTCAATCCCCGGTGAGGGGCATGCAGGTGGCAAACTATCAATGTTTCTTTCCCATGGATCTTTCTCTCTCTTCCTATTCCCCTTTCTCTCTCTCTCTCTCTCTCTCTCTCTCTCTCTCTCTCTCTCAGAATCAATAAAATTTATTAAAAATACATCTTTATTGAAATCACATCATTTTGCAAGATTGCATGTTATATCTAACTTTGCCCCAGTTATTTCCATTTTGATTTATAAATTCCATTTATTAAATTACTTAGATTCTTTTCAAAAATATAAAGCTACTCTATAGCTATCCTTTACTTTTACACTTCTTGAGTTAATTTAATTTTGTTAATCTCAGTATATTTGTTCTCTGTCTGATTTAAAGGAATGGTCATGATTATTCTCTGATTTGAAAATGAATGGAATTACTAAATTATTAAATTTAATTGATTAATGTGCATATTCAAAATATGATCTATGTGATTATTTATTATTTTTAGAATATGGAAATGACAAATGTTTCAGAAAATTTTTCTGAATGAGAAGTTAAATGTGATTTTAACCAGATTTGTGTGTGTGCGTGCACACACATGCACAAATAGAAAAATATATGTACAGGTATATTGTATTTTCATGATAAATTTAAAAGCATGAACAAATGAATCCACTTAACAAATATTTATTTATTATAACAATGACTATAGAAAAACTCACATTCTAGTGAGAAAAGCAACATAAATCTTTAGAATACACTGGAAAAACAGTGTTATGTACAAAGTTCTATGAGGACTATTGGATTTAGTGATCAGGAAAGGTTCTTGTGCCCTGGCCAGTGTGGTTCTGTTGGTTGGGCACCATCCCGTGCACCAAAAGGTTGCTGTTTCAATTTCTGGTCAGAGCATATGGCCTGGTTGTGGGCTTGATCCCAGGTAGGGTGCATGCAGGAGGCAGCCAATCAGTATCTCACATCGAAGTTTCCTTTTCTCTCTCCCTCTCCCTTCCTTTGTCTCTAAAGGATCAATATATATAAAGAAAGGCTCTTGTATCAGTCTGAACCTCAATGAATAAAATGAAAAGACAAAGTTAAATTAGAAGTACAAGAGATTTTGGGGTGATAACCACTGTGAAAGTTAAACAGTAAAGTAGCCATTGGAATCAGACAGAGATTCAAACTGTGATGAAGATCTGGCCTCTGTGAAAGTAGAGGGAAATAAAGAAAATTGAATGGGAAGAGCTTTAAACTTTAGTGCAGCTTTGAGCAAGCCCCAACCCTAACAGTTTGCTCCAGCGCAAAGATTGTCCATGAGCAAGTGTCCTGTGATAGGTAAAAATGGTCAGGAACTAGTACCTTTGCCGTGTGCACTCACCAAGCGGAAATTTTTCAGAGTGTGGCCTAACCCCAAATGCCTGTGGCAGATCCCAAAATGCTACAGCTAGAGGCTGTTAGCTAATTGTACAGCTAGAGGCTGTTAGCTAATACAGCAGATTATCTCTTGAAGAGAGTTCTGTGTGAAGCAACTCCATGACTACTGGAACTGTATAGAAAATATGGCTCTAAATTTAATCTTTCCATACCAGCTTGTTGACTGTTTACCATTTGTCAGATAATAGGAATATTTTCTAAGTAATTCTTTACCTGATCTACAAGGGGTAAGATGTGCTCATGAAAAGGAAATATGTGCATTATCAGTTTTATTGAAGGCCTTATACCTTACTGTGCGGTCTATAACTTTGTGTAGCTGGATAAAGCATGAAGTTTGGCTCTTTATAATAGGAGGCTTCATATTCTAAACCAAGAACTTTGGTTTTTACCATAAAGACAATTGTAAGTCATTTAAAGAAAAGTGTGGCAAAACCAGGTTTGGTTCTAAGAACATATTAATGATTATCTAAAGAATCAGGCAGGGGAGAAGAAGGGTAGTTGTGTAAAAATGACTTAAAAGGTCTAGAAACTCATCAGCACCACCACCCAGACTGGCCTTGGACACTTCCCATAACTCTGCAGCCACTACAGCCAAAATCCTGCTGCCCCACCCACAGCCCTGTACCCTAGGACACCCACCTCCAAGGGTGCATGATTCCTGCAGCAGTAAGTGTGACTTCCCCTCTTCCCAGCTGCCGACCTCTAGACACCTCAGTTGCACATCCTGGGCCCACTGCCTCACAGGCCGTTCTTGGGTGCCACTGTGAGCCCTGGCTGGGCACGTTCTTGTCCAATCAAGTGTGCATAGCCTCGGCAATAGAAATTCTGAATTCCGCCTTCCTGGCTGCCTGCCCACAGACACCGCGGTCATGCGGATTCAGCACCAGGGTCCCTCTGAGTGCATGAGTGCACCACCCTGGCAAACGGACCCCAGGTGTCTCTGTGAGCCACCACTGTGTGAATCCAACCAAGGGCACAACACCCGGCAGCAAAAACTGAGTCTTCCCACTCCATAGCTGCTGACCTCTGGACACCACAGTTGTGCTTTTCCAGCTCTAAGTGAGGTACAGAGTGATGTTAATCCAACAAGAGTCACAACACATCAGCCAAAATCACAGTACATGAGCATCAGGCCCCAAAATTCCTTCTTCCCAGGCTGTGGACTCTGGGAACCCACAGTGAGAACATACCATTAAGACCTCAGACAACCTTTTTCACAAGAGCTGGAACCATGGTCACATCTAAAATAACTTGCACAATGAAGCCAAGTGTGAGTCACATTGCCAACCCATCACAAGACTTCATTCACAAATAAGAAACTAACATTCAAGATCCAACTACATAAAAAGAACCCAAATAGCTCAAGTAGGGAGCTCTGCTAGATCACCAAGCCCAAGAGACCTGAGAGAATGCACCACTAGCACCAGCCCTAAGAGAACCTGAGTAGCAAAGCAGTTGGATCTAAGACACAAAACAATGATAATGTTACAGCAATAAATGGGGAGACGAAAAACAATTCACAAAAGAAAGAAAAAGAGAAATCACTAGAAAGGGAATTAAATGAAATGGAGGCAAGTAACATGTCAGAGAAAAAATTCAGAGTAATGGTTATAAGGATGCTCAAACGGCTGGATGACAAACAAACACAACTCAATGAGAAGTATAAGGAGCTGAATGAGAATGTCACCAACATGAAAAGGAACCAAGAGGAAATGAAGAATGACATAGCTGCAATAAAGAACACAATAGAAGGCTTACTAGGTGTACTGGTGAATAATGCAAATTTTTTTCAATAGATGGAGTTATGCATATGTTGATACATATGCGATTTGATATGTATGCTTCTATTGTTATAGTGACAACAAGCTTCAAAACTTCATATGTGAATTTTGCTGAAGGTGTTAACATCATATATATTTCTGCACTTAAAAATGTCAAATTTCCTGCCAAAAAAAAAAGGCATTTGTGGGAAGTTATAATTCATTACTTTATTTTGAAGAATAGTGCTGCTGAATACTTTGGAAAGCTTATGTTGAACATGCTCTATCTCAATATACTTGTGAATGCTGGTTTAAACTCCTTAAAAGTGATGATTTCAATGTGAAAGACAAAGAACATCCAGGTCAACTGAAAAAGTTTGAAGACCAACAATTATAAGAATTATTGGATGAAGATGCATGTCAGACTCAAAAACAACTGGCAGAAAGATTAAACGTTGCTCAGAAAACAATTTCTGGTCATTTACAAGAAGTGGGAAAGATTTTAAAAGAAGAAAAATGGGTGCCACGTCAACTGAATGAAAGACAAATGGAGAACCAAAAAGTCATCAGTAAAATGTTACTTCAACAGCACAAAAGACAGTCTTTGTTGCATTGAATTTGTGACTGGTGGTGAAAAGTGGATTTATTTTGAGAATCCCAAATGCACAAAATCATGGGTTGATCCCGGTCAACCATCAACATTGACTTCCAGGCCAAATCACTTTGGAAAGCAGACAATGCTCTGTGTTTGGTGGTATCAGGAAGGTGTGGTGTATTATGAGTTTCTAAAACCAGGTGAAACTATTAATACTGATTGCTACCAACTACAAATAATCAATTTGTACCACACTTTGATCATGAAACAACCAGAAGACACAGCAAAGTAATTTTGCTTCATGATGATGCACCATCACACACTTCAAAACCAGTTAAAGACACATTAAAATATCTTGCCTGGGGAGTATTAACCAACCACTGTATTCATCAGACCTTGGTCCTTCAGATTACCACTTGTTCTGAATGATGGCACACATACTTTCCGAGCAGCACTTCAAAATGTATAAAGAAGTGGAAAATTGGGTCTCTGAATGCTTTGTCTCAAAACAGGAAAAGTTCTATTGGGATGGTATCCACAAATGACCTGAAAGATGAAGGAAATGTGTAGCTAGCAATGGACATTACTTTGAATAAAGCACTTTTGATATTTCTCTTGAAATTATGATGTTTTCTTTGATTACAAAATCCGCTATTATTAACCGATGCACCTAGTAAACAGTAGTCTAGAAGAGGCTGAGGACCGCATCAGCAAATTAGAAGACAAGTAGGAAAAAACACACAAACACAACAGCAATAGGAAAGAAATCTTAAAAAGCAGGAGGAGAGCCTAAGAGAACTTTGGAACAACATGAAACAAAACAACATTCACATAAGAGGGGTACCAGAAGGAGAGGAAGTGGAGCAAGAAATAGAAAACCTGTTTGAAGAAATAATGACAGAAAACTTCACTGATTTTGGCAAAAAAAAAAAAAAAAAACAAAAAAAAACATGCAATTTCAAGGAGCCCAGAGTCCCAAAGAAGATGAACCCAAAAAGACCAACACCAAGATACATCATAATTAAATTGGCAAACATCAACAACAAAGTAAGAATCTTAAAGGCCGCCAGAGAGAGACAGAAAGTTACCTACAATGGATCTCCCATTAGAATATCAACTGATTTCTCAACAGAAAAACACCAGGCCAGAAGGGAATGGAATGAAATATGCAAGGTGATACAAAGCAAGGGACTGGATCCAAGAATACTATACCCAGCAAGACTATCATTCAAAATTGAAGGTGTAATCAGGAGCTTCACAGACAAAAAAAAAAAAAAAAAAGGCTAATGGAGTTTATTACCACCAAGCCAGCAATGCAAGAAATGTTAAAGGGACTGCTTTAAAAAGAAAAAACTGAAAGCTAAGAAGGAAAACAAACATAAAGAATAAAATGTCAACAAACAAGTATTTATCAATAATGACATTAACATAAGTGGATTAAATGCTCTGATCAAAAGTCATAGGGTAGCTGAATGGATAAGAAAACATGACCCATATATTTGCTCTCTGCAAGAGAACCAAGGATTCATACAGACTGATGGTGAAGGGATGGAAAAATGTTTTTCACACAAATGGAAATGAGAAAAAAGCTGGGGTTGCCATACTTATATCTGGCAAATTAGACCTCAAAGTAAAGGCCATAACAAGAGATAAGGAGGGCCATTTCATAATACTAAAGGGACCAATTCAACAAGAGGATAGAACTCTGGTAAACATATCTGCACCAATACAGGAGCACACAAATACATAAAACAACTTCTGGAAGATATCAATGGAGAGACTGACAACAATACAATCACAGCAGGGGACTTTAATACCCCACTGACACCACTGGATAAATCCTCTAAACAAAAAATAATCAAAGAAGCTGCAAATTTAAATGACTCACTATATCAGATGAACTTAATTGACATCTTCAGAACATTTCACCCCAAAGCTACAAAACATACAATTTTCTCAAGTGCACATGGGACATTTTCAAAGACAAACCACATATTAGGACACAGGAAAAGTCTCTTCAAATTCAAGAAGATAGACATCATAACAAGCTTCTTCTCAGATCACAATAGCATAAAATTCAAAATGAACTACAATAAAAAAATGAAAAAAAATCAAGCACTTGTACACTAAATAGCATGCTATAAACAATGATTGGTTTACCAAAGGGATCAAAGAAAAAATAAAAAGCATCCTGGAAACAAATGACAATGAAAACATAACAATCCAAATTCTGTGTGACACAATGAAAGTAGTCCTGAGAGGGAAGTTCATAGCTCCACAGGCCTACCTCAAAAAACAAGAAAAAATAGTAATAAATTATCTAACCTTGCAACTTAAAGAATTAGAAAGAGAGCAACAAGAAAAGTCCACAGTAATAAGAAGGAAGGAAATAATAAAGATCAGAAAAGAAATAAATGACATAGAGACCAAAAAAAAAAAAAAAAAAACCCAAAAAAAACCAAAAAACCAACAATACAAAAGATCAATGAAACCAAGAGCTGGTTATTTGAATGGATAAAAAAGATTTATGAACCTCTAGCCAGGCTCATCAAGAAACAAAGAGAGTGGACCCAATTAAAAAAAAAAATCAGAAATGAAAGAGGTAATGTAACAACTGACCCCACAGATATACAAAAGATTGTAAAAAAAAAATACTATAAACAACTCTACTGCAACAAACTGGACAACCTCAATGAAATGGACATATTCCTAGAAAAATACAAGCTTCCAAAAGTCAATAAAAAAACTTGCATAAGCCTCTAACTACTGACGAAATTGAAACAGTAATTAAAAAGCTTCCAACAAACAAAAGCCCTGGTCCAATGGAACTGAACCGAGAACCCACAAATAGACCCATGCCATTAAGCTCAATTAATATTTGACAAAGGAGGCAAGAGCATACAATGGAGTCAAGACAGTCTCTTCAATAAATGGTGCTAGGAAATTTGGTCAGATACATGCAAAAAAATGAAACTAGATCACCAACTTACACCATACACAAAAACAAACTCAAAATGGCTAAAGGACTAAAATGTTAGATGGGAAACCATAAAATCCTATAATACTCCATAGGCAGCAAAATAACAGACATATGTCATAGCAATATCTTTACAGACACAACTCCTAGGGCAATGTAGACAATGTAAAAAATAAATCAATGGAACTACATCAAAATAAAAGCTTCTGTACAGCAAAAGAAACCATCAACAAAACAACAAGAAAGCCCACTGCCAATGATATTTCTGATAAGGGATTAATCTCCAGCATTTACAGGGAACTCATACAACTTAACAAAAGGGAGATAAACAACCCAATCAAAAAATGGGCAAAGGATCTAAATAGATACTTTTCAAAAGAGGATATAAGGCCAAGAGACATATGAAAACATGCTCAAAGTCACTAATCACCTGAGATATGCAAATCAAAATAACAATGAGGTACTATCTCACACCTGTCAGAATGGCTATCATCAGCAAATTAACAAAGGACAAGTGCTGGTGAGGATGTAGAGAAAAAGGAACCCTGGTGCACTGCTAGTGGGAATGCAGACTGGTGCAGCCACTGTGGAGAACAGTATGGAGTGTCCTCAAAAAACTAAAAATGGAACTCCCATTTGACCCAGTGATCCCACTTCTAGGAATATATCCCAAGAAACTAGAAACAAGAATCAGAAAGGATATATGCACCCCTATGTTCATAGCAGCACAATTTAGCATAGCTAATATTTGGAAACAGCCTAAGTGACCGTCAGCAGATGAATGGATTAAAAAACTGTGGTACATCTACATAATGGCATATACGCTGCTGTAAAAAGGGAGGAACTCCTATCATTTGCAACAGCATGGATGGACCTGGAGAGCATTATGCTAAGTGAAATAAGTCAGTCAGAGAAAGATAAGTATCACATGCTCTCACTCATTTGTGGATTATAATGATCAACATAAACTGATGAACAAAAACAGATCCAGAGACAGAGAAGCATCGATCAGATGCTCAAACATCAGAGGGGAGGTAGGGAAAGGTGGAAGTAAGGGGGAGAGATCAACCAAAGGACTTATATGCATGTATCCTATCTAATAAAAAGGGACTATGCTAATTGACCTCAAGCCATCACAAAGATGGTGGCACCCAGAGCCAATAAGGAGGGAATATGCTAATTGACTGCCACACTCTCAAAGATGGAGGTGTCCACAGCCACAAGATGGCGGTGCCCAGTCCCCTCATCCTGCCAGGGCAGCATGAACATGGGAAGTGCACCTGCCTCCAGAGTCCACCAGTCTCCTCAGCCCCCAGCCGCCCAGGGCCGGCCCAAGGCGCAGGTAACCAGGTCCGGCAGAGGCTTGCACTGCCAGCAGTGGCAGCAGCAGAGGTGTGATGGGGTGTCGCCTTCTCCTGATCCCCAGGTCACCTCCTGCCCCTGAGGGCTCACGGACTGTGAGAGGGGGCAGGCCGGGCTGAGAGAATTTTGATGCACCTGACCTCTAGTATAAGAATAACCAATGGACACTAACATCAGGAGTTGAGGGCATGAATGGGGGAGGGAAATGGGGAAATAAGGATACATATGTAATACCTTAATGAATAAAAAATACATTAAAGGTATTATTTTAGGAACAAGGTAAGACAGGACATTAATAAGGGGATATCTGCAAAAGAGGAGGCAAGGATTAGAGAAATATGCAAGATTTAGAAAATGAATATATGAAAACACTGCTAGTTAAAAGGAAGATATAGAAGGAATGACAGATCTATTTTAAATCATCATTGTCAGCTTCATCATTATCATTGCCACTAATAATTTTTGATTGATGAGTGGGCTAGGTGGAATAAATTAGTCTTTTGATTAACTGATTTGAATAGCAAGCTATTCATTTAGGTGGAGATTGCCAATTAGGAAAGTGAAAATACTGTCTTCCTTAAATTAGGCATCTAATAATATATTTGGTCATTTTTTGTATATAATAATAATAGTTACATAACACTGTGGAAATAGACATAATTATTTAGGAAGTGTAGACCAAAAAATCAGTGTGAGTAACAGAACTCTCAAGAATTCTTATATATTTCAAGGAGCAAGCGGGGGTAGTGATTAAGGACAACCATACTTGCTTTTAAATCACAGTGGGAGTAGGTGGTATACATGAACAATCAAAAGATGAAGAGATCCAAGTACATAATCCTTTTCAAAATTTAACAATAAGGTTTGAATATTAATTAATAATAGTTTGTATACTGGTGCACAGACAAAATTAAATATAAGTTTTATTATTGTTGGTAAGGATTAAAGTTTCTTGAGAATATACTAGTAAGTAAACTGAGGAGGAGGAATTAGTGGAGAAGGTCAAATTGTAGATACACAAGAGAGAGGTATGGCCAATAAATAAAACTCCAAAAGAGAGAACATTGAAGAAATCAAAATTTATTTTTCAGTTTCACAAATAAAAGCTTCAATTTTATAATTTAAATGCTTCCTATTTTTTAATGATCATCTCATATAAAAATCTGGATTTCTGTCCTTGAAAAATTCCAATAAATGATTATGTCAAAGAATCTTGTTTTTCACTATGTGTGTTTATACTGTAGTAATCTATGTATAATACCAAGCATTGTTATGAATAAACTATGTTCCAGGCTTCTGAGGTACAAAATGGGGATAACAATATTATAACAGATAAATTAGTAAAATGTCTTAAAATGAATATGACAAAGCCATGTTGTTAGGACATTAAACCCCATATTGTGTGAGGGTTTAATTGATTAGCTCGCTCTATTTTTAGGTAGATTAAAACATTGCTTGGCACATGATAAGTAAATAGGTGTCATTGTTTTATATTGTACTGATAAGGATATTTATCATAGACTTCAAAAATTACTTATAAGTATTTAACAAGAGAAATGAAAACATACATCCATACAAAGTCATGTATACAAATGTTTATGACAGATTCATTCTTTTTTTTATCTATTTTTTATTTTTTTTAAATAAATCTTTATTCAGATTATTACAATTGTTTCTTCTTTTTCCCCCCATAGCTCCCCTCCACCCGGTTCCCACCCCACCTTCTGCCCTTACCTCCCCCCACCACTGTCCTCATCCATAGGTGTATGATTTTTGTCCAGTGTCTTCCTGAACCCCCCATACCCCTTTCCCCCTGAGAATTATCAGTCCACTCCCTTTCTATGCCCCTGATTCTATTATATTCACCAGATTATTCAGTTCCTCAGGTTTTTAATTCACTTGATTTTTAGGTTCACTTGTTGATAGATATGTATTTGTTGTTCATAATTTTTATCTTTACTTTTTTCTTCTTCCTCTTCTTTAAGAATACCTTTCAGCATTTCATATAATACTGGTTTGGTGGTGATGAACTCCTTTAGCTTTTTCTTATCTGTGAAGCTCTTTATCTGCCCTTCAATTCTGAATGATAGCTTTGCTGGGTAGAGTAATCTTGGTTGTAGGTTCTTGCTATTCATCACATTGAAAATTTCTTGCCACTCCCTTCTGGCCTGCATAGTTTCTGTTGAGAAATCAGCTGACAGTCGTATGGGTGCTCCCTTGTAGGTAATTAACTGTTTTTCTCTTGCTGCTTTTAATATTCTCTCTTTGTCTTTTGCTCTTGGCATTTTAATTATGATGTGTCTTGGTGTGGTCCTCTTTGGATTCCTTTTGTTTGGGGTTCTGTGCGCCTCCTGGACTTGTAAGTCTATTTCTTTCACCAGGTGGGGGAAGTTTTCAGTCATTATTTCTTCAAATAGGTTTTCAGTATCTTGCTCTCTCTCTTCTTCTGGCACCCCCATAATTCTGATGTTGGTACGCTTGAAGTTGTCCCAGAGTCTTCTTACACTATCTTCAACTTTTTGCATTTTTTTTTTGCTTTTTGCTTTTTCGGTTGAGTGTTTTTTGCTTCTTTGTATTTCAATTCTTTGACTTGATTCTTGTGTTCCTCTAGTCTGTTTTTGGGTCTCTGTATAATATTTTTTATTTTAGTCAGTGTATGTTTAATTTCTAGTTGGTCCCTTTTCATATCTTTGAGGATCTCGTTATATTTATCAGCCTTTTCTAGGATATTCTTGAAAAGCCTTATAACCGTGGTTTTGAATTCTATATCCAGTCGTTTGTTTTCCTCCATTTCTTCCATTTGTGATCTGTTTCTTTGACGCCACATTTTCATTGCTTCCAGAGTTGGTAGAGTAAATTTGTGTGCTAGGTTTCCTATATGGCCCAGTGGGTCGGCCTCCCCAGTTAACCTGAGGTGGACACTCTTGGTGCACCCCTTTGTGGACTGTGTGTACAGCCTTGTTGTAATTAAGTTTTGATTGTTGTTGGTATCACTGGGAGGAATTGACCTCCAGGCCAGTTGGCTGTAAGGATCAGCTGTGTCTATGCTGGGAGAAGTTCGGTGCTGGAGACAGCCTTATAGGATTAGACTTGCCAAATTGCAATAGCCTCTGTGCTCATCTTGGATGGGGTGGAGTCTCAGGGCGGAGCAGACAGTCTTGGTTTCCAGTCAGCCTTGCCCTTACACGCACTCATAGACCTCTGCCTTCCCCAGCTCCCGAGTCTCCGCCCGAGAGTCCAGACTCCCCCCACAAGAGTGTGGGTCCCCAGGGGCTCGCCTGGAACTGGGGTTCAGTGCAGTCAGAACTGGGGCTCAGTGCAGTCAGGAGCCTCTGACTCCCTTCCACTAGGGAAAGCCTGTGGCAACCTCCGCAGCCTTTGTGCGCACTTGCACGCATGCTCCTTCAGACCTCTGCCTTCCCCGGCTCCCGAGTCTCCGCCCGAGAGTCCAGACTCACCCCACAAGAGCGTGGGTCCCCAGAGGCTCACCTG
The DNA here is from genome assembly GCF_963455305.1 of Plecotus auritus. Lineage (NCBI taxonomy): Eukaryota > Metazoa > Chordata > Mammalia > Chiroptera > Vespertilionidae > Plecotus > Plecotus auritus. Next base: position 132,582,473 of record NC_137771.1, on the reverse strand, counting down.
GAACTGGGGTTCAGTGCAGTCAGAACTGAGGTTCAGTGCGGTTGGGGGCTTCCTTCCTCCTTCCACCAGAGAAAGTCAGCCAGGCTCTCAGCCGCCCTTCCTCTCTGCGCACACAAAGACCCTTTGCCGTACCTCCAATTCTCTGTGAGCTTTTCTCTTTCCTTCTATTTGTAGAATTTTCACTCAGCCAGCTTTCCTGTGGTTCTGGATGGTGTCCGTTCTGTCTTTTAGTTGTAGTTTTGAAATTGTTGTGCGAGGCAGCAGTTTAGGTGCTTACCTATGCCGCCATCTTGGTTTCTCCCCCAGATTCATTCTTATAAAATCCCTAAACTGAACTCAAGACAGACATTCATTAAGAAAATGAATAAACAAATGTGATTATACCTATCAAGCAACAAAAAGCAAAAAACTACCAATGTACATAATTCAGATGGAATCAAACACATTACATATTGAAAAAAAGAAGTCAGAAATAAAAGAGTATATCCACTATGCAGGTTCCATTCCAAAAAATACAAATCTGGCCTATAATGTAAGAAAGAAGATCAATGATTGCCTGGGGCAAGGTGAGGGTATGGCCTAAGGAAATACTTTAGGAAATATTGCATATCCTATATAGTAAAGAGGTAATATGCAAATTGACTATCACTCCAACACACAAAATGGCTGCCCCCATGTGGACACAAGATGGCCACCACAAGATAGCCAGCAGGGGAGGGCAGTTGGGAGGGACCAGGCCAGCAGGGGAGGAAAGTTAGGGGCGACCAGGTTGGCAGGGGAGGGCACTAGTGGTGACCAGGCTGGCAGGGGAGGGCAGTTAGGGGTGACCAGGCCTGCAGGGGAAGGCATTTAGGGACAAACAGGCTGGCAGGGGAGCAGTTAGGCATCAATCAGGCTGGCAGGGGAGTGGTTAGTGGGTGATCATGCTGGCAAGTAGAAGCAGTTAGGAGCAATCAGGCAGGCAGGCAGGTGAGCAGTTGGGAGCCATCAGTCCTGGATTGTGAGAGGGATGTCTCACTGCCCGTTTAGGCCCAATCTCCCCAGAAATTGGACCTAAATGGGCAGTCAGATATCCCTCCAGGGGTCCCAGATTGGAGAAGGTGCAGGCTGGGCTGAGGAATACAGCCCCCCATGCATGAATTTCGTGCACTGGTCCTCTAGTTTTTTATAAAACAGCATTACTGAGATATAATTCCCATCTCATAGAATTTACACATTTAAATTTTCAATCTAATTTTTTGTGTATTCCAGATATGAGCAATTATGATCATAGTCAATTTTAGAGGGAAGGAAAGTGCAGTCTTGGTTTAGATGACCGACACACTAGGATATATTTTTACTCTTTCAGTTCCTACTGAGTTTTAGTAGATGTTCTTGAATGAATGTTTCTTTATTTGTTTTATGATGCCTGCAGAAACAATTGCAAAGACTTTTTTTTATTAAACATGCTAGAAGCCTGATGCACAAAGATTCGTACTAGAATGGGCTTTCCTTTCCCTGGCTGCCAGCACTGCCTTTCCACTCTGGCCCAGCCCCTTTCTGCTCAGGCCCTGGAGCCGCCTCTTTCCGTTCTGTGAGTCGCCTCTTTCCACTCTGGCCCCACCTTCCCACGCTGCCCAGAGGCCCTGAGAGACGGGGGTGGGACAGAGTGCCTGGGTCCCGCCCCCGTCACTTGGTGCCTGTGTATGCAAATTAACCACCATCTTTGTTTGGTTAATTTGCATATCACTCCTGATTGGCTGGTGGCATAGTGGAGGTACGGTCAATTTACATGCTTGTCTATTATTAGGTAAGATTGGGGTGATATTGATTAATAGGAACATATAGGTCTCAGGTGTGGGTTTCTATGTTACAAGATCTGTATATTGCATTGTGTGCACACCACCCAGAGTCAAATCTTCTCCTGTTACCATATATTAGGCTCCTTTTATCCCCCATCCCTGTCCTCTGGCAGCCACCACACTGCTGTTTTTATCCACAAGTTTCAGTTTTATATCCCAGAAATGAATGAGATCATATGGTTCTCAGCTTTATTTTCTTCCTGAATTATTTCACTTAGTTTAATTTTCTCAAAGTCCATCCATGTTGTTGCAAATGGCAGTATTTCACCCTTTCTTATGGCTGAGTAGTATTCCATTGTGTATATGTACATCTTCTTTATCCAGTTCTCTATCACAGGACACTTTGGTTGTTTCTATGTCTTGGCCACCATGAATAGTGATACAATGAACACAGGGGTGCATATATCTTTGCAAATATGTGATTTTGAGTTTTCAGGTTTATATCCAGGAGAGGGATTGCTGGGTAGTATAGTAGCTCTATTCTTAATTTTCTGAGAAATATCCAAACTGCTTTCTGTAGTGGTTGTACCAGTCTATATTCCCACCAGCACTGGATGAAGATTCCTTTTTCTCCACAACCTCTCCAACACTTATTACTAGTCATGTTGGTAACAGCCAATCTAACATGTGTGAGTTGGTATCTCATTGTAGTTTTGATTTGCATTTCTCTAATTGCTAGTGAGGTTGAATATATTTTCATATATTTATTGGCTGTTCACATGTCTTTTTGGGAGAGGTGCCTGCTCAGGTTCTTTGCCCATTTAAAAAAAAAAAAAAAAAAAAATATATATATATATATATATATATATATATATATATATATATATATAAATGTGTATATATAGATATAGATATAGATATAGATATATATAGATATATATAGATATATATAGATATAGATATATATATAGATATATACTGAGTGGCCAGATTATTATGATCTCTGAACGCATAATAATCTAGCCACTCAGTGTATATCCTATATAATAAAAAGCTAATATGCAAATTGTCCCCTCAACCAGGAGTTTGACCAGTAGGCAGGCTGGCCAACTGCCCATGTCCCCTCCCTCTGGCCAGGCTGGCCGGACCCCACCCATGCACGAATTCGTGCACCAGGCCTCTAAAATACACACACACACACACACACACACTGAGTGGCCAGATTATTTATATATATATATATATATATATATATATATATATATATATATATATTGATTTCATAGAGGGTGAGGGAGAATGAGATAGAAACATCAATGATGAAAGAGAATCTTTGATTGGCTGCCTCACCCCACACTGGGGATAGATTGATCCCTGATCTCTGGTTCATGGGTTGATGCTCAACAACTGAGCTTTGCTGGCTATGCAATTACCCAGTTTTTAATTTTCCTTTTTGAGGAGTCTTCCTGGAAGTTCTTCCTTTGCTTGGAATTCAGTCATATGCATGGTAAATGATGTCTTTTAGAACCTGAATAATGGTTCCATTACTGTAAAAGACTGAAGAATGGACATTGGATAGGAAACTTGGAGACTGCCACACAACAAATCTATTGGCTCCTTTGAGACTACAGTCAGCATATTAAATAATGAAATTCTACTACTTCTCATTATATCCCTAGCACTTGGCACAGTAACTCAATATATGGATGAATAAGAATGAATGGATAAGAATAAACAACCTTATCTTTTTTGGAAACTGGTTTTAGGCTAAACAAACTGGTTGGTTTGTTTGGTGTTGAGTTTTGAGTTCTTTATATATTTTGGAAATTAAACCTTTGTCAGAGCTACTGTTTGCAACTATCATCTCCCATTTGGTTGGTTGCTTTTCTGTTTGTTGTCAGTGTCTTTTGCTGTGCAGAAGTTTTTTAGTTTGATATAATCCCATTCTTTTATTTTTGCTTTTACTTCCCTTGCTTTCGAAATCAAGTTCCTAAAATGTTCTTTATAACCAAGGTCCTTAAGTTGGTACCTATGTTTTCTCTATGTAACTTATTGTTTTGCGTATTATATTTAGATCTTTGATACATTTTGAATTTTTGAAAGCTCATTTTTAATATACTTTTCAGCAGTTTTTCTAGAGAATGGGTCCACAAAGTTCTTCACACACTCCTGGCATTAGTATATCCATATTTTGAATATACATGTAGCTATACAAGTGCATATATACTTCAACTTATGAAAATACTAGAGGCCCAATGCATGAAATTCGTGCCCCCTGAGGGGAGCTTAGCCCAGCCTGCGCCGTCGTGCAATTCGGAACCCCTTACTCCTAACTGCCAGCCTGCTCGCTCCTAACTGCCCACCTGCTTGCTCTTTACCACCTGCCTTCTGGCTCCTTACTGCTTAGCTCGATGCTCCTTAGCACTGACACGAAGGTGGGAGAGGCTTCCGCCACTGCCGCTGCACTCACCAGCTGTGAGCCTGGCTTCTGGCTGAGCAGTGCTCCTGCTGTGGAAGCACAGACGATCAGGGGGCAGCTTCTGCGTTGTGCGTCTGCCCCCTGGTGGTCAGTGTGCATCATAGTGACCAGTCTTTCTGGTCATTCCACTATAATGGTAGCTGGGCTTTTATATATATACTAGAGGCCCGGTGCCTGAAATTTGTGCATGGAGGGTGGGATGTGTCCCACAGCCCAGCCTGCACCCTCTCCAATCTGTGACCCCTCGAGGGATGTCCGACTGCCCGTTTAGGCCCGATCCTGGTGGAATTGGGCCTAAACGGGCAGTCGGAGATCCCTCTCACAATCCAGGACTGCTGGCTCCCAACTGCTCGCCTGCCTGCCTTCCTGATTCCCCCTAACTGCTTCTGCCTGCCAGCCTGATCACCCCCTAACCACTCCCCTGCCAGCCTGATTGATGCCTAACTGCTCCCCTGCCAGCCTGTTTGCCCCTAACTGCCCTCCCCTGCAGGCCTGAGTCCCCCCCAACTGCCCTTCCCTGCAGACCCAGTCACCCCCAACTTCCCTCCTCTGCCGGCCGGGTCACCCCTAACTGCCCTCCCCTACAGGCTTGATTGCCCACAACTGCCCTCCCTTGCAGGCCTGGTTCCTCCCAACTGCCCTCCCCTGCTGGCCTGATTGCCCACAACTGCCCTCCCTTGCAGCCCTGGTCCCTCCCAACTGCCCTCCCCTGCTGGCCAACTTGTGGTGGCCATCTTGTGTGCACATGGTGGCAGGATCTTTGACCACATTGGGGCAGCCACCTTGTGTGTTGGAGTGATGGTCAGTTTGCATATTACTCTTTCATTAGATAGGATAGAGGCCTGGTGCATGTGTGGGGGCCAGCTGGTTTGCCCTGAAGGGTGTTCCAGATCAGGGTGGGGGTTCCCTTGGGGCATGGGGCAGCCTGGGAGAGGGGCCTGTGGTGGTTTGCAGGCCGGCCACGCCCCCTGGCGACCCAAGTGGAGGCCCTAGTATCTGGGGTTTATTTATCTTCTATAATTGAAACTTTGTAACCTAGAGTGAAGCCAAACCTTCTGCTTGCTCTGTGGTGGTAGCCATTTCTATTGGGATTTATGTATCTTCTATAATTGAAATTTTGTAGCCTTAAGCAAGGCCTGGGCCGGACAGGGTGTGCAGAAAGCTTGGCTTCCTCCATCACTGGGGGCTACCCTAGCCTCCTGCTCTTTTCAGCTCCTTTGCTGCAGCCATTTCTGTTTGGATTTATGTATCTTCTATCATTGAAACTTTGTAGCCTTGAGTGGAGGCCTAGGCCAGCAAGCGCAGGCGGAAAGCTTGGCTTCCTCCATTGCCGGGGAAACCCAAGCCTCCCTCCTGCTCTCTGTGGCCATAGCCATCTTGGTTGGGTTTATTTGCATATTAGCTCCTGATTGGCTTGTGGGCGTGGCTTGTGGGCATGGCTTGTGGGTGTAGCGGAGTGATGGTTAATTTGCATATTACTCTTTTATTAGATAGGATAGATATTGTTAAATATTAGAGCATGTTATGCTACTTCAGTTATACTTTAAAAACATTCTTTTCAATATCTTAAATTGTGAACTTAAGGGGAAAAGAAAAGAACATATTTCAAAAGCACCAAAGTAGCACTCTATTAGTAGTTTAAATATTAACATAATTAAAGAATTTCACATAATTTTATTGTGAAATTAAATGGATGAACTTTGATGTCCCTACCTTGTCAAGAGTGTGTGGTGCTATTGCTATGTTACTGGAATGTGTTATTTTCATATCCCAGATTGTATGTCAAGATGTCAAGTGTGGGACCAGAATTTGTGGGACTGAATTTTGTACAACTCAAGATTGCTCTTTAAGAAAACCACTCAAAAATATCATATATTGTAAACTTTGCAAATATGTTTGCTATTTATTTGTGAGCAATGTATGACCATGTACACACCACTGAAGCTTGAGGCAGTACATGTCATACTGCCTCTGCCAGGAATAATTTCTGTGGTTGTCTTTTGTCCCAAGACTCCCTTCCTAATGCTAGGTGTTTTATGAAAACGTTGACCACTTGGGAGCAGCTAATATTATGATTTCCAGTGGTGCTCTGTTAAAGACATAAATAAGACACATAATTCTGTGACATCTTTAATTTACCACTATTCCAATATTGCATTTGGTAAAGACATAAATGAGGAACTTATGTGACATCTTTGATTTACCAACATCTAAATGAATTCATTTGAATAATATTATTAGTATATAAAGACTAAATAATTTTCAATTATATCATGGTGGTAGGGAAATCTTGTAACATGATTTCTTTTTAACTAACCTAGTGTGTCATTCTTCTCCAGGGGAAATTAAACTTTTATAAAGGTTTAGAACTCTTTAGTGTGATATATCCCTTTATAATATGGTGAAAATTACCTGATTAAAAATATATAACATTTAAAATCATTGAGAACTATAGGACTAAGGCCAAAACATAAGAACATTTTGAAAATGGGAGGGAATGTATAACCAAAATAGATAGGATTACCCATTAATGTGAAATAAGGAGTTTGAAAAATTTCAAAGGGGAAAAATAGGATCTAATGAATATGTTTTAGGGTAGTACAGAAAGGAAAACTGATAAAAGGACATTTCTTCAAATGTAATGACTCACAAAAATCATAATGTTGTCAAGCAAACACCATTATGTAGTGTCTGAAACATCAAATAAGTAAACCTGAGACATGAAATAAAATAAAATAAAATTTAATTTATAAATATATTGCTAATTATTTTCTGTCAGCCTCTCTGCTAGTTGTGGTTTGACTGCAATAAAGTCCCATGAGGCAAAGGGTTGTTAGCCTTTTCCTCTGACTGAAACACTAGGATATAGTTCTACTCTGAAAGATGCATGCATGGTTTCTTAAAAATTCTAATGAATTACTTCTAAAGAAATATCTGTATTGGTATTTTTTTTCTGTTTTCACTTCTCTCTTTTTCAGTTGAGCAACATAAAATAAGACAGCAAATGGTTCTCCACTATAAAAAACATAGATCATGTTTTTCCTGTGGACCAATTAGGATATTAAACATATGTACTCTCTGGGAAATAGTTTAAATAGATAATTTGATCATACTTCCCCTTGTCTGTTTTTAATCAAATGCCCCTAGCAGGAAAGATACAATCAAGCAGTGTGTGCGACCGGAATGACTGGAACGACTGGAATGACCAGTTGCTATGACTTGCACTGTCAGAAGTGGGGCCAGCCGGCCAACCTCCTGAGGCCCCTCCCCCTGGCCAGCCACACCCCAATGGCACCGATCTGGGCAGGGCCAGCCAGACCCCACCTGTACACGAATTCATGCACTGGGCCTCTAGAAAGTTATAATATTCTTTGTTGGTTATATTTAGGTTTTTTAAATTTTCATTTAAATTTTGCTATTACTTGCTGTGTGACCTTAGGCAAAGCACTTAATGATTCCAATTTTTATTTTTTTTATTTAAATAAGAAAAAATTTCTACATATTTGTCAATGTATTTGAGCATTTTTTAATATATAGATGTCAATGCAGGGCTTAAGTGTAAATGGTATTTATATGGAACCGATGGTGTTGCACCATTATATAAGCTCTTGAGTAACTTGACAGCATGGTAATGATCCCAGGCTTTTATGTCAAGTTGCCTTGGGTTTGAAATTTAGTTGCAATATTTATTGAATCCATGATTTTGAAAAAGTTAATTAACCTTAATGATTTCTATGAAATATGGGCATGATAATAGGTATTGTAAGGATTAAGTAAGCTTAAATATGAGAGGTCAGTTAAAAGTCACTAGTTCTTCATTACTAGTACATCCTATACTCTACATTAAAAAATCCCTTAAAATACAGATTTTTCTTTGATTTTAGACCATATTGATTATACAGAAGAACAAAGAGAGAATGAAAATGACTTCTTTTCTTTTTTTTAGAATTTTCGATCTCATCTTTCTCGCCTAAAAGATTTTGCATGAAACATTTCTTGCTACAACAAACAAACCTGCTAAGACACTTCAGAGTATATTTATAAGCTCCCAAATTCATCATCTCTTTGGAAGCAAAAATGACTTTGACTATAATCATCCATTCCTTAGGGGAGAGATTCTACATCGATATTTCCCCCCCATTTTTTTCTTTTCTATGAGACATTCTGTAAAAACTCACCTTTTCCCTACAAGTAAAAGCTGTTGAAAATATTAAAACACAATCAATAGGGTTATAATGTATTTAAGTTAAGTGCTAAAAATTAGAATGGGATTGTGATAATTAACTTAATAGTATCTGCCTCTATAATTCCTCAGTGATCACCATAGAAATTTGCTAGCTTGGAACCACAGGAAACTGCTTTTCAGTCTTGGAAATACAATAACTATTCTTAGAATTTTAAGAAAAGATGTCACTCAACTCTGTATGTCATATTTGTCCTCAGGCACAAAATTCTTTAGTAACTTATATCTGGCTCATACTGCTTATATTTCACATCTTGCATATTTTCTTTAATTTTAAACTTCAATGCAAACCAATGTTAGATCAATATTTAGAGTGCTGATAATAGGCGATGGCTATAGCTCAATCTTGCATCAAGAAGTTTTGACATTTGATGGGGACCAAATAAGATCAATGTCAACATATAGCTAACAAATGACATGATAAACCCTTGGCAGAATAATTAGCAACACTTTCCATTCATCACTGAAAAAACATGTATTTCCTTGTAAGCTGTTTTGGGTGTGAATCTAACACAGTGTGGTCCAGGTTCATTTTTAGTTAATTTCTAGTTGATGACAAGAGAGACAACTAAAAAGAATGTTGTATTTGCTGAATTAGATGAGGAAGTAACAACTTCCATATTCTAACCTAATCTGAACTCATATGGGAACATAATCTTGCACATTAAAGAAAAATAAGCTCTTTGAACCTATCCACCACATTTCTTAGCACAATTATGTGAAAACAACAATTATGTCAAAACAGACTGAGATTAAAAAAAGTTTCACTAAGGAGAAAAACACCTGGGTATTTTCCAGGAATGATGGTTGAAGATGGTCATGAAAGAGAGGAAAAAAGAAGAAATCTTCCTGAATATAATGCAAGGTAATTAACTCCATTTCACTAGGAATCTCCTTCCTCATTCAAGCCAATATTCATATAGCACACATGTACCCTCATGCCTTTTATAACACAGTGTAGCAGGAGAATGAAATGAGATGTATAAAATGCATATAGAAATATGAAGCTTCAAAGGGTAAATAAATTAAATCATTTTAAGGCTTATTCCATTTTAAAGCCAGGTAAAATGACCTCTCTGGACTCCATTTCTGCTCTTTGCATTTCCTATTAGAAGGCCTATTTTTTAAGAAGGCCTCTAATTTTAATAGTAATTTAAAATAATTCCACTTAAACATTAAAGAAAAAAGTTTTTCATTAAAATTGATTTTTCTCTAAATGCTTATCATATATTTGTTCTCTTTAATTCTGCAATGCATGCTTAATTTCATCTTTTATATTTAGGAATATTTCTCCACAATCCAGACACAATTATGTCACCGTTGAAAATACTTATAAAACCAATGTACCATTATTATACTAAATGTGTTCATTAATGTATTAAGAAAACAAAATTGTGCTTTTCTACTACCATTTAATTTTTCAGTAGTAAACAATGGGGTTATTATTACATGATACCTATTTGAGACACAGTTTATTATATTAATAACTAATCTCAAAAATGTTTTCTCTCATACAAAGACAAATCCATATTAGTACATAAATTCAAAAAAGGAACAATTAATATTGTAGGCTAGTTTACCAAATTTTAATAAGTGATCCAAAGTTTCACACAGCACCTGCCTTAAAATCAGAGCTATACTTCTGTGCTTTGTTTTTCTGAAATTATCTTGAATGTGAAGATACTACTGAGAAGGCCCAAATAAATTTGTGCTGAAAACTTAGGAGTTGCTGAATATAAAATAATTATATAATATTGGTACACAAATCACTTCTATCACATAAAGTAAGTTTAATTAAAACAGGGTATGTAAGATGTGATTAAGTGATTTGTGAACTAGGCATTTGACATTAAAAATTAGATGAATTATTTATTGGGTTGTCTGATAATTATATTATGCTATTTTTCCTTCTTGGATTTAGTATAGGTACTAATCTAAGCATGTTTACAACAGATCACTATATTTTTATATGCAGCCCACACTCTAATTAGCACATTCTAATTTCTAGTTTAAAAGAAAAGCACAAATAGCATGTGTCTTAAAAGACTGTATTGTTAACAACTAAGCTGTATGCCTCCCTGTAAGAAAAAAAATTAAATCTTTCTTTACTTTGATTCAGCCTTGCTCTGTGACTTCTTATTTTTATTGGATAATTAAATAACTAAACAAGATGAAATGAGTTACATAATTTTCTTATAAATTAGAGATAGTTTTTAGAAACTTTCCTGAGCACTGGAATGTTTTTCTTGTGTCAAATCTACTGAACTTGCTAGTACCTATTTTTTTTCATCTTTAATATTTAAATCAAATATGTATTGTGCTTTATATGCTTTTAGTAATCGAATACATGTGTTTATATTTTCTTTTAAAAATATTTTTAATGTCCTAAGATTACCTCACTTTATAAAATAGCTACTATTGCCCTAGCTGGTTTGGCTCAATGAATAGAGCATAGACCTGCAGACTGAAGGGTCCTGGTCAAGGGCACATGCCTGGGTTGCGGGCTCAATTCCCAGTAGGGGGCATGCAGGAGACAGCCAATCAATGATTCTCTCTCATCATTGATATTTCTCTCTCTCCCTCGCCCTTCCTCTCTGAAATCAATAAAAATATATTTTTAAAATCTATTATAATTTGAAGTACTATAATCTATAATCATCAAATATGAATATTAAGCCTATGAGTTATATCATTTTCTAGCACAAGTAGAATCAAGGGTTTATATAGAACACATAGTTAAATTTTAATCTCAGATAAATAACAACAATTTTAATATAAGTATGTTCCAAATATTAAATGGAATTTACTTCTATTAAAATTTTATTTTTACATAAAAATTAATTTTAACTGGTGTCTGCCATTTTATTTGCTAAAACTGGCAAATTTACTTACAAGAAACACCAAAGATTATTTCTCCATCAGGTTTTCCTCTTAGTTGTCAAAGGTTGCCCTTATGGTATTCAGTTCCTTGAATTTCCTGCCTTAAGAGTCAGTGTGCATGAGTAGGTTCTCAGAGGTGTTCCATTGCACAGGCCCCAGAGCAGAAAGAGGCATATAGCATAGCTGAGACCAGTTCAGTCAAGTCACAACTATACACAATTGATACAACTACTCTAGCAGTAACAATGGGGGACAAAACCTATGAGCTTGAGCACAAAGCTCTGTCACTCAGAGGTTTTTAAATTTCAAGTCCTACATTACATGGGTCAGATTTCTAGCAAGAGGCCTTTCCCTCTCATGTCCCAGTTAAGTGGCAAGTTTTTGTAATATATTAGAGGCCCGGTGCAGGACATTTGTGCACTTGGGAGGGTCCACCCAGCTCAGCCTGCACCTCTCACAGTCTGGGAGCCTTTGGGGGATGTCAGACTGATGACTTAGGCCTGCGGTGGGACATCCTTAGTGCTGCTGCAGAGGCAAGAGAGGCTCCTACCATCACTGCTGCGCTCGCCGGGCTCACGGCTTCTGGCTGAGTGGTGCTCCCCCTTTGGGAGTGCACTGATCACCAGGGGGCAGCTCCTGCATTGAGCATCTGTCCCCTGGTGGTGGGGGAGCATTGTAGCGACCAGTCGTTCCACTGTTTGGTCAATTTGCATATTAGCCTTTTATTATATAGGATTCCCTGACACAATTACAGAAATGTCTAGGTGCACTGATAGACTACAGAACATTTTACACTTCCTAGCTTTATGAAGGGGTCTCTGTTCTAGTTCCCTGAGCATATGGTATTGTTTTTTTTATTCCAACCACCTGTAACCAATGAGATAATAATTAGATGCTTATCAGGTCTGTGTGCCTGCTGGTTTCAACTCTCTTGCACTTCTGTGACTTGGAGTTAACTTTTTGTTTCTTTCTACTGATGGAGACTGAGTAAATTTTTTTATATGTAAAGTGTTTTCCTGTTAGGAGCATGTTTTTCCCTATATATATGGCTAAAATGGGAAAGGCATCCTTTCCATTTTAGCTCAGTCTGTCATACTAACAAAAACACTCATCTTTATTTCTAGTCTTGGTTGTTATCCAAGGGTCCAAGACAAAGGCCTTGAGTTGACAGGCAGTGCTTTGTTGTGGTAATTTTGGAGAACATGCATTCCCTGAGACTTGTGTCTGATGGCCCACTTGCTTTAATACTGGAGCTCAAACCCATTTCCTGATAGCTCCAGCACTCTCAGGTTCTCTCAACTCTACAGAGGAGACTTTAATAATATATTCCTTTCAGCTCTTCTGGATAAAAATGTTTGGGTGCAATTGCCTAGAGCATTCATTCTGCCTTGGATGGGTGGCTCAGTTGGTTGGTGCACCCGAAGGTTGCAGATTTGATTCCTGATAAGGTCACATACCTAGTTTGTGGGTTGAATCCCTTCTTGGGGCACTTGCAGGAAACAAACAGATGTTTCACTCTCATCTCTCTCTCTCATTCTCTCTCTAAAATCAGTGAAAATATATCCTTGGGTGAGGATTTAAAAAAAAAAGAATATTCATTCTACTTAAAGATGTCAGAGCAAGAAAAAAAAGTGCCTGTTCAAAAATTAAGAAATACACCTTGTAGTTCACATAGAGAAAGGCTCACTCAGGGCCTCTGGAATTCCTTTTCCCTGGGCCTTCTCTCCTACTGCCTTTACTAACTCCCCACCCTTTATAGCATCATGTCTATTCGGTTACAGTCGGTATGGGAAGGTAAATGTGGATCATTACATTCTTTATAATGACTACACAAAGACAGTGAGAATAATTTTGCTAATACCAGTAATCTTTTATGACATATTGTTGGTGATTACATTGCTAAAATCCAGCCTCTGCCAGAGGACAATGGGAAGGCAAAAATCACGTGTTTGTATACATGTGCATATACACACACATAAATACATTATGTACATGTAAATATATATAAAATACTTATACATATGCAGCTAAAGCATGTATAAATGATATGATACAGCTTTTGAAATTTATTATTTTTATCACTTTGAATTTGCCATATCCATATCATTTGTTTTCAACTCAGAAATACTATTTAAAATTTTTCATAAAAGTTTTTCTTGTCATAAATTTTTATTTTATCTAATATATTGCTGAGCTAAATAAATTCTACATCTTCATGAATATATTTAATATAATTTTAATGTTGGAAAGAGCCTAACTCCTAAAAAGAAGTGTCTGGCCATAGCTTGTTTGGCTCAGTGGATAGGGCATCAGTCTGAGGACTGAAGAGTCCCTGGTTCGATTCTGCCCTGCAGCAAGGGCACATGCTAGGGTTGATGACTTGATCCCCAGTGGGGGGGCATGCAGGAGGCAGCTGATCAATGATTCTCATCATTGATGTTTCTAGCACTCTCTCCCACTCTCTTCCTCTCTGAAATCAATAAAAATATACATTTTTAAAAAAATATCTGTTCTCTTCTACCACTTGACCTGGGACCTATAACAGCAACAAAAAGACTAATGCTCAGGACTGAAATATTATCTAAAATAAGGAGAGAGGTGATGATATTTATAACATTTATCATCTCATAAGTGTTAATTACTCAAAGGTTTTTAAAAAGCAAGGAATGATGGGTCTTATGGAACATTGGAGTTGAGAGGCAATAAGCACTTCTGGCTTCCTAAATAATCATGCATGAAGTTGGAGATATATAATTATGTTGTTTCTCTTTAGTCTCTCTCTGTCTCTCTCTCTCTGTCTCTCTCTGTCTCTCTCTCTCTCTCTCTCTCTCTCTCTCTCTCTCTCTCTCTCTCTCTCTCTCTCTCACACACACACACACACACACTTTTCAGAAGGCAAATAAGATTTTCTATCTCAAGCTACAGAAAGTAAGGCCTAATAGAAGTGAGAGTATAAATGAGAAAAGTATGTGGTTTACAGTTGGAATTGAAAGAATTGTTAACAGATGGGATATCATTTTGAAGAGAAAAAAGAGTTGAATATATATTCTCTTTTTGAATTAGAGGGAGAATCAAAATAGTGGTTGGTTCCTTTGTTGAGTATTGCCTATGAAAGGAATGATATTGTGGGAATTAACATGCTTAGTTTTGAATATAAAAAATGACTCAAAAATAAAAAGTGTACTGTAAAAGCAAGCAACCAGAAGAATCTCTGCTCGAATTTGGTCATTGATTTGAGGTTATATACTCACATTTAAAATATATTTATAAAAACAAAATTATGTTGTATAGATCTGAAGCAATTAATATTTTAGGATATGGGAGTACTAGTAAATATACACAACTAAGTAGGAGGGAATCAACAATAAAAAAGAATACAGATAATAAAGTTAGTTGAACTAAAAAAAAGATATTATGCTTAATTTTTCTCATTAAACACAAAACAAATCCAAAAATAATTTTAAAAATCTGAAAATTTTGTTCTACTATGTGTAATGACTTTTGTAAACACTGCATTTCCATAAAATATGAGCATTAATATGCATAATAAATAAATTTTCTGTTTTTTTTATAAAACATTTTGTTATTGAATTTGGGGCCAACCAAGATAATGCAGGATGATTTCTTCTTGAGATCTTTAACTTCATTTATGTGCAAAGACTTTTACCAAATATAGTCACATGAACAGTTTCTGGGGACAAATATTTTTTGGGACACCATTCAAACCAATACAGTTATAAAGATATAGTTTATATAAGATCCTTTTGCTTGCAAAGAACACATACACTGTCAAGCTAAATCAAGTAAGGGAACATTATTATAATCATACTAGAGGCTGGTTCATGAAATTTGTGCATTGGGGGGCGGGGTGTCCCTCAGCCCAGCTTGCACCCTCTCCAATCTGGGACGCCTCGAGGGATGTCAGACTGCCCGTTTAGGCCCGATCCTACCTAGATCAGCCCTAAACGAGCAGTCGGACATCCCTCTCACAATCCAGGACTGCTGGCTCCCAACTGCTCACTTGCCTGCCTGCCTGATTGCTCCTAACCGCTTCTGCCTTCCAGCCTGATCACCCCCTAACCACTCCCCTGCCAGCCTGATTGATGCCTAACTGCTCCCCTGCCAGTCTGTTTGCCCCTAACTGCGCTCCCCTGCAGGCCTGCTCACCCCTAACTGCCCTCCCCTGCAGGTCTGGTCACCCTTACCTGCCCTCCCTTGCAGGTCTGGGTCCCCCCCAAATGCCCTTCCCTACAGGCCCAGTCACCTCCAATTTCCCTTTTCTGCTGGCCTGGTCACCCTTAACTGCCCTTCCCTGCAGGTTTGATTGCCCCCAACTGCCCTCCCTTGCAGGCCTGGTCCCTCCCAACTGCCCTCCCCTGCTGGCCTGATCGCCCACAACTGCCCTCACTTGCAGGCCTGGTCCCTCCCAACTGCCCTCCCCTGCTGGTCATCTTGTGGTGGTCATCTTGTGTCCACATGGGGGCAGCCATCTTGTGTGTTGCAGTGATGGTTCAATTTGCATATTACTCTTTTATTAGATAGGATAGAGGCCTGTTACACGTGTGGGGGCCAGCTGGTTTGCCCTGAAGGGTGTCCTGGATCAGGGTGAGGGTTCCCTTGGGGCATGGGGCAGCATGGGTGAGGGGCCTGTGGTGGTTTGCAGGCTGGCCACGCCCCCCGGTGACCCAAGCAGAGGCCCTGGTATCTGGGCTTTATTTATCTTCTACAATTGAAACTTTGTAGCCTTGAGTGGAGGCCTTGGCCGGCCAGGTTGTGCAGAAAGCTTGGCTTCCTCCATTGCTGGGGAAACCCAAGCCTCCTGTTCTCTCCATGGCTGCCATCATTTTTGTTGGGATTTATTTATCTTCTATAATTAAAACTTCATAGCCTTGACTGGAGGCCTAGGCTGGCCAGGGTGTGTGGAAAGCTTGGCTTCCTCCACTGCTGGGGGCAACCCAAGCCTCCTGTTTGCTCCGTGGCCACAGCCATCTTAGTTGGGTTAATTTGCATACTCGCTCCTGATTGGCTGGTGCATGTGTCTTGTGAATGTAGTGGAGTTATGGTTAATTTGCATATTACTCTTTTATTAGATAGGATGTGAAGCTATGAGAGTACAGTTGTCCTTTAATCAACATGGGTTTGAACTGGGTCCCTTTATATGCAGATTCCTTCAATAAATACTATTAATGTATTTTCTGTTTCTTATTTTTCCTTAATAACATTTTCTTTTCTGTAGCTTACTTTGTTGTAAGAATACTATGTAATACATATAACATACAAAATATGTGTTAATCACAGTTTATGTTTTTTGGTAAGGTTTCCAGTCAACAGAAGGCTATGATTAGTTAAGTTTTGGGGAGTCAAAAGTTATATGTAGACTGCATGGAGAGCTAGTACCCCTCACATTGTTCAGGAGTCATCTGTATTTGCATAAACATTTATGAAAACAGGATACATAAAAGGGCAGACCAAAGAGAGTCTAAACCAAGAGAACAGTTCAAGATTCACACTGGCTCAGGGCTCCAGAGAGAGTAGTTCACCAATCTTTTCTGTAGCCCTCTGCTGATAAGATGATTCCATTGACAGTAAAGTAACAATGCTTAACATCTATAGTAAAAAGATAGCAATAAGTTCTTTGAACATTTTATGGATCCTCAAATTTCCTTACAACATTAAGGATATATTCGTTCATTTTTGCAGGAAAGAAATAATATATTTTCTAATATATTAGTAACTTTTATTTTTTGAAAATTTGATAGAGGACATAAAAATTAGAATTTCTAATACATGACTCTAAATTTCAAATCTTTAAGTGTAAGATAAAATGCCTGTAGCACTGACCATTAGAAAACTTTCAACACATTTTTTAGAGTTTTAGTTTACCTTTATAGTCATATCTATACTAATAATATCCTAGGTGGTTGTCATGTCTGCACATCATCACAAGATGGCCATCACAAAATGGCTGTCACAAGATGGCTGCACACACAACAGAGGTGGCTGATCTGCATGGTGAGGTTTGGGGGTCCCATGGCTCCACACAATGTGGAAGAAGCCAGTCCCAGTGTCTCTGTACCTCACGTGGAGGAGGCAGGTCCTGGCGGAGGAGGCAGGTCACACAGAGGAGGGCAGCTGTGGGCTATGAGGGTGGCAGGGGAGGGCAGTTGGGAGTGATCAGGCTGGCAGGGGAGGGCAGTTGGGGGCAATCAGGCCAGCAGGGGAGCAGTTAGGCATCAATCAGGCTGGCAAGGGAACAGTTAGGGGGCAATCAGACAGGCAGGCAGAAGCAGTTAGGGGCAATCAGGCAGGCAGGTGAGCAGTTAGGAGCTAGCAGTCCCAGATTGTGAGAGGGATATTCAACTGCCTGCGTGATCGAACCTAAACTGGCAGTCGGACATCCCCCAAGGGGTCCCAGATTGGAGAGCGTGCAGGCTGGGCTGAGGGACACTCCCCCGTGCACGAATTTTGTGCACCAGACCTCTAAGGAAAATAATAAGAAGAACATGACTTTGGCCTAAATATTGTTTTAAATTGAAAGTAATGTAAAAATACATACACATGCTTAGCTTAGCTTTAAAAGTATAAAAGTATTTTATATTTTAATCATTTGATTAATGTCATTTGCTAAAACTTTGTTTCCAATGTAATTTTGATTACTAGGTTATATAATAAAATTTAACAAAAAAGTTAGTATAGAGCAGGTAGATAGAGTTACAGGAAAAGACACTATAAAAAAGATTTAATTCCAACAATGTATAAAATCATTTTTGGAACAAAAATAAAATGTTCTATATGACTTTTTTTTGCCATAGAATTTAGGTTCATGGGTTATTTTCCCTACATTGTAGTATTTTATATTTTTTTAATTTCTATTTTATTTTATGTTAAAACACTCAAAATCATATATCTGGGACATGGCATCTGGCTTATAAATTCCTGGTGAATCAATGTTATTTTTTATCTTATGAATAAGGAATATCCCCTCTCTTATGAAATCTATATCCAATCCTGTTTTCTTGTTTTACTAACCTTATTTTTCTTCTGAGCCAGCTCTCTTTCTTACACTTTAAATATCAGATATTTCAAAAAATTGAAATGAATAAATTAATATAATACTCAACATGGACCACTTGAAATAGTTTGACACTGAATTCCCTATGTGAATTTTCGCTATATACCATGTACTCTCTTATCATTGATATTTTTTCCTTCTCTCTCATAACCATTAATGGTAAACAAAAAAACCCACAAAAAAACAGTTCTATGTCTTCAGTTTTTACCAATAGTTATTTAAAACATCTATGCTTTCAGATACTTATACAAAGCAAAGTACTTTATTTGAAATCTAAAAGTTGCCAAATCTCTGAGGAGTTGAATAATAAAATCATCTTATAATGGATCTTATCAAATAATTGCCAAGTCATCTGAAAAAGCTAAATTTTTCCACAAAATAGCTAAATCTGTGGTACTAAAATTAAAAATATTGAGTTGGTGAAATGGATACAACCATCAAGGAGAAAGACGAAAAGAGAACATGAGTATTTGGAAGGAGGCCTCTAGCACTCATTAATAAAAAACCACATTGACTCCAGCAGAGTGATTAGCCAGGTTCCTAGAAACATGACAAGTTGTGTTGATGCTTTATTCAACTTATTGTCATGTGGATTAAATGGGTTTTATGAATTTCTGCCTCCCTTTTGTCTTGTTCAGTTCTTTGAAAGTAATTTTCCCTTCACCAGTTCTTTCAAAAAAAAAGTAGTTGAATTCAAATAAAACAGCATGTAGTAAGAGTATAATATAGCATAACATTCTGAATTCTTATACTTGTCTTGTTTGCATGATTAAATTTAGGTTAGCATTTCTAAATCACCAAAATTCCAGAGATCACTGGCAAGACCACGTTTTCAGACTTCACATTTTAACAGTCAGACTGTGAACTCTAGTAGCATTGTTATTCCAAGTGTGGTAGGTGTGAGTTCAGCCTGGGCAATTTCCTGGAATTCTCAGAAATGTAGAATTTCAGGCACTATCCCAGACCTTCTGAATCAAATTCTGCTCTTTCTGAAGACACCCAGGGTATTCTTTTGCACATTACATTCTAGGAGTTCAGCTAATCTGAAATCTCTGGCAGGCACCCAGCTCTACATGGAAAGACAGCCTAGCTTGTTACAAAAAGTCTCAAAAGCATGGAACTGGTTCATTGAGATATCTCAACACTGTACCATACTCTTAACCTTTCATAATGCTTTTAAAAATATTTTTCCATTATGCTTGAGCCAGGTGTTTGCTGAGAAAGAGGGAACATGCTAATTGACCATCACTCCATCACAAAGATGCCTGCACCCACAGCTGAGGCCAAGTTCCCTTAAGGAGCCTTAACGAGTAATCAGCAGGGACCTGAGGCTACGCCCCCCTATCCCCCATGGGCTTGACAGGGAACCTCAGGCTGCACCCCCACCTGGCAGGGCTTGACAGGGGACTTCAGGCCATGCCTGCCACCCAGAGGGGCTTGACAGGGGACCTCAGGTTGTGCCCCCGCCCTGGCATCAGGCTGGGGGACCTCAGACCGTGCCTCCTGCCTTGGAACCAGGCTGGGGGACCTCAGGACGTGCCCCCCACCTGGCAGGGCTTGACAGGGGACCTCAAGGTGCGCTTCCCATCCTGGTGCTGGGCTAGGGGACCTCAGGCTGCTCCTCCTGCCCCAGCGCCAGGTGGTGGACCTCAGGCCTCGCCCCCACCAGGTGGGGCTTGACAAGGGACTTCAGGCCACACCCTCCACCCCGACACCAGGCTGGGGGACCTGAGGCTGCGCCCCCCTCCCTGTGCTGGGCTGGGGGACTTCAGGCCATGTCCCCGTCTTGGTGCCAGGCCAGGGGACCTGAGGCTACGCCCCCAGCCTGGCAGGGCTTGACAAGGGTGGGCCTGGCTGGGTCTGGATCTAGCCCAATGGGGTTGGGGGCTGGCCAGGTCTGGGTCTCACACAATTTTGAGGTGCATGTGGGTGGGTGGGGACTTGACTCTGGGTCCCATGGTGATCCCCAGACTCTGACAGGAGGAAGGTTTTCATACACATTTTACTAATTTTTTTTGGTCTCTGACACTTCTGTTATAGAGAAAGGGCAAATAGCAATATTAAATTATTTCCTCTAATTAATCCCCTTTTAATGTGCACCGGGTCACTAGTTTAGACAATAAAAATGCAAGGTTACCAGTTAAACTTTAGTTTCAGATGAATAACTATTGTTTAAGTCTGTCTCAAATATTGCATTGGACATATATGTCATTGAAAAAATTATTATTTACCTAAAATTCATATTTAACAAGGCTTTCTGACATCATCTTTTTTGCAGGTCGTTCTAATTTCTTCAAATGATGAAATGATACTCATAGATCCTCCTTCACTTAATTCTGGGTAGAAACACCCACATGAGAGAAGGGAACAATATTCTTTGAGAGATATCATCATTATCCAAAAACAGTCCCACTGTTTGCTTTCACTCATGTTTTCCTAGGGAGATGCTTCCAGATCTTGTTGATAATAGTGTTATTTCTGTTAAAGCTCAATAAAGCCTGTAAGAGGGGGACTAAGTCCAACTGCTATTGGCATTTTTTTAAAAAATGGCTTTTCAAAACATTTGCCCCTAGCATTGTGGTTGAGTTGCTATTACTGGACAACATGCATACACACACACACACACACACACACACACACACACACACACACTGGATATCCAAATCTACAAAACAATATCTTCCCACTTGAAGAATTTATTATTTTTGAAAATATCCCCAGTCCCTATTTCATACAAACAACAGCTAACCATTTTTTGTGTAAGGATTTTCCCAAACTCATAATCAATAATATTTCTACTCAGCAAGAAGGTAAGCAAATATAATCATTTCCTTTGATTTTCAGAGTGTCTCCAACTCTAGCTAAAACTTTCTCTTTAATTTTTCACATAATTTCCATTAGTTTGCACACATTTAGCCATAAGCCAGAGCTCTCATCCAGGAAAACTCAGCCTGAATCTAAATGTCTGTAAAGTTCTTCCTTTCTAACCTCTCCAGCACCAGTTTCTGCTACTCTAATCAATCACACCCAAGAGCACCAAAAATCATTTCCCAAAAGTGTCATTTTGATAATGTCACTCTTTTTCTCAGACTCTAAAGTACGTCAGGGCAGACTTTGAGGCAAAGGAGTATGACTTTGAACTATGATAAGCTCTGTAAATTGTGTCTGCTGTACTAAAATGGCTTGTCGGTGTGTAATCTAGAAATATATTTTGATCACTTACTGATCATTGAAAACCATTAGTCAGTCATAAGGTTCTTCCAGTGAGAATCCATAATCAGTTTCATGAAGTATACTACAGGTACAGTCTAGAGGTGTCTTCATAAGGAAAAAGTAAATAAGCCCTTTCAAATTGGATTTAAACAAAAACGTATAAGGTACTGTCATGATGCAAGCATTTATCGTTCTGCCATTCTAACAAAGAGTGAAAGATGATGCTGTCACTAGCAATAAATAGTTTTTCATATGCCTAAAAAAATCTATCATCAAGGGACATTCCTGTCCTCTGTTTTCACTCTCACTGAGAAGAATTAAGGTGACTATTAACCAATTTCTATTTGATGCATGTAGTCAATATATTTAATGGAATATAGCATTGGGTTAGAAATATATTTCTTTTAATATGGCTGATGCTGTCTATAATTACACATTGTACTAGATAGTTCATAGATAAAATATGCAAAAATAATTCACTTACTGAGAACCCCGGTAGATTGAGCTGTTTTATATAAATGGTTTTCAGGAAACAGTTAAGTTTATTAAGTACTAGAGGCCCTGTGCATGAAATTCGTGCATGAGGAGGGGGTGTTCCTCAGCCCAGCCTGAACCCTCTCCAATCTGGGACCCCTCGACGGATGTTCGACTGCCTGTTTAGGCCCAATCCAAGTGGGATCGGGCCACTTGGGATCGGGCCTAAACGGGCAGTCGGACATCCCTCTCACAATCTAGGACTGCTGGCTCCCAACTGCACGCCTGCTTGCCTTCCTGATTGCCCCTAACCGCTTCTGCCTGCCAGCCTGATCACCCCCTAACCACTCCCCTGCCAGCCTGATTGACGTCTAACTGCTCCCCGGCCACCCTGTTTGCCCCTAACTGCCCTCCCCTGCAGGCCTGGTCACCCCTAACTGTCCTCCCCTGCAGGCCTGGTCCCCCCCCCAGCTGCTCTCCCCTGCAGGCCTGGTCCTCCCAACTGTCTTTCCCTGCAGGCCTGGTCGCCCCCGACTTCCCTCCTCTAGCGGCTTGGTCATCCCAAACTGCCCTCCTCTGCAGGCTTGATCGCCCCCAACTGCCCTCCCTTGTAGGCCTGGTCCCTCTCAACTGCTCTCCCCTGCTGGTCTGATTGCCCACAACTGCCCTCCCTTGCAGGCCTGGTCCCGCCCAACTGCCCTCCCTTGCTGGCCATCTTGTGGTGGCCATCTTGTGTCCACATGGGGGCAGGATCTTTGACCACATGGGGCAGCCATCTTGTGTGTTGGAGTGATGGTCAATCTGCATATTACTCTTTTATTAGATAGGATAGAGTCCTGGTGCATGGGTGGGGTCCAGCTTATTTGCCCTGAAGGGTGTCCAGGATCAGGGTGGGGGTTCCCTTGGGGCATGGGGCAGCTTGGGCGAGGGGCCTGTGGTGGTTTGCAGGCTGGCCATGCCCCCCTGGCGACCCAAGCAGCAGCCCTGGTATCTGGGGTTTATTTATCTTCTACAATTGAAACTTTGTAGCCTGGAGCAGAGCCAAGCCTTCTGCTTGCTCCGAGGTGACAGCCATTTCTGTTGGGATTTTTGTATCTTCTATAATTGAAACTTTGTAGCCTTAAGCAGAGGCCTGGGCTGGCCAGGGCTGCAGAAGCTTGGCTTCCTCCATCGCCACGGGCAACCCTAGCCTCCTGCTTTTTCCAGCTCCATGGCTGCCACCATTTCTGTTTGGATTTATGTATCTTCTATCATTGAAACTTTGTAGCCTTGAGTGGAGGCCTAGGCCGGCAAGGGCAGGCGGAAAGCTTGGCTTCCTCCATTGCCGGGGAAAGCCAAGCCTCCCTCCTGCTCTCTGTGGCTGTAGCCATCTTGGTTGTGTTTATTTGCATATTTGCTCCTGATTGCCTGATGGGCGTGGCTTGTGGGCATGGCTTGTTGGTGTAGCGGAGGTACGGTAAATTTGCATATTACTCTTTTATTAGATAGGATGGTGATTTGCTCTAAAATACATGAGACATATTTCTGCTTTATTACATGTAACTCACTGGACTTAGTTTTAAGTTTTTTTCATGATTTGGTCTTATAATTATACACTTCTATTACTTACATTCTGTGGAAATATATAAATTGTGACAGGGTCTACCTAATGGATATGTAAAACTGTGAATTACATTAAAATGGTTAAAAATTGGCATACTGGCATGACTTTTGCTAGCTCAATAGCTTTTCATTTTCCCTAGTCACCTCTGTTTCTTTCCACTTTCTTTCATTTTGATAGTGTGTTTATCTCAAAATTATTAGCATTAGACATTTTATCTCATTATTATACATGGAAGATGAATAAACTGTGACCCTAAGTTTGGCCTGGGGAGATTAATGGTTGAGTAGGTACAATAGTTGAATTCACAGCATTTTCAGATGACTGTTGTCAGGGGATGTTAAAAAAGTTTATTTGCAGGAGTTAAAAGAGTCTACCTAGTCCTGGTGCTTCCTTAAATCAAATGAAGAATTTCTGGTTTCAGTAGGATTATGTAAAGTCAGAACTTGAAAGTCGTTACTCCTGTCCTTACATTAAAAATTCTAAATAAACTACTCTTCTTGGATCCATCAAACTTCAAACTGTCACCCCAAAGTCTTGAGTGACAGGTGAATGAATACAAAGATTATTAACTGAGACCTGCTAACCTAGAGCAGCAGCTGCTGAGAAAGTAAATGGCGGGAACATATAACTGATATAACTGCTCATCTGGGTAATTTGCTGAAGTCTGAGTATGAACTAGTTTGAGAATAAGAACATCCTGGGGGCCTCAGCCTTAGGGGTTCCTCTACATATTTGTGAGTCTCATCTATAGGAAAGTCACCGGGTCCTCATGGTGATGAGTCAAAAACAAACAAACAAACAAACAAACAAACAAACAAACAAACAGAAACCCCCTCACGTATCTTGCAGGAGTAGGAAAAGGGGAAACGTTTTTTTAGAGCTTAAAGTGAAAGAGAGTTTATTAGTGAAGCTTGAGACTGAGAGGGGCTACTCCACAGACAGAGCATCAAAGGCAACAGGAACAGCACATGAACACTCTACTCCGGTAGATTAAGTTTATGTCCACAGAGGGAATTCTTGACAATTCTGATACTGAAATACGTATATCCTGGAAGTGCAAACTCAAGTAAATGGATGGCAGATTGTGGAAGCCAAGTTGTTGATTGTTAGAATGAGAATTCAAAGATAAGCAAAGGCAGTGAATTAGAATGATCCTTCTCTGGTAATTAGTGTTGGAGGCATCAGTAATAATTCATGTTTAGCTTAATGTAGATACAGAGGTTTACCTACAGAAATATATGTTACCATATACAAGTTTGTATACAAACTTATATTTCCTTACTCTTGTCATCTTTGAGGGCCTAAAATGAGCTAATGTCCAGTAGCAAATATCACACCTAGCACCCGAATCTTACTTTTGAATTCTATTCTCCAATAAAAGAAACCAGACTCCTTGAAGAAATGGCTAATTGTAGGATTGATGCAAGAATATACAAGATGAGCCTGGAGACTCTTGTGATGCCAGAAAATAAAGGAGTGCTTAAACAAAATAAAGCTAAAATTTACTAACCACACACACACACACACACACACACACACACACACACATAAAATACCATACAAAATAAGAGCATGCCAATTGAAAGAGCTTCCAATGGCCAAACCTAGAACAATTGGAACAATAAAATAAAATAGTAATGGATTATAACCCACAGGATAACATAAATACCTATGAACTTATAGAGATATAATTAAGTGATGAAATTAATTAATAAGTGGACAAGAGGCAAATCTATATAGAAGAATTCCAAAGAATTTACATAGATAATCTGTACAAAAGAAGTAATATAACTTTGTCTTAAGTGTATGATGCACATAATTAATTTCTTCCAAACAGCACAGTATAAAGCGGTGGGGGAGGTCAAATTTACCATGGAGGACCCTTGCAAACACCACCTCAGCCAGGCAATTTAACATCAATAGTCATATAGTATGCTGTATTATTTACCTTTATTCTGTATACAGCAATGGCACTTTACCTCTCCAATCATCTTCCCAATAATCCATAACCCTGGTCTTATCATAAGAAAAATATCAGACACATTTAAATAGTGAATCATCCTTAAAATACTATTACTTTTCAAAACTGTCAAGGTCATAAAAACAAGGAGTCTGAGAAACTGATACCTTCCAGAGAAGCCTAAGGAGACATGATTACCTGAATTAAATGTAATATGGTCTCCTGGAGGAGATTTTAAAGACATAAAAGGACATTAGGTAAAAATGAAGAAAATCTAGACTACTTAATAATAATGCATTAATATTGGTTTATTAATTACAACACATGCACCATATTAAAGTAAGATGTTGATAATAAGTTAAACTAGGTGTTCTGTTTATAAGAACTCTATTATTTTTTCTATTTTCCTATAAATAAGAAATTGTACTAAAAGAAGTCTACTAAAAGTCAGAAGGTGCTCTTTTGGCTAAGGACTTTATAAAGTAGTGAAGAGACTTGACTCATACTGGTTAATTAAAGGAATAACTGTGCACTTGTATATACATGTTCACCTGTATCTGTAGGTTATATATGTATATATACACATACTTGTATTCATGTGTTATATATGTATATGCATACAAATAAATATTCTAGAATTTACTTTGTTAAGTGAAGGGTTTATCTAACTTAATATACTGATGCCATGTCAACAGACATATTGAAATAAAGAGGAAATATAAAATGCTTTGGGAACAAATGGAAGGGGCACTTGACTCCAATCCAATGGGAGTTTGGGAAAGTCAGTATATCAAAGCTAAGACCTGACCACAGTTGAGTAGAAGTTCATCAAACAGAGACCCATGGAAGCAGACAAAAAGATAGAACCATAAAAAATGGGGGAAATGTAAGCGTTTGGTTTGATGGAAGAAAGTTGAAGGCTTTTCTATTTGATTACCTTTTCACTGTCTTTGAATTAATACTACACATCAGCTGAGAATCAATAAGGATATCATAGGGTCAGAAGTTTAAAAAAGGGAAAACTGATTTAATATGATAGTGCTGTCAAGGGACTGGAGAAGATTATTAGGTAGAAGAGAAGTTAAAGAATGTTACTGAGTTAAGGGAAACAAAGTATGTGTCATTTTAGTTAGAGTGGGATGGAAGTACAATTCTGACACTAATTCCAATGTGTTTTTGTTTTGTTTTTCCAACACACCAACTTATTTTTGGACAACAGCTAAGTGTCATATGAACCAACTGAATTCTGGCACTACTGACCTGGAGGTAAAGTCAGATCCCACAGGTTAAGGCCACAGTGATACAAGACTGCCCCCATCCACACACCCCCTCAGTGCCAATGGCAAGTCCAGGGATCACCTGTGCTTCTCACTGACAGACTATAGATTGGGGATCCCAAAACCCACTTCTTGGCTTTAATTAATTTGTTAGGACAGCTCCCAGAGCTCAGAGAAACATTTTACTTGCTAGATTGGCAATATACTATACAATAATATAATTCAGGAACAGCCAAATAAAGAAATTCATAGGGCAAGGTATAGGGAAAGGGCTTGGAGTTCCCATACTCATAACAAAACACACCATTAAGGCTCTCATCCCAGGAAATTCCAAGGGTTTCAGGAATTTTATACCAGAAACAGGTCAAAACAAACTACATTTTTAAAATTATAAATCCCAATATCACAGATAAGTTTAATATTTTAGAGGTGTAATAACTTGAGGCAAAGACAAAATCAAGTTTGTGGGCATAGAAAGCTATGGCTGAAATACGGTGGAGGGGGAAATTTCTATTCAAGCGGATGACTTTGGTGTGTGGATCATTCATGTGGAAAATAATGTTACCTAGAAGATTGAGGTGTTCAGATAAATAGAAAGACAATGTAACTGCAGAACTAGCTCAAAATGATTCTATCCTATTTAACAAGATACTGAGTTGCTTTTCAGAGATAACAGATCAAAACCACAAGTCATGAAGCCACAGCATGGCAGAGGAGAGAACTTTGACCTCCAGTTGCACAAAAACCAAAGTTTTGCCTTCCCCCACACCAACATGCACACAGTACCAAAGCACCAGGACACAGCAGAAACTTAAACACCAAAACGTTTCAGAAACATATGGTACCTTGTTCAGGAAGATCTGGTGTTGACACACCTTTAGCATAAATGGACAAGTTCCACTTGTCCTACTAATACTTCCACATAACTGCTCCCCCTAGCTCCTTAAAAACCTGAACCTAGTCCAGTGAGTGAGCAATATGGATTTGAGGCACCATTACATCTCTCATCTTCTCAGTAGGCACCTTCTCAATCAATAAACCTTTCCTTGTTCCAAACTCTGACATTTTGGGTTTTAGTCATTTGAAGCCTCAGGCACATGAATTGGTTTAATCTATAAAAATATAAGCATAATATGCTAATTAGACTGGATGTCCTTTCGGATGACCTTCTGGATGAAGCCGGGCCTGCGAGGGAAGCCCGGGTCCCAGGTGCCAGAGGGAAGCTGGTGCCAGCAGCCAGTGGAAGGAAGGCCTACTCTTTCCTGAATTTCATGTATCAGGCCTCTAGTAACAATATATCTCCAATACTGAAAGGAACTGACTAGGATGTTAGATTGCACAGCATGGGAGAAGAAAGGTGCTGGGTGGTGGGGCTGAACATGTGACTCAGAAGAGGTGGAACTATATTAAGGGTGGGAGAGTAATGGAAGTGGCCAGGGAAAACTGGAGGGACATCAAATGTTTTCCAAACTTAAAATGCACATATTTAGACAATGTACTTCCCTCATCACTCCAGAGGAAGTGGTAAATCCCAGGGGTGACCACGGAAATGGAGAAAATATTTGTGACTATTATATAGATATTTGTGCATGTGTGTGTGTTGTATTTGTGTGAAGGGTGCCTAGCTTTCTTTTCTTTTTATCTATATTTTACAGACATTAAATTTAATTACATAAAATTTAAAAACTTTAATATAATGTACTTTTTAATATATGTATTTAATATTCCTGAAAGGTAATAGAAAACTTGTAGATACATTGTATTTTCTGTTTATCTTTATTATTTATTTACTTATGTATTTATTTATTTTAAATAGGAGGGGAGTAAATCTCTTCCCTTATTTTTAAAAATAATTTTTATTGATTTCAGAGAGGAAGGGAGAGGAAGAGAGAGATAGAAACATCCATGATGAGAGGGAACCATTGATTGTCTGCCTCCTGCACTGGTCCTCCCACTTGGGACCGAGCCTACAACCCAGACATGTGTCCTTGACCGGAATTGAACATGGGACCTACAGTCTGAAGGCCGAGGCTCTACCCACTGAGCCAAACCAGCTAGGGCTTCTGTTTATCTTTAGCACAGCATCTTATTTCAGAGCCAGATATGTATTCAGGCTGGGTCTGCCATGCTTACATAAGTTAATATGAAGTTATAATTTTGGTGGATTTATAGTGTGATTAAGTTATTTTTAAAACCAATGAACGCAAGACACTTGGGGGGAGTGACGACATGTGCCAGGGGTTAGGGGAGGCCAGGGGGCGGTCAATGGAGAAAAAAAGGAGACATATGTACTACTATTTGTAATACTTTAAACAATAAAATAAAATTAAAAATAAATAAACTCAGGCATGTACTGATCCAAATAAATAAATAAAGATTCATGATATTGAAAAAAGAAAAAAAAAACAACTCTATTTTAAAAAGTTGAACATGGCCAGAGGTTTTGTTTGTAAGTCAGAAGTTCCAGTTATCCAGTTGCAAAAAAAAAAAAAATGTCATTAAAAGCAGACCCCTCATTAGAAAGAATTGCTTTTTCCAGTCTTACCCATCATAAATTCAGTGTGACTTTTAAAGTGATATTAAAATTTTTAGCAGCAGTGAACAAAGAGCATCAAATTTTTTAAAAAAGATACCTTTGGGTAATTAAAAATTCAATAAGTATGTGAATACCTGCAGAGCTGGCAAGCCCTTTCTATTTTTATTTTACCATACTTCATAGAAAAGTTCCCAAGATGTTTTAAGCTATTACCTTAGTTCTAGACTGGGTAAACTGGCATGTCAACTGGATTTAAAAATAAATTTTTCACACTCTCCTCTTTGACTTAACATCACCTTGTTTTTTAAGCTTTTTGACTTTTTTGGTGGTTAATAATTCTTGAAAGTTAAAGCAGCTTGTCTTCATTGATTCTTTTCCCCATCAGATGTTCATGTTGCTCTCCTGTGCTTTCAGGGTTGTTTCTGTGAAGCATTATGGCCGTAAGGTGATCAACTTGAAAAAATGAGGAAATGAATGCATAAATTATTTACTAAATGAAAGTGAAGCTGGCTTTCCTACTGCGCTGTGCCTGCCTTTTGTTTTCCACTGTGTTTCATTTCTTTCCTTGGTCTTCACGTACCTTTCAGGCGTCAGTTTTTATCTTTTCTCTCTCCTATGTGTTACCTGTTCCAGGAAGAATGGTATGATAATCGGACTGACATGCATAGCTTTCCTTCACTGTAATGCTGAGCCAGGTCAACCATTTATTTTATGTTTGTCTTTTTTGCCTTCAGTAGCTTGCAGGCAATGCAGCTTTGTTTGATTTGACAACTGCTTTCAGAAGTATATCTAGCAGAGAGCAATTTTGCAAAATCAGCCCAGACCTAACTCTTGACAATTCCATGTTGTTGAATCCTATTCAGTAACTGAAGTAGTCAAACAATGAGAGCTTTGTAAGCTGAAGTTAAAAAAAATAAGGTATATGAAAATTGAATATTTAAAAAATAAATAAAACAATTTTCCAGAAAAAAAACCCCACATATCTTTCTTAATATGTACGTATCAGCTTTCCTTTTTGGTGATTTATCTATGTTTGTTACTGATGTTAATTTTGACTAAATTTTACTCATACAGTGACAGGAATTCTCAGGGACAAGTCACAGTGTGATTTGCCTCAGTTTTTGTCAGACTTAGAACTGATATTATTACTTTTCTTGAGTTAAGTACTTTCATTTTTCTCTATTCCCACTGTTAGTATTTGGGGTACCATTAACACAATATGTACCACAAACTCATAACTAATTTCCAAGTCTTAATTTTCCTTCTCATCATTGCTAGACTACTTTTTTAAAGCAAAACAATTTAGAAAAAAAATTATGTAATTTCATTGCTTCCAAGCTTTTATTAGTTTGAATTTCCCATCCCACTAAATTCATTATGTCTTTAAACAATATTCTCTAAACTGATTTTCTCTCATCTGCCCAAAGATAATGTAAGCATTTATTTTTGGTTTCTATTAGTTTAATATTCTTCTTGCTCTACACAGCTTTCCTAATTCTGCATGTGCACATTCATAGATGCTTCTCTACTTACTTGTGAATTTCTCTATCCAACAACCTCTGTCCACTTAGATCCTATAAACTCCCAATCCTTCTAGAAAATCTCCCTGTATCTCTTTCTTGTACTTCAGTTTTTATTGATATTAACATTCCTCAATGCCTAGTTATAAAAATTAAGCCTAAACCCTCTTGCACTGCTGGTGAGAATGCAGTCTGGTGCAGCCACTGTGGAGAACAGCATGGCGTTTCCTAAAAAAAAAATTAAAAATGAAACTCCCATTTGACCTAGTAATCCCACTTATAGGAATGTATCCCAAGAAAACAGAAATACCATTCAGAAAGGATATATGCACCCCTATGTTCATAGCAGCACAATTTACCATAGCTAAGATTTGGAAACAGCCTAAGTGCCCATCAGCAGATGAGTAGATTAAAAAACTGTGGTACTACACAATGGAATTCTATGCTGCTATAAACAAGAAGGAATTCTTACCATTTGCAACAACATGGATGGAACTAGAGAGCATAATGTTGAGCAAAATAAGCCAGTCAGAAAAAGATAAATATCACATGATCTCACTCATTTGTGGAATATAATGAACAACATAATCTGATGAACAAAAATAGAACCAGAGACATAGAAGCATTGAACAGACTGTCCAACCTATGAGGGAAGGCAGGGGGTAGGGGTAAGAGATCAACCAAAGGACTTGTATGCATGCATAGGAGCAAAACCAATGGACACAGGCACTAGGGGGGGGGGTGAGGGCTTGTGATTGGGGGAGGGGATGGCAGGGGCAAGGTCAATAGGGGAAAAAGGGAGACTCATGTAATACTTTAAACAATAAAGAATTAACCATGCCCAGTTTAAATTGGGACCCAGGTAACAGACGGAGACTTGGCCGACAGCAGCTGCCCTCTCACTGCAACAAGACTTGTTTGAGTTGTCTTGTACCCATGGTGTGGGGAAGTGGGTTTTTGATATCTAAATCCAACCTAGAACCAGGAATGCTCAGGGCCTACTCAAGAAGGCAAATAATCCTTTCCACTAATATTTACAGGGTAAAATAAGATTGTTGTTAGAGTATTAAATTTGACAGTAAAATAGTAGTCAAGTTCTCAGACTAATTTAAATTGGCTAAGTGAAATAAGCGAATATTCTAGAAAAATTAATGGTTCTGGACAAAAAGCTATTCCTAAAATGTTAACTAAAATTTTTATTGGTAGTTCATCTCATGGTAAAATTGCATAACATGTAATGAACCTAAAGCAGTCATATTTTAGTGCAAAAAATTAAAATTTAAAAGCTATCAAGACTATATTATAAAATTTCCAAAGCCTCCTAATATTTAAATCAAAAAAAGGGGATAGTAGAATAATATCATGTAAGGAAAAATATCCTGTAATTAAATTACATCTAGAAAATTTTTACTTTAGAAAATTAACTTTAATTTGTAATGCTAATAGCAAGACACCCATGAAAAACACACATGGTGTCAAAACAAGCCAAAGGAAAATTGTTTGGCAAAAAATGAAAAAGGATCCCAAGGCAAATTTATAGAAAAGATTCCTTTATTAACTTTTGGTTGAGAATATGTTTGTATATTTTCAGAAAACACCTCCAAGATCATGTGGATTCCTGCAACAGAGAGGAATTGACAGGACTGCTCCAGCCATGAAGACAGAAGAGAAACGGTCCAGAGATGGAAGACGCTGACAACGCCTTGCCATACTCGCAGTCAGCAGCTGTGCATTGCAGCAGGTTGCCCAGGACCAAACCAGAGAGGGTCAGACCTGCATTACCACCATTTGTCCACCATCCAGGACTAAAATATCATTGCTGACATGTACACATAAGGAACTGTTTGACATTGAAATTGGGACTCAAAAGAACTGTTGGCCCAGAAAGAAACTCACTACAGACTGATTCATTTGCCTCTCAGCATAACCATTATTGCTTGTCTCATTTTCTGTTCTTATAAGTGTATTTCTAGTATCACATGATTTCACTCATCTAGGGGAAATAATGAACAACATAAACTGATGAACAAAAACATACCCGAAGACAGGGAAGTGTTGATCAGACTGTCAAACCTCAGAGGGAAGGTAGGGGAGGGTGGGGGTAAGGGGGAGAGATCAACCAAAGGACTTATATGCATGCATATAAGCCTAACCAGTGGTCACGGACAACAGGGGGGTGGGGCAAGCGTGGGGAGGGATTTGGGATGGGAATGGGGGGATGAGGACAAATATGTGATACCTTAATCAACAAAGAAATTAATTAAAATAAAAAATAAATAAAAATTAAAAAAAATAAAAAATAAAATCATCCCAAATTAAAAATAAAATAAAAACAAGCAAACAAACAATTAAGCCACATATTTAGCAAATTTATTTCTATGTATTTTGTTCTTATATAGTGTAAAAGTTTCTCAGAGCCACACTTATAGTTTATCCTCTTTAACATAACAATCCAATTTCTTACATTTTTGTCTGCAGGTATGTCTGTGTGCATTTTACTGATCTTGCTCGAGGTGAAATGTATACCAATTAAAATATACCAATTATATTTTACTCATTTAAAATGTTTTCCTCTACATTATCTCAATTACTAT
The DNA here is from genome assembly GCF_963455305.1 of Plecotus auritus. Classification (NCBI taxonomy): domain Eukaryota; kingdom Metazoa; phylum Chordata; class Mammalia; order Chiroptera; family Vespertilionidae; genus Plecotus; species Plecotus auritus. The sequence goes on along the minus strand of NC_137771.1, from coordinate 132,548,841 downwards.
TCATAGAATTTGGGTCAAGAAGTTATTACAGTTTCATTTTATAGCTTTGGAAATAAAGTCTCAAAGAAGTTGAGTGAATTGCCCAAAGCCCAGGGTTAGTACTGAGCTAACACATAAATTCCAAATCATTATCTTGGAAAAGGAAAGACCATTGTGTCTATTGGAACAACAACAAAATAAACCGTAGGTAGTTTTACTTAAGACATCAGTATAGGTACTATACTCATTAATATCCATTTCTTAAAAATTCAAGTGCATCAAATCCAAAACACATTGCCTCTCTTTCTCTTCATCCCCTAAACCTAAACTAAAGCAAACTCTGAAACCTTTCTTTTTTTTTTCTTAATCTGCCCTAATAAAATGAAATTGATAAATGTGAAATATTTAAAAAGACAGCCTCCCCGTAAAGCTTGAACATTTCATGTTTTCCTGTTGTCTGATATTTGTGCCAGAATTTTAGCCCTGGGCTTAGGTAGTGATAAAGCATCAAGTGGCAACATCTCAGTATCAGTGAGAACTGGGGATGAAACTTAGAAGGAAATTGAAGGGTCTGGTCAGCTGACACAGAGTTCAATGGGATCTTGACACTGAACTGAAAAGGTATATGTATCAACTGAGCTGGAGGGAGCTGTGCAGGAAAAGCTTTTGATAGTCTTCCAGTCGTTTAGGGAATGACACAGGATTATCCATTTTTATAGTATAAAGCTAGGAGAACAGGAGATTTCCTATGCCCTACAACAGTGGTCGGCAAACCGCGGCTCGCGAGCCACATGCGGCTCTTTGTTCCCTTGAGTGTGGCTCTTCCACAGAATACCATGGCCTGGGAGAGTCTATTTTGAAGAAGTGGCTTTAGAAGAAGTTTAAGTTTAAAAAATTTGGCTCTCAAAAGAAATTTCAGTCGTTGTACTGTTGATATTTGGCTCTGTTGACTAATGAGTTAGCCTACCACTGCCCTACAACACCTGATTAAATAAGTAAACCATAGTGTTTCTGAAGGTTAACTATAAATTCTAGGGGAATGTTAAAATTTAGAAGTCATGACCCTAACAGCTTTTCTCAGCTCCTCAAATAGTGCCTTTTCCTTATTTGTCCTCTACAGAATGCATTTTTAATGCCAGTAGACTGCATTTGTCTATAGTTCATGGTTTACACAGTGCTCTCATACGCATTCTGCTTTGTGAAGTAGGCAGCACAAGAATTCTTAGGCATGTTTCTTACTTATTGAAACAGAATAGGAGGGTGATGAATGAAATTTGTTTCAGGATCACAAAGAGACATAGTTTAACTCATATTCTCTGCTTTCCATATCCAGTATTTTCACCCCATGAGGGAATGCTTCTGATACAACCCTTCCACTAACTCTTGCCTAGGCAAAATTCTAACTCAAATATAATAAAAAGTATTTTAAAATGTCATGTACTAGGAATACATTTTAATGAGAGAATCCCATTGTATCACTAAATTGAAAATAGAAAATATGCCTAGAATTCAATAATTGATCATTGATTTAAAAACCTATGTATAAAACAGATAATTCAAAGTCAGGTGAAAAAAGCGAAAATGTCTAATTAGTAGATGTATATGTCTGATGTAGAACTACCAAAATTAGAGAGAAAATGCCCCTAAATGTCCATAAAAATTACCTGCTCTTTAAATAAAAGTGCATATATTAGGCAAAAAAGGATAATCATAGGAAATTAACTTACTTTGACAGGTAAGGAGAACTACTGATAATAGGCAGCAATAAAGCTTTCAGTATTTGAAGAAACCTGTTACCTGGACCATGGAATGAGAATCAGGCTGAAATGAGAAAATATCTCCTGGAAAAATGGAAAGAATTCTAATCAGGACATCCTCCTGTCATGTGCCCTGAGGATAATTAAGAAAATGTCAGATGTCATTGATGAAACACTTGCCATTATCTTGAGGAAATCATGCAGGACAAGGAATCCTTGAGGACCCAAGAAAGGAAAATGTTGTGTCCATCCTTATTTTTCTTTAATGACCTTGTTATATATTGGTCGGCTGAAAATCCACTCTAGAATAAATCAATCCCCCCAAACTCAAAATTAAATCTTCCTCAAAAACCATAGAAAATATATTTAACTTAATATAACTGCTGAACAAAAATTTAGATTGATATTCTCTTTGCAAGACAAGTATTTTAAAATCAACTTTTTAGACACACATAACTGCAAGAAATAGTCTGACTTTACAATAATTTGAACTGTAAAACAAAAGCTACTAAATGCATCAAAAGGTTTTGTAGGTTGATTAATAAATAAGCAGACAATTTTATGTCATTAAAACATTTTAAAAACACTTATAAATAACAGATGGTTTAGTCATAAATTATATTAACTAAAAACCAACCACAAACAATAGAAAAATACAAATAAACTAGGAAGCATGTCCAAACCTTATTGTTACAATAATTAAAATAAATTTATAAGAGCTGTTAAAATAATTAAACGCATTTATATAAGGGCAATTAAAGTGAAACATGATCTCTGAATTTCCTACATTATCTCTCTAAGTATTTGTGTGCAGATATACATACAAAGTACAGTAATATAAATGTGTAATATATTCACATGTGTTAAAGACTGTGCATCAATATAATATGGCCTTAGGAAATTCATATCATACAAAATGAGTGCTTTTAAATAAATACAGAAATAAAAAAAACAACTAGAAAACACAGTTAAATTTAGATAAATCTGATAGTTAAAGAAACTACAAGTATAGCTTAATTTTAAGTTAAAAAAACAATTTATATCTTGTAATCATAATTTTCAACATTAAATGAAATGATATATGTTAAAGTTCTAAAGATTTTATTGCACATAATAACAACTCAATAAGTGGTGGTGATTTTCATTATTATCCATTTTCCTTTGTAATAATATTTACATAACATACAGAAGCACAAAGTAATCCATTTAATTGAATTCTAGAAGTCTGAAGAGATGTTTACTTTGATGTGCTTAGTTAACTTTCATATTCACTTTTGTTGCATATTTAGCTTATTTTATTAACAGGCTATTGTCCTAGCTCTTGCCTATCGGATTGCTTGAAACATACTCCGAAACTTCCTTCATAAAGAGACGGAGAACCACATTCCTATCGCATTCAATCTCAGACTTAAAATCTCAGGCTCCATTGGAATCATCTGTGTCCCAAAACTGTTTTCGTCCCTTACTTGAAAGGCTAGTAGGATTTCTATATTGATAATTAGAGCTCAATATGTAAATCTGCCCTGTAACAATGTGGTTGTTACCAACTGCTCATTTAGAGTCTGGGCAGTATCTTTGATTAGGATCTTCCTTCTTACCAGTTCTGAGAATACTGCTCTTCCTTGAATTAATGCTACTTGATTTAAAAAATGTTATGATTTTATAACTTACCTGTTTTTTTCCTTACACAGTAATAAGGGAGGGAGCAATACTCTTTCCAGTTTTTTACACCCCAGACAGACTAATCCAATTCTGCTTTTAATTCAGGTCTATTACCTATTTTTCTTCGTCATGAAAGTGAAGGAATATGACTAAAGGCAAGGAGTAAAATTTAGCATGTCTAATAAAATAGTTTTAGTAAATATTCCAGCATTAATAGCCTATGCCCTATGCTTAAATATAATCTATTTCTTAATATAAATTAACCACCTGTTTTATACTTTTCTGGACTGTCTTATTTTCTACATCGTTTTTGAAATATGATCAATATTAAAACTAATGTTTTAATAAGAATTTATTATCATAATAGAATAAACTAAGTGCTATTATATAATAAATAGTATATAGAAATACATTTATAAATACATATCAACCAATAAAGTGAATGTGGAGAAAAATAATCTTTTCTATGCTGATAATTTGAATTTAAATCAGTACAGATACTAAATTTCTAGAGACCCAGAAAAGTTTCTTCAGGATATACTTTCTAGGGGAGTCATGCATATATGCACAAGAAAATAAGACTGCTTCTTACAATATTTGTGTAATAAAGAAAACTTGGAAAAAATCAGGCAAAATAGAAAATGTTAGGAAAAATATGGCTTGTTCATAAAGAAAGATGGCTCTTAAAATAAGCTATAATTATATGAATAATGTGAATGAGTCTCAAAATCATAACATGAGTGAAAAAGCAACTTTCAGAAAGATATGTTCAATATAGTAACATTTATGGAAAATTTGAACAATACAAATATTGTTACATTCTTTTGAGATTTTGATATGTCCATGTGTGTTTGTGTATTGTGTGTAATCTATCTATCTTATCTAATAAAAGAGTAATATGCTGCAAATTGACCCTACCTCCGCTACACCACAAGCCACTTCCACCAGCCAATCAGGAGCGAGTATGCAAATTAACCCAACCAAGATGGCTGCAGCCACAGAGCGAGCAGGAGGCTTGGGTTTCCCCGGCAATGGAGGAAGTCAAGCTTCCCACACACCCTGGCCGGCCCAGGCCTGCACTCAAGGCTACAAAGTTTCAATTATAGAAGATAAATAAATCCCAGATACCAGGGCCTCCGCTTGGGTCACCAGGGGGCGTGGCCAGCCTGAAAACCACCACAGGTCCCTCACCCAGGCCACCCCACGCCCCAAGGGAACCCCCACCCTGATCTGGGACACCCTTCAGGGCAAACCAGCTGGCCCCCACCTGTGCACCAGGCCTCTATCCTACCTAATCCTATCTAATAAAAGAATAATATGCAAACTGACCGTCACTCCAACACACAAGATGGCTGCCCCCAAAGATGACTGCCCCCATGTGGACACAAGATGGCCACCACCAGATGGCCAGCAGGGGAGGGCAGTTGGGAGGAACCAGGCCTGCAAACGAGGGCAGTTGGGGGCAACCAGACCTGCAGGAAAGGGCAGTTGGGGAGGATCCAGGCCTGCAGGGAAGAGCAGTTGGGGGTACCAGGCCTGCAGGGGAGGGCAGTTAGGGGTGACCAGGCCTGCAGGGGAGGGCAGTTAGGGGTGACCAGGTCTGCAGGGGAGGGCAGTTAGGGGCAAATAGGCTGGCAGGAGAGCTGTTAAGCATCAATCAGACTGGCAGGGGAGTGGTTAGGGGGTGATCAGGCTGGCAGGCAGAAGTGGTTAGGGACAATTAGGAAGGCAGGCAGGCGAGCAGTTGGGAGCCAGCAGTCCTGGATTGTGAGATGGATGTCCGACTGCCCGATTAGGCCCGATCCTACTGGGATCTTAGCAGAACTGATAGGTTTATTTCTATCAAAAATAGTGTTGGTCTCAGTCTCTACTATTCTACACATGTTGTCAGGCATCCAGTTAAAATAGTAAAGACCAAAACATACAGAAAGTAGAAAACCACAACCTGCTATCAAGATTCAAAGCAATACACAGAACCAAACTCAGAGATTTGGTAAATATTTAGAATTTTCAGAGAATTTACTCCTTCTCTTCATCCACTCTCTTCTCCCTCTGCTCCTCTCCTACCTTCTCCTCTTCCTCCTCCTCCTCATCCTCATAACTATAATGTCATCCCAACAATTCTAGTGAAAATGGTGGTGACATGTATGTTCAGATGAGCATGTTAAGCAGAGAGATAGAAACTGAGTGAAAAAGTTGCTAGAAACAAAATAAACAGAAAGAGATAAAGAATTCCTTTAAAGTGCTCACTAGTGGTATCGATACACTGATGGGGGTAAAGTGATGACTTTGAATCTAATACAATCAAAATTACTAAACTGGGGAAAAATAGCAGTTGAAAAACATGAAATGATGTAACATACATGTAAATAGAATTGTGAGAGGCGAAAATAGAATGATAATGGAAGAAATATTTGAAGAGATAATGTCTGAGAATTGTTCAAAATTAATGAAAGACAGAAAATAAAATAAAAATCCAAAGAGATCATAGAACCATTAATAGTATAAATACCCAAAACAACAAAAAACAACAACATATATCCAAATATTTCATATTAAAAATGAAAAAAACAGGAATAAAGAAAATGATTATGAAGACTTCTAGAAAAAAAATGTTTTCTTTTGCAGAGAAATAAGGATAAGAATCCTAGCAGACATCTCATGAAGCCAAAGGCAATGAAGGGACATTTACTGGTATAAATTACAGAAAGGAGAAAAAATATAGACCTTTTAGTATTCAGGGGCCAATTACAATGTGTGGGTTCTTTCCCCATACCAAGCAATTCTCCAATGTCAGCTGGATGTCCAACAATTTGACTCAATTCTGACACTATCTCCAGGCAGGTTAAGGGCTCAGTACCTTGACACTGCCCCCCACTCCCTATTCAACCCTAATTGCAAGTCCAGGTTGTTACCTGTGCCCTGACCACTAGATAAAGATTGGAGATTGGGTTGGATTTATTTACTACAGTGGCTCACAGAACACAGAGAAACATTTCATTTACTAGATTACCAGTGTATTATAAAACGGAATAACTCAGAAACAGCTAGATGGGATCCACAGGGTAAGGTATGGGGAAAGGACTAGGACACCCATGTTCCTTAGTGCACTCCCTCTTGCAATCTCCGTGTGTTCACCGACTCAGAGCTCTCTGAACCCATCTTTTTGGATTTTTATAGAGGTCATAATATAGTAATGGTTGATTAAATCATTGGCTATTAGTCATGGATTCAACCAGCCCCTCTCTCCTCTCTGAAGATCTGGGGAGTGGGACTTTAAGTTCCAAATCTCCAATTGCATGGTGAGTCTGCTAGCAACCAACCCCCATTCTTAGGTGCTTTTCCAAGGTCACCTAATTAACATAAACTCAGGTATGGTTGACCTTTGTGTGTGTGTGTGTGTGTGTGTGTGTGTGTGTGAGTATTAAGATACATTTATCGCTCTTATCACTTAGGGCAGATATTTTCAACTCATGGGATGTAAGAATTTTTAAAACATGCAATACTCCTTTGTGTAGATGTACCATAGTTTTCTAATCCACTCATTTGCTGATGGGCACTTAGGCTCTTCCAAATCTTAGCTATTGTAACCTGGAGAGCATCATGCTAAGCAAAATAAGCCAGTCAGAGAAAGATAAATATCAGATGATCTCACTCATTTGTGGAATATAATGAACAACATAAACTGATGAACAAAAATAGAGCCAGAAGAGGGGAAAATATTCTAGAATATAATAGAAGTAATCCTGTTATTTGCAGATTTTTAATATTTCCTACAACTTTTGTGATATCATACTGTTAGTACAGTTTTGATATTATTATACTTAAAATCCTTTTATTCTTGAAATACTAATGTTTATTGCATGTAATATATTTAAAATAGTTTTTTGAGATATTGCTTATTGCATGTAACATTATTATATTTAAGGTCGTTTTTCTTGAAATATTAAGGTTTATTGCATTAACATTATTATATTTAAATTTTTTTCTTGAAATAAAAAATGAAAAAAATAAAAAAATTACAGTAAAATAAAATTTAAAAAATAAAATAAAATAAAAAGTATTAAACTGGGAGGACTGGTTGGACTCCAGCCAGCTCAGCAGCACAGAATCTCCCTCCTCTCTGGCATCTATAGAATGTGTTTGCTTGTTTTCCATGCTAGGAGCTCCTTGGGGCAAGATTTAAGCAATGCTTTACACTTTACCCTTTTCCCCAACTCACCAGGAGGTCTGTTTCTCTTCCACTAAAAGAAAACATTTCTGCATCAGAGTTTTTAAATCAAACTCTTAAATCCAGTTGGTTCCATGCCTATCATCCATCCTAGACCTCCACCCACAGGGTATCCTCCTTTGCTCCCCAGCTTACTCATCTGCTTCCTGATAACCTCCCTCCAACACTACTCCCCCTGGAAGCCCCATCTACATCTTTGAAAAGTGCTCTCTCCACCAATTTGCCTCATCTGATGCTGACCCTTGTCAGCTGTCGTTTTCCTCCTAGCCCTCTAGAACGTGGAGTGCATATATTTCCATGTCCCATATTCTATATCTGTTCCAGCTTTTCATTATTAGTTTTGTTCTTCCCTTGGGATTCTCATGCTATCTGGCTCTACCACTCTCTGCCTTTTCTCATAGGACTTATGTCCTCACTGCCTAGTAATTCTCAGGACACTCATCAGACTTTGGAAACTGGCTCTGTCTCCACCTTAAGCACTGCTCTGATCCTGGGGGACAACCTACTCAGAACCCTGGCCTCATAGCCCCCAGGTTGATTGTCCAGATGGGAACTGCCAAAATGTTATCCTTAGACTCTAGGACCCACTTCCAGTGAAAACACCCTTTCCTTGAAGCTCCCTTGCTCTCTCTTCCTACTCTACTCTCCAGCTTCACACAGTGCCCTAGGCTCTTGAAAAAAAAAAAAAAAAGAAAAGAAAAGCAGAAAATGTTAGAAAACAATGTGACAAATAAGTTTTCAATTGGTAAAGTGTAAAACAATCAGAAATAAAGTACAGTTTGTTGCATGATTATAAAACTACTTCTCAAACTAGGATATTCACACATTTAAAGCTATAAATTACAGTGGAAGAAAATATATGAAACCCACAGGATTAAAATGAAAACAAACAAACAAACAAACAAACAACAACAACATGCAATACTTGACTATACAGGGGCAATGGCCTCTTTTCCCTTAGTTTGCCAGATTTAAAAAAAAAAAAAAAAAAAAAAAAGGATAACAGCCAGCACAACAATAGCCATCAGATGTCAATGCCCTATCTTGAATTATAGATATACTAGAGGCCTGATGCACGAAATTCGTGCACAGGAGGGTATGTCCCTCAGCCCAGCCTGCACCCTCTCCAATCTGGGACTCCTTGAGGGATGTCTGACTGCCCATTTAGGCCCGATCCCAGTAGGGTTGGGCCTAAATGGGCAGTCGGATGTCCATCTCACAATCTAGGACTGCTGGCTCCCAACTGCTCACCTGCCTTGCTTCCTGATTGCCCCTAACTGCTTCTGCCTGCCAGCCTGATCACCCCCTAACCACTCCCCTGCCAGCCTTATTGATGCTTAACAGCTCCCCTGCCAGCCTGTTTGCCCCTAACTGCCCTCCCCTGCAGACCTGGTCACCCCTAACTGCTCTCCCCTGCAAGCCTGTTCCCCCCCAACTGCTCTCCCCTGCAGGCCCGGTCGCCCCCAACTTCCCTTCTCTGCCTGTCTGGTCACCCCTAACTGCCCTCCCCTGCAGGCTTGATTGCCCCCAACTGCCCTCCCCTGCTGGCCTGATCGCCCACAACTGCCCTCCCTTGCAGACCTGGTCCATCCCAACTACCCTCCCCTGCTGGCCATCTTGTGGCAGCCATCTTGTGTCTACATGGGGCCAGCCATCTTTGACCACATGGGGGCAGCCATCTTGTGTTTTGGGGTGATGGTCAATTTGCATATTACTCTTTTATTAGATAGGATGGGCTATATAACAGAGTTACATCATATTGGTCATGCTGCATAATAAGATTGTGTCTGATTGGTTAATACTTGGACTAGAAATCCTAATATACAAGTTTAGGCACTTTTTTTTTACTTATTATTTATTTTTTTAAAATTATTTATATTGAATTTATAGGGGTGACATTGATTGGTAAATTATACAGGTTTCAATTATATAATTCTACAAAACATAATGTGTATACTGTATTGTGTGTTTACTACCCTAGGTCAAGTCTCCTTCAATCACCATTTATCTCCCCTTACTCTCTTCTACATTCTCCCATACCCCATTTCCTCTGGCAATCACCATACTGTTATCTGTGTCCATTAGTCTTTGTTTTTTTTTTTCCTTTGCTTAACCTTTTGCCCTTCTCACCCAGGCCCTCAGTCCATCCCCTTTGACAGCTGTCTGTTCTTTGTATCCATGAGTCAGTCTCCTATTTATTAGTTTAATGTGTTCATTAGATTCCACATATGAGTGTAATTATATAGTACTTGTCTTTCTTTGACTGGTTTATTTCACTTAACATAATACTCTCCAGGTCCATCTATGCTGTCACAAAAGGTAAAATTTTGTTATTTTTCACTGCTTTGTGAAAATATATCACAGCTTTTTTGCTCACTCATCTACTGATGGGCATTTGGGTTGCTTCAAAATTATCGCTGTTGTAAATAACGCAACAATGAACATAGTGTTTCGAGTGTCTGGATAAATTCCCAGAAGTGAAATTGCTGGGTCATAAGAAAGTTCTACTTTTAATTTTATGAAGTAAATGAAAATAATGCTTTCCACAGTGGCTGCACCAATTTGCATTCCCACCAACAGTGCAAGAGGGTTCCCTTTTCTCCACATACTAGGCAACATGTTTTTATTTTATTTTTTCCATCACCATTTATCCCCTCTATACCCTCTTCCACCTCCACCCATCCCCCTCTATCCCTGCAATCACCACACTGTTGTCCATGTCCAAGAGTTCTCTCTCTTTTCTTCCTTTTTTTAAATTGGCATTTCTCTGATTATTAGTGATAAGAAAAGTCCTTCCATATGTCTATTGTCCATCTCTATGGCTTCATTGGAGAAGTGTCTATTCAGGTCCTTTGCCCATTTCTCAATTGGATTGTCTGTTTTTGTGTGTGGAGTTTTCTAAGTTTCTGATAAAATGTTGGTATTATGCCCTTATCAAGTATATAAGTGAGTATGTTCTCCCATTCAGTGAGTTTTATTTTCATTTTGTTGATGATTTCCTTTGCTGTGCAAAAAGTTTTTAGTTTGATTAGTCCCATTTTTTAAATTTTTCTGTTTTTTCCCAAATATATAGCTATGAGAAATATACAAGATGTTACTGCCTATGTTTTCTTCTAGGATTTTGTGGTTTCAAGTCTAACATTTAAGTGTTCAATCCAACTTAGAGATTATTCCTGTGTATGGTATAAAAAGGAGATCTAGTTTCATTTTTTTGCGTATATCTGTCCAATTTTCCCAACACCATTTATTGAATAGACTGTTTCTACCCCATTGTATGCTTTCACCTCCTTCATCAAATACTAATTGACTATAAAGGCATGGGTTTATTTCTGAGCTCTCTATTGTGTTCTCCTGATCTATATATCTTTTTGTATGCCAGTACCATGGGATTTTGATTACTGTAACCTTCTAGTATAATTAGATATCGGGTAGTGTGATTGCTCCATCTTTGGATTTTTTCCCTCAAGATTACTGTTGGTATCCAGGGTCTTTTGTGCTTTCATACAAAGGTTTTGGGTATTTGTTCTAGTTGTGTGAAATACACCATTAGTATCTTGACAGTCATTGGTGTTGAGTCTATATATTGCTTCGGGTAGTATGGACATTTTAATGATGTTAATTCTTCTTACTAATAAACACAGTATCTGCTTCCACTTATCCATTTCAAGCTATTCCAAAAAAATTCACGAGGACAGAAGACTTCCAAGATCATTTTATGAGGTCAGCATTATCCTAATTCCAAAACCATATGAAGACACGACAAAAAAAAATATCAATATCTTTGATGAATCCTCAACAAAATATTAGCAAACCAGATGTGGTAACACAGTATAGTAAAAAGACCATACAGCATGATCAAGTAGAATTTATTCCAGAGATACAATGTTGGTACAATAAACAAAAAAAATATAAACATGGTATGTCCCATAAACAAAATGAAGGATAAAAACCACATGATTATAACAATAGTTTCAGAAAAAAGCATTTGATGAAATCTGGCACCTGTTTATGATAAAAATTCTCAGGGAAGTGGGAATAGAGGGAATATACCTCAACATAATAAAGGCCATATATGGCAAACCCACAGCCAACATTATACTCAATGGGCAAAAACTAAAAGTATTTTCTTTAAGATCAGGAACAGTACAGGAATGTCCATTTTTACACTCTTATTTAATATACTACTAAAAGTTCTAGCCACAGCAATCAGACAAAAAGAAGATATAAGAGGCATTCAAATTGGAAAGGAAGAAATAAAACTGCCATTATTTGAAAATGACATGATGCTGTATATAGGAAATCCTAAAGATTCACTGAAAATCTACTAGAACTGATAAATAAATTCATGAAAGTAGCAGGATACATAATAAATACCCAGAAATCAGTTGCATTTTTATACACCAATAATGAACTACCAGAAAAGGAAAATAAGGAAACAATCCAAATTGCTTCAGAAATAAAATGACTAGGAGCAAATTTAACCAAGGCTGTAAAAGATGTGTACTCAGAAAATCATAAGGCATCTTTTTTTTTTTTAATCACTTTGGAGAAAAGTGGATTGGAAACTGTTATTATTTTTCTTTTTTCTCAAAATTAATGCAAATTACACCTACTTTTTGTTAGATTGACAAAAAAGGTAGCATTTTATTTTGTGTGCTATAGAATTTTAGTAATTAGTTTATGTGCGCCATTAGATGAAAAAGTTTGAAAATTGCTGACTTAGGAAATTTGGAGGGTTTCAGAGTTATATGATAGGAAACAGGATGAAGAACAAATACATATTTCTTATAATAAATCACATCTGTCAATCTCTGAAGTTATTAACCTGAGACCTTTCTTCTTTTATAATATAGACCTCAATTCTCTAAATTTCCCTAACATACTGCTTTATCAAGATTCCATTTATTTTGATATTATGAGTTATTGTTTCCACTTGGTGAAAAGCAATATATAATTTCCATTTTAATTTTGTGTTTGCTATTTAGAAGTGTACTGTTTAGTTTCCAAATATTTGGAGATTTTCCAGATATAATTTATATTATGGAATTTTAATTTAATTTCATTGGAGTTGGAGAGCCTATTTTGTATAATGAATAATATCAAATTTATTTAGACTTCTTTTATGTTCCCAAATATGGTCTATATTTGTAAATGTTTCATGTGTGATTGAAAAGAATGCACATTCTCCTGTTGTTGAATGGACTTTTCTTTAAATATCAATTAGGGTAAGTAGGTTAGTGTTGTTTTCTATATCCTTATAGATTTTCTTTTTCCATCTCTCAATTACTCAGAGAGAAATATTGAGGTCTCCAGCTGTAGATGTAGATATGTGTATTTCTTCTTGATTATATTTTGAATACCTGTTAATAGATAATAATTTTGGGAGATTGCATGTCCTCTTAATATATGTAGCTCTTTATCATTGTGAACTGAACCTCTTTATCCTAATATATAAAAACCCTGCGTCTGTCACAACTGGAGGCTCAACCAACCGGAAGTCAGTCCTGCAGTCAGTTCTGGGTCGCCATGGTGACCCAGGCTGACTGCTACAACAGCAGACATGATGACACAGCACTGACTGCTGAGGGGGCTGCAAATGAGGCCCAAAGAGTGGCCTGAAGAGAGAAGCAGGGTCTGATCCATAGCCTCGGTGGCAGATGTTGGTCAGTACTTGCCTCTCTCTTTCTCTCTGGGCCTGGTCAGCAGCCGCAACTCCATTTCTTTCCAGGCCTCCACCAGAACTGCTGATCACCCCCGCCTTTCTGATCAGGCCCTGTTGATAGGCCCAGAGACACTGACTGTCATAGAAACTGACCAATCAGAACCAAATCTGGGTGAAGTGTGAGGAGCTAATGGCTGCCTAGGAGGCAGACATCCTCCGAGGGGTTCCAGATTGGAGAGGGTTCAGGCTGGGCTGATGGACACCCCTTTAGTGCATGAATTTCATGCACCGGGCCTCTACTTCTATATGATAAAGAGGTAATATACAAATTGACTGTCACTCCAACACACAAAATGGCCACTCCATGTGGTCAAAGATTGAAGCCCCCATGTGGACATAAGATGGCCTCCATAAAATGGCCAGCAGGGAAGGGCAGTTGGGGAGGGAACAGGCCTGCAGGGGAGGGCAGTTGTGGGGGAAACCAGGCCTGCAGGGGAGGGCAGTTGGGGGCAATCAGGCCTGCAGGGGAGGGCAGTTGGGAGTGACCAGGCCTGCAGAGGAGGGAAGTTAGGGGTGACCAGACCTGCAGGGGTGGGCAGTTGGGGGCGATCAGGCCTGAAGGGGAGGACAGTTAGGGGTGACCACGCTGGGGAGGGCAGTTGGGAGCAACCAGGCTGCCAGGGGAGGGCAGTTGAGGGAGGGGGACCAGGCCTGCAGGGGTGGGCAGTTGGGGGTGACCAGGCCAACCGGTGAGGGCAGTTAGGGGTGACCAGGCCTGCAGCATAGGGTAGTTGAGGGGGACCAAGCCTGCAGGGGAGGGAAGTTAGGGGTGACCAGGCTGGCAAGGGAGAGCAGTTAGGGGTGACTGGGACAGCAGGAGAGGGCATTTGAGGGCAATCAGTTCGGCAGGGGAGGGCAGTTAGGGGCTACCAGGCTGGCAAGGAAATGAAGTTAGGGGTGACCAGGACAGCAGAGGAGGGCTGTTGGGAGCGATCAGGCCTGAAGGGCAGGACAGTTAGGGGCAATCAGGCCGGCAGGGGAGCAGTTAGGCATCGATCAGGCTGGCAGGGGAGTGGTTAGGGGGTGATCAGGCTGGAAGCAGAATCGGTTAGGGGCATTCAGGAAGGCAGGCAGACAAATGGTTGGGAGCTAGCAGTCCTGGATTGTGAGATGGATGTCTGACTGCCTGCTTAGGACCGGTCCCTTGAGGGGTCCTAGATTGGAGAGGGTGCAGGCTGGGCTGAGGGACACACACACCCCCTTCCCCTGTTCATGAATTTTGTGCACTGGGCCTCTAGTTATTAATAAAATTCTTCCTCTGAAATCTACTTTGCCTGATATAAATATAGCATTTCCAGCTTCTTTTTATTAGTATTGTATATTGTTTTGCATCAATTTGCTTTTAATTTATTGTTTTTTGTATTTAAAGCAAGTTTCTAATTGGCATTATACAGTTAAGTATTGCTTTTTTAAAAATTCTACCTGATAATCTGTTTTTAAATTGGGGTGTTTACATCATTTATGTTAAATGTGATTATTGATACAGTTGAATTTAAAACTATCATCTTGCTATTTTTTATTATATTGTACCATGCATGTATTCTCTGTTCTGTTTTTCCTCTTTTCCTACCTTCACTATATTATTGTTATAATTTTTATTTTTTATTATTCTATTTTATCTCCTTCATTGTTTTAGTAGCTATAACTTTTCATTCTAAGTTTTAGTCTTTGTTTTAGAGTATATAGTTTTTAAAATGAATAATCTTCTGCCATCATTTTTCTCTTTCCTATCATAATTCCATCTACTTATATTAGGCTGCTTGAAGTTATTTCATAACACATTGATGCTCTATTATTACCAGTTTTACATTTTTCCTGCATTTTTATTTAAAATCTATTGTATTTCTGTTTATTTATGCCCATGACCTGTTTATTTCAGTAGCTAATATGCTGTTAATTATATTCAGTGTATAGTATATTTTATGTCAGAAATATTTTTAATCTTTATTGAATAGAATTTGGTTTATATACAGTATATTATACATATTAAATTATATGTTTGATATTAAATATATATGTATATATGCTAGTACTGTCTTTTGTGTCTGCACTTAATCAGCCCAAACTTTTCTCACATTCTTTTTTTTTAATAGATCTTTATTGATTTCAGAGAGGAAGGAAGAGGAAGATAGAAACATCGATGAGAGAGCATCATAGATTGGCATGTGCCCTGACCGGGAATCGAACCCTGACCTCCTGGTTCATAGATCAATGCTCAACCACTGAGCCATGCCAGCCGTGCTTCTCACATTCTTATTTGAAATTTAGCTGTATTAACTCTTTTATTTTTAATTTAATTTAATTTAATTAAAATTTTTCATCACCATTAATCCCCTCTATCGCCTCCCTCCTGCAAGCCCCACATTATTGTCCACGTCCATGAGTTCTCTCTCTCTCTCTCTCTCTCTCCTCTTTTCATTTTGTTCAGTCCTTCCATATTCTCCGACACCCACTCCCCCACCAGAGCTATCTGCTTATTCTCTATCTATGAGTCTGTCTCTATTTTGCCTGGCAGCTCATTTTGTTTATTAAGCTCCAGATATTAGTGAAATCATATGGTACTTGTCTTTCTCTGACTGGCTTATTTCACTGAGCATAATGTTCTCCAGGTCCATCCATGATGTTGCAAATAGTAAAATTTTAACTCTTTCAATGCTCTCATCTGCTGATCTACCATATGCACCTCCTGGGTTTGTTTCCGTAGATTGTTTCTGTCCTCATTTATGGGTCATATTTTCCTGCTTCTTTTCATACACAATCATTTTTGAGTAACTGTCTGACATTGCAATGTTTTAGATTGTTGGATATTAAGTATGTTTGCATAAACACCTTTGAGTTTTGCTGTGGAATGTAATTAGATTTGATATCCTTGAAGCTTCATTTTATAGTTTTGTTAGACTGAAGCAATACAGTTTTAGTTTAGGGTTCATTTTGCCCCTGCTCAGGCAGTACCTCTAAATATTCTAAGCAATGCACTATGGGTTATAAAAGTGGTGAGTACACGAACTATTCCTGGTCCTGGGTGATCCAGGTGTTTTCTCCATCTGCTTTTTTTGGGTGCTTATTTCCCCATCAAGGGTTGTGTCTTTACCTGCATGTGGTGATCCTATTTAGCTAAAGACTTGGAGAGGACCATTGCAGATCTGCCAAACTGTTTCTGGAACTTTCTCCTCTCCACTTTATTGCATTGCCATCTATCCTGTGCGAGCTCTTTGGATTTTTTAGTCCCATCCCCTCAACACTTAAATCCTGACAGGTTCCACCTGGCTCTCCCTCCCTGTGCTGTGACCTGGAACTCTCTCCAGTCAGTATTGTGGGGCAATAATAGTGCTCATAAAAATTGCTTTCCCTCTCTCATGGGTTACAATCCTGCACTGCCTGATAACCAATGTCTAAAAATCATTGTTTATTATAGTTCCCCGCCCCCCAGATTATAAAATGTTTCAGGCAAAAAGTAACTCTTATCTCTGTTTGCCAGAAAAGGAAGTCAGTAATGGTGAACTAAACAATAGGTGAAGCATACCTCAAATGATCTAAATTTGAAAAATAAACAAATAAATCATTTTTTAATGGGAAGAAGGAAGGAAGATATTACTTGTTTTTGCAATAGCTATAAAGAAGAATTTTTTGAACACCTAAGTGAAAGCACTTTGGAATGAGAAAATGTATGTTTTATTAAAGAGAGATCTATGTGAAAAGATTCATATGAACTAGAAGGTTTGACTCAGTTGTACTAAGTTATTAAAAATGAATTTTAATAGCATGGAAGAAAGTAGATAGGGAGCAATCTCAGTTACACAGGAAATTACCCAGATTCAATAAAGATTAACTGGGTTAGAAATGTTTCTCATTAAATATGCGAACACATACCAGATATTTAAACCTATCATTCATTGCCACTTACTGGTAATTATTTATTTAACCTAAATATGTTAACTTTTCTGCACACTAATTTAATGTAGACTAAATGAAGTGCGTTTTGTTAAGGAGAAAGGCAGTGAAGAGTGGACTGATTTTGTAATCAGCCAAAGTGGTGGGCTTAGGCAGGCAGGGAGAAGAATGAGAGTTTTACAGAGATGCACTAAAGGGGTCCCAATCTGTTTTTAACCCCTGAAATTTTTCCAGGAGCTCTGACCGTAAGAATTTGTCTACTCAGTAACATTTCTTGAACAATCCACAGCACTATGCACAACCTGTTTAGCAGAACAGGGTTTTGCACGCATGGAGTCAGTACCTGTTCCCTGACTTTCTTGTTTATCTCTTTTTGAAAATTTAGTAAATCAGCCCTAGCCTGTTTATCTCAGTGAATAGAGCATCAGCCTGTGGACTGAAGGGTCCCAGGTTTGATTCCAGTCAAGGGCGTGCACCTCGATTGCAGGCTCCTGGCCCTGGTTGTGGGAGGCAACCGATTGATATGTCTCTTTCACATTGGTGTTTCTTTTTGTCTCTTTTTCTCTTTTTCACTCTTTCTAAAAATCAATGGAAAAAATATCCTCGGGTGAGGTTTTAAAAAAAAAAATTAGTAAATCAGAGGTGCATTGGCTACACAAGGAAGACATGCTTATTGTTAATAATATACCATAAGAAATATAGAAGTGAAAAAACTAAAGTTACTGACAACAGCTTTCCTATGCCACCACAGAAAGCCATTATTGTTTCTCTAGCAAAAATACCAATGCATTTTATATTGTGCATTCAGTTCCTATCCTGATTTTTTGCAATTATCCTAATTTATTACAGCATGTATATATTTAATAAGCATTTTAATGACTGCATAGTTATCCATGTCTTAATTGTGGAAATTTAGATTGTTTTCATTTTTTGAAGTTATTAATAAGGTTGTACTAATCTAATTTCTTCCTCCCCTTCTGGATAGGAAAATTTGTACATGCTGTTTTAAAGTTAAAGTCTGATAGAATTACTGAAGTAATTTCCAGGTTTATTGTTTTACTATTCTTAAGTATTTTTATCATTTGTGATTGTATATGTTTACCTCTATATAATTAATGAGATTATTTTTAAATAATATGCATGAACCTTATATATGAATTAAAATATTTATACCACTAAATAATAATTTTCTTTTTGAATCATATTTACTACAATTAGCTATTTCAAAAATGTACACTTATTTTTTTTTTTTTATATACAGAGCTGATGGTGACAAAAACATACACACACACAACATTTATGTAGGTTCTGGTAAATTAATTAATTAATTAATTAATTAATTAAATTTTTAAAAGAAAAAAAAAACACTCCAAAGAAAAGCCTCTAAAATAGTTTGAGAAAGTTAGCGTACTTACAATTCCCAAAGCAATTACTCAATGCAGAAAAGCTTACATAGTATGGAATTTCATATGGCCATGTCACTCTTATTTATATTACAGTGTTACAAGGTAGAAGAGTTAACATGACTTGGGTTAAGTAAATTGTACTCAATGTCTTAAAATTGTAGTCGCCTGATAACTATAGAAAGTAAACACTTGCAATTTTCTAAATTGCTTGAGTGCTTATTTGCAGAGAATTTTTCCCCTGGACCTCATTAAATAAATTAGTGGTTTTTAGCCTACACATAGTTTCTTTGTGCTTACCCAAGTAGCTTTGGAGAGACAACTCCCAAAGAAAGCGGACAATTGCTAGCTCCATAAGTGGTGAGAATAAATAACTCCAAGTGATTTATTTTGCACAGCATCATTACAATATCTCTCATTTTGCTCCCGGAAAAGACTAAACAATTCCATAAGGACATATAATTTAACTCACTCTTACTTTGTTTATAGTTTTTTGTTTGTTTGTTTTTCTGTTTAACATAAAAGAGAAACATCAACATATCCAGTAACCCTTAATAAAATATTTCATATATATTTAATAAACTCTACTTTTAAAAACTGTCATAAATCTTATGTATGCAAGGAAAACTTTTCCAACATAATTAGCAAGTCATAATGGGGAAACAAAAAGACTTTGTGGCACTTTCAGCATTTGAAATATGTCTTTTTCCATTGATTTTCAAAAATAGAATAGATGTTTATCAATAATTTAGAAGTATCAAACCAACATCTATGCGTATTTCCAACATGAAAAAGAGGCAAATAACCCTAGCCGGTTTGGCTTGGTGGACTGAATGTCTCTGGTTTAATTCCGGTCAAACGTACATGCCAGGGTTTTGGGCTCGATCCTTAGTAGGGGGTGTGCAGGAGGCAGCTCATCAATAAATCTCTTTCATCATTGATGCTTCTCTCTCTCCCTCTCCCTTCCTCTCTTAAATGTATCCTATATAATAAAGAGGTAATATGTAAATTGACCCTCACACCCTTGCACAAGATGACCACCCCCATGTGGTCAAGATGGCCACCACAAGATGGCCTGCAGGGGAGGGCAGTTGTGGGCGACCAGTACAGCAGGAGAAGGCAGTTGGGCATCACCAAGCCTGCAGGAGAGGACAATTTGGGGGAATCGGGCCGGCCGGGGAGCAGTTAGGCATTGATCATGCTGGCAGGGAAGTGGTTAGGGGGTGGGTGATCAGGCAGGCAGGCACGTGAGCGGTTGGGAGCCAGCAGTCCCAGGTTCTGAGAGGGATGTCTGACTGCTGGTTTAAGCCCGATCCCATCAGGATGGGGCCTAAACCGGCAATCAGACATGCCCCAAGGGGTACCAGATTGGAGAGGGTGCAGGCTGGGAGGAGGTATATATATAATAAACAACCAGAATGACCAGAGACCAGAAAGACCACAGCCCCTCACCCCAGCCAGCCACCCCCCAGCGAGTGGTTAGGGGCAACCAGGCAGGTAGGCAGAGTGCTTAGGGGCAATCATTCAGGCAGACACAGTTAGGGGCAATCAGGCAGGCATGCAGAGTGGTTAGGGGCGATTAGGCAGGCATGCAGAGTGGTTAGGGGCAATCAGGCAGGCAGGCAGAGGGGTTAGGGGTAATCAGGCAGGCAGGTGAGTGATTAGGGGCAATCAGGCAGGCAGGCGAGCAGCTAGGAGCCAGTGGTCCCTGATTGCAAGAGGGATGTCTGACTGATGGTTTCGGCCTGATCCGCAGTGGGATCAGGCTAAAACCGGCAGTCGGATATCCCCTGAGGGGTCCCGGATTTTGAGAGGGTGCAGGCCAGGCTGAGGGACACCCCTCCCTGTGCATGAATTTCATGCACTGGGCCTCTAGATTATTATGATCTCTGAATGCATAATAATCTGGCCACTCAGTGTATATCCTATATAATAAAAGGCTAATATGCAAATTGTCCCCTTGACCAGGAGTTCAACCAGCAGGCAGGCCGGCCAACCACCCATGTCCCCTCCCTCTGGCCAGGCTGGCTGGACCCCACCCATGCACGAATTCATGCACCGGGCCTCTAATATATATATACTGAGTGGCCAGATTATTATGCATTCAGAGATCGTAATAATCTGGCCACTCAGTGTATATTTACCTCTGCAGATTTATCTGTGGATGATTAGAGTCATCTGTCAGTATCTGTGAGGAACTTGTTCCAGGTTTTCCCCAAATCCAAAGATGCTAAAGTCCTCCATGTAAAATGGTATAATATATGCATATAACCTATGTACATCCTCTTGTGTACTTTAAGTCATATCTAGATTACTTTTAATACCAAATACAATGTAAATAATTGTTATGAAGTCTTTTATTTACATTTAATTTAATTTTATATTATTTTTCCATCACCATTTATACCCTCTATGCCTACTTCTACCTGCACCAATTCCCTTCCCACTCCCACAATTACCATACTTTGGTCCATGTCTATGAGTTCATTCTCTTTTTTTTTTTTTTTTCATTTTTACTCAATCCCTCCATGCCTCTCCAATACTCCCACCCCATGAGAGTTGTCTGCCTGTTCTCTATCTATGAGTCTGTGTCTATTTTGCTTTTGAGTTCAGTTTGTTAATTAAATTCCACATATGAGTAAAATCATATGGTACTTTTCTTCCTCTAATTGACTAATTTCACTGAGCATAATGTTCTCTAGGTTCATCCATGCTGTTGCTAAAGGTAATGTTTTCTTCCATTTTACAACAGAGTAATTTTCCATTGTGTAAATGTACCGCAACTTTTTTATCTTCTCATCTACTGATGGACACTTAGGTTGCATCCAAATCTTGGCTATTGTAAATGAACACAGGATTACATATATTCTTTTGAATTAGTGTTTCAGGTTTCTTCAGATAAATTTCCAGAAGTAATAATTATAAGAAAAATAATCTGTACATGTTTAGCACATATGCAATTGTCATAGTCCTCATTAGAGTAAGTCCTCATTTAATGTCATCCAGAGGTTCTTGGAAAATCTAACTTTAGGCAAAACAATCTATAATAATAAAAGACTAATATGTTAATTAGACCAGACAGCCGAACGACCTTCTGGATGTCCTTCTGGATGACCTTTTGTAATGACCAGAGGGCCAGCGAGCCTGCACCAGGAGGCCAGCCATGGCGGTCCCAGCACCCCCCATTCTGAAGAGGCAGTGGGAGAGCCCATGGCACGGGCAGGGTCCTGGTCTTGGCGCCCTTCCACAGAGACCACAGGAGAGGTGGCGCTGGGACTGGGCCTGCGCAGCTGCCAGTCCCAGCACTGCCCCTTCCACAGCATCAGTGGGAGAGGCCGAGGCACGGCCCCTAGTTCCTGCATCACCCCTTCCGCAGAGGCGGCTGGAGAGGCCGCAGTGCGGGTCCAGTCCCAGTGTTATGCCTTCTCTAGAGGTGGGTACAGGGGGAGGCATGGTCCCAGAGCCTTTCCAGAGGTGGGATGGGGCACAATTGCAGCACCTCAACCTCCCATGGCCCCTCCCCTGGCCAGCCCAGCCCCAGATTGCCCCCTCCATCAGTGGGCAGGGGGTGGGGCCAGCACTAAGGGGCAGTGAACCCAGCTTCTGGTTGAGTGGCACTCCCCCTCCTCACTCAGCCAGAAGCCAGGCTCATGGCGGCAGGCAGGCAGTAAGGAGCGAGGGGTCCTGGACTGCAAGAGCCCCAGACTGTGAGAGGAATGTCTGAGTGCCAGCTTAGGCTCAATCCCCGGGGGTCCCGGACTGCCAGAGGGCACAGGCCGGGCTGAGGGAACCCCCCCAAGTGCATGAATTTCGTGTACTGGGCCTCTAGTGTATAATGAATGAGGCCAATTTTTACCATAGGCTTAATGATATAAACAAGAGTTAAGTTTTTATGGAATATTTCTGGTCAAAAAACATCAGAAAATGTCTAAGTAAAAATCCAAAAATATTTTTAATATTAAACATTGTGAAATAAATGTGACCTATATATGAATTTTTAAAAGATTAATAAAAACAAGTAAGATCACTATTTCTGCCTATTCTAGTTCAGTGTCTAGGGTGGTCAGACCCTCTCCAGGCAACTTAGGTTTCAAGATGATAACCCACCCTGGAGAGAATGATGCCCTTCCATCAGAAGGGCACTCACACCCACCTGCACTCTCAAACTGGGACAATATAGAGGCACCAATGAATCTCCTATGCTCATCTTTGAGTTGTGGAAGGAAACCAAAGGACCCAGAGAAAAATCCATACAGACATAGGGAGAACACACAGACTCCACAAAGACAGTGGCCCCTGTCAGAAATATTTTCATCATCATTGTAATAAAATTAATTTGAACAAGATAGCATTATACATGGACCTGTTGTACATAGTACATCTTTAGCAACCTCAGTATATATATATATTGAGGTTGGTTCATGTCGTGAATACAGAACCAGTGGATATGGAAGGCTGACTATAATTACTATTTCTTATTTAGATGCATGCAATATTATTTTCTACTTTTTATGTTTAAACTATTAAGTTCTATGAGAACTGTATAGTTGACATTTCTGAAGTACAACTAATCACTCTAAGTTATCAAAACTCTAAGCTGAAACTGTGTTTCACAGTGTCTTGTGTCAAGAGGTGTCTCAGGTATACATAAGGTGAAATGTTCACACTCAGTGCTTACCATAAAATCTTGCCCCATCACCTCTCAAAATGGATGACCTGGAGTAATAGAACAACTTCAGAATATCTCAGAGACGTTAGAAATGGTCTTCATAGCATTCTACTTGACAATTAAATCTGCAAAGTAAATCTATTTCATTTTGTGATAATTGTGTAATTTATTATGTGTTCTTTCATAAACCAAACTATAATGGGATGCTTAAAATATACAACTTATCATATTAACAAATATCTTTATAGTATAACTATAACAAGGACTGGACACCTCCGGGTGAATGTACATAGCCAATACTTAACTAGACACAACTGTTTCTAGTCATAGACTATCATAAAGAATAAACTGAACTGTGCACCATATTTATATGTAACCAAAGTGGTTTCCTTTGTGTACTTAATTTCAGAATGTGGATAAAGACATGGCATCTTCCATGTATCTTCAGTCTGGTCTAACCATGTTCTATTTCCATATATTTTGAAGTATCCTTGTGCTTGGTCTTTTCCCATCTGACTCTACTTTTGCTTAAAGGTATTTTGGCTTTATGTGTTTATTTGTTCATTTACTTATTTTTATTGTTTAAAGTATTGCAGGAGTCCCCTTTTTCCCCCATTGACCTACTTCATCCTATATATGTTTATTTTTAAACTAGAGGCCCGGTGCATGAAATTTGTGCACAGAGGGGAGACTCCCTCAACTCAGTCTGCATCCTCTCCAATTGGGGACCCCTTGCAGGATGTCCGAGTGCCATTTTAGGCCTGATCCCAGGGATCGGGCCTAAACCGGCAGTCAGACATCCCTCTCACAATCTGGGACCACTGGCTCCTAACTGCTCACTTGCCTGTCTGCCTGATTGCCCCTAACTTCCTCTGCCTGCCAGCCTGATCACCCCTAAATGCCCTCTCCTGCAGGCCTGATGTTGCCCCCAACTGCCCTCCTCTGCTGGCCAATTTGGTTCTGATTGGTCGGTTCCTATGCCAGCATCAGAAGCTCTGCCTCCTAGGCAGCCATTGGTTCCCCACAGCACCCACCTTTGGTTCTGATTGGTTGGTTCCTATGCCAGTAAGCATCAAAAACTCCACCTCCTAGGCAGCCATTGGCTCCCCACAGCACCCACCTTTGGTTCTCATTGGTCAGTTCCTATGCCAATCAGCGTCAGAAGCTCTGCCTCCTAGGCAGCCATTGGTTCCCCACAGCACTCACCTTTGGTTCTGATTGGTTGGTTCCTATGCCATTTAGCATCCCCAGGCCTATCTCTGGGCCTGATCAAAGAGGCGGGGCTTAACAGCAGCCCTGTGGTGGCTGGGAGAGAAAGAAAAGCCTGGCTGCTGGCAAAGATCAGAAAGAAAGAGGGAGAGAAAGAGTGAGGTAAGTACGCTGATTAACAGCTTCCACTGAGGCTGCAGATCAGACCCTGACTCACTTTCTGTGTCTCAGCCACTTGGGCAGTCAGTGTTGGGTTGCCAGGCTGTGGCTGGGCTACCCAGCGCTGACTTCCGGATGGTCTGCCTTTGGTCACAGGCTCCGCCCCTTTCCGACCCTAAAGCCTCCTCTGAGGCTTTGGTCATAGGCTCCTGCCCCTGCCTCCGATGGCCGGCTGGGAGTGACCTGGGTGCTGGGGAGGTTTCCGAGACCCAGGAATGTATGCAAATTAACTGCCATCTTTGTTGGGTTAATTTGCATACTCACTCTGATTGGCTATTGGCATAGTGGAGGTACGGTCAATTTACATGTTTCTCTATTATTAGGTAAGATGTTGTTTGAGAGCAAGACATCCTTAAGCCTCAAGTTATAAAGTTTGCCTTCCTGAAAATTGACTGCCTGATTATCCATAAGCTACAAAGCATGTGTCTCTCACATCCTTCCTTTATCAAACTAATATTAAGTTCTTCCTTCTTTGGTTGCAAAGTACCATAAATATTTAATAGATTATATTATTGCAATGGATGTGTTTACTATAAACTTATTTATTGCTTGTATAAAACTGGTTTTCATTTTTCAACATATTTTTATTTGTAAAAATTGTTTAATTATTTTGGGTTGGATCAAAATTTCTTCCACTAAAATATATGAAAATATTTTACTCACTGAATGGCTTTTTTGTATGTAGCAGATAGTTTAGAAACAAATAAAATAAAAACATGAGAGGTAGTTATCATTTGCAGCACAAAATATACTAGGTGTACCGGTTAATAATGCAGATTTATTTCAATAGATGGAGTTACACATATGTTGATATATATGAAATTTGATATGTATTCTATTTTGTTGTATTGACAACAAGGTTCAAAACCTCATGAGTCAAATTTTATGAAGGTGTTAACATCATAGATATTTTTAGGCTTAGAAATGTTGAATTTCATGCCAAAAAAAAAGAGCATTTTCAGGAAGTGTTAATTCATTACTTTATTTTGAAGAAAAGTGCTGCTGAATACTTCAGGAAGCAATGGTGAACATGCTGCATTTCAAGATACTTGTGAACGCTGGTTTAAACCCTTTAAAAGTGTTGAAAGGGTGATGATTTTGATGTGAAAGCAAAGACGTCCAAGTCAACCGAAAAAGTTTGAAGATCAACAATTACAAGCATTATTGGATGAAGATGCATGTCAAACTCAAAAACAACTTGCAGAAAGATTAAATGTTGCTCAGAAAACAATTTCCAATTGTTTACAAGCAATGGGAAAGATTTTAAAGGGAGGAATATGGGTGCCACATCAACTGAAAGAAAGACAAATGGAAAACTGAAAAGTCATCAGTAAAATGTTGCTTCAGTGGCACGAAAGAAAGTCTTTTTTGCATTGAATTGTGACTGGTGATAAAAAGTGGGTTTATTTTGAGAATCCCAAATGCACAAAATCATGGGTTGATCCAGGTCAACCATCAACATCGACTGCAAGGCCAAATCGCTTTGGAAAGCAGACAATGCTCTGTGTTTGGTGGGATCAGGAAGGTGTGGTGTATTATGAGTTTCTAAAACCAGGTGAAACTATTAATACTGATCGCTACTGACAACAAATAATCTATTTGAACCATGCTTTGATCATGAATCAACCAGGATGTTCCAGAAGACACGGCAAAGTAATTTTGCTTCATGATGACGCACCATCACACACTTCAAAACCAGTGAAAGACACGTTATAAGATCTTTCCTGGGAAGTATTAACCCACCCGCTGTATTCACCAGATTCACCAGACCTTGCTCCTACAGATTACCACTTGTTCCGATTGATGGCACATGCACTTTCTGAGCAGCACTTCAAAACATACAAAGAAGTGGAAAATTGGATCTCTGAATGGTTTCCACAAAACAAGAAAAGTTCTATTGGGACAGTATCCACAAATGACCTGAAAGATGGGGGAAATGTGTAGATAGTGATGGAGATTACTTTGAATAAAGCACTTTTGATGTTTCTCTTGAAATTATCATGCTTTCTTTGATTACAAAATCTGCTATCATTAACTGGTACACCTAGTATATGCAAAAAAAAAAAAAAATAGAAGAACCTAAATATATAAAAAATTTCTGGAGGACTTTTAAGGGATACAAAATTAACACCCAGAAATTGATGCCATTTTTGTACACCAATAATAAATTCTCAAAAAGAGAAACCAAACAAACAGTCCTATTTATCTTTACAATAAAAAAATTAACATACTTAGGAATTAACTTATCCAAGAAGGTAAAATATTTGCATTCAGAAAACTATACAACTTAAAAAAAAAAAAAAGTATGGAGGAAGATATAAGTAAGTGGAAGAATATACCATGCTCATGGATTGGTAGAATTAACATCATTAAATTTTCCATACTACCCAAAGCAATCTACAGATTCAATGCAATCCCTATTAAAATAAAAACAGCATATCTCACAGATTTAGAACAAACACTCCAAAAATTTATACGGAACCAAAAAGACCCCAAATAGCCACAGCAATCCTGAGAAAGAATAACAAAGTTGGAGGGATCACAATACCAGATATAAAGTTATACCACAAAGCAATTTTAATCAAAACAGATTGGTATTGGCACAGGAACAGGCATATAGATCAATGGAACAGAACAGAGACCTGAGAAATCAACCCAAGCAATTAAGCTCAATTAATATTTGACAAAAGAAGCAAAGCATACAATGGAGTCAAGACAATCTCTTCCATAAATCCTGTTGGGAAAATTGGACAGATACATGCAAAAAAATGAAACTAGACCAGCAACTTACACCATACACAAGAATAAACTCAAAATGGAAAAAAAGACTTAAATGTAACTCAGGAAACCATAAATATCCTAAAAGCAACAAGAGTCAACAAAATCTCAGACATCTCTTATAGCAATATGTTTGCAAATGCATATCCTAGGACAAGGGAAACTAAGGAGAAAATTAACATATGGGACATTCCTAATAATAAAAACGTAATATGCTAAGTGTCTAGTCATCTGGTTGTCTGTTCAACCAATCAAAGTATAATATGCTAATGATATGCTAAGGCCACTCAATCGCTCGCTATTATGTGCACTGACCACCAGGGTGCAGATGCTCTGACTGGTAGGTTAGCTTGCTTCTGGGGTCAAATCAATCAGGACTGAGTGAGATGGGCCAGACATGCTCTGGAGCCCTCCTGTGGTCCCTCCCTAGCTGGCCAACCTCCCACATCCCTCCCCAGCCCTGATCATGCACCAGTGGGGTCCCTTGGCCTGGACTGAACCCTCTCGCAACCTGGACTGAGGGACCCCCCGAGTACAAGAATTTTGTGCATCGGCCTCTAGTCTATAATAATGAAAGGGTAATATGCTAATTAAACCCGACGTCCTTCCGGGCATCATTTTGGATGTCCTTCCAGATGAAGCTGGGGCCATAGTGAAGTCCAGGTCTTGTGTACATTTATGCATAACTTGTGGACACAGACAATAAGATGGTGAAGGCCTGGGGCTGGGTGGGAACCAGGGAATTGAGGAGTAAGGGGGAAATAAAATAAAAAGGGGGACATCTGTAATACTCTCAATAATAAAGATTTTTAAATTTCTGTTTTAAGGCTACTTTCTCTAAGGAACTTTTCCAATTAATCATTATATAAAGATTACATATATATTTTTCACAAATGTAAACATGAAACAAATCACCTCCTTGTGAAATCTATAACATAGTTAATTGGTTACAGAACAATGAAGCATAAATATGCATCAGGATCATGGAGATGAGCTGCTTTCACGTCTGGGGAAAGCACAAATATAGATTGATCTTAAAGTTCAAGGTTATGAATTCACTCCTTCAGGGTAAAAAATGCATTTTATTTTGATGGTTTTTCAGTGGATTTGGCAAGAATAAAATTAACAAAGGTTAATGAATGTACTTGAATCATTCAGTGTATTGGAGTGGCAGTGCTTTGCAGTGAACATGGTAATATATTTAATGCATTTTGAAACTTATTTCTTTATTATGTAATTTACTCTAAAATAAGTTAATTATCTTTTAGGATGCTGTGAACATCAGCTACTTTAATAATATTGCACAAATTTTCATTGTGAATGTCAAAATACATAGTAAGAAAAAAAATATTACTGTATTTTTTAAGCACGTGATTTAACTAATGCAGTTTCTAGGGACCAGCAAGAAGGATGAATGATTCAAAGTATTCCTTTAATCAGAATTCAAGGGTTGGTATATTATTTATAGCTCATATTTAAATGTAGGTATACTACAATTCTCAAACAGAGTTGTGTATAACTTTACCAATATTTTTAGAACATATAAAGTTAGCTTATATTTTGTTATACACTTTTTTTTTGAAGAGCAACTTTATATATATATATATATATATATATATATATATATATATATATATATATACACACACACACACACACACTAGTGGTCCAGTGCACAAAATTTGTGCGTGGGGGGGGGGTGTCCCTCAGCCCATCCTGCACCCTCTCTAATTGGGGACATCCCTCTTGCAATTTGGGACCTCTGGCTCCTAACCACTCACCTGATGGCCTGCCTGAACACCCCTAACTGCCTCTGCCGGCTTGCCTGATTGCCCCTAACCCCTCTTCCTGCCTGCTTGATCACCCCTAAACTCTCTGCCTGCCCGCCTGATCACCCCTAACCTCTCTGCCTGCCTGCCTGACCAACCCTAACTGCCTCTGACTGCCTGCTTCATTGCCCCAACTGCCCTCCCCTGCCAGCCTGATCTCGCCCCAACTGCCCTCCTCTGCTGGCCTGATCTCACCCCCAATGGCCCTCCCCTGCCAGCATAATCTTGCCCCCAACTGCCCTCCCCTGCTGGCCTGATCTCGCCCCCAACTGCCTTCCCCTACCAGCCTGATTGCCCCTAGCAGCCTCTGCCTTGGCCCCCAGCACCATGGCTTTGTCCGGAAGGAAGTCGGACGTCTGGAAGATGGCCCGTCAACCTGGTCTAATTAGCATATTACCCTTTTATTAGTATAGATAGATTATATAGGACAGGATTCCTTAAATGAGGAGGGGAGGAGCCTTTTTCATCAGGAGGAGATGCTCTTGGCAGACAAAAATACATAATCCCTTTATCTGGACTGATAGCCTGCCATATGCACTACACTGCCAAACCAGTCATTAAAAAATTGAACTGCTTTCTTACACCTTACACCAAACAGCTGTTGCC
The DNA here is from genome assembly GCF_963455305.1 of Plecotus auritus. Taxonomy (NCBI): domain Eukaryota; kingdom Metazoa; phylum Chordata; class Mammalia; order Chiroptera; family Vespertilionidae; genus Plecotus; species Plecotus auritus. The sequence goes on along the minus strand of NC_137771.1, from coordinate 132,518,886 downwards.
CTTAAAACCCCTCCTTAGCCCCCACCTTAGATTCTGCCTTCACAGTTCGCCCAGATTTGGTTCTGATTGGTCAGTTTCTATGCCAGTCAGCGTCAAAAGCTCTGCCTCCTAAGCAGCCATTTGCTCCTCCCACTTCACCCAGATTTGGTTTTAATTGGTCGGTTTCTATGCCAGTCGGCATCTCTGGGCCTATCATTGGGCCTGATCAGAGAGGCAGGGCTGATCAGCAGCCCCAGCAGAGGTCTGAGAGAAAAAGAGGCATGGCTACTGGCCAGGCCCAGAGTGAAAGAGAGAGGCAAGGGCTGATCAACAGCTGCCATGGAGGCTATGGATCAGACCCTGCTTCTCTCTCCAGGCCTCTCTTCAGCCCTGATCTGCAGCCTCCTTGACAGTCAGTGCTGGGTCGGGGCACCCACAGCGGTGGCAGTCAGTGCTGGGTCACCACCAGCACTGACTTCTGGTCGGTTGAGCCTTTGGTTGTTTTGGATGTTACGGACCCTGGGTTTTTATATACTAGGATATTTAAATCATTAGACTCTTAATTCAGGTACAGTTATTTTGATTCTCTATAAACATTCTAATTTATTTATTTATGTTTTTAATTTACCTTTATTGTTGAAACAATTACAGATGTCCCCTTATTCCTCCTATTAACCCCTTCCACCCCCCAGAACCCCTCCCCACCATACTATTGTCTGTGTTCATTCATATAAGTTCTTTGGTAATCTCCTCCCCATCGCACCCCCATTCCCACCTTCCTCTTCTACTTAACATTTTGAGGTTAATAAATTTATCATTGACTTCTTTTTATCCACAAAATTTAGACCACAGTGATTATATGTTATAGATGCTAAATACATATTTGGTAAAGGAAGAAAAGTGTAAATAAAGAATATTTTAAAAGATAATTTTAATACATTAGATAGTTTATACTGTTTGAATCATCAAGAAATAACAATAAATATTTATTTAAATAAACCCAGATTCAGTCACAGAATATCTGAAGATGATGTTTAAGTTTTTCACATAAAACCTTTAGAGAATTCTTCTTCTCAAGGTGAACAAAAACCACATTTAGTCTAGTCAAATGGATATATTTCTGTCTTAAACCTATTCTAAGTCTTAGCTGTCTATTAGAAGATAGGTGATCAGCCTCAACCTATCATTTATGAAACATCTATTTATTCTTGCTTTTTAAGCTAACCTTTTAACCTTTTAGGTCCACCTCTATTTTTTTTTTAACCTTCCTCCTTCAAATGTTGAATGCACCAGGCATTAGCCATAAAACTTTTAATTTTCTCCATGTAAATTTTTTTTTTATGTGTGTGTATGGTGGTGATATTATCATTGGCTTGGTTTCCAGTGGTTCCCAACATGGGCACAATGACCCACAGGGGGACAATTTGCTTTTTAAGGGGGGCAATTTGAGAATGAGTTATTAACAGTGAATTGTTCTTATGGTTCTAGGGGCCTCATATAGTATATACTAGTAAATATAATGTATATTCAAACATATTTATGCATTTCAGTTCTCTATTATATGTTTTGAGACTTCTATTTTTTCATATCACTTCATATTATTTTTTTTTTTAACAATTTCTTAGTGCGCTCTTCCTCAGTACTTCAACTGTCCTTTCGTTCTTTTATTTTTCTCTTTCGTGGATGCCATGTTCTTTGGAAGTTTGTTTAAACCAAGTAAGTGGCCTTTTGGCTTCCTTCACATGAACAGGAGTTCACTTTTTGAAATATAAGAATTATATGTCACAGGGCAGGCATCAGGATTTTAGAGATGTTTAGGTGGAGCATGGCCAAGAAAATGTTGGGAACCACTGCTCTAAAAACTTTGACTGAGGAAACTCATCCTGCTCTCTCAGTTGAGAACCAACTATTGATTTGATATTTCCATTTTTAAATCTAGCAGGCCTCCTTAACTCAACAGGCTGAAATGAGATCATTTAATTCCCAAACCCCGATCCTGATTTTTTCTTTATACATTCTTCCTAATCTCAGGAAATGCCATAACTACACCCAGTAGCTTGAGTCCAAAACATGGGAGTCATTCTGAATTTCCCCCATTTTCTCATTCCTCATCTACCTCATCTCATTTCTCATACCAAACTTATTAATAAGTCATTTAAGTCCCATCTAAAATATCAAATTCAAATCTATCTACGTCTCTATGCCTACCACCACCACTGAATTAAAGCCAAGATTTTTCTTACCTGGACCTTGGAAATTGTTTCCTAATCATGTTCTCTGCTTCAATTTTTGCCCTACTCTTTAACTTTTTTTTTTATACAGAATCCAAAGAAATTGTTACAAGCATAAGTCAGACAGTGCCTTTCCAGCTTACAACCTCTTAAGAGATGTGACATACTAAGAATAGAGTTCACATACCTTACCTAGAAGGTTCTATATTATCTAGCTTCTGCTTACCTCTGTAATATTGTCTTGAACCATTACCATCCTCACTCAACAAGATCAAAGCACACCAGGTATCTAGGTTTTCAAGGAATTTCTGGATTCAGACACTAGCTGTTCCTTTGTTAGAATGTTTTTGCTAAGATATTTATACAGTGAGCTCTTTTATTCCATTCTTAGTTGAAATGTCACTTCCCAAATAGGGTTGCCAGAAAAAAATATAGGATGCCCCGTTAAATTTGAACTTCTGATGAACAATCTTACCTAATAATAGACAAACTTGTAAATTGACCGTACCTCTGCTACACCCACAGCCAATCAGGAGTGAGTATGCAAATTAACCTGACAAAGATGGAAGGTTAATTTGCATATGCAGGTGCGGAACTACTGGGCAGGTGGGATGCCTGCTATGAGGGGGAGGTAGGGGGGTGGAGAGAGCTACAGGAGTGGTGCTCTGGCCAGGAGCGAGGACTTGGCGGCTCCCTGGCAGCCCTGGAGCAGGGACTTGCTGGCTCCTGGATGGCCGGGAGCGAAACCAGGAGAAGGAAGGCCTATTCTTGCATGAATATCATGCAACGGGCCTCTAGTATTTATATATTTTTGGTGAACTTTGCAAATATTGCAAAGGACATAAATATACCAATAGAAAATGTGTTGGTAATCTGAAATTTAGATTTTACCAATGTCTTGTATTTTTCTTTGCTCAGTCTGGTAACCCAACTACCAGAAGCCTTCTTTCACCTGCAGTATCTCATCATATGTATTGCTTACATTGCACTTCACACATTTCATAATGATTTACATATTTATTTTAATATATTGCAAGGCCTTTTCATTAGCAGAATAGTCCTTCTTGAGACATAGTAGGTACTCAATGCAAAATTACAAATGAATGAATAAATTCAATATATTGTTTTGAAAAGTGTTCCAGAGTGTAACCAGAGGATCAAGTTCTACCCTGGACTCCCACATTTGCCTACTAAAGAGTTTATGCAAATTGCATAATTTTCTGAAGGTCATATTTTTATCTTTATATTGGGAAAAACAGTACCAGTTCTTCTGGCTTCACAGAGTGGTAAAAAAAGACTAAATACTATGGTTATAATATTTTTACATTTTATAAGGTGCTAAAAGGAAAAAGGTAATATTATGAAAACAGAATGACTATTATTACAAAGTTAATACTGCCCAGCCCTCGCCAGTTTAGCTCAGTGGATAGAGCATCAGCCTGCGGACGGAAGAGTCATGGGTTTGATTCCTGTCAAGGGCACATGCCTGGTTTGCAGGTTCTATCCCCAGTAGGGGTGTGCAAGAGGCAACCAATCAATAATTCTCTCTCATCATTGATGTTTCTATGTCTCTCTCCTTCTCCCTTCCACTCTGAAATCAATAAAAGTATATTAAAAATAAAATAAAATGTTAATACTGTCCAAAGCAATATACATATTTTCAATGTAATTCCTATCAAAATTTAAATTGCATTATTTTACAGAAATAGAATAATTCTAAAATGTGTATGGACCTGTAACAACTTTGAATATCAAATGCAATCTTGAGAAAGAACAAAGCTGGAGGCATCATGCTCCCTAATTTCAAATTATATTACAAAGCTATAATAATTAAAACAAAATGGTGTTGGCATAAAATAGACACAGAATAATGGAACGTAATAGAGAGCTCAGAAATAAACCCATGCATATATGGCCAATTAATTTACAAAAGGAGCCAGAAATATACAATGGGGAAAGAACAGTCTCTTCAATAGATGGTGTTAGCAATTGGACAGCCACATGCAGAATAATAAAACTGGACTACTATCTTACACCATACATATAAATTAACCCAAAATAGATTAAAGATTTGAATCTACAACCTAAACTTAAAACTCCTAGAAGAATCATAGGCTTCAGTCTTGGTGGTGACTTTTTAAATATGATACCAAAAGCAAAGCAACAAATGAAAAATAAGTGAAAATACATTAAATTGAAAAGCTTTTGCACAACAAAGAAACTCATCGACAAAATGAAAAAGAAACACACTAAATGGGAACAAATATATTTAAACTTGAGGCCCGTTGCACAATATTTGTGCAAGAATAGGCCTTCCTTCCCCTGGCTTCACTCCCAGCATGCCCGGGAACCAGCACGTCCTCGTTTCTGTCCAGAGCACCACTCCTGTAGCACCCTCAGCCGTCCTCCCTCCCCCTCATAGCAGGCATCCGGCCCCTCCCAGCTGCTCCATGCCTGCATATGCAAATTAACTTTCCATCTTTGTTGGATTAATTTGCATACTCACTCTGATTGGCTGTGGGTGTAGCGGAGGTACAGTCAATTCACATGTTTGTCTATTATTAGGTAAGATCATGCATCTAATAAGGAACTAATATCCAAAATATTTAAAGAACGCATACAACTCAATAACAATAAATAAATAAACAAATAAACAAACAAACAAATAAATAAATCCAATTCAAAACTCGGCAGAATATCTGAATATACATGTTTCTAAATAAGACACAGAGATGGACAAAAAGTATATGAAAGGATACTCTTCATCATTAACATCTGAGAAATGCCAATCAAAACCACAATGAGGTTTTACCTCACACCTGCTGGAAAGGCTATTGACAATAAGATAATACATATCAAATGCTGGCAAGGACCTGTTTTTGGGAATGTAAATTGTTGCAACCACTATGGAAAATAGTATGTATGTTCCTCAAAAATTAAAATAAAATTACCATATGCTACAGCAATTCCACTTCTGTATACTTATCTAAAAAAATGAAAATAGCAATTCCACATGTTACATGCATACCCATGTTCACTGCAGTATTATTTACAATAACTAAGATACGGAAACAACTTGAATGTCTATCAACAAACAAATGGATACCAATATTTAGCCATAAGTAAAATACAAAATAGTGCTATTTGCAACAACATGGATAAAACTCCAGAGCAATATGCTAAGTGGAATAAGTCACTGAGAAAGACAAATGCCATATGATATATTTTATGTGTGGAATCTAAAAATAAATTTTAAAAAATCATAGATACAGAGAACAGATTGGTTATTGCCAGAGGCAGTGAGTAGAGTAGGAGAAATAGGTAAAGTGTTTGTGTGTGTCGTGTTTTGTTTTTTTTTTTGAGCTTAAATAAATTGAAAAATAGCTCATAATGTAATATATATCTCGTTTTCCATTTCTCTCTGCATCCCCCATACATATGTATCTAATTAAATTTGGTTATTTTCTCTTGTTGATCTCTCATGTTCATTTATTTTTTCTCTTGTATTGAATTTATTGGAGTGACATTGTTAATAAAATTATATAGGTTTCAGGTATATAAATCTATTATACATCAGCTGTATACTGTATTAAAAACTTATTGCAAAATGCAAGAAAAACATTTCAAATTTCGTTCTGCTTTCCCCCCATTTTTATTGATATATAATGGCATACAATACTGCATAAATTTAAAGTGCACATCATAATAGTTTAATTTACATACATTGTGAAATGATTACTGCAATATGCTTTTTTAGCATTCATCATGTCACTTACATGCAATAAAAGAAAAAGCAAAACATGAAAACAAATTCCTTGTGATGAGAACTCTTAAGATTTACACTCTTACCTTTCATACAGACCATATGATGGTGTTAACTATAGTCATTATTATGTATGTTACATCCCTAGTACTCATTTATCTTATAACTAGCAGTTTTACATTTTGAACATCTTTCTCCAATTCCCCTTCCTCCCATCCCAGATTTTTATTTTCTTAAACTCCTAGGAGTTTTGACAATGTTGACAACACACACACACACACACACACACACACACACACACACACACACAATAAAAACGAAACAAACACAATGAATACATATTGCTAATTTTAAAATGCCCAGTTTGCCTGCTGGTATCTGATAAATGAGAAGATATAAGTTGCATTTAATGTCATTCAAGACTAAAGATATAAATTTTACTATGTAAAAGGGTCTTCAATGTACCATTTAAAGAAAATATAGACTATGTGTTTCATTTATTTTTAACTTCTATTATCTTGAAAATAATCATCCCAAGGTTTGTGGAACTAAACTACATGTGGTATATATTTTTCTGACTCTTCATTAGTTATTGGGTGAACAAGTGTCACACTAATACATTAGTTCAATAAGTAGAACTAAGTGCTGTCATGTGTGAGCATCACCGATCTGCAGTGAAGAGGGAAGGTACTGTTGTAAAAGCCTCTGGAGCCCAGAAGATATGAGTCAATAGGCAAGATGTACAGTCACATATTCCCATATTCGCTGGGCTATTTTCCAACTAAACTTGTGGAATGAGACAGCTGTGCCCTTTAATCTGTTCCCTATTGCCTCTTTACATGGTTAGTTCAAAATGAGATATTTTGCCTGGTGCTTGGATTGTCACTTTATGAATTCATGTCTAGTTTTGTGGAAGCACAATGTGTTGGTTTAATATTTATTGATCTCTCACAATATGTTAGGAGCAATACAGAAAACATACACAACACAGTCGTCAATTTATAAAAACATATTTTAAAGTAAAGCACTATACATATCTGCTAGGAATATATATTACATAAACAAACACACTACTGTTAGTGACTATTTTTAAACTGTATTCATCTAATAGGACAAATCAGAATAAGTACTTTGGAAGAAAGGGGTGATCAATAGTTTTAGTGAAACCATTATCTTCAGCCAGTATGGTTAGAATTTCTCATGACTTGCTGCCAGAATTGCTATTGGACATTTACTTGGTAACATTTTATTGAAAACAAGTCAAATATGTTTCTTTCAATATCTTTAGATGCTAATTTTCCTCTTAAGGAATTTATTCATATTGTGAAAAATTTAAAAAGAAAAATAGAAACTATTTTTCAATTGATGTCATTAACAAATTGAAATGTGAGTGAATAGGAAATTAATTCACAATGAGTACAAATGCTAATGTCCATATCCCAGCATTTTGGCTAGTGCTGTAAGAGATTAATTAATGAATTCATTACTCTCTGAGGTGAGTATAATTATTACCTCTTCATAGAAAAGGTAATGGAAGTTTCTCAAAATTAAGTAAATTACCCAAATTCTTGCAGCAAATAAGTCCCACAGCCAGAAATCAAAACTCACCATTTGCCAACCTCAAACTGAAATTCCTCAGCACTACCCTCCTAAATAAACATAAGAGAAAAGATCTGATGACAATGTGAATTAAAAAGCTAGATTTGAATGAGCAATGTACTATGGTAGTTTAAAAAGCAATGAGCCATGGGGAAGAAATGTTCAATCAATTGTGTTTATAAATTTCCCCAAAACACCTTGCTGGAACAGACAGTAATTTGGGTTGCAAGAGAGAAAAAAAAAATTTCAGTACACTAGTGACATAATATGCCCAAAGACTTCAGAATATAAGTAGGTTTTCTAAACCCCCTATAACTAGGAGGTCTACAAGTTTCACAGTGGTGCAGAGGATAGTGAAGGGAAGGTTTAAAAAAAAAAAAAAAAAAAAAGAGAGCCCTGCATTCAGGAGGGGGAAAATGACATGGAGTACTGAACACTGGTTTAAGGCCATCCCCCAGACACAAAAGAGGCTGTCACATCCCTGAGCTTTCGGCAGACCATCCACCAGTGTGTCGAGACAGCTGTTTCTGGATGAAGGGACATGTAATGGGTCCAGTGAATTCCATGGGCTCAATTGTATTTCTGACCCTCCTTTATGTAAACTGTAGTCTTTTATAAAATCTTCTTTCCAGGGCAAGTTGCATATTTTTATTTCTATTTTTCTTTATTTTTTGAGCAGTATTAGGGTCACAGTAAAATTGAGAGGAAGATACAAAATTTTACATATAGCCCCTGCCTCTGCCCAAACATAACCTCCCCCATTATCAACATCCCCCACCAGAGGTGCATTTGTTATAATTGATGAAGCAACATTAACACATCAGAGTCACCCAAAATCCATAGTTTACCTTAGAGTTCACTATTACTGTTGTACATTTTATGGGTTATCTAATAACATGTATCTGCCATTATAATATCATTTGGAGTATTTTCATTGCCCTAAAAATCCTCAGTGTTTTGCCTGTTCATCCCTTACTCCCTCTCCAATCCCTGAAAACCACTGATCTTTTTGTTTTGTTTTATTTTTTATTAAACCTATTGGTGTGACATTGGTTAATAAGATTATATAGGTTTCAAGGGTACAAATCTATGAAACATAGAGTGTATATTGCATTGTGTGCCCACCATCCAAAATCAAATCTTCTTCTGTCACCATATATTTGACCCTTAACTACCCTTCTTACTACCTCCCTATCCCACTTCCCTCCGGTAACCACCATACTGTTATCTGTGTCTATGAGTTTTTGCTTGTTTGTTTGTCTTGTTTTTCCATTTGTTGCCTTCAGTTTTATAAACAACATATGAGTGAAATAATTTGGTTCTTAACTTTTTTTGTCTGACTTATTTTGCCTAGCATGATGTCCTCAGGATCCATCCATGTTGTTCCAAATGGCAGTATATAATCTTTTCTTATGGCTGAGTAGTATTCCATTGTGTATATGTACTATATTTTCTTTATCCAATTATAATCCAAGGACACTTCCATTGTTTTCATGTCTTGGCCACTATGAATAATGCTGCAATGAACACAGGAGTTTATGTATTTTTGCAAATAAGTGCTTTCAAATTTTTCAGGTAGTTGCCCAGAAGAGGGAGTGCTGGGTCATATGGTAACTCTATGCTTAATTTTGTGAGGGATCTCCATACTCTTTTCCATAGTGGCTGTACATTCCCACCAACAGCCAATGCGGGTTCCTTTTTCTCCACAACCTCTCCAACACTTGTATTACTTGCCGTGTTGATAATAGCCATTCTAATATGTTTGAGGTAGTATCTGACTTTTAACTGTCCCCATACTTCTGGCTTTTCCACAATGTTAAATAGTTGGAATCATACAGTACATATATAGTCTTTTTAGATTGACTACTGTCACATAATTTAAAATTACTCATTGTATTTCCATGGTTTGATAGTTCATTTCTTTTAAGCACTGAATGTTCCATTGTCTGGATGTACTACAGTTTATCTATTCACCTACAAAGGGACAGCTTAGTTGCTTCCAAGTTTTGAAATTATGAGTAAAGCTATTATAAACATATATGTGCAGGTTTTTGTGGTAACAAAGTTTTCAACTCTTTTGGGTAATACCAAGGAGTGTGCTTTCTGGATTATACAGTACAAGAATGCTAAGTTTTGTAAGCAACTGCCAAACTTTCTTCCAAAGGGGATGCTACTTTTTGCATTCCCACCAGCAATGAATATGACGGTATTGTTAGAAGTAATGTTGAGTGAGACACTGGATGTGAATAGGGCATTTCTGTAAGCCTATAGATGGTGATGCTGGAGAGAGAATTGAGGACTACAAAGAAAAATCTCATATCCAGAATAAACTTTTAATCCCATATGGAAAAATGAGGAAAACAAATTCTACCTCACAAGGATGGTGATTTATAAAGAACTACATTTACCACAGTATATGTTCTATATAATCTACATTACATGTATATAATGAAATATTACAGCTTTAAAAGAAGGAAGTCCTATTATTTGGGATAACATAGATGAACATAGAGGACATTGTGCGAAGTGTAGTAAGATAGAAAGAGAAAAACAAATACTTCCATGATCTCACTTATATGTGAAATCATAAAAACAAACTTACAGAAACAGAGAAAAAAAGTGGCTGCCAGAAACTGGGGGCTGGGGAAAATAGGAGGAGGTTAGTAAAAGGCTACAAACTTTGTTTTGAAATGAGTACTGAGATTCTAACATATAACATGGGGCTAGAGTAGATAACACTCTTTTATAATTAAAATTGCTAAGATAGTAGAACATAAATTTTTTTTGCTCCACCCCCCAAAAAAGTAAATATGTGAGGTGATGAATGTGTTTAATTAATTCGGTGGGGGAAATCCTGTAACAATGTGTGAGTACATCAAATCATCACATTGTACACTTTATGTAACTTATAATTTTATTTGTCAATTGTACCATAATAAAGTTGAAAAAAATGTCAAGCAAGCACAAGCTCATTTAGATCATGATTCAAATGTCAAGTACCTAAAATTATTTTTTACAAAAATGAGGTTCGACCTTTGAGCCCAGGAGTTACTATAATAACCAGTCTAAGGGAATAGTGATCAATCAGAGGGGATATCAAGGCACCAGGATCTTCAGCCTTTATAAGCCATTGGGAAGAGGAACCCAGTGGGACCCTTTCCCCCTCCCTACTTGGGAGTCAGTTCTGTGGGACTCTTCCCCTTCCTACGTGGGAGTCTGTACTTGTTCTTCAATAAATTTTACCTTTGCTATAAAAAATGCAGAAATTTGAACAGAATCAAAGTCTTAGATAACATTGAGTAAATATTACTATGTTCAAAATAAACTAACAAACAAAATAGAAACCAACTCATTGATAAAGAACAGACTGACAGCTGGCTGTCAGAGGGGAGAGGGGTTGCAAAGGCTGGGTGAAAAAGGTGAAAGGGTTATGAAAAAAAACAAACAAACCAATAAAAATCCTCAGTAGACTCAGAAAGCAGTATGGTGATTACTAGATGGGAATAGGGGCCGGGGTAGGTTGAAGAGGGTGTAAGCAGGATAAATGGTGATGGAAGGAGACTTGACTTGGGGTGGTGAATACACAATACAATATGCAGATGATGTGTTATAGAATTGTGTACCTGAAACCTATATAATTTTTATTAAACAATGTCACCCCAATAAATAGAAAAAAATATATAGTTAGACTCAAATAGAAAATCATTGCCATGTTCAGTAACATAACTTTATTGAGAATGTGTTTTGCTTAATTTGTTTTTGTCATGCATTAATATTTCAATATTTATGAGCAAAATAAAATCATATCTATGATTTGTATTAGGAACAAAACAGCAAAATAATTATTACAATTGAATTAATAGAAGAAAGATTTTAAAAAGTGATAACTGGGGAGACTAGAAGATATCTGCCAATGGGAAGGCAGGCTGCAAGATAGTGTGTGAGTGAGAGAACGAAAGGAGAAAGTGTAAACGTGTGGGGAGTGTCTTATTTGTGAATGAGGAACAGCTATATTCCAAGGGACTCTTGGGGACTGCCAGACCAGGCTCCCCTAACTGGGCAGCCCCTAATGCTGCTGAAATCTCTCCTGGAGCAGATAGCTCTGCCTCAGAGACTGCATCATCTTGAAGGAGAGAGTGGCTGTGATCGGAAGCCTAGGGAAGAACTCGGATACCTTCTGGGACCCTACAACCACAACATCCAGGTACCAGCTGAGAACCCACAAATACCAGGTCTCAAGCAGTGTGAATAAACAGATGTGGACAAGCCCTGCACCTTCTCACAGAAAGGTCAGATATCACCTAGAGCAGTGGTTCTCAACCTTCCTAATGCCGCGACCCTTTAATACAGTTCCTCATGTTGTGGTGACCCCCAACTATAAAATTATTTTTGTTGCTACTTCATAACTGTAATTTTGCTACTGTTCTGAATCTTAATGTAAATATCTGATATGCAGGATGTATTTTCATTGTTACAAATTGAACATAATAAAAGCATAGTGATTAATCACAAAAACAATATGTAATTATATATTGTGAAATATTTATTTCTAATTACAAATAAATGAAATTTTGTCTTGAAGCATTGTATAGCATGGGTAACAGTCTTAATATAACAACAGTAAACTACATTGCTACATTTTGCCACAGTATGTGTAAAAAGCCAACGTCAGTGCGAAGGTTGAGATTGCTTCTTTCTCACCAGATCAGAAATTCTAGGGGCAGTCTTTTCAAGAGCACAACGAAGATCATCTTCCACAACAAGTCTACTTCTGTATTTAGACTTGATAACAAACAAGCCGGAAAACCCTGTTTCACAAAGATATGTTGTTGGAAATGGAAGAAGAAGGTGCAACACAGTCTCAGACAGAACAGGATATGACTGCAAACACTTGATCCAGAATTTTGTAACTGGCATTGTAGAGAAATCAGTTCTTGCTGCATCGCTGTTAATAAGTTCAATGAACTCCTCTTGTGCTGTCTCAGGAACATCTTCAACTTTGACTGTGAATGGGCTTCTGGCAAGTGCAAATGAGGTGTCAGGTAGATTTGGAAAGTATGATGAAATTTTGTCTGCAATCATGTGCAAGTGTTCTTTCACAGAAATTACCATCATAATCCTTTTGTCTGGTTCAATGCCATGTTCCTCAAAGAAAGCAGATAAGGTAGGCAACATGTAAATTTTATTTTCATCCAATTTTTTTTGCCAAAGCTGAAGTTTCATTTGCAATGATCGGATCTTTTCAAACAAATTGAGGCATGTTGCATTTGTTCCTTGCAGTGATAAATTTAACTCCTTCAAGATGGCAAAGATGTCAACCAAGTAAGCTATTTTCTGCAGTTCACTTTAATCACTGAAAAGTGCTTCGAACTGCAGTCTTGCTTTCTGATTAAAAAATGTTTTGAGTTCATCACGAAGCTCAAAGACACGTTTTAAAATTTTTCCTCTCGACAACCATCTCACTTCAGTGTGAAATAGCAGAGCATTGTTCAGCGTATCCAACTCGTTGCATAGTTGCAAAAACAGTCGACTGTTTAAAGTGCTCGCCTTTACAAAATTGACAGAACTTATGACACTTTTCATTACTTCTTGTAACTCTTGTGGCAGTGTCTTCATTGCTAATATTTGCGAATGAATCATACAGTGAGTTCCAATGACTTTTGGTGACTCAGTCAGTACCAAACGTTGAAATCCAGATCGACATCCTAGCATAGCTGGAGCACCATCTGTGCAAACACCACAAACATTTTCCCAAGAGATCTTATGCTCTTTCAGAAATGAACCAACTGTGTCAAATACATCACGTGCAGTAGTTGTCATTTCAGGAGGTTTGCAAAAAAGAAACTCATCTTTAAAGTCGCCATCATTAATATACCTCACGTAAACCAGTAACTGTGAACAGTTTGCAACATCTGTAGATTCATCAAGCTGGATACTAAATATTGAAAGTGGAATGGATTTAATTTCCTGGATTACCTGATCAAGAATATCAGTGGACATGTCATCTATTCTTCTGCGGACAGTGTCGTTAGATAAGGAAATTGCACTCAATTTCGTAACAAATTCATCTCCGATCATAACTTGAACAATGTCTTTGGCCACTGGCAACAGTAAATCCTCATCAATGGTGTAAGGTTTCATAGCTCTGGCGATTCTGAGTGCCACCAAGTATGAAGCTTCAATGGCTGCTATTTTGTTTGTGGTACTTGCCACCAGTGTCAAGTCTGGCTTTCTTGAGTCCATCAGCTTTGCTTCTAAAATAGTTGGTATCCTTGCCAGCAAAGCTTGGATGCTTGCTATCAAAATGGCGTTTTAGTTTGTTTGGCTTCATAGATTCTGCTGATAGAACTTCACAACAAATAACACATTGCAGTTTCTCAGTTCCTGCTGTAATTATTGAGGTAAAACCATACTGTAAAAAATCCTCACTATATTTTCTTAACGTTCTTCTCTACACGATACATTGTCATGGGATGGTTTGTTAATGAAAATAATATATAACAATAGCTTTAATAATACAAAAGATGATACATAGCATAGTTCAGTCAATACAGTTCATTAAAGTTTCCTATGATTTACCATACTCTGTGTTTTTGTTTTTTTCCATACCTGTTACTATCACAAGGGGGCAGTATTCACATCAACCTCGGCTGAATATAAAAAGACCGATCAGCATCCAGATTAAGTTCCCATAGTACAGATTTTTTTTTTTTGCAGTTGATGATTTTACAGTACATGATTTTACGTTTACCCAGTAATTATAATTCATGAAGTGTCATTTTACCTCCAATACTGCTGCTTTCAACACAGTAGCTGCTTTTAACAGAGTAGCTGTTTTCAACACAGCAGCTGCTTTCTACACAGTAGCTGCTCTCTACACAGTAGCTGCTCTCTACACATGTGTGACTGGTCCACATAAGTACATTATGGCTCCAGCCCTGTCACATACACCTGTATTTGTACGGGGTGTATGCGATGGGGTTGGCGCAATGATGTCATCATGCCGGGTACTCGTATGTAGGCATATCTGCATGTGGGCGGACCAGCCTGAAGACGGATAGAGGAGCAGTGTCTTGGTTCCTAAGACCATTGGAAATATGTGTTTTCCGATGGTCTTAGGCGACCCCTGTGAAAGGGTCATTCAACCCACAAAGGGGTCGCGACCCACAGATTGAGACCACTGGCCTAGAGAAAGGTAAGGTCTGCAAACCAGGATGGAGAGAGAAACACACGCAGCAGGATCTAGAGTTTCAAAGGAAGTCTGCACCCCACAAAATCTGCAACCATTGGGGTCAGCATAGCCTGGGGTCCACAGGGCTGCTGGCAGAAGGGAACTCTAGAAATCAACCCATAGCTGGGCTGGGCACAGAAAAGCAGCCTGAAGTTCTACCAGTATGCCGGCTTCACAGTGCCAAGGGAAAAAGACATGCACAGAGATGCACGCAGTGTTGGGGGGAAAAGTTGCAAGTCCACACGCTTACTCTGGCTTTGTTTTCTCTTTAAATCCTTGCTTTTGATTACTAAGCCCAGTACATAGGATCTCCCAATTAAAAACACTCTCAGGGACTGCAGGGGAAAGTTGTTTTTGTAGAATCTGGTGATCAGAGAGGGTAGAAACTATCAGAAAACCAGCTCTGGGGCAGTCCATTACCCCAACCCAGTATTAAATGTGGCAGGGAAAACAAAAACTAAATACTGGGTAGAGAGGACTTATAGCCCCGATGTCAATACAGAAACACTGCCAACCCAGGGGTTGAATCACAAATTGATTCTTGTATAAATACAACTAAAGGCAGACTGAGAAATAAAGAAATACAGCCTGCTTGAAAACACGATTGTGGCTTACGACACAGAGGAGCGGTGGAACTCAGGGAACTTCAATACTGTCCTGACTACCTGACAGGAAACAGGTGTGCCAAACAGAACAGCAGAGGAAGTAAATGACCTTCACTACAGCACATTTTCATTTTTTTATCTTTTACTTAAGAAACTAATTTTTTTCCTTTCTTTCTCACTTGATTTGACACTTTAATTATTATATTTCTATTTTTAATTAGTATTATTACTACAATTATTTTACCTTTTTTAAAGTTTCATTTTATTTTTTCTTTATTTTATTTTATTTTGGGATTAGTGTCCTATATTCTAGTTTCATTTTTCCTTTAGCATCATTTTACTCTATCTCAACTTTACCTTTATGCCAACACTCTCTTCTTAACTTTTCCCCTTTTGTTGTCCTGTTTATCTTATCCTATTCTTGATTTATATTTTCCCTATTCTTCTTTGTAACCCCTGTTAAAAATTCATCCTACTTATATATCTTATTTCCGCTCCCCTACTCCAAGTCCATGCACACTTCTCTCTTCTCTTTCTTCACTATCCAATTCTTTCTCTCTCTTCCATTTTTTCTTTTTCTTGTTTTATGTTATTTGTTTTATTTTGTTTTGCCATTCTTTCTCTCTGTCCTATTGTTGTTGTTTGTTTGATTGTTGATTAGTTTGGTTTTTTTGTTTGTTTCTGTGATTGTTTCTCTTTTTTTTTTGCTTCTGTTTTCTTCTGTTTTTCCTCTCTTCGCTTGTTATTAGTTATTGTTTGTAGTTTGCATTCATTGCTGGGTGTTTGTTATTTGTATTTTCTTGGATTAGTTGTTGTTCTATTGGAGTTTTCTCCCCATATAAATAGTTTTTTCCCTTCTTTTTTATTTTCTCTCTTTTCTTTCTTACTTTTTTGCCTTTTCTCAATATCATTTTTGTGCTCTCTTTTTTTTCCCCTAATTCACTTTTCTCTGGTGGTCATATTTATTTGGGGTTATTAGTATCATGAATACATTTGTGTTCAGTGCCTTGTGTGTTGTGCCTTGTTGTGTTGTATGTTGTGTCTTTAAGTCAACACATGAGATAGAGAGCAACATAACCAGACACCCACAGAGGAGCAACCATGGAGAGACAAAGAAATAGCCCACATACGAAAGAAAAGGAGGCATCAACAGAAAGGGAAGTAAACAAAATGGATGCAAGCAATATGTAGAGAAAGAATTCAGATAAATGGTCATAAGGTTGCTGAAAAGGTTGGAAGACAAATTCAACAATATGTGTAAAAACCAAGAGGAAAAAAGGAAGAACCAAGAAGAAATGAAAAATGACATCGCTGCCATAAAAAACTCAATAGAAAGCATCAACAGTAAACTAGAAGAAGCAAAAGACTACATCAGTGAGCTAGAAGACAAGGTAGAAAAAAATACCCAAGAAAAGCAGCATCTAGAAAAATAACTTAAAAAAAAAAAACAGGAGGAGAGCCTAAGGGAACTTTGGGACAACACAAAACAAAACAATATCGGCATATTAGGGGGCCCAGAAAGAGAGGAAAATAAGAAAGGAATAGAAAACCTGCTTGAAGAAATAATGACAGAAAACTTCCCTGATATAGGGAAGAAAAAACTCACACAAGACCAAGAAGCTCACAGAATCCTAAACAAAATGAACCATAAAAGACTGATGCCAAGGCACATTATAATTAAATTGGCAAATGACAACGACAAAGTAAGAAACTTAAAAGCAGCCATAGAGAGACAGAAAGTTACCTACAAAGGATCCCCCATCAGACCAGTGACTGATTTCTCAACAGAAACTCATCAGGCCAGAAGGGAATGGAATGAAATACACAAAGTCATGCAAAGGAAGGGTCTGAATCCAAGAATACTGTAACCAGCAAGAGGCTATCAATCAAAATTTAGGGTGAAATCAAGAGTTTCACAGACAGAAAAAGACTAAGGGAGTTTATTATCACCAAACCAGCAATAAAAGAAATGCTAAAGGTTTTGCTGTAAAAAGAAGAAATAGGAAGCAAAGAAGGAACACAGGCATAAAGAATAAAAATGGTGACAAACAAGTACCTATAAATAATAACTCTTAATATAAGTGGATTAAATGCCCCAATCAAAAGACATAGGGTAGCTGAGTGAATAAGAAAATATGACCCATATATCTGCTGTCTACAGGAAACCCAACTCATAACAAAGGACTCACACAGACTGATGGTGAAGTAATGGAAAAAGGTTTTTCAGGAGAATGGAAATGAATAAAAAACACATTGGGGTAACAATACTTATATCTGACAAATTAGACCTCAAAGTGAAGGCCATAACAAAAGTTAAGGAAGGCCACTTCATAATACTAAAGGGATCAATTGAACAAGAAGATACCTCTAGTAAACATATATGCACCCAATACAGGAGCACCCAAATACATAAAAAAACTTCTGGAGGATATCAAGGGAGAGATTGACAGCAATACAGTCATAGTAGGGGACTTTAATACCCCACTAACACCACTGGACAAATCCTTTAAACAAAACATCAGCAAAGAAATATCAATTCTAAATGACTCACAAGATCAGATGGAATTAATTGATATCTTAAGAACATTTCACCCCAAAGCTACATTCTTCTCAAGTGCACATGAGTCATTTTTAAAGATAGACCATAAATTGGGACACAGACAAAGTCTCTTCAAATTCAAGAAGATAGACATCATATCAAGCATCTGCTTAGATCACAATGGCATAAAACTAGAAATCAACTACAATAAAAACAATAAAAATAAATCAAAGACCTGGTGGCTAAATAGCATGCTATTAAACAATGACTGGGTTACCAAAGGGATCAAAGAAGAAATAAAAAACATTAAGGCAAAAAACAACAATGAAAACACAACAATCCAAAATCTATTGGACACAGTGAAAGCAGTCTTGAGAGGGAAGTTCATAGTTCTACACACCTAGTCCAAAAAACAAGAAACAATGGTAATAAATTATCTAACCCTACAACTCAAAGAGTTAGAAAGAGATCAACAAGAAAAGTCCAGCGTAGGCAGAAGGAAGGAAATAATAAAGATCAGAGCAGAGATAAACAACATAAAGACAAAAAAAAAAACAAACAAACAAACAAAAAAAACAAAAAAAAAAACCCACAATATAAAAGATCAACAAAACCAAGAGCTGGTCCTTAGAATGGATAATCAAGATAGATGAACCTCTATCCAGGCTCACCAAGAAGCAAAGAGAGAGGACCCAAATAGACAAAATCAGAAATGAAAGAGGTGAAGTGAGAATTTATTCTACAGATACACAAACAATTAGAAAAAATACTATGAACATCTCTATTCCAATAAAAGGGACAACCTAGATGAAATGGACATATTCTTAGGAAAATACAACCTCCCAATACTCAACCAAGAAGAATAAAAAAATCTGAATAGGCTGATAATTACCGAAGAAATTAAAAGAGTGATAAAAAAATCTTCCAGTAAACAAAAGCCCTGGTCCTGATGGCTTTACAAGGGAGTTGTACCAAGCATTCAAATAAGAACTAAAAGCTATCCTCCTCAGACTATTCCAAAAAATTCACAAGGAAGGAAAACTCCCAAGCTCTTTCTATGAACCCAGCATTACCCTAATCCCAAAACCAGATAAAGATATCACAGAAATAAAAAACTACAGGCCAATATCCTTGATGAACATAGTGCTAAAATCCTCAAAAAAATTCAAGCAAATTGGATTCAGCAATACATTAGAAAGATCATACACCATGACCAAATGGGATTTATTTCATGGATGCAAGGATGATACAATATCTGCAAATCAATAAACGTGATACATCACATAAACAAACTGTGAGACAAAAATCACATAATCATATCAACAGATGCAGAAAAAGCATTTGACAAAATCCAACACCCTTTCTTGATAAAAACTCTCAGCAAAGTGGGAATAGAGGGATCATACCTCAACATAATAAATGCCCTATATAACAAACCTATAGCCAACATCATACTCAATGGGCAAAAACTAAACTCACTTCCCCTAAGAACAGGAACAAGACAAGGATGCCTGCTTTCACCAATACTGTTTGACATAGTTCTATATATCACTATATAGCCATAGTGATAAGACAAGAAGAAGAAATAAAAGTCATCCAAATTGGAAAAGAAGTAAAACTGGCCTTATTCGCAGATGACATGATACTATATATCGAAAACCTTAGACTCCATAAAAAAACTGTTAGACCTAATAAATGAATTCGGCAATGTAGTAGGATAGAAAATTAACATCCAGAAATCTATGGCATTTTTATACAGCAATGATGAAGTCACCAAAAAAGAAATGAAAAAAAAAATCCCATTTACCATTGCACTCAAAAATTAAGATACCGAGGAATAAACTTAACTAAGGACGTAAAAGACCTGTATGGGGAAAACTACAGGACATTGAAAAAAAGATAGAGGAAGACATAAACAAATGGAAGAATATACCACGTTCATGGATTGGTAGAATCAACATCATTAAAATGTCCATACTACCTAAACAATCCATAGATTCAATGAAATACCTATTAAAATATCAATAGCATAATTCAAAGATCTAGAACAAACTATCCAAAAATTAATCTGTAATAAAAAAGATCCAGAATAGCCACAGCTTATCCTGAGAAAGAAGAACAAATTTGGAGGGTTCACAATACCAAATATCAAGCTATATTACCAAGCCACGGTTCTCAAAACTGCCTGGTACTGGCACAAGAACAGACATATAGAACAATGGAACAGAATAGAGAACTCAGAAATTGACCCAAGCCATTATACTCAATTAATATTTGACAAAGGAGGCAAGAATACACAATAGAGTAAAAACAGTCTCTTTAATAAATGATGCTTTAAGAAATTTGGTAAGATACATGCAAAAAAATGAAACTAGATCACCAATTTACATCATACACCCAAAAAAACCTCAAAATGGCTAAAGGACTTGAATGTAAGATGGGAAACCATAAAAATCCTACACAAGCCTCCATAGGCAGCAAAACTACAGACATATGTCATAGCAATATCTTTACAGACACAGATCCTTGGGCAAGAGAGACTAAGGAGAAAATAAACAAATGGGACTATAACAAAATAAAAAAGCTTCTGCACAGCAAAAGAAACCATCAACAAAACAACAATAAAGCCCAGTGCATGGGAGAATATATTTGCCAATATCATCTCTGATAAGGGTTTAATCTCCAGCATTTATGGGGAACGCATCCAACTTAACAAAAGGAAGATAAACAATCCAATCAAAAAATGGGCAAAGGACCTACATAGACACTTTTTGAAAGAGGACATTCAGAAGGCCAAGAGACATATGAAAACATGCTCAAAGTCACTAATCATCCCAGAGATGCAAATCAAAACAACAATGAGGTACCACCTCACACCTGTCAGAATGTCTATCATCAACAAATCCACAAATGACAAGTTCAGGAGAGGATGTGGAGAAAAAGGAACCCTGGTGCACTGCTGGTGGGAATGCAGACTGGTGCAGCCATTGTGGAAAACGGTATAGCATTTCCTCAAAAATTTAAAAATGAAACTGCCATTTGCCCCAGTAATCCCACTTCTAGGAATATATCCCAAGAAAACAGAAACACTGATCAGAAAGGATATATGCACCCCTATGTTCATAGCAGCACAATTTATAATAGCTAATATTTGGAAACAGCCTAAATGCCCATCAGCAGATGAGTGGAGTACAAAAGTATAGGACATGTACACAATGGAATACTACGCTGCTATAAAAAAGAAGGAATTCTTACTATTTGCAGCAGCATGGATGTAACTGGAGAGCATTATGCTAAGTGAAATAAGCCAGTCAGTGGAAGAAAAATATCACATGATCTCACTCATTTATGGATAATAAAGAACATTATAACCTGAGGAACAAAAAGATAGATACAGAGGCAGAGAAGCATAGAACAGACTGTCAAATTACAGCAGGAAGGCTGGGGAGGGTTGAGGGGGAGGTAAGAGATTAACCAAAGGACTTATATGCATACATATAAGCATAACCAATGGACGCAAGACACTGGGGCAGGGGGGTGAGGGCATGTGCCAGGGGGTAGGGGAAGCCAGGGAAAGGTCAATGGGGAAAAAAAAGGAGACATATGTACTACTATTTGTAATACTTTAAACAATAAAATAAAATTAAAAAATTAATTAATTAATTAATTAAAAAAGTGATAATTATGAAAGCTGAATGATTAAGGTTGATTATACTAATCTCTAATTTAAAAACATATGAAATATATAAAATGTAATAGAAATTTACAAATTATTAATAAAAAATGTAATCAGGAATCTTTTCTCTAAGCTACCCATTGATAATGATAGGATCCAGTTTAACATGGATCCTCCAAACTACAGGATTATATAATGTTCAGGCAAGTAAATAAACATTTAGGAAGGCCTATGGGAAAAGCAATTAGAAATAAAAGTTTATAAAAATTACAAAATGACAATGTTAATGGAATATACAATACCTTTATATATAGATTTTTGATTGATTGAGGTTATTTATTGGCTAAACAATTTGTGAACAGAAAACTAATGAAAGTATTCCTGAATGTGCGCTACATAACCATTGTATGTCAATTTTTGTTATGGAATCCATACTTTGACCTAACATATACCCATAAATCTACAGTGTCTTCTCTGCATTATATTTGTCCAACTCCTGCCCTTCTCAAGCTTAGTACCCACAGCCTCAATGAAGAATTTCCTGACCAGTATAATTAAATTATTCTCCATTTTCTTTGACAAACTTATACAAATAATTATATTATCATTTAATTACATATTGCCATATGTTATTCTAATACTTTGTGCATTATGTTTCTCTCCTCCTATAAGAACCATAACGTTAGTGTTTAATTTGTATTGCTAGATTTGTGTTAAAATTGTGTGTACATTAGTGTTTTTTTTTCTTTAGACAAGAGTTCCTATGCATTTATTTGAATCCATCTTCTTTATTATTTATCCTTATATTAGTTTTTCTATCAATGTTTACTCAGGCAGTAATTTTCAACAATTTAAAAGAAAGGAAACCAAAATATACTGAACCCTAACATTCCAAGCATTACGCTAGTTTCTTATTATACCTAAGTATTATTACATAATTTCTCCAAGTTTAGAGAAAAAAATGTTGAGGAAATTAATGTAATTTTCTCAGTGTTCTTAATAAATGATAAAGTTTTATCTGAACTCAATGTTTGAATGACTAAGTTTTTTAATATTGTTTTTGTTATCTTTGTATGTGTGGAAATAAAAATAACACAAAAATAGAGGAATATTAATAATGGAAAAACTTGGTGGTGTGAAATTCTTTTCTTACCCATATAATAAAAGGCTAATATTCAAATTGTCCCCTCAACTGGGAGTTCAACCAGGGGGTGGGGCCAGCCAACCGCCCACAGTCCCTCCCCCCAGCCGGCCCAGCCTAATCGGACCAATCAGGGCAGGCCGGCCAGACCCCCACCTGTTCATGAATTTGTGCACCAGGCCTCTAGTTTAAAAATAATGTTCTGTCTGTTCACTTTTCACACAAATTTATTTTTTATCTTTAAGATTATACTTCTTCCTTAGTCACTTTCTCTCTAAATCCTAGTGGCCACCTTATCCATGTCAGTTCTCTAACCTTGTGCCTGGATTAGTGATACACCACAGGAACATATGAGTATGAATTATTTTTTCATTTTTAATTTAAAAATGTAGTTATACTCAAACCCTAAGAGATTATCACTCTTGTACTAAGACCCAGAACAGTGTGTATAACACCTCTATTTTCTCTTTGTATAACGTGTCCACTAAATTGTCTGTGATATTATCACTCATTTTAAAATGTCTCTGTAAGAAAGCATCTTGGGTTTCCTTACCAGCAGGAAAACAAAAAATGTGTGACATGAAAAATAAATTTGCTTCATGAAAGAGACAGAGCACCACCTAGATTTTCTTCTGGAATTCCCGGAATAATCAGAGTAAGGAACTTGTAGCAGTCCAAGAAATGCATCCAACCTCTTTGTTCCTCTTCTGCCAAACCCACTTTACCTTTGACAGAAAGATATGCTATCTGCTCTGTTACTTTCCCCTTCCTGGGTTCATTAGGGATGGGCTGTTACTATTCCCTCTGCTTTCCTTTGCTTTCTTATGTGCTCAGTACTGCTGGCCCCATATAAGGCAGGATTACTGCTATTAAATGGACAATGTGATAACAGACCAGGAGAAATGACAGGATATAACTTGAAAAAAGGAGACAATGTTCCTCTAGGCATATTGTTTTATTTTCTATTGAGAAGCTTCAGAAGCTTGGTTATAGTTTCTCTTCTACCATGTCTCATTCATTACTTCCTACAGTTTCTCCATTACATTTGCTTTCCTTCACCCCATTTTTTTCTTGCGATTATCAGATATTTTTTTCTTGCAATTATTAGAAGCCTGTGGTTTTCCTTCATCTTTTGCAATGCTTCAAACCAAAACCTGAAGCTGAAAAGAAATAATTCATCATGCCCCTTAAAATCAGCCCACACTAAAATAATATCATCCCGTAATTGTAGGAGAGACATGAAAGAATGGCACATAACTAAAACATAGCTTTGATTATCAGTGTAATCACAGTTTTGAAAATGCATCTGACAAATTGAACATACCCTTCCCCAAGCGTCAGAACACATGGAGTGGCCTTTGGTTTCAACAGAACATTGAACTCTGAATTTTTAGAGAAGACATATTGCAAGATCAGTGGGTTTTTTTTAATCTTGATTTTTTATTTGTATTTATTTATTTTTTAAAATGTGTCTTTATTGTTTAAAGTATTAGAGATGTCCCCTTTTTTTACCCATTTATCCCCTCCACCCTGCACCTGCCCATCCAAGGCCTTCACCACACTATTGTCTGTGTCCATGGGCTGGCTATGCATATATGCATAAAAATTCCCAGGTTAATCTCTCCTCACCACCCCAGGCTTCCCTCTGAGATTCAACAGTCTGTTCCATGCTTCTATGCCTTTGTATATATTTTGTACATCAGTTTATTCTGTTCATTACATTCCAGTATGAGTGAGATCATGTGATACTTGTCTTTCTCTGACTGGCTTATTTTTCTCAGCAATAATACTCTCCAGGTGCCTCCATGCTGTCTCAAATGGTAAGAGATCCTCCATTTATAAAGCTGCATAGTATTCCATGGTGTAAATGTACCACAGCTATTTTATTCACACATCTTCTGATGGGCACTTGGGCTATTTCCAGATCTTAGCTATTGTAAATTGTTCTGCTATGAACATATATTCTTTCTGATTGGTGTTTTGGGTTTCTTAGTATAAATTCCTAGAAGTGGGATCACTGGGTCAAATGGCAGTTCTATATTAACTTTTTTAGGAAACTCCATACTGTTTTCCATAATGGCTGCACCAGTCTGCATTCCCACCAGCAGCATCCTAGGGTTCCTTTTCTTGACATCCTCACTAGCACTTGTCATTTGCTGATATGTTGATGATAACCATTCTGGCAGGTGTGAGGTGATATCTCATGGTTGTTTTAATTTGTATTTGTCTGATTAGTAACTTTGAGATTTTTCATATCTCTTGGCCATCTGTATGTCTACTTTGGATAAGTGCCTATTTAGGTCCTTTGCCTATTTTTTCATTGGACTGTCTGTAGTCCTTTTGTTAATCTTTATACTTATGTGAGTAATTATTTAAGTCCATTTACAAAAAATATTCTCCAACTACCTTATCAAACACATGATTGTTTCACTCAAAACCACCCTTCTTTATTATTCCCAATACATCAAGGCTTATTAGGTGCAGGATTGTGCTTGAAGCAGATACAATGAGTTAGTTTCCTTATATTACCCTCAACATGTAGAAAATGCTTAAAACATAGTAGAGTTTAGTAAATATTAAATTAATGCATATTACCCATGTGAGCTTTAGTGAATTTTCAATTTGTTATGTAGTTAGAAATGTATATTAAGATCTGGAAAGTAAAGATAGTTAGTGAAATTAGCACTTTGTGGACCCTTCTGCATCATGTTTTGATTTTCAATATGTATTCCATTTCTGTTTTCTGTATAGTGACTATAACACTAACAAACTAAGGCATGTGTTCTATAAGTCATATAAATTTTGCCCTGGCTATTTAATGCCCTTTGACTTCTGTTTTTTGTCTCTTTTATTAGACTTTTGTGTATTGAAAACAGATGACTTGTCTAACTCATAGTTTTATTCTCTCCATCACCTAGTTTCATGCAATGTACAAGGAAGACACTGAATACTTATTGACAGAATGTATGCATTAAAAAATTAAGTAAATATGTTGTCAAATTTTCTGCTAATCTGAAAAAGAAATCTTTACTATGGTTGGATGTTTGATATTGTAGTATATTATAGTAAAAATCTCTAACATTATTGAAATAAATGCTAATTATATCTTAAGCATTAGTGCCCCAAATAATCCACTGATGGTTAGCTTTCTGATATGCCATTCAGACTCAAGTTATATACAAAAATAATCTATTTTACTAGTATATATTTACTAGAGGCCTGGTGCATGACATTTGTGTACTGGGGGAGAAGGGGTTCGTTATCCCGGCCTGCACTCTCTCACAGTCCGGGACCCCTTGGGGGATGTCCAACTGCCCAGAAGTGGGCCTAAGCCTGCAGTCAGATATCCCCCGAGGGGTCTTGGCACTGCTTTGGAGGCGGGAGAGGTTCCCACTACCGCAGCTGCTCTCGCTAGCCGTGAGCCCTGCTTCTGGCTGAACGGTGCCTGTGGGTGCGCACTGACCACCAGGGGGCAGCTCCTGCATTGAGCATCTGCTCCTGGTGGTCAGTGTGTGTCATAGCGACCAATCATTCTGCCATTCCGTCGATTTGCATATTAGCCTTTAATTATATAGGATAACCCTATAAAGATATTTTCATTATTACTTGAACTTTTTAGGATTTTCTCTTATACTCATATTTTATCTTTGCAGGATGAAAAAAAAACATTGCTTTTTTTATTATTATTATTAAATATCTGTGTGAAAAAATAAGAGACTCTTCCTCCTCATCTATGTTTTAATTTCAAAGTCCTTTAAAGTCTTTATAAATATATAAATAATTGTGTACCATATTATTCTTTGATTTACTTGCTCTGACATCATACATTCTTGTACTTCTTCCTAGAATTATAAAATGAGCTGAACAGTTCAAGATTCATTTTTCTTTATAAGCTGTCATTTTAGAAAATATCATAATGTGCCCAAATAAAAGAAATTTGAAACAAAGTGTTAATATTCTGCCTTTCAAGAGTAAAACTGCAGTATATCCATGAAACTGTTAAATTTGGAAAAACTTGGATACAGGAGAAACTTCTTTATATAAATTTAAAATCAGATCCAAAGGATATTTTGACTATGGTTTCTTTATTAGATTATATGAATGTATCAATAATAAATTTCCTGGGCATATTTAAAAAGTTAATATATAATTTAAATGCTAATATACTTAGGAGTGAAGCCTTAAAATGTTTGTAAATGGTTTAAAATAATTCAGCAAAAATTAAAGAGAGAAATGGAGCAAGAAGAAAAATGTGTGAATGTTAGCAAAACTATACATATACTTATTTTTCCATCTTCTTGGCAGATTTGAAAAATTTTAAAGTAAAATGCTGGGTGAAAAAGCTTAAATTATATACTAGAAAAATGTGTGAAAATGAGAACCACTGCTATAGAAACATTTACTAATTGTTTGCACATGACAGAATTTGTTAAAGTGCCACTGATATTTCTTATAATATGCATTTAATTAGCACAATATTGTTATCATCAACTGTAGCAGCAGGTTTTCTACAAACCTTGGGTATGGGTATCTTGCATTTTGTTAATATATTTTTCTGATATTGAAGAGCTACTGTTACACTGATCACTCTTCATAAACCCCCACTGTTTTTTACACAAATAAGTCCAAATAAACTTGGGATTCTATTATTTATATTAGACTGAGAATTCTCAGAGGGAAGGAGAAAGGGGAGGAGAAAGATTAACTAAAGAACTTATATGCGTATATGCAAAACCCATGTAAGCAGACAATAGTATGATGAAGGCCTGGGGATAGTGGACTGGGGTAGAGGGAGTTGATGGGGAAAAAGAGGCACATATGCAATACTTTCAACAATAAAGACAAATTTAAATAAATAAATAATGATAGCAAGTTTGGCACTGAAAAAAATAATAAAGCCAATAAGATCTTATATATATACTAGAGGCCCGGTGCACAAAAATCGTGCATGGGTAGGAATCCCTAGGCCTGGCCGGCAATCAGGGCCAATCTGTGCGGTGACCAGTGGGGTGGTCAGGGGGCCCACGCTGGCACCCGCCTTGGCCGGCCTGGGGCTGCCCACTCGCCGGCTGGCCCTGCTGCCCCCCGCTGCCACCACCAGTCGCCTCCCTCTGTTGGGCGACCAGCGGTGTGATGGGGGGGCCCCCGCTGGCACCTACCTGGTGCCTGTGGGCTGAGGGCAGCTCCTGCATTGAGCGTCTGCCCCTGTTGGTCAGTGTACATCATAGTGACTGGTCGTTCCACTGTTTGGTCAATTGGCATATTAGCCTTTTATTATATAGGACGAAAGGCCTGGTGTACAAAATCCGTGCACTTGGGAGGGGGAGGGTCTTTCAGCCCAGCCTGTGCCCTCTTGCAGTTCAGGAGCTCTTCGGGGATGTCTGACTGCTGCAGAAGCGGGAGAGGCTGCTGCAGAGGCAGGAGAGGCTCCCACCACCACCATTGCGCTCGCCAGCCGTGAGCCCAGCTTCTGGCTGAGCGGTGCTCCCCCTGTGGGAGAGCACTGACCACCTGGTGGTCAGTTCACGTCATTGCGCCTGGTCTTTCCGCTGTTTGGTTGATTTGCATAGTAGCCTTTTATTGGATATATATTGTTATACATTATATTATGTGCAGATGGATATTTTACATGTGGCCACATTACAATGAAAGCATGCAAATCTAGGAAATAAAAAAAATCAAGATTTTGCAAGTATTATTTTGGAGTAAAAAGGACAACTGAAATAATAGGGTGGTAATATTCTTTTATGCTTAGATGGAATCTAAAACCTAATATTCCAAAAAGTGTTGCAACATTTGTTGGTTGTTTATAGAGCCCTCTGTATATGGTATACATATTCAGAGGGAATCTCAGATGTCCGCTGTTGAATCTTAATGTTCAAATTTATAAGGCTTAGATAAAATGAATTCTTATTAAAAATTGTATTTCTAATGCCTTTAATCCTATGAACTATAGTAGGCATAGTAGATGTGTGTATATATATGTATATATATATACACACACACACACACGTATGTATTTATACATATATATGTGTGTATGTATCTAAATATATACACACATATACATATATGTATATATGTATATATATACTTGTTGTTAAGTGGACATTTTTATTAGAGATAAACTGAGCACATATTCCCTGAATGCCTACAATATGCTACATAGTTAAAGTATTTTTTTCCTATTTTCTCTGTATAACAGATCTGTGAAGTCTGTGTTATTCTCCCCATTTTCCAGTTGATAAAACTTAAACTAAAAAAGAAAGAATAGTTGACAGAAAATCTGATAGTACTTTAGCAGAGGTCCTAGCGATAAGGGATTTTTGGATTGGAACACTCAGTATTCCCCTGGGCAGGATGGTTCCCCAGATTCTTTGTCCAACGGAGTCCAAGAATGAATCCACAGATGGAAGATGATATAGCAAAGGTGGAAATTTATTGAAGAACAAGTACAGACTCCCACGTGTGGAAGGGGAAAGAATCTCACAGCACAGATTCCCACATGGGGACAGGGAAAGAGTCCCACCAAGTTCCTTTTTTCCCCAGTTTATACTGATAAAGGCTGCAGTTCCTGTGTCTTGATAACCCCTCTGATTGGTCAATATTGCATTTGATTTGGTCACTGTAGCAACTCCTGAGCTCAAAGGTCAAATATCACCTGAGACCTGTGAGACCCTCCTCCCTCATTGTTCTCCCATTTCCTCTGGGCTTTCTTCCTCCTTCTTTATTTTGTAAATATAGACCTTTTGTTGCTCCCAGTTGCCTTATTTTATGTAAATGTAGCTGTTGCTTCTCTCTTGTGTTATAGAAATGTACCTTCTCCCAGCTGGCTTGTCTTATTGAAATGTAACTTCTGCTCTGTAGCCCCCTGGTTTTCTTTCATGGTCCCTTAATTTTTAAAATTGCCTAAACCTGCCTATATCCCCTAAAAATTCCTATTTCACTAGGATTTAAATCTAGATATATATGCATGCAACAGAAATCCTATCTAATAAAAGGGTAATATGCAAATTAACTGTCACTCCATCACAAAGATGGTGGTGCCCATAGCCACAAGATGGCGGTGCTCAGTCCTCTCAGCCTTGCCGGAGTCTCCCAGTCCTGGGGGGCTGCCACTGAGAAAGGGCAGCGTGAGTGGCCTGGTGGAATGTTTGCTTTGTCACTTCAGTGATGGAGGGCCTCTGGGCAGCAGGCGCAGAGCACCTGCGGTGGGACGTTTGCTTCGTTGCCATGGCAACACCCCAGCCGTGGAGGACCTCTGGGGGATGGGGGGCTAGTCCAGCCCACAGCCTCCATGGTTGAGAGCAGGCCTGAGAGGAGACAGCGGGCCCACCTCCTGCGGAAGCAGCAGGGGTCCCTCCCGGCTCCAGCAGAAGCCACACAGCTCCCGTGGAAGCAGCACGGTTCCTGGCGGCACACTGCAGTTCCCACCAGTTCCCAGGGAAGCAGGGAGTGGCCTACTGCATGCAATATTGCGTGATGGGCTACTAGTTAAGGCATATATTTCCTATAGTTTCTACAATACCAACCCTTACTTTCTTCCAGATCCTAGTGTATCCACTGTTTTTACTTCACAATTAGTAATTCTTCTCTATATAGAACAGGAATAATTTAATGCACTTACTTCGAAATCATGTCAATAGATTCACTTATGTTCCAACTCATAGCATCTAACATAATTCTGGGCAAAGAACAGACATTAAATAAACAATAGTACTTGTTTCCATTGCTACTTCAGCACAAAAGGTGGTGGCACTTCTGATTATGTTTTAATATTATCCTTTTAGGAAGTTTTAGATATAATATGCCATCTCTTATTTTTAATAGCTCTGAAACTTAAATTTTTAAATATTAATTTGTCAGCCAATTCCCAATCAACAGGTATATATTGAGCAGCCTCAGGGTGCATTATCTGAATCTTCAACAGTAATTTCCATAAAAATGTAAATTTCTTTTAAAATAGATGTAATTATACTTGCTGGTCTAAACCTGCCTTTCCCCACAGATCAGCACTTTTCATATGTACTTATAGAGATTTTCATTTGAAATAACTGCATCACTTCTAAATCATGTTACCCTGATTCTCTGCTTGTCCTTGAGATTCCTTTATCATCCTCATCATTGTGTTGCATGTTCAGCCCTATTAGTTTTTAGCTTAATGCTCTGCAGTTTAGCTCGCTGATAAAAAGCTTTATTGTAGTGTTTTTAATACCTACAGCGCCTCTGTGATTTTGCACAAATTAATTGTTCTTTTGTAGCTATTTTAGCTTTTTAGTACTTCGAGGCTGTTACTGAGGAGATAGGCAAGAAGGGACTGTGGTTTACAACACTACAGCTTAATTTACATAGGCACTGTGAAGTGGAATGAGGAGGAAATTCAATTGAGGAAGAAAGAAAAAACCCTGCATGAGTGAAAAACATTTGTATTTGACCTGAATGATACAGCTTGAAAAACAACTTGAATGGAACTACCCAGATGATTGCTTTGGCTTTCACCTAAATTTATTTGAATAAAAACCCCATATTTATTTAAAAAGAAAAACAAACAAGATTTATGATCTTAAGCAACACTGGGTTTGAAGTAAAGGATGGGAAGTCATTTGTAATATCTGAGCATTTTTCAAAGTGATGAAGGAAATATCCTGGCCTAGGTGCCCCTCCATGTGCAAGGGGAAAGAGAGGGGGCCATCTTTTTCTATCACCTCTTTCATCCAGTGACTCTGAGGAACCCCTCCCACTCTCCCTCCTAGATTTCAGTGTCTCTGAAGCAGTCTTTTCAGATCTCACCAACTGTGTATTCACATCTTTCATGTCATCATAAGGAAACATATATTCACTCATGTGGAATGTTTTAATACTCTTTGCATAACATTAGTAATCTTTGCAATGTATTTTTAAATTAAACAAGCAAATCATTTAGGTCATTTAACTTTATGCTAGGGATAAAAGAATGAGTGAAAGAGGCACAACACCTGCCTTACAGGAGCTAACTATATAAATATAAAATCTAAGTTTAAAGATGCAGCTGTAAATTAAAATAGACAAAACTTACAGTATAAGTATTAATATCAATATAAAATATATGTTTAAATATTATGAAAGGTTATGAATGTGCAGTTTATGGAAGCAAGGAAAAAGTTAGGGTAAGACAACTTAAAGGTTAAGGTTGTGATTTCCTATGTGATTTGGAGGCAGATGAAATTAAAGAGGTTGCTAGACTATGGGTATGTTTCAGTAATAATTATTTTCCATTTACTTCATGTTTTGTATTATTTTTCTAGGGATTTTTTTTGAGGGGGGAATCTTAATATCCCAAATATGGCTGGGGCCAATCAAAGTTTAATTCCTATTTGGAGTTATCATCATGAGGACTAGGGTCTGAAGCATGATTGCTTCTTAGTTATCTTTAGTTTCTAGAATCTTGTAGCACCTGACACTGCCTCAATCACTTCCAGAATTAGCAAAGAAGGTGAAGGATGAAATGTTGTTGGAAAAGAGGAACAAAAAGTAGAATGAGAAAGAATGAAAGAAAGAGGAGAGGGAGATAGGAAAAAGAGGGAGTGTGAGAAGGTGGGAGGGAGAGAATGATAGATTGAAAGAGGAGAGAGAGAAACATGGAGAAAATTTATGGAAAATATTGTCAAGTGACAGGGTAGGGTTGACATGAATACTTCGATGTGGAGGAAGCCATGTTACCCAGTTTAAACTTAAGTGATATTACTGGCTCACTCTCCTTTTGGCTCTGCTTTCCCCAGATGCATCATTCTAAAGGAAAATGGCAGGAGAGCATGCTCACTGGGATGACCAGGAAATTAAAGAAAGAACAGCTGCCTAAATATCTGTGACTATTAAAAGCATTAATTTTAATGAGTACTTGCTCTGAGGAGGAAGACACTCTTTGATATTATTAATGGTTATCTACTCAATTTTTCTAGATCTGGACATGGGGAAAGTCTAATAAGTACTATGTAGTAGTTAATGTAGTGATTTTAAAATGGGTTTTGGGTGTGATGTGATTATGAATGTTATTTTTTCTTTTCAAACTATAAGATGCATTTTATTCCCTGAACATCCTATATAATAAAATCCTAATATGCAAATCGACTGAACGGTGTAACAACTGGTCACGGTGACACGCACTGACCCCCAGTGGGTAGACACTCATGCAGGAGCTGCCCCCTGGTGGTTAGTGTGCTCCCACGGGGGAGCACCTCTCAGCCAGAAGCCGGGCTCATGGCTGGCGAGCACAGCAGCAATGGTGGGAGCCTCCCTTGCCTCCACTGCAGGTGGGCGGTAAGAAGTGAGGGGTACCAGACTGCGAGAACCCCGGTCCCCTGAGTGGTCCCAGACTGCAAGAGGGCGCAGGCAGGGCTGAGGGACTCCGCCCCCCCCTCCCCGCCCCGCCCAGTGCAAGAATTTCCTGTACCAGGTCCTTAGTTATAATATGAAAATCCCTACATGTAGTTTTACAACTTTCAGAAAGTTTTGCATTCTCTAATATTCTGTATGCCATAATGATTATACTTATTCACCATTTTATTTCTATGAATTAATGGCAAAGATCAAATTAGTAAAATAAGATTGGGGATAGGCAATTTTTTTCTGTAACAGACCAGATATTAACATTTTAATTTGCCTATCTTATGGTCTCTGTCATACTATTCAGCTTTGGGATTGTACCCCAAAAGTAAACATACAAGCCTGTGTTCCATTATAATTATTTAAAAAACAGGAAGCATTCTGAATATAGCTCACAGGCCCTAATTAGGAGACATCTTTACCTACTACCTGTAAAATATCAAAATTTAACAATTATGTAAATGCATGTGTTAATTTGTTTTGATATTACTATTCATTATTTGAGAGGTGTTAGAGTTATCATTTGGATATCAGGTGATAAAAAGAAAGAAGTAAACAATAAATTTTAAAACCAGACAGTCTTGAATTGTTAAAACTGCCAAATAATTTGAAAAAAAAGGAAAAACTAAGCAGTATGTTCATTAACTCAAACTGTTAGCATTCCTGACATTTCTTGTGCAATATTTTATGTAACAGATCTCTTTTCATTCATTAGTCTGCAGTTCTTATACATCTCTCATGTTCTGATATTCTTGAGGATATTACCTTGATAACATTTCATACTTCCTTTGACATTAGATTTGTGTCCTGTCTTTGCTGTTGGCCCGTAGATAGGCTCCCCTCTGCTCACACCTCGCCACCTCACCACCTTAGTGACGTGTGAGAAAGGTCACCAGGTGTGCACTCTGTCTCTGTGGGCTGGTGAGAATTTCAAACAGTGCAGCCCCTAGGAATTCCCATTCCAGTTTCATTTCCTACCCACAACAAAACTCTGAAGCCACCTCCCTCTTCTAGTCCTCCTTATACTCCCGCATGAGATCTTCCCTTCCTGAGAATCCTCAACTTGATCTAAGCACTAAAGAAACTTTATTCATATTTTCTGGTGTGTGGTCTGTATTATCTGTTTCTATATCTAAATAAATTACAGGGTGGTGACCATGCTGGTTTTTGGACTAACTTAGCAAAACAAATCCTTACATCAAAAGATATTCTGCCCTGACCAGGGTGGCTCAGTTGCTTGAGCACCACCCCATGCACCAAGAGGTTGCTGGTTTGATTCCTGGTCAGGGCACATACCCAGGTTGTGGGTTTGATTCCCCCATTAGAGGTGTGCAGGAGGCAGCCAATCTATGTTTACCTCCTATATTGATGTTTCTCTCTCTCTCTCTTTTTCTCTCTCTCTCTTTTTCTCTCTCTCCCTCTCTCAAAATCAATAAAAATATATTCAATAAAAATATATTTTTTAAAAGGGTTCTCCTTATCTCAGATGACCTTTGCCTGTGATCTTCCATTTCCTGGGATACTTTTGTGTGTGAGAGTCTACTATGTTCTACCTCTTACTTCAGTTCTCTGCTCAATTATTCTTATGTGAGAAAACATCCCTGATCATCCTCTATAAAGCAATGACTTTTGAAGAGCTCCCTTTCTCCTTCCTCAACAGAGCTCTTGCCATCTTCTAATATATATTCTACACTTATTTGCTTATTAACACTTTTAGCATTCAGGCTTCATAAAGACAGACATTTTCAACTATTTGTTTCTAAATCTCCAGCATCTCTTGATTACAATACATAACAAATGCTAACATACCCTAGGTAAATAGTCAGTGTATTGGAGTGTTGTGGTTATATATATATTTTCTTATATATCTCACCAATCTCCTGTGGTATTATAATATTATTATATGTGTATTTAAAAATCAAATACAAGGAAAAACAAGAGAGCATTTAGATTGATGAAAAATTAAATTTAGCAACTCCCATCAATATTACATCTTTTAGTCTCTGCTTGGTAATGCAGTCAATTTGCTTTCAGAAAACAGTTTCATAAATTATTTTCCATATATATATATATATATATATATATATATATGCACTCCAGCACTCCCAACATATCCGTTGGCTCAAAATACCTTATTTCATTTCATATTTAAAACTAAATAGCTCATTATTTTTGTTTCTGAATGATGTTGAAAAAATACTGTTAGTAATAGTAATGACATCTAGGCTCTTTACATATATCACCTTAATATACATTGTAAGTCAATTGTATTTAATGACACAAAAGATGTAATTGATTGTAAAATATATCATTATACATACCACTAAAATTAAAATATAGTTCTTCCACTTAAAATATGAAAAAATGCTTTCATTAGAAAGTAAATATAAGTAATTACACTTACAGCAATTTAGAGCTATTTCAGGTTTTTTTTGTATAAATTTAGACATAGATATAAACATATATTAATGGCATAGGTATATAGCAAATAAATTGGATAAGGTATCCCTAGATGTCTTTTTGGAATCTAATTCTTGCAAATCATTTTTCTACTAAAAGTCATCATATTTATATTTATTCAGATGATGTTCACTGTGCAATCGAGATATAGAATTTTTATGAAAGTTTTTCAATATTGTCAACTGGAATTTTTTTCTAAGCTATAACTCTTTTTGCAAATTTTGAAGATAATACATTATAAGGACATATGCTGAAGCAATTTCTTCACCGATACCACTCCTAGGGCAATGGATACTAAAGAGAAAAACAAATGAGACTACATCAAAATAAAAACTTTTTGTACAGCAAAAGAAACCATCAACAAAACTGCATGGGAGAAAATATTTGCAAATGTTATCACTTATAAAGGTTTAATCTCCAACATCTACAGGGAACTTAAACAACTTAATAAAAGGAAGATAAATGATCCAATAAAAAAATGGTTAACGGACCTAAATAGAATCTTTTCGAAAGAAGTCAGAAGGAAGGCTAAGAGACATATGAAAACATGCTCAAAGTCACTAACTATCTGAGAGATGCAAATCAAAACAACAATGTGGTACCATCTCACACCTGTCAGAATGGCAATCATCAACAAATCAACAAATGACAAGTGCTGGTGAGGATGCGGAGAAAAAGGAACCCTCATGCACTGCTGGTGGGAATGCAGACTGGTGCAGCCACTGTGGAGAACAGTATGGAGTTTCCTCAAAAAACTAAAAATGGAACTCCCATTTGACCCAGTAATTCCACTTCTAGGAATATATCCCCAAAAAACTAGAAACACGAATCAGAAAGGATATATGCACCCCTATGTTCATAGCAGCACAATTCACCATAGCTAAGATTTGTAAACAGCGTAAATGCCCATCAGCAGATGAGTGGATTAAAAAACTGTGGTACATCTACACAATGAAATACTACGCTGCTATAAAAAAGAAGGAATTCTTACCATTTGCAGCAGCATGGATGGACCTGGAAAGCATTGTGTTAAGTGAAATGAGCCAGGCAATGAAAGAGAAATACCACATGATCTCACTCATTTATGGAAAATATAGAACATTATAACCTGATGAACAAAAAGACAGATACAGAAGCAGTAAAGCACCGAACAGACTGCCAAATTACAGTGGAAAGGCTGGGGAGTGTTGGGGAGGGTGGGGAAAGAGATCAACCAAAAGACTTGTATGCATGCATATAAGTACAACAAGTGGACACAAGACACTGGGGGTGTGGAATGAGGGCATGCGACAGGGGGTAGGGGACGCTGGGGGAAGGCCAATGGGGAAAAAAAGGAGATATATGTACTAATATATGTAATACTTAATAAAAATACATCATAAGGCTAAAAATCTTCATTAGAGTATTCAAAAACAGCTAGTATTCACGTTTCTAAATCATGTGTTGACTGAACTTAAAGGTTTACATTCCTCCATTTGTGACAAGAAAATACCCCAGTATATACATGTACAAGCAATAGCAATTACAGAATGGCTGGCCTGGGACAAGAGCCAGGGGAATTAAGAGATGTTAAAATAAGAGGTCTTGAAATGGATCACATATGTCATACCACATGTCGTTCATTTTAAGAAACCCCCAAATCATATGTTAAAACCCAACTAGATGAGGAAATTAAGACTTTACAAATTCATTAAACTATTCAGTAACTTATCTAAGACTAATTTTAGATCCCATACTCCTACCCTGATAATTAGAATAAATTATAAATATGCCTACCTTACTGAAGTCATAATTATTATGCAAAGATTTATTTATAGTTAAATTTTGCTCTCATGTTAGGATTGTAAAATTTATGTTTCTTATATCTTTGAAATTCTACTTTTTTCTTCAGATTAAAGCCTTTCTTAATCAATGCTTAAATTATGAAACATAAATTTAACTTTTTTATTACTTGTTTAGGTTTTAAATTTTAGTCAAAATATATATTTGAACTAGAAATGGAAAGCCATTATTATTAATCTAGATGATGGTGGCAACACAATCAACCTTTGTTAAATCGTTATCTAGGCAAAGATGATGTTATGTGTCTTTATATAAGGATACAAAGTGAAAACTTTATAAATAGAAGGAATTTTATAATTTACCATTTCCCCAATCAAGAGTCTTTGAACTAGAAAGGTTAAATAACTCTCTTAATGTCATCCTGCTGGCTAGTGTACACATCCAAACAAAATTTGAGACTTTGACATGAAGTCCACTTGTTCTTCCTACTACTTTATTTTGGGTAGATTATATTTGTAGATTTTCATTTCTGTGAGTGCAAGTATTTTGTATTCTACATTTATATATACCTAGTGCTTAGTATAATGCATTGTCACACAATAGGCATTCCCTAGATGGCCAAATGAATGAATATGTTGACTATCTGATCCCAAACAAGAGTTTAAATGAGATAAACTCTTTTGAAATACCAAAAGATAGCTTAGAATAGAATAGAATTTTGATATTTTGGGGGGTTTTGGTCAATGCTTAACTGTAATAATAGTCAAAACAGTTATATATGGTATCTATTTACCCATGTACAAAGTGTGTCTGTGTGTGTGTAATGAAATGTGTTAGAAAAATTCAAGATTGGCTTTTAGTATGATGGGGCATCCTAGTGGATGGAATCTGGGACCTCTGTATAAGATAGATGATGATAGCCCTAGCCAGTTTTGCCCAATGTATAGAGTGCTGGACCATGAACTGAAAGGTCCAGGGTTTGATTCCAGTCAAGGGCAGGTACCTCTGTTGCAGGCTTGATCCCAAACCCTGGCTGGGGCTCATGTAGGGAGCAACCAATCGACGTGTCTCCCTCATATTATGTTTCTATCTCTCTGTCTTTCACCCTCCCTTCTACTCTCTCTAAAAATCAATGGAAAAATATCCTCAGGTGAAGATTAATAACAACAACAAAAAATATAGATGATAATAGATAAGCAGATACAGATAGATAGATATAAAACATACATACATAATAGTTTTGACTATTATTATGGTTAGACAATTTTAAAATTAAATCAGTTAAAATGATAAGAAATGTCTTATTCTGATTTTGAGGGTGTGAATCAGTGATTGAAGTTGCTGATCTAGAATGGGAGGTAGGGAGGGTGGAGAGGTAAAGGGAGAGATCAACCAAAGGACTTGTATGCATGCATATAAGCCTAATCGATGGACACAGACACCAGGGGGGTGAGGGCATGAGTGGGGGGTGGGGGGCAATGGGGGGATAAAGACACATATGTAATACCTTAATCAATAAAGAAAAAAATAAAAAATAAATCTTTAAATCATTAAAAAATAAAATGACATACATATTTATACATATACATACATAGAGTGTTGGTACTTTTCTTTATGACATTAATGGTTCATTGACTTGAGCATTTTAATATATCTATTTTACTGAAAGTAAAATAAAAAGTGATTAAATTTTCTGAAATATTGAATCAAGATTATTGTTTAATTTTATGTACTGTGTTTATGCACTATTCAACTTCCAAAGTTATTATCCATGTGTTTAGCCCATATCAATTAAGAAAGAAAATCCAGTTATGCCAGTATATTTTTTATGTTTTTCTGCAATTTAGTAGGATTAAAATCGCAATGCCTTCTAATTAGACCATTAGCAGTGTAGTAATCAAGCATTAATTTAGCAAGTTCATCTTTCTATTGCACTGTTTTGAACACAATTGCTGCCTTAGTATTTCCATAGCTCTGAGGTCAAAATAAGAGAGAGTTTGGAGACGTACTATAAGAAACATCTTGAACTAAGTGCAGTAGAGGTTGACTTTGAGACTCCTTGGTTAAGTTTAAATTAGTCTCTTATTAAATTATATTTAAAGGAAAAGATAACAGTATTTCATTGAAAAATATGTTTCAAATTTTATAGCAGAGTTATAGATGCTCAAGAAAAAAATAAACTCTCACTCAAAGATGTTTAACAGCTCTTACTCAGTCTCTGTATTTACTTGTTTCCCCTAAGTTTGAAGGTGAAATGATTTTACAAATATACTTTTCATAAATATTAAAATAATATTAAAGTGATCTGCTATTTCAATCTAATTGTTCATGTCAGAGTATGAAGTTGAAATATCTAGCATTGTCTTAAATATGCATTTGTTAGGACAGTCGGGCATGAAATAATTTGCTTGGTTATTTGAAAAGTATAATGGAAATAGCAAAAGAAAAATATATTAAAATTAGGTCCATCCTGTAGATGTTGCTATAAAGTAGGGTTAGGAAAACTATAGCCTGCCGACCAAATCTGGTCCTATGCCTGTTTTGTTGAATTTATTGGAACCCAGCCATGACCATTTATCTGGGTATTTGTCTACAGATGCTTTCACACTACAATGACAGAGTTGTGTAGGTAAGACAGACACCGTATGGAGTCCACAAAGACTAAAATATTTGCCATTTGCTTCTTGACAGAAATAGTTCAATCCCATGATGAAACCTTGAAAAAGAGGGATCCAAGGATGATCCCTTTTTGGGACCTGAACTGCCAATTTCAATGCACTGCCATTGTGTTCTTACTGGAATACAACCCATGATATCTCTGTATTGAAATTATCAAGAAGAACTTATTTTTTTCTAGTTTTCTGAGTAGTTTTACTTAGTCTTTTTAAATTTAATTATCTATGCAGAAGTCTCTCAGGTAGGCCTTCCTTCAAGATCATACTTAAAATATCTACATACTAGAGGCCAGGTGCATGATTTCATGCATGGGTGGGGTCTGGCCAGCCCATCCTGATTGCGGTGTGGGGGGGCAATTGAGGGTGAGGCCCACTGAGGGGAGGGGCCGCAGGTGGTTGCCCAGCTGGCCCCGCCCCCTGGTCCAATTCCCAGTTGAACTCCCGGTAGAACTCCTGATTGAGGGGACAATTTGCATATTAGCCTTTTATTATATAGGATTGTTACCATGTTGCTGAGACAATGTTTGATGTTCAAGTCTATGTCCTATTTACCCTGGGAATGAAGAACATATTTCCCAGTTTTTATTGCACTTACTGAATTACTGAGTTCTAGTCAACAGACTGGCTTCTAGAATCAACATTTTCTACACATTTGTCCAGATGCCCACATTTTTCCTCTCTACCAGGCAAATGAGGAGCAGAAGAGATGGTGGAACCACATAGTAAAAGAGCTTGGGACCCTAAATGACTACTCAGAGCAGAGATCTGACCAGTATGATTTGTGACATCATAGTAAAATAAATTATTTTGTTTCAAGCTCTGAGATGTTGATGTTGTTTACATCAGTTGATGCTCTATTCTAATGTTTACCACCCGAAATAGTATATGTTTATTAATTTATAGTTTGCTCTTACAAGTAGAATTTAAGCTTCATAACACCATGATTTATTTTTGTTCACTACTAGAGCA
Source organism: Plecotus auritus (assembly GCF_963455305.1). Lineage (NCBI taxonomy): Eukaryota > Metazoa > Chordata > Mammalia > Chiroptera > Vespertilionidae > Plecotus > Plecotus auritus. The sequence goes on along the minus strand of NC_137771.1, from coordinate 132,477,874 downwards.
CTATCTAGTATGAAATAGGTGTTCAAAATTTATTCAACTTGTTTGTAGGGTGAATGCATGAGGGAAGCTAAATATCAGAATTACTGAGGATATGTCCCCCAAACACAAGAAAAAGTGCAAAGATTTCACTGTGCTCTCTTAAAAGCATTACTCCAGTTAGCCCATTACTCCCTTTAGCACATAGACAACAATGTGGTGATGGCCAGGAGGAGAAGAGAGTGGTATCTGGGTGGAGGTGGGCAAAGAGGGGGATAGTGAAGGGCATATCTAGTCATGTCAACAATAAAAATAAAGTATAAAATATTAGAGTTTTACTTGCTTTCAATTACTCTCATAACAAAGTGGTAAACATTTACTGAGCACTCACAAGGTACCCGATACTTTCTAAAATCTTTCATAAATCATCTCATTTAATCTTTAAATATAGTTGTAAGATAGGCATTCTAAGTATCTTCATTTTACAGATGAGTAAGTTGATCCAGAGAGTGGACAAGTAATTCTGTCTTAGATCACAGTTAATAAGTGGCCAAGCCAGGATTTTAACTTGAGCATTCTGGCTCCATAGTATTTTCAACTATTGTACTTCAGTGATGAGAGTTCGTCAAGTATGATGGGGAAAATATGGAATACTATAATGGTTATAAAATACACAATCCAAAAATATAAGGGAGGAATGGAGAGGTATTCATTTTAATTTTCTTTAACTTTTTTAAAAACTAAACTCACTAACTCAAACTTCTTTTCTATGTAGTAGCAATAACATAATTTTACTAGAATGGGGAAACTATTTACACTCTGTAAACTTAATCAAAACAGGAATCTTTCAATAAATTCGGTTTTTATTACACCCTATTTCTCTCCAAAAGGTTTCATCTAAGGTCTGAGATGTAACTACCCATGTTCACATCTTGTTTGGGTTGCCTGATCCTCACTATTCCTCCCTTCTGCTCCACTGCTTCATAGTTATTGGCATATATTCTCTGAATTCCTCAGTGTCCTCATTCCTATCTTGTCAGCGGCCCATGCACATCACTCAACATCCTCCATATCCTCACTATAGAAGCCTTCAAATCTATAGATATTCTCTATGTATCTTTGTGACTCTTTTGTAAAGCACTGGAGAATGTGGAACACTGTCATGTAATTATGGGCCTTCAGTAAATTTAGAAGGGTTATTACATGGTTAAATCATGCCATTATGATACCTAGTCAATTGTTACTGAATCATGGCAAGAAGTGAGGGAATTCTGGAAACTTGCTGATTTCCTCAGTCCCATCTGGGAAACAAGACTCAGATTCCTCTACTCAGGTTCCAAAAATTGAGGGTCTTATTCTGCTTTGGGGATTTTACCTAAATTTGGGTGAGAAGTATGTTTCCAGAACTTCACATCCGGGACCTTAATGAGACTCTGTGTCTGATTCCTGCCCTCTGCTTTTGTCTTATAAATTCTGATTCCCTCTGCAGTAGGGGAAAACTTGCCTTTGGTATAGACCTTTTAAAGAACAAAATCCAAAATTCTGAAAATTTTTTCTCTGCATTTCTATGTAGCAATAATACTTTGAGAGGAGTCAGCATAGAACATTCTCTCCTGTCATCTTCCTAATTGGGAAATGGGCCCATTAGCAGAACATTTTGAGTCAAAAGAAATTTTAATAGTTCATAGCAACATGGAACCACAGAACAGAGAGAGAGTTGATGGCATTCATCCAACTAATATAAAAATCTCATCCAGTAGGAAATGGTTGGATTAACATTAGTCTGAATTCTGAGTACTAATATTATTTAGCTCAACTAACAAACCCAAAAAAGTTAATTTATCCTGTCATAACAACACTTTCATTTCTTCTTTGGAACAGTGATACTTCTAATCATCTAGCACAGTGGTCGGCAAACTGCGGCTCGCAGGCCGCGGTTTGCCGCTCTGTTGACTAATGAGTTTGCCGACCACTGATCTATCACTTCTAAGAGGCAGATGCTTCATCTTCAGGAAGTGGTTAACATGGCAGGTGATTCCATTCTGAGGGATAATAAAATTGAACAATAATAGCATTCTGTTTCATATAGTTTTTTTCAGAGCTCTCCTCTCAGCCTGAGTCAACTTCAGCTGATTACATGTTCAAGTCCATGAACTTTATCCCTGACATTTTGCATTTTGTTTTCATTCTTTATTCTTTTTTTACTTCAGAATATTTCCTAGACACTTCTCCACTGTAAAAAACATAATGTAGCTACATTAGTTCCGTTTGTTTTTACCCTCTGTCCAGGATGCTTGCCTGGTACTTAGTCGAATCTGCAACATGTAGTGTCTTCCTATAATAAATAATATTGAAAAATATGTTTTCAAAAAACAATTGTTTTCCAAACTTCCTTGAAGGTCTGGAACCTCTTTATCCCCAGGATACATGGATCAGATGAAAGCAGCACTGCTGCGGTTGACATAGAAGTGCAGAGCGTTAGCCTTGTCTGCTCTGTTTCTCCTTGCGTTCCCTGCCCCGAGCTGAGGCACTCTGAGTTGCCCAAGAGACGTAGTTTACAAGCCTCTGCTCTAAACCTACTGCTGCTTTTCTTACTAGCCTTCGATTTCTTTTATATTATGACAAAGCGTTTCTGATGAATTCAATGTAAAGGGACAAGGACATAAAAATGCTTACCTTTGCATTAACCAAAATGTCTATTCTTCAGTCTAAATTATCATCATCAATATATTTATTTTAATTCTTTTGATAGGGGCAGGTAATTTTATCACTTTGAAATTTTTTTCTCAGTTGGTTAGCACCTTATAATTTTTAAAACACATAATATGTCTGGGGGCAACATGTAAAGCATTTCAACTTAACTTTCTCTGTCAATATACAGAAAAGGAATATCTTCCAAGTTTGGGAAAAATTATTGCTTAAAGAGTCATTAGTGATTTTCACCTGAAATGATGATAAAGAGGTTTCTGAAATCTTTATTCCATTACAGTTCAGAAAAGCATGCATGTTGCTTTACACAGCCCAATAGCCCAGAGAGTTAATGTTCTCATAATATTTTACCATTCATCAGTGCTCTGTTTGCCTTGCCTAATTCTATCTTCAACATTGCATACACACACACACACACACACACACACACACACACATATACACACACACGTGCGTGCACTACTATTCCATTCTGAGGGATAATAAAATTGAAGTCCAAAGATTTTAAGTGGAATGCTTAAAACCATTTACCTGCTAATGGATAACAACTAGCTTACCTGAATCTGGTATTGCTCTTTCTCCTTAGCACATCCTGCCAATTAAGTTGTAGCTTCCAAGGCCAAACATGAGGAGGTGATTATGTATAATATTAAATAGTCCATGTAAAGAAAAATGTTTCATTAATTTGTTAAAAATAAGACTAGCTGATTGAGACTGAGAAACATGAACACAAAGATAGAAAGTTGACTTCATTAATAATATGTAACCATTATAGTAGAGAAATTTTATTTGAATACTTTTACTAGAGCTTTGTACAAAAAGCCATATATATGTTCAGTGTTTTAACTTTTAATTTTTTTTTATTTAAAGGAACAGTAAAGTATTTGTGCCATTAATTTTATTTCATCAACATTTATTTCTATGCTACTCTAAGCCAAGTACTGAGATAAAGGCTTTGTGTTAAAGATTAATAAAACAGAGCCCTTTGTGGAAGATATTGTCAGCAGTCCATCAAATCTGTAATTCTCTTTTTTCTCTTAACTCCTGAGCAAGATATGTCTGAATTTCTTGCCATTATGTGTGCCCATGTGGCTAAGTTTTCCATAGTGGAATGTGAGTGGAAATAGTTTGACTAATCATTTTTGTTCGTGATGAAGGCCAGTTCGGGATGTAAGAATTTCAGTGTTAAAATCAGAAAAGACCCTGGCAAACCAAGTTGAGTTAGTTGGCCTAAAAGGAAACGATGTTTCAGGGTTTCAGGCCTGGTCTCTAAGAAGCTCCCATACAAACTTTTCCATGCTCTTTTCTCACAGATTGATATAGTGATAACTATGGAGACCTGAACAGTCTATTACTTGGACTTTGTGACCACATGGAGCAAACCAGCCACAGATGAGGAGGCTCAGATCTGGAGTCCTCCACTTTGAACTGTTATAAATGACTAGCGGCCCAGTGCATGGATTCGTTTCCTAAGTAACTATGAGTCTCTAGAAATGTCCACAGCCCAATAGTGGATACCAAGGATTCGTGCAGCAGTGGGGTCCCTCAGCCTGGCCTGCACCCTCTCACAATCCAGGACTCCTTGGGGATGTTGGACTGCCAGTTTCAGCCCAGTCCCTGCAGGCCAGGCCAAGGGACCCCACCAGTGCACAAACCCGTGCACCAGGCCTCTAGTATGTATGCAAGATCTTTGGTTAATCTCTTCCCTCCCTTTCCCCACCCCCTTCCCTCTGAGATTCATCAGTCTGTTCCATGTTTCCATGCCTGTGCATTGAATGCCAGCCCCCTGGTGGTCATTGCACATTATAGCTACTGGTTGAACAGTTGAATGGTTGAACGGTCATTTAGGCTTCTATATATATATAGATGACAATAAATTGAATTTCGATAAAACCACTAACTTTTGTGTTTTAAACCATATCTTATCTTTTAAAAGTAAATTGTAATTTCTTATCTTATATTACTTATAGTCATACTATAAAAAACAAAAGACCAATAGAAAGGAGAGTAGTGTATTATAAAAGGAGAATTAGAAGAGTAACCAGTTCAACTTTGACTCTAGTAATATATAAAATTGAAATGTAATGGTATTTTTTCAAAATATATTCAAACATGTTCTGAAAAGGAGATTTCTAGAGACACATGATTACTTAGGACACAGATGATAAATAGAGTTAATGACTATTCCTTGACCCATTATATCAGTGAGATTATCCCAAAAAGTACAATTTTTGACTAGATTATTTTAAATGAGTGATATAGAAGTTGAGGATTTATAATCCCTCTCTATAGTGAAGTTATTTTGTTTAATTCTTAAACCTCTGTTAAAACAATAAATGAAATGTTTTGATTTAAACAAAGACTCATTTTACCAAACTTTTTTTCATTGTGATGTAGGATTCTTTCCTTGGCAGCATATATAAATGGAGATGCCTAATCTTTTTAAAAAAGCATTAACCTTGCATATTTGTTTTCAACACACTAGGCAATTATTTTGTGAGTGCAATTCATTTTTCTTAATGCTACCCATCCCCCTCACAGTAAGAATATATAATTATCATATTAGTTGTCTCACTAAGCAAAAGTTGTGTCCAGATATGCTGGATATCAGGATATGCTTCTTATTATTACAAAGATTGGGAAACTTCAATTCTTCCAATACTTTTACAACCATGGGAATTTATTTTATCTTCACATGATATGGGTATTGTCACTGAAATGTTGGATTTCCCTTTTATAGTTAGTTAAAGCCCTACACATTTTTATTAAAGAAGGAACCTTCAGGGACCTATCACAAAAGAATAATTAAAAGTGACCTAAGTATAAGAGTTCATGGAGTTCTGATGATTCAAAGTTTTATTTATTAAGAATCAATCCACCATTACTTCAGATAGTCATTTTAGAACTCTTTTGGTCAAAATTCAACAAATAAAGTAATATACTATGAATGGTTGACTTCCTCTGTTAAACTCTAGGTATTTATGCTTTCATATAATGAGTAACTTTGGACTATGGAAATATTTATATATGAGTGTCTTCTTAGAATACTAAATGTATTAGAGATTCATCTAAAAACTAAGCAAACAAATTATGTATAGATAATTTTTGAACAATCAAATCGCCACTGATATACTTTCCTTACCATCAACACTCTAACTAGAATACTTCAATGAATATCAACTTTATAAAATGTTTGCTCATCAAACGTAATTTTACTCAGGGTATATTTATTAAAATTGTACAAGCATAACCAGGTAGTGCATGGGAGTTGATCCAGTGTGTATGACTCATGTGCCTGGTGAATTTTATATGAAATTATTATGTCCATGTACATGCCGCACAGTGTGTCAGGATATAAATAATTCACTAAAATGTTTTGAACAGTTTTCAAGTTGTAGAAATTATTTAAGAAGCAGAGGCTAAAAATAAGGACAGTACATCAAGACATGTGAAAGCTTAATATTTGAAAAGAATAACACTGATTACTTAAAAAACAAAACCTATATTATCATTTAAAATGCTTGAAAACATATAAAAATTCTTACATTGTAATGACAAGTCCAATATAAAAAAACAATCATCTATATATATATCAAGAGATTAAAGTCTAATAAGTTTGGGATTGATGAAAACAGTTTATTATAACCTGTCTGGATCTGTAATATGTGTTTACCAAAATAAAGTAAATCTTAGCAATAGAAAATATAAAAGTAGAAATTTTAATTTTATATCAAATACCAATTTCTCACTCTCTGTATAAACAAACTGTGATGAGAATGTAAATTTCACAAAGATTAACTAGAAATAAAACACTCCTAGCTTGCAAAATCCAATTAGCACATACTTGAAAAAGAGTATTATATATTTGCTAAGGGATTGTAGATATTTTGGTAGACTTTATTAATTTAATTAAAACTATTGTACAGATAGAGAGAATAATGAATTAGTAATTTGAGAAATTATGATTTTATTATTGATCCTACTTATAAAATAGACTTTATGCATTTCATTTTCCTTTTGCTTACTTAATTCTCTTAAAAGTCAACCAACTTATAAGTAAAAAGATCTCTCTACAACATGAAAAGTTGAATGATCTCTGAAACAACTGTTGAAAAAATTACTTTGCATATTCACATTATAGTATGACTGATCACAATAATTAATTTTATTGATATAATCTGGGGTTCAATATCACTAATTTAAATCTCATTGTAATCTCTAACAAATATATACGATTGGTTTTAGCAACATGGACTCTAACTAGGTTTATTCTCCATAAGTTAAAATACAACTAAATTACAAATAATTCTATAAATATAATAATGAATATCAATATTAAAACATCATAATAATATAAACAATCATATTTTGTGGAAAGAGTAACTGTGAAATGAAGCTTCTTTTATTATTAAGGGGTGTGTCTATAAATTAACCGGTTAAATCATATGTAAGCTTAATATAGCTGTATTTTTATTGTTGAGGTGTGAAATATTAACATAACTTGTTACTTCGTAATGTGGATTTACACATTTTATTAACATAATGTTATATTTTGCTCCAAGAAAAGTGCCTTTAAAAATAAAACATCAACATAAATATTGAAAGAGAGGAAAAGTGTAGGCATTTTGTGAGAAAATGTATTGGTAGTCCAGCTGAAATATAAGGAATTATATTCTTCCTAGAAAGCAATGTGTTTTCCTGGATTAATCTGGAAAATTTCCTTAATTTTCCTCTGATTTTGTAGAAAGAAATATTACAAAATTTTTGTCAACCTTTTCTGCACATAAATTAATGTGAAAGAAAAAAAAACTGACCTTTAAAATTTAGGATAGCTCTTTAATTCAGAGTGTATCTAAATATTTTAACTTTTGAAATATGTTTGGGCAAAATTATTTTTATTAAAACACATTTTTAATCAAAATAGCCAATAAAAATATGACAGCCCCAAAATACTTGGACATTATGTTTTTGGACAGTAAGTGATTATAATTGTTAAATTATTATTATATTTTTAATTTCTTTATTGATTAAGGTATTACATATGTGTCCTTATTCCCCCATTACCCCCCACCGCCCCAATGCATGCCCTTACCCCCCTGTTTTCTTTGTCCATTGATTAGGCTTATATGCATGCATATAAGTCCTTTGGTTGATCTCTCCCCCTTACCCCTGCTGTCCCCTACCTTCCCTGAGGTTTGACGTTCTGATCGATGTTTCTCTGTCTCTGGATCTGTTTTTGTTCATCAGTTTATGTTGTTCATTATATTCCATAAATAAGTGAGATCATGTGATATTTATCTTTCTCTGCCTGGCTTATTTCACTTAGCATAATGCTCTCTAGCTCCATCCATGTTGTTGCAAATGGTAAGAACTCCTTTTTTACCGCAGCGTAGTATTCCATTGTGTATCATGGGTCCTCAAACTATGGCCAGCGGGCCACATGCGGCCTGCTGAGGACATTTATCCAGCCCGCCCGGTGCCGCTGCCTGTCCTGCTTAGCAGCCAACTCGTCCCGGGCCCCCAGTGCGCATAGAAATTTATTCATAGTTTTTTTTTTTTTAAACTGTAGTCCGGCCCTCCAATGGTCTGAGAGACAGTGAACTGGCCCCCTGTTTAAAAAGTTTGAGGACCCCTGGTAGATATACCACAGTTTTTTAATCCACTCATCTGCTGATGGGCACTTAGGCTGCTTCCAAATCTTAGCTATGGTGAATTGTGCTGCTGTGAACATAGGGGTGCATATATCCTTTCTGATTCATGTTTCTAGTTTATTTGGATATATTCCTAGAAGTGGGATCACTGGGTCAAATGGGAGTTCCATTTTTAGTTTTTTGAGGAAACTCCATACTGTTCTCCACAGTGGCTGCACCAGTCTGCATTCCCACCAGCAGTGCACGAGGGTTCCTTTTTCTCCGCATCCTCAGGAGCACTTGTCATTTGTTGATTTGTTGATGATAGCCATTCTGACAGGTGTGAGATTAGGTACCACATTGTTCTTTTGATTTGCATCTCTCAGATGATTAGTAACTTTGAGCAGGTTTTCATATGTTTCCTGGCCATCTTTCTGTCTTCTTTCAAAAAGTATATATTTAGGTCAGTTGCCCATTTTTTATTGGGTTGTTTATCTTCCTTTTGTTAAGTTGTATGAGTTCCCTGTAAACGTTGGAGATAAAACCTTTATCAGTGATATAATTGGCAAATATGTTCTCCCATGCAGTGGGCTTTTTTGTTGTTTTGTTGATGGTTTCTTTTGCTGTGCAAAAGCTTTTTATTTTGATGTAGTCCCATTTGTTAATTTTATCTTTAGTTTCCATTGCCCTAGGAGCAGTATCCGTGAAGAAGTTCCTTCGGCATATGTCTGAGATTTTGCTGACTGTGGATTCCTCTAGTATTTTTATGGTTTCTCATTGTATGTTTAAGTCCTTTATCCATTTTGAGTTTATTTTTGTGTATGGTGTAAGTTGGTGGTCTAGTTTCATTTTCTTGCACGTATCTCTCCAATTTTACGAACACCATTTATTGGAGAGACTGTCTTGACTCCATTGTATGTTCATGCCTCCTTTGTCAAATATTAATTGAGCATAGTGGTTTGGGTCAATTTCTGGGTTCTCTATTCTATTCCATTGATCTATATATCTGTTCTTGTGCCAGTACCGGGCAGTTTTGAGAACAGTGGCTTTGTAATAAAGCTTTATATCTGGTATTGAGATCCCTCCTACTTTGTTCTTCTTTTTCAGGATTGCTGCAGCTATTTGGGGTCTTTTTTTAATTCCAGATGAACACAAGGGAAGGCTTAAATTATTATTTTTCAGGTGACATATGCATTTCATTCTGGCTCACATTGTTATTAATCATTTTCTAAAAATGTATTTTATTTGTTATTACCACAATTTCAACACTTAGGTTAAGTCTGTATTAAACAAAACAAAACACTTTTTCTGATTCCAAACCAGGTTTCAGGCACTATGCTATGGACTGGAGAATGAGGTGTGGGTGCAGGTGGGGAGAAGGAGAAAAGAAGAAGAACGGTTACTTAGAAACAATGTTTTCTCAGCAGAAATTTTACTTATTGTTTATGTTAGCATGTACTTAGTAATCATTATTTTACCCTTATTTTAGTATTTTACTTCATTTTTGTTAATCCTCACCTGAGATTATTTTTCCCATTGATTTTTTTTAAGAGAGAGTAGAAGGGAGGGAGATATATAGTGATGGAAGGAGGGAGGGAGGGAAGGAGGGAGAGAGAGAGAGAGAGAGATTGATGTGTGTTAGGGTTTAGCTGATGACATGGGCTGTGAAAGAATTCAGAACTAAGAGAAGAAATGCAGAAATAAAATTTAGCTTACTTTCCAAGGGAGGAAAGGGCTGGTGTATTGCTAGTCAATACAGGGCAGTGAAGAGAAAGTGGCTTGCTTTTTCTTTTTTAATCTTCACCCCAGGATATTTTTTCCATTGATTTTTAGAGAGAGAGTGGAAGGAAGGGAGAAGAGGGAGAGGGTGAGAGAGAAAGAAACATTGATACATGGATGTGAGAGAGACATATTTACTGGTTGCCTCTTGCACATGCCCCAACTCAGGGTCTGGGATGGAACCTGCAACTGAGGTGTGTCCCCTTGACTGGGAATCAAACTTACAACCATTTGGTCCAGGGCTGATGCTCTAACCACTGAGAAACATCGGCCAGGGTTGGCTTGCACTTACTGTAAAGAGCAAGCATTTGCTGTTTCTGAGTGAAGATGAAGGGAGAGGGATTGTATGGAAGTTGACCAGATGTGTACGTGTACAGGGGGAAAGTAGGGGAAGTAGAGGGGAGAGTTGTCTTGAAAGTTACAGTTTTTTTGTTTTTTTCCAGGAGACATTCCACCAGATGTCCTAAGGAGGTGTCTTATCTGTATTTTCCCCAAGCCTGTAAAAGGATCTTAGAACAAAAGTTATAAAGGGTTCAAATGCGAGAACTGTTTGAAGGAGAGAGGGAAGAAGGGAAGGGGATGAGGAGGAGCAAATTATCATCAAGTTGTTCAAACAGCAGGGAGGCGGGTGGTGGAAGAATGTAGCCTTGAGAGTAGCTTATCTTGTCTCACAGTTTGAATAGAGGAGCCAACAATTAATCTTGTGTTTAGTTACTAGGTACTTACCATAAATTGTTGAAGGCCACAGCAGAGAAAAGGAGAGGTCTTTTCCTATCCTTACAATATGAGATGGACAAATAATCTGATTGTCTCCCACACATGCTGACAAGGACTGGGATCAGTGCTGCAATCCAGGTACATGTCTTTGCAGGGGAATAGAACCTGCAAATCCTTCCATGTGCAGGCCAATGCTCTAATGACTTAACAACACCAACCAGGGCATTTTATCATTATCTTTAAAGAGTGGATGAAGTAAAATTTTTTTAGATGTAATTTACTTATAGGATATTTTTCCTTACATGATATTACCCTACTATCCCCCATTTTTTTGATTAATGGAGGCTTTTGTAAATTTTATAATGCAGTCTTGATAACTTTAAATTTTATTTTTTTGCACAAAAATATGACTGCTTTAGTTTCCTTGCATGTTCAGGAATTTTACCATGAGATGAACTACCAATAGAAATTTTAGTTACTACTTTAGGAACAGCTTTTTGTCCAGTACAATTACATTTTCTTGAATATTCACTTATTTCAATTAGCCTATTTAAATTAATCTGAAAACTTGATTATTATTTTACTGTCAAATTTAATACTCTACCAACAATCTTAATCTACCCTGTAAATATTAGTGGAAAGGATTATTTGCATTCTTGAGTAGGCCCTGAGCATTCCTGGTGCTAGGCTTCATTTGTAATACTAACAACAAGACACCCAAGAAAAACACACATGGTGTCTAAATAAGACAAAGGAAAATCGTTTGGGCAAAAATAAAAAGGATCCCAAATCAATTATATAGAAAAGATTCCTTTATTAACTTTTGGTCGAGAATATGTTTCTATATTTTCAGAAAACAACTCCAAGACCATGTGGATTCCTGCAACAGAGAGGAATTGACAGGTCTGCTCCAACCACGAAGACAAGAGGAGAAACAGTCCAGAGATGGGAGACGCTGACGACGCCTTGCCACGCTAGCAGTCAGCAGCTGTGCGTCCCAGCAGGTTACCTAGGACCAAACCAGAGAGGGTCAGACCTGCATTGCCACCATGTGCCCACCATCCAGATATCATTGCTGACATGTACACATAAGGAACTGTTTGACATTGAAACGGGGACTCAGAACTGTTGGACATTGAAATAGAGACTCAAACATTTTTTGTTATTATATGTTTATTTCTAGTCTGCAGAGGCAAGATTTTTTTAAAGGAAAGAAATGGGGAAAAATAGATACAGAGGCAAAGAAGCATTGAACAGACTGTCAAACTACAGTGGGAAGGCAGGGGAGGTTGTGGGGGGGGGGGGGCGAGGGGGCTGTAAGAGAGCAACCGAAGGACTTGTACACATGCATATAAGCATAACCAATGGATACAAGACACTGGGAGGGGCAGGTAAAGGCATGTACTGGGGGGTAGGGGAGGCCTGGGGGAGGTCAATGGGGAAAAAAAAAAAAGGAGACATATATAAACCTGTTTCCCCAAAAATAAGACAGTGTCTTATATTAATTTTTGCTCCCAAAGATGTACTAGGTCTTATTTTCAGGGAATGTCTTATTTTTTCATGAAGAAGAATACGGTACACATTTATTGTTAAATGAAAATAAAGGAAATTTATTACTTGTATACGGTACAGTAGTACAGTAGTTGTCAACACAAACCAGACAAACTGAATCCTACAGTATCAAGAATTTACTCATTTATTCAATGACAATCATGTCATCATCTTCTGGAACATCATCATAACAATCCAATTCCTGAATTTCCTGGTGAATTTCTTGTGACTCCATTTCTTTCAGAATCAGTGGACCAAATCTCTCATGTTTAGCAATAGCACTGTCTTTAAATGAGTACTTCTTGTCAAGGTAGCCTGCTCGCAGTGCATTTGCAATGCAACTGTCAGTGATTTTCTCCCATGTATTCTTCACCCAAGTCACAACTTCTTGCAGTTTAGGTTTCACAAAGTTTCCACGCTGATTTCTCTCCATTCTATTTCCAATGTAGTCATTAATTTCCATGCGCAAATTGTCTTTGAATGGCTTGTTTATTGCAATATCAAGAGTCTGGAGATAGGCCGTCATTCCTGCAGGAATCATTATCTGATCTATTTTTCTTTCGTGAAGAAATGTCTTCATGTCTTTAGCACGGTGAGTGCTGGCTGCATCCCAGACTAGCAGACCTCTTTGGCTCCCTCGCATAACAAGCGGCAGCATTAAATCAACCCACTTCCTTATAACTGCTTGTGTGGCCCAGGCTTTTTCAGTTTCAAGAATAAAAATGCCCAAAACACGTTCAATCTTTTCCTTCTTGCCCTTAGAAATGATTAAAGGTGGGATTTTAGTGCCATCCAGATGAATTGCCAAAATACAGGAAACACGTGCACTTTTGTAAGCAGTGGAGGGAATGTACACTAAGGAGGCACCCCACTGTTTAATTGTTGTTTGTAGATGATTGGTCCATAAACACTGCAGTTTCATCCATAGCAATCATGTTGGAAAGATTGTATTTAGAGAAGTCAGCATCATCAGTAAAGGACTTGAATGCAAGTGCTCGCTTAATAACTTGAGTATCTTCCAACCTAAACAATGTGGTAGATCTTCTTAAAGACAGTTCACTTCGCTGAAGGAAATTATCCAGCCAGTGTTGTGATGCTTTGAAGTCTTCGGGGGCTATGTCAAACTGTGGTGCCATTGCAAGGGCAAATTCTTGAATCTGAGCCCTATTCACAACCACAGCCTTTGCTCTCCTGTCAACAACCCATTCACAGATCAGGTCTTCCAGCTCGGAAAATAATGGTTGCCGACCTGATCCACACTTGCGCTTTTTAGCATTTCCCTTGTCCACTTGTTCAATGAGGTTACCATACTCTGCTCGCCATTTTCGGACCAATCAGATACTCAACATCTTCTCTTTGCAGAAAGCAGTAAGATTTTGGCCCCAAGAGTCTTCCACGATTCCTTTCTTGTACTCCACGGAGTAGCTTTTTCTTTTTGCGCTCATTTCTAGGAGTAAAAAAAAAAGGAATTGTGGTATCAAGGTGGGGGGAAGGGGATCACTCAAAATGACACAGGAGGGATTAGAGAGGGGAATCAAAATGGCACAGGAGAATCAGAGGGGGGTTACCATTTTAGTAACCCCTTTTGATCCTTCTGTGTCATTTTGATTGTCCCCTCTGACCCTCCTGTGTCATTTTGATTGTCCCCTCTGATCCTCCTGTGTCATTTTGATTGTCCCCTCTGATCCTCCTGTGTCATTTTGAATGCCCCCTCTGATCCTCCTGTGTCATTTTAAGTGATCCCCCTCCCCCCACCCCTGTGCCACTGAACACCTTCACCAGACATCCCCCTTACCCCTTTATCAGACATTTACCCCCTGGGGCCTGCCTGGGGACTGTCACTGGGCTTGCTGGGTCCTGGATCTGGGCTGGAGCAGGGTCTGCCACTGACTGAGAACCTTCAGTCATCATGAAGGCGGCCACGAGCATCACGTAGTGTCACCAGAGACAGACCAGCACTCACCACCTTCGCCGCATCCTGTCCGCTCTAATCCTCCTGTTCTTCTACACGCATCTGCAAAAGTCTCCTCCTCTCTCCCGCCCCGCGCTCACCGCTCACTCTGACCTCCGCTCCGCCTCCACACAGCAGTGACCTCAGGACTCCGTGTAACGTCACTGGTTGCTAGATGCCAGTCGGGGCGGCCCTAGCGACCAGTCTACGGTAAATTAATTTTCATTCTGAGACAGAGCCCGGGGGCCTTATTTTCAGGGGATGCCTTATATTTCACTCAGAAGGAAACCTGTAAATAGGTCTTATTTTCGGAGGGTGTTTTATTTTCGGGAAAACACGGTACTACTATTTGTAATACTTCAAACAATAAAAAAAAATACAAAAATAAAATAAAAAGAGTGGATGAAGAATGTTATTTGAAGGCAAGCTTATTTTATCATGAAATAATTTATTTAGGACAATTTTATTTTAGTAATATTTACCAAATTATATATGTTGTAATGGAATAATTCCATTTCTTCTGCCAGTAAAACTTTAATGCTTAAAATAAGGGTGTACTCTGTTCTCATGGGCACCAGCTAAAGTGATGAATGGACAGGTCTCTGAAGGAGTTACCTTCTTGCAAGTCATGCTTTATTAAACATTGTAACAAATTCCAGCAGTTTGTGTTTAGAATGTGTATTTGTTTCTTTATGGTGAGATAGCTCTTCTGCCATAATAATAGCAGTATACCCACTTATTCATGCTCCTTTGGAAAGCAAAAAAGCTGTGCCTATGAGAGCTAGACATGCAGGAAAGGTATGTTTTCATGCAGGGCATAAGAGAATGGAATTGATAAATTTTTAGCTCTGCAGCACAGACCAGAGGGCAGGGAAGATGCACAGATCCTGGATGATGTAGTTCCTGAGAGGTAATGTGCTACATCCAGATTCAAATGCCATCTCTATTGTTTACTACCAGTATGACTCTAGACAACTTTTTAATCTCTTTTTGCATCTGTTTTCTTCTCTACAAAACTATGAAAGCATTTCATTGGTTAGTTATGAGTACTGAACAAGTCAACCCACTTACAGTGCAAGAAAATATACCTGGTACACATTAAGCACTCAACAAATATTAGCTCTATATTATGACTGGTCTTGGGCAAAAGATTTCTTGAGATTTCTTTCAATTCCTGATCAATGTTTCTGTGAGTGTGAGAAAGTAATAAAATACCTAGACATTACATTTTGCCTAAGGGAGTGACCAGCAGACAAGGAATATTTGTTGAAGTTTGTCTTCTTAGTTTTATACTTAGTTTTGACTTGAAAGCTAATGAGATGACTTCCTGGCAAGATGGTGGCATAGGGAAACAAGGTGCACACCTCCTCCCATAATCACATCGGAATTACAACTAAACTACAGAATAACCATCATTCAGAACCATGTGAAATCAAGCTGAATGGAAGTCCTACAACTAGAAAATTAAAGAAGAAGCCACATCAAATGAGCCTGGTAAGAGGACCAGAGGCTTGGAACTGGCAGATAAAATTCAGGATTGATACTTCATTTTTGGAGGTTCACCCCTGAGGAATGAGGGGTCCCAGTGCCACACCAAGCCCTCCAGGGGACCAGGGTTATAGTCCCAGGAAGATAATTGCTTTAACTTGTAGCTGTAAAAATCAGACTGAGGGAGACTGAGGCTACTGGAGTCCCAGACACCTTCACAAGTGACACACTCAAGAGTGGACTCAGCACGTACCAGAGCCCTGCTGAAGTAAGTCCTGCTCTTTGTGATGTGTCCCTGCACAGCTGATCCTCCCAGGTGGTTAAAGATCAGTGGTCACAGCCAGTCCTTACAGCTGATCAGCTGGGATAAATCTCTCCCATTGATGTGCCAATGGCAATCAAGACTCAACTACAACAAAAAGGTTTACAGCCCACATGGGATGTACCCAGCTGGGGTGATTGGGTGGCTGTGCCACTGGACCCTACAGGATAAAGACTACATTAGACCATGCTATCAAGCCTGGGAGATGTAAGTCACTCTACTTAATAAATAGTAACAGGCACAGAAAGGCTTCTAAAATGAGGAGGCAATTAAACATAGCTCAAATGAAACAACAGAGCAAAACTCCAGGAAAAGAACTAAACAACATGGCTATACTAGTAAGCAATCTACTAGATGACAAGTTCAAAACACTGGTTATAAGGATGCTCAAGGAATTTAACAAGGACCTCTACAGCATTAAAAAAAATAAAAGTTGTAAATGAAGGCTAAACTAACTGAAAAAAGGAATAATTTACATGGAATCAACAATAGAGTAGATGAAGCTGAGAATCAAGTCAGCAATTTGGAATATAAGGAAGCAAAAGACATCCAATCTGAACAGAAAAAAAAAAAATCCAAAGCCAACAAACAAACAAACAAACAAACAAACAAACAAAAATGAGGCTAATGTAGGAGCCTCTGGGATAACTTCAAGCATAGCAACATTCACATCACAGGTGTGCCAGAAGAGAAAGAGCAAGAAGTCAAAAATTTATTTGAAAAAATAATGACAGAAAACTTCCCTAACTTGGTGAAGGAAATAAGCATACAAACCCAAGAAGTGCAGAATCCCAAACAAGATGAACCCAAAGAGGGCCACACCAAGATACATTATAATTTAAATAGCAATGGCTAAAGACAAACAGAATCTTACAAGCAGCAAGAGAAAAGCAGTTAGTTACCTAACAGGGAGCTCCCATAAGACTGTCAATTGATTTCTCAACAGAAACTTTGAATTCTAGAAGGGAGTGTGGCAAGAAATATTCAAAGTGATGAAAAGCAAGGACCTACAATCAAGATTACTGTACCTTGAAAAGCTATCATTTAGAATTGAAGGACAGATAAAGGCCTTCCAAGGCAAGAAAAAGCTAAAGGATTTCATCATCACCAAACCAGTATTACATGAAATATTAATGGGACTTTTTTAAAAAAAAGAAAATAATATAAATAATATGAACAATAAAATGGCAATAAATACATACCTATCAACAATTGAATCTACAAACAAAATATACAAGCAGAACAGAAACAGACTCATAGATACAGAGAACTTTTTTTAGTGTAAAATTTTTATTTGCTTATATAAGAAAACATTGAAGACAGATTGGACAATCTATAGACAATGTCTAAGTGTTAGGAAATGACATATGGACTGACATGCACATTGACTTCTGTAAGATATGACTATGGTGGTTCTCAGACTTCAGAGGACATATCTTTTTATTGGTTGCCATATGGGAGGATGTTTGGGGAGGGGTGGGTGAAAAAGGTGAAGATATTAAGAAATACAAATTGATTGTTATAGAATAGTAATGTAAAGTACAGCATAGAGAATATAGTCAATAGTATTCTAATAACTAAGTGTAGTGCTGGATGGGTCAAAGATTTATTGAAATGATCATGTATTAAGTTGTGTAATGTCATATCACTGGGGTGTATAAAAATAAAAAATATAATATTTATTTATTAATAAATGTAATAATCTGCTGGGATGATGTACTGACTAAAATTCTATATTACTGCTTTGCTTGAACTGACTTTATACTCTGGAGATGAGAAATGTTACAGATACACTTTTGGCAAACTACAATTTCAAAAACCGTTTTTTGAAAAAGCAGTGAGTTTTGGGGTGCTTTCAGCAATTCTTTCCAAAAGCCTGAGGTATAGAAGAGTTATTTCACATTCTCAAAAAAATAAAATGTAGGATACCAACAGTGAGTTGGTTTTGCAGCTTCTACTATAATATCATAGTGAGGTTTTAAAGATATTTAAATAACACTTAAGTTCATAATGTATATAATGGTGCTTTAGTTCCTAGCCAATGGAAGTGCCTACATAAAATTTAACTTCCCCTAAGATATTATTTAAATAGTCTTCACCTATAACATACTCTTCTTTTCCTCATGGATTCCAGAAGATGCTTATTCAGTAGTTTTGTGGTGGGATGTAAGCATATACATTTTTTAACAGCTCCCCGGAAGTTTCTCATCTGTACCCCAGGTTGGAAACACTGACCTGTTTGATTTGTTCCAAACCCACTGAGATCTTATTATAAGTAACTTACCCATGTCTGCATAAGAAATACCTTAACTATTTTCAGTTTTGTTATGTACATATTCACTTTATGGACAATCCCTATTGCTTTTCTTCCCATGAAGTCTGTCTATTTTCAAAGGAACCAGTGAGAAACTTTGTTTTTTATTCTTTTTCTTATTATTACTCTGCATGCCATTGTTTTGACATTCTGCAGCTACAATTTGAAAGATATAAATGTATGTCAGTGGGCAGAAAGGCTACAAACAAACATTTGTTTCTGTTTTGATTATTAGAGTTCTATCTGGGAAAAAGGCATTTCATCTTTGAAATATATCATTAAAAAGGGTAGGTTAAATATGCCAGAAATTCATTTCCAAAATGATGTGGGTGTGTACATAGCTTCAGAGGCAACATTAATTTGAGAGTAATTTCCCATTTTGATGGTAAACCAGTGGGTCAACATTGAGAAGCAATCATAAAAATATTTTACATTTGACACTGTATAGATGTAAATGTGCTTTGAAAAGTATTAAAATGTTTCTAGAACCAGAAACAGCAAAACAAATATTACCTATTTGACCTGATGACATCTATTAAGGGAATATAAATAAATAAATAAAATAATTCTTTGATATTAGAAATAACTTTGAAATCATTTTAGATTAACACTGTGTAAATATAACTTAGTTAGTTAATGTATTTTCAAATATATGCCATATAGTTACCAAAAAGTGTTTCATAGAAGAGAAATTAAGAAAACACTAAATATAACTTATAGTGTATAACTTTTGTGAAATTATATATGCTTTTTCCCACAAAATATCTCTTAAAGAAAATCTTAAATGGAATAGTTCTTAACTATCCATTATTTGATAAAACGATTTCTATATTTATGGATAGATTTTTGCAATAATAGCATCTCAAGAAATAATTCATATATATATATGTATATATATATATATATATATATATCACAAAATAAATTTTATTTGACATTATTGAAATTACAAACTTCAAAAATAAGTTAAGTCAAATCTTGTTTTACCAATTTGACAATAGTTAAAACTGATTGACAAACAATAGAGCACAATTTTCTGTATAAGAACAAAACAGTTTTGTCTTTTTTAAAATAATTGTTTGGTATTTCTTTATATTTTAATTATAATGAAATGGCCTCTAAAATGTTTAATAGCATTCATATAAATACTTGGTTTTGAAGCCTCAGATGATCATAATGCTAAAGAATGAAATTATACTTAATTCCACATTTGAAAATTCATATACTTTAAAATATAATAACTGATGCAAAACCTGTATCTAATATAGGTTAAATAATTCACAAAGCCAAAGTAAAATGTTTTTCAATCAAAAATTAGAATTTGACTTGTAGAAATTTAAGAAAAATACAATTATATTCTTATAGTTATAGTAACTTATTTCAGAATTTTTAATGGAAATATCACATTTGATGAGAATTGTATAAGAACTATCATAAATTTGTATATCTTGAAACTGAAAAACATTAAAAGGCAGAATCCTATCTAATAAAGAGGGAATATGCTAATTAGCCATCACTCTGTCACAAAGATGGCTGCACCCACAACTGAGGCCAAGTTCCCATAACGAGCCTTAACAAGCAATCAGCAGGGACCTGAGGCTACACCGTCCCCAGCCCCCATGGGGCTTGACAGGGGACCTCAGGCTGGCAGGGCTTGACAGGGGACCTCAAGGTGCACTTCCCATCCTGGTGCTGGGCTAGGGGACCACAGGCTGCTCCCCTGGCCCTAGTGCCACGCTGGGGGACCTCAGGCCATGCCCCCCCCCCCAAGTGGGGCTTCACAGAGGACTTCACGCCGTGCCCCCCACCCCGGCACCAGGCCAGGGGACCTCAGGCCGCACCCCCTGCCCAGCACCAAGCCAGGGGACATGAGGCTGTGTCCCCCTGCCTGGCAGGGCATGACAGGGGACCTCAAGGTGCACCCCCAGTGCTGGGTTGGGGGAACTCAGGCCGCACCCCCGCCTACGGGGCACCTGAGGTTGCACCCCCCTGCCAATGGAGCTTGGCAGGGGACCTGATGCTGTTCCCCCTTCCTGGTGCCAGGCCGGGGGACCTGAGGCTGCACCTCCCCCACCTGGCAGGGCTTGACGGGGGACCTCAGGCCATGTCCCACACCTGGCGGACCTTGACGGGGGACCTCAAGGCACGCCCTCCCACCCTGGTCTGGGCTGGGGGACCTCAGGCCATCCCCCCCGTCCTGGCACCAGGCCAGGAGACCTGAGGCTATGTCCCCTGCCTGGCAGGGCTTGACAAGGGTGGGACTGGCCAGGTCTGGATCTATCCCAATGGGGGCAGGGGCCGGCCGGGTCTGGGTCTCACACGATTTTGAGGCACATGTGGGTGGGCGGGACTCTGGTGTGCCCCAGACTCTGACAGGAAGAAGGTTTTCATATACATTTTACTAATTTTCTTTCATTTCTGACACTTCTATTATAGAGAAAGGGCAAATAGCAATATTAAATTATTTCCTCTAATTAATCCCCTTTTGATGTGCATGACTTTCGTGCACCGGGCCACTAGTAGAGAAATAATTTTGGATTTTATTTTAATAGAAGTTAATAGATAAAAAAATATTTCTTTTACTAAAAACTGCTATTCTAGTCAGAATTTTTTTCACCCACATTACATAGATGGTGATGCAATTACTCCAAACCTACCAGTTTATTAGTTTCTTGATAAAGCAAACAATGAAATAACTGTAAACCTTACTCATGTTATTGTTTTTATTATAGGATTTTAATTATTTCAGAGAAAATTAAAAAAGTGATTACCAAGAAAATTTTTTATTTTTTATTTATTTCGTATAAAGCTGTATCAAGTCAGACACGAATGTTTTCAAGAAGCTTATGTCTTTTATGAGAAATGAGACATTTTTAAAATAATTTATGTCTGGAAGGCTTTGGAGGTACAAAGTTGGTTTTTAAATAGAAAAATATAGGTGCTAAATTTAAAGGATTTATACAGTCTTAACAGAAATCTGAGAGATAACATATTAGCTGTGGTAAACATGTTTGACTATAAGATATCTGTGTCCCCTAATATATACATTTATTGGTAAAAATAAACAATTTTTCAGTCATGAGAAAGAAGAACAAAATTGGAGGAATCACACTATCTGATATTAAACTATGCTACAAAGCCATAGTAATCAAATAAGCGTAGTACTGGCAAAAAAGACAGACATACCAGTATAGATTAATGGAACAGAATAGAAAGCCAGGAAACAAACTTTCAGTTTTATATTCAATTAATAGTAGACAAAGGATGCAAGAACTTACAATGTGGTAAATAAAGATAGTCTATTCAATAAATGACTTTAAGAATATTGGACAGACACATGCAAAAAAAATGAAACTAGACAACCTTCTTACATTATACACAAGAATAAACTCAAAATGGATTACTTAAATGTTACACACAAAAGCATAAAAATCCTAGAAGAAAATGTAGGCAATGAAATCTTGGACATTTCTCCTAGCAGTATTTTTTCAGTTTATTTTTGTGCTTTAATAAATTATTTCTGCTATAATAGATCTTATATTACACATTGATAATTACATTTTATATTTATGCTACTGTATTAATTTTTCTCATTTTACTTATCTAAAATTTATTTTGCCTTTTATTGAAGTCTAAGTTCTCAGATTCAGGAGGCATGTTTCAATTGTAATTTGCTTACAAATTACTTGACTTTAATCCTATTTAATAAAGAGCTAATATGCGAAGTAGACTGGACGATGGAATGACTTTCTGAATGACCAGTGGGCAGGGGGCAGGTCCAGCGAGCCTATGCCACCAGGCCAGCCGTGGCGGTCCCAGCATGGCCCCTTCTGCAGAGGCAGCAGGAGAGGCGGTTGTGTGGTCCTGGTCCTGGTGCCACCTTTTAAACAGAGGCAGTGGGATAGGGGGCTGCATGGGCCCAGTCTGGGAACCGTGCCAGTGGGAGAGGGGGCGGCACAGTCTCAGTGCCTCTGCAGAGGTGGAAAGGGTTGTGACTGTGGTGCCTCAACCTCCCATGACCCATCTGTAGGCTAGTCCAGGTCCCAATTACCAGTGGGCAGGGGCAGGGCCAGTGCTACAGACAGCAAGCCTGGCTTCTGGTTGAGCAGCACTCCCCCGATTCAGCCAGAAGCTGGGCTTATGGCTGGCAAGTGCAGTGGCAGTGGCAGGAGCCTCTCTGGCCTCCGCAGCAGGTGGGCAGTAAGGAGTGAGGGGTCCTGGACTGTGAGAGTCCTGGACTGTGAGAGTCCCGGATTGCGAGAGGGATGTCTGAGTGCTGGCTTAGGCCCGATCCCTGGGAGGAGCAGAACTAAGCTGGCAGGCAGACATCCCCCAAGGGGTCCCAGACTGTGAGAGGGCACAGGCTGGGCTGAAGGACCCTACCTCCCAGTACACGAATTTTGTGCACTGGGCCTCTAATATACATTTAACTCAGGCTCAGTTTTATTTTGAATACTGAAAAAGTGTGAGACATTGGAATACATTTCATTTGGAGATTTAGTCATTATCTCTTCAAAATGACAATATTAAAATTTGGCTCATAGAATGGTACTATGAAATGTGCACCAAAGTAAAAGGAAAGTGGAATGCTTTACAGCACAGACAGTCAGAACATGGAACACAAAAATTGTGAACCAAGGTAAACTGGAAATTGAAAGCAAGAAATGGAATGTCTAAATTTCACAGTGCTTGGTGTTAGGAAACTATAATAATCTTTAATAGCACATTTCCAGTCAAGTAACTACAAAGTATTCTACTCTGAAAATGAGAAATTCAGATGAAATGAGTGGCTTTAAAGTCTTTTATATTTATTGACTGATTTTAGAGAGAGAGAGAAAGGAAGTGAGTGAGAGAGAGATCAGTTTCTTGTTCCACTTATTTATGCACTCATTGTTTGATTCTTATATGTGTCCTGACCAGGGTTGGAACCTACTACCTAGGTGGAAGGATGGTCTAAAGAGCTACCAGGTCAGGGTGAAATGGAATGGCTTTAATACTAAGGCGAGACTTAGTACAGGCAGCCAGGGGCTGCACTGCAAGTTCTGACCAAATAATAATCCATCAAACTTCTAAAAACCTATTAACATAATCATCATTCAAGTCTATGCTTCAATTTGAATGACGAGCAACATTCAAGTCTATCCTTTGCAGAGGGTGAAGATGAAATTGAAAGCTATTTTTCCCCAAGTTTCTAAGAGGAAATTGACCACACACCAACACAGGACATGCTGATAATCATAGGTGATTGGGATGCAAAAGTGGAAAATAAGGTTGAATCAAATGTTGCAAGAAAATTTGGACTAGGGGTCATAAATAAAGCAAGAGTGTGGCTCTTGGATTTTTGCAAAACCAACGTGTTTTTTGAAACACATGTGCTTCAAACAACTGAAATGATGGCTGTATAAGTGAATATCACCAGATGGCTAATAAAGAAATCAGACTATGTGACTGGAAACAGGAGATAGAGAAGCTGTATTCTCTCTGCCAAAACAAGGCCAGGAACAGATTGTGATACTGACCACAAACTGTTAATATCAAACATTAAAGTAAAGATGAAGAATACAAAAAGAATTGTAGTACAAAAATATAATGCAAATAAACCCTTAATGGATTTAAAGTCCACTTAAAAAACAGATTGCACTATTAAACTTAATTGAGTGAGAACCAGAACTGTGGACTAAAACTAGAAATACTATTAGGGAAGAATGAAAAAAGACAATCCCAGAGGTAAAAACAAAAAATAAATCAAATTTAGATGACAAAAGAAACAATAAAATTGTTACAGACAGTCAAGAGGAGAAGCTAAAAGATGACAAAAGCAGGGTTAGAATCCTGAATGCAGTTTTTATGACTATCATGTAGACATAAGGAGAACTATTACAATAGTCAACAAAAAAGAAAAGATTTCTACCATAAAATTCAAGAAATTCAAACCTAGATTAGGAATGCTGAATAACCAACAAGAAAGCACATTACTGACTACAAAAAACTAAACGGGAGGTGGAAACAGTCTACTAAAAATCTATACTAAAGAGAGAGAGAAAAGAGAGACACCTTTGAAGAAATTTTCTATAAAAAAAGAACCTGCAATCTAGAAACTGAAGTGAAAGCTGCCCTGGAAGTATTGGGAAAAGTAAATCACTAGGGCTAGATGAGATACAGATAGAATTATTACAGGCTGCAGAGACTGAATTTGTCAAAATCCTACCAAAAGTATGCCAACAAATATGGAAAACAAAACCATGGCCTATACATCCCAATTTTTAAGAAGATGCCAAGGAGTGCAGTAACTATACGACCAGTGCTCTAATTTCCCACACAAGTAAAGTGATGCTTAAGATAATGAAACAAAGCCTTCTACCTTCAATGAAGTAAGAAATGGTGGATGTTCAAGATGGATTCAGAGAAGGAAGAGGCATTCCAGATCTAATTGCAAACCATTGTTGGATACTGTAGTGCTACAAAGAATTCCAGAAGTTTCCTCTATGATTTATATCCTATCTAATAAAAGAGTAATATGTAAATTGACCGTACCTCTGCTATGCCCAACAGCCAATCAGGAGCAAGTATGCAAATTAACCCAACCAAGATGGCTGCAGCCACGGAGAGAGCAGGAGGAAGCCAAGCTTCCTGCACATCCTGGCCAGCCATGGACTCCACTCAAGGCTACAAAGTTTCAATTATAGAAGATAAATAAATCCCAACAAAAATGGCTGCAGCCACTGAGTGAGCAGGAGGCTTGGGTTTCCCCGGCAATGGAGGAAGCCAAGCTTTCCACCCACCCTGGCCTGCCCTAGCCTCTGCTCAAGGCTACAAAGTTTCAATTATAGAAGATAAATAAATCCCAGATACCAGGGCTTTCACTTGGATTGCCGGGGGTGTGGCTGGCCTGCAAACCACTGCAGGCCTCTCACCCAGGCCACCTCACACCCCAAGGAAACCCCCTCCCTGATCCAGGACACCCTTCTGGGCAAACCAGGCAGCCCCTCCTGTGCACCAGGCCTCTATCCTATCTAATAAAAGAGTAATATGCAAATTGACCATCACTCTAACACACAAGATGGCTGCCCCCATGTGGTCAAAGATCCTGCCCCCATGTGGACACAAGATGACTGCCACAAGATTGCCAGCAGGGGAGGGACCAGGTCTGCAAGGGAAGGCAGTGTGGGTGATCAGGCCAGCAGGGGAGGGCAGTTGGGAGGAACCAGGCCTGCAAGGGAGGGCAGTTGGGGGGGACCCAGGCCTACAGGGGAGAGCAGTTGGGGGTGACCAGGCCTTCAGGAGAGGGCAGTTAGGGTTGACCAGCCCTGCAGGGGAGGGCAGTTAGAGGTGACCAAGCCTACAAGGGAGGGCAGTTAGGGGCAAACAGGCTGGCAGGGGAGCAGTTAGGCATCAATCAGGCTGGCAGGGGAGTGGTTAGGGGGTGATCAGGCTGGCAAGCAGAAGATTAGGAAAGCAGACAGGCGAGCAGTTGGGAGCCAGCAGTCCTGGATTGTGAGTGGGATGTCCAACTGCCCGTTTAGGCCCGAACCTACCAGGATAGGGCCTAAATGGGCTGTCGGACATCCCTCAAGGGGTCCCAGATTGGAGAAGGTGCAGGCTGGGCTGAGGGACACAACCCCCCTCCATGCACAAATTTCATGCACTGGGCCTCTAGTGCTATAATATAGCCTTTGACTGTGTATCATAGAAAGCTAGGGGTTGTTCTGAAAGAAATGGCTGTGCCTCCACACTTGACCATCCTGATGCATGAAGTGTTGTGGACAGGAAGGCACTCTCAAGACAGACCATGGAGATCCAGAATGGCTTCCTATAGGCTCATGTGGCAGACAAAGGTGTATTTTCTCTCCCCATTCAGAACACATCATATGAAAAATTGGGCAAGACTCAGAGAAAGAAGGTGTGAAAATAGGTGAAAGAAATATCAACCAGCCCTGACCAGTTTGGCTCAGTGGATAGAGCGTCAGCCTGCAGACTGAAGGGTCCTGGGTTCGATTTCAGTCAAGGGCATGTACCTTGGTTGCAGGCACATCCCCAGTGGGGGGTGTGCAAGAGGCAGCTGATCGATGTTTCTCTCTTATCGATGTTTCTGGTTCTCTATCCCTCTCCCTTCCTCTCTGTAAAAAATCAATAAAATATGAAATAAAAAAGAAGTATCAACCACTTAAGATATTCAGATGACACCATCTAACTGGAAGAAAGCAGCAATAATCTGAAAAGATTTCTGATGAAAGTGAAAGAAGGAAGTGCACCTGAACATCTAAAAGACAAATATCATGACTATCAAAGAAATATACAGCTTTAACATAGACAACAAAGACATTGAAATTATTAATGATTTTGCTTGTTTTGATTTGGTAATCAGTTTGAATGGAGGCTGCAGGCAAGAAAATAAGAGAAGGCTAAAACTCAGAAGGGCAGTGATGGGATAATTAAAATCACCAAGAGCAAATATGTATCATTAGAAACCAAGGCTAAGAACATCCATACTCTCATATTCTCAATTACTATGCATGGAGGTAAAACATAAACTGTGAAAAAGTATGATAGGCATTGAAGAAGTGCTCTGTGGATACCCTCAACCATAGAGAGATAAAAAAGTAGGTGTTGGGCCTAAGCCCCTCTGTTAGGGACCGCTGTGGATGCTGGGAACTGGAAGAAGACATGAGCAGCTGCAGGAAGATGGGTTAGGCTTTCTTGCAGACTAAGCAGGTAGCCAAAGCAGCCCCTGCAAACACAGTAGCCCACACCGGCTATTCAGCAACACATTTTGAACTAACTCAGACAAAAGAGGCTTCTTGCCAGATACTGACTCAGTGTTACATAAGATAAAGGTGCATCTGCGCAGTGCATACAGTAAAACTGCTGTCATTGCCTTTGCACATGTGTATGGCACATGGCCCTTTAACATCCGGTGTACTCTGGTCAAGGTACCCACAGTAGGTCCTAAAGCAAATTAAGCCTGAAACATTACTGGAGAGAAATGACAAAACTGAAGCTGTAGTATTTTAGGCACATCATGAGAAGGCAGGTTTCCTTGGGAAAACAATGATACTTGGAAAAATAGAAGGCAGTAAGAAAAGAGGAAAACTATAGGCATGAGTCTAGATGAGACGAGAAGGGCTGTTGTGGACAAAACATCATGGCCATCACTAATTCTTAGGGTGGCCAGGGGTCTGAGCCCACTCAGCAGCAGGTAAAACACATATGAAGTAAATGATATGTTTCTCAGTTAACTAACTTGATGCCTGATACATGACGACTCCAAGTTTCCTAAGGACAAGACTGTTGCCATTAAAAACAATGATGTTGTGGTAGGAGACCAACACTAGATGTGAGTCTAAATTTAAAAATTGTTAAAGATTCTCAGTGAGATCTGTTTAGAAGGCAACACAAAGATACAACATTAGGAAATAAGGTCCATGAAAGACCAGCAACAAGCCAGTGGCATAAAAGCATCAATAGTCTAAAACTGCAGGTACTATGTACCTGGGAGAAATGGATTGGAAAATGGGGTGATGGGGTTCTTAGAAAAAGTAGGGAACTAAGCAGAACTCATATGTAAGCATGAAGACATAGGTTTAAAAACAAGGAAACAAGCAAATGGAAACAAGTTTGCACATAGAAATCGGAGTACAGGGGAGGGGTCTGGCACTGCAGATTAGCCTGCATTTAAGAACAAGGTAAAAAATGAAGACAAAACCTGTAGTAAGACAGATTAGAAGATAACAACATAAGCTAGATAGAGGTCCCTATATTTTCTCTGCTTGAAAATAGTTCCAGTTTCAAAGATTAAGCAGGTAATTACAATAATCTCTTTTGCACATACTTACTGTCATGTATAATCACGGGATAATTTGTCTTTGCTGATACGCTTTATTTTTAATTTTTTTTCTCATTCCACTTCAAATAAAGATTGCTCAAAAATTCTTACATATGTTTTTGTCTTTTCTATTTACATAGGCACATAAAGTATGTGTGTATTTTTAAGTGGGTATGTAAATGGTGAAAGAATTTGAAAAGTGAGAGAAAAAATACATCTTGGTGCATGTACGTGTGTGTGAAAAAGAAAGACAAGCATTAAAATAGTATGAAGTCACCCAGTTCACCCACCCACCCAAAGTGTCAATGCACAGATTAACAGTGCTGACAGTTCATTTGCCATCTCAAAGCTGTGTACAGTCAGAGAGAACAGGTTTTAAGCGAAGCCCCTTCAATTTCTGAATAGTTCTAATTAGGAGAAAACAGCTTTTTGTGTTATAAAGTAATTATTTTCTGCAATATTTTAGAGCATTTTAGCTCTACACTTTGGAAGTATATAGATTTTTTTTTCAGTGTGCCAAATTTTCAAATACTTGAACGTCACACTTATGTACCAATGTACTCCACACATTTATTTTTCTACATTAAATAGCTCTATTCTTTTTCACATATTTCAATGTCATAATGTCATATGTCTTTATTATCCTTAGAGGTTTAGTTTAATGTGATAGCCAGAAATGAAAACAATCCAGATGCGGTCAAGTTATAAAATTGTATTCCCAGTGGATATTGGAGAGGGCACAGGCCAGGCAAAGGTAACCCATGAATCTGTGCACTGGGCCTCTAGTATATTATAAGGAAGCTCCCAGTCTCAATATCATTCTGTAACCATCAGCTCTAACATTTCAATCTGTGAATTATTTTGTGAAATAACCCCTCCATATAGGTGTTCTGTTTCTCCAAGCCATCTCAGCATTTATCTCATGTGCTTCTAAAGAAAGAACTTCTCCCTTAATTGTTCTTATTACTATACCAAACATAATTAAGGAACCATTAACTTCCTCAGTAGTTAAGCAGTATAACCATGTTGATATTTAACGTTTTTTTAGTCTTCTTTGCATTATTTCCATGTTTGATGATTCATAAAACACTGTACTATTGTATGCTGGCTGGGCCATTGTCTAACAGGAAAGCATTTTATATTAGCCATCACTACTTTGTGCTCCACAAAAGCTGTTGACAGTCATGCGATTCTTCGAGTCCCCTCTTCCCCAACAGAGAAGAGAAAACAGGCTCTGGGAGAAAGAAAAGAACTGTGGTATTGGGTTTTCCAAAACCTCTTTTACAGAGGTTGGGGATGATGTGTAGTCACCAGAGATAATAGCATTTCCCTTGGACCTTGCAGGAGCCCATAGGTTACATGTCAAGAAAGTAATCAGGAGGTCTTTATAAAAATTAAACATAATTTGACCTTTCATTTTTTAAATTTATCTTTATTGTTTAAAGTATTACAGATGTTTCCTTTTGTTCCCCTTGACCCCCTCCACCCAGCCTCCTGCCCCACTCCTCCATGCCCCCAGGCCTATACCACACTATTGTCTATGTCCATGGGTTATGCATAAATGCATGTAAATTCTTTGGTGAATCTCTCCCCACTCACCCCCACCTTTCCTCTGAAATTCATCAGTCTGTTCCATGCTTCTATGTCTCTGGATCTATTTTTTTCATTAGTTTATTTTGTTCATTACATTCTACATGTAAGTGAGATCGTGTGATACTTGTCTTTCTCTGACTGGCTTATTTTGCTTAGCATAATTCTCCAAAACTGGGCATATATAGGACCCAGAAAGTCATAGGGTCTGGGAGTCTTTAAGTTATACTGTAGACATATTTGGGGATGGGAAGAGTTGGTATTTCCTGCTAGTGGATGAGTAGGTGTTGGAAGTATTGCATGTGCCATAGGTAGTCTTACAAATATGAAGTGTGTGTCCTTATAAGAGATGAAGGACATGAGACATTAATTACACACTGAATTTTTCCACAGCTTGGGGAAACCAGGCTTACTGCTGAAAGAGCACACTCGTGATCCTTCTTGTGTAGGCCTTTTTTTTTTTTTCCTCAACCATTTGGAATAGGTATTTAAGGAACTTTGATCTTGATTACATTTGTACAGTGCTACTTATCTTTTTACATAAATCTCATTTGAGATTTTACTTATCATGGCTACTGTGACTAGAGCTAAAATGATTTGCTGCTGGGATTCCTAGGCAACATTGACCATCATTTCTCTCCCCACTGGTCTGATCTAAAGCTACAACTCTCCTCTGTATCTGTTGGCCATCTGCTGTCAGTAAAAATGGGCCTATTATCCTCCCAAGATGATTGTAATAATAAAAAAGGGGAGCCTTAGGATAATGTATTGCTAAAAAGATACACTCTCTAGCAAAATAAACATTTTTATAACTTTTTCTAGCTACCTAACTCTCTTCATATATAAAAAAGGCTTATTGATAATATCTATATTGTTTGCTATTATAAGGGTTTAAAAGACATTTAATAGAGGCACAATAATTAGTTGATATTGTTATTCCTCTATGATCTCCTTTGTTATTTTTCAACTAGTGGCCCTATGCATGGATTCATGCACTGGTAGGGTCCCTTGGCCTGGCCTGTGGGAATGGGAATCAAACCAGCTCTCTGACATCCCCAAAGGGGTCCTGGATTGCAACAGGACATTTCTTAGGTGATGCACCCCAAAATCGGCCTCCATCCTCTCTGGTTTCAGATGCATCACCAGAGAACTGTAGCTGCCGAGTCACCACAGGTTGGCAGCTCCTGCGTTGAATGTCTGCCCCCTGGTGGTCAGTGTGTGTCATAGCTACCAGTCAGATGGTCAAATGGTCAGATGGTTGCTTAAGCTTTTATATATATAGATATTCAACACCCTCTTCCACAGCTGAGGATCAAGGAGCAAAATAAATGAATTTAGTTTGATTGAAATGATTTGATTTAGAATCAGGGCATAGACAAAGGCTTTAAGTTTTTTTGTTGTTGTTGTTATTATTACACTAGAGGCCTAGCATGCTCTGGTAGGGTCCCTAGCAGCTGCCGGCTGCCAGCTGGGAACTCTCTCTCTTCCCCTGGCCACCTGCTGCCACCACAGGCAAGGACCTCCTTCCCTTCCCCCAGCCGGCCCTGCCCCGTGGTTGAACTCCCAGACAACTCCTGGTCGAGGGGACAATTTGCATACTATGCTTTTATTATATAGGATTTATTGGGGTGACATTGATTAATAGGATCATATAGGTTGTAGGTGTGGGTTCTATGTTACAAGATCTATATATTGCACTATGTATCCACTACCCAAAGTCAAATTAGCTTCCATGTATTAGGCCTCCTTAACCACACACTTCCCCACCCACTTCCCTCTGGCAACCACCACACTGCTTTTTGTGTCAATGAGTCTCAGTTTTATATCCCACATATGCTTGAAATCATAAGGTTCTTATCTTGTTTAGGATAACATTCTCAGCGTCCATCTATATTGTCACAAATGGCAGTAGTTCTTCTTTTCTTATGACTGAGTAGTATTCCACTGTGCATATGAACCACATCTTCTTTATCCAGCCCTCTGTCTCAGGACACTTTGGTTGTTTCCACTGTGAATAATGCTGCAATGAACGTAGAAGTCCATATGTCTTTGCAAATACATGTGTCCTAGTTTTTTGGGTACATAACCAGGAGATGGATTGCTGGGTCATATGATAGCTGTAGTCTTAAGTTTTTTTAGAATCCTCCATACTGTTTTCCATAGTGACTGCACCAGTCTGTATTCCCAGCAGCAGTGAATGAGGGTTCCCTTTTATCTACAACCTCTCCAACACTTATTATTTGTCTTGTTGATAATGGCCACTCTAACAGGTGTGAGGTGATATCTCATTTAGTTTTGATTTGCATTTTCCTAGTTGCTAGTGAGATTGAACAACTTTTTATATATCTATTGGCTGCTCATATATCTTATTGGGAGAGGTGTCTATTCAGGTCGTCTGCCTATTTTTTAATCAGGCTGTTAGGTTGTTTGGTGTTAAGTTTTATTAGTTCTTCATACATTTTGGGTATTAAAGCTTTGTTGGAGCTATTGCAAATATCATTTCCCATTCAGTCGGTTGCCTCTTTGTTTTGTTGTCAGTTTCTTTTGCTGTGAAGAAACTTTTTAGGTGATATAGTCCTAATCATTTACTTATGCATTTACTTCCCTTGCCTTTGGTGTCAAGTTAATAAAATGTTCTTTATGACCAAGGTCTATGAGCTTAGTACCTGTGTTTTCTTCTATATAACGCATTATTTCAGATATTATACTTAGATATTTGATCCATTGTGAATTGATTTTTGTACATAGGGACAGACTTTAGTCTAGTTTCATTCTTTTGCATATGGCTTTCCAATTTTGCCAGCACTATTTATTGAAGAGGATTTTTTACTCAACTACAGTAAAGTTGCAAGATACAAAATCAGTGTACAAAAACCCACTGCCTTCCTGTATACTAACAATGAAACTTTAGAAAAAAATTAAATTTCCTTTGCAATTGCAACCAAGAGAATTAAAAACTTAGGGATAAACTTAATAGAGAATAAAAAAGACCTATGTACTGAAAACTACAAATCATTAAAAGAGATTGAAAAAGACACAACAAAATAGAAAAATAGCCCATGTTCATAGATTGGAAGAATCAACATAGATGCAATGGACATATTACCCAAAGCAATATACAGACTTAATGCAATCCCCATCAAATTCCCAATGTCATTTTTTAAAGAAATAGGAAAAATCATCAGATTTGTATGGAACCACAAAAGACCACCAATAGCCAAAGCAATCCTGGGGGAAAAGTACAAAGCCAGAGGTATCACACTACCTGACTTCAAATAAGATTACAGAACTATGATAATAAAAACTGAATGGTATTGGCAGAAAAAGACACACTTGTCAATGGAACAAAATTGAGAACGCAGATACAAAAACACATGTAGGGTGGGAGGGGAGAGGACCTATGTAATACTTTCAACAATAAAGATTTAAAATAAAAATAAATAAATAAATAAGAGCACTTGTATATGGACAGATAATTTTCTACAAAGGAACCAGAAATACACAATGGAGTAAAAATATTTTAGAGAATTTTGTTTTTATTCCACTCATATTGATTCTGAAAGTATGTATATATGCATAATTGCTTCAATATTAATAAAAGTTATATCTTTTGATTTCACTCATATGTGGAATTTAATGAACAAACTGAACTACCAAGCAAGGTAGAAACAGACTCATAGATTGAGAGCAGGCAGAGAGCTCTGCTTGGGGAGGTGTTGTTGGGAAAAGGGGGATTGAAAAAAAAATAGAGAACCCATGGACAACAACATGGTGGCTGCGGAAGGGAGCAGAGCGTGATTGGAGGTGGGAGGGCATCGAGGGGATAAATGGTGATGGGGAAAATAAATAAATAAATAAAAAATACTTTTTAAAAGAAATGTCTACTATGTGATGAACAAAATTAACATGTCCTTTCACAGATTGTGCTTTCTGAAAGAGGAGATATAAAATCAAACAATCTCAAATAAGAACAAAATTACAAATTGATATAAATTATAGGGAGGGAATGATCGAGGTGCTAAAAAATTGAATAAGAAGCAATTTAATTTGTATTTGAGAAGGCCAGGAGATAAGGAAATGGTAGCAAAAAAAAAAAAAAAAAAAGGGCTAACAATGTTGCTCTCTATACCTAAAGTGAGTCTTATGAAGTAATTATTTTGTAATAAAATACCACCAATTATTTATTGTGGGACAATATTTTTGGAAGTAGAAGTATATGTGTGTTGCTTATGAATGAAGATGTAAAGAATAAAAAGAGAAGATTTAGTATTACCTACGTTTTAGAAACATTAGAGATTTAGTAATACACAACTCGTTTCTTTCTGTACCTTGGTGAATAAAAGCATTATTTATCAACAGTTCAAGGATTAATTAGCAAATGTTTGTAAAATGTTTTAATAGCTGATTAGTGCTAACACCATTTTTTTACAATTTAGTTTTACTAAAATTATTTTGAAATTTTGTGCTTTGTTCCCAGCCGAGTTTCTAGAAGATCTAAAACTTTCTCCCAGTCTCTATGAACACACTAGGCTGATAGGTCACCTGTCATTTATAATTAATATCAGAAAAACAATAAAACAAAATGATGAGTTTTGCACCTGATATAACTGATCTTCCGTCAGGTTTCTCCTTAAATCTCTCATTGCTCTTATCTGCACTGGCATGTACTTTCTACGTTTTGTTTTATATGGTGTTGCATTTCAGTTTTAAATCTCTTTAGCATTTGATTCTAATTTCTTGCAGTGTTTTGGTATCATGGAACAACATTTTCTTAATTAAGAAATAATTAAATTCAGATTTTACTTACAAATATTCCCTTCTTATCTATTCTTGAACTTCACTGAAGATGACAATCTGTTGGAACAGCTGCAGGAACCACAAAACAGTCTTTGTACTTAGAGGCTAAACTGTTTTAACTGCAATAAAAGTTGCACTACAATTGCCAATACCCAGAAGGACATTTTGTTTCATGGCCTTATCTATTTTATATCTCTTTCAGTAGCAGGAGATTCCAACACCCTCTACCAGACCTCATTTTCATATTGCCAGCACTTTGTACACCCTTTGAAAAATCAGCAAAGAAAATAAAGCTAATTTCAAAACAAGTTGAGAAATTACTAGTAAAATAAAGGAGAGCAGAAATATGTCTAGAAAATAAATGTATATGTCAAGAAAACAGCATATTTGCAAAAAAAAACAAAAAACAGTGGTGGTGGTGGTGGGGGAAGGATGCTTAAGAACTATTAAAAACTATGTCTATATGCCAATCTCCTGATGAAGTTTATGTAATTCTCATCTGTCTGTGCATATGCCACCTCGCCCAAATGGAATACGATAAGCCAAAAGAAAAAGTAAAATGGCTCAATCAGTACAAATTAAATCTAAATCTCTATTTTAAGTAAATAGGAGCTGAATAGTGAAACAAGTAACATCTAGAAAGAACATTAGTCATGGATATTAACTTATAAAAATGATATGTTATGCAATTTAAAATTACACGTCATAAATGTTAGAATGGCTATCATCAAAAAGTCAAGAGATAGAAAGTATTGGCAAGGATGTGGAAACAAAGGAATGCAAATGAAGCAGCCATTATGGAAAGAGTATGGATGTTTCTCAAAAAATTAAAAATGGCACTACTATATAATCCATCCATCCCACATCGGGATATTTATTTATCTGAAGGAAATAAAATAATTAGCTTGAAGATATGACTGACCTCCCATGTTTGTTGCAGCATCATTTACAATAGCCTAGGTATGGAAACAACCTAAATGTCAGTCAATGGATGAATGAATAAAAATGTGAGATACATAGATACAATTAAATATTATTCAGGCATAAGGAAGAAGGAAATCCTACCATTTGGGACAACATGGATGGATGATAAGGACATTATGGAACATGAAATAAGTCAGACCATGAAATATAAATACTGTGTGGTATCACTTATATGTAGAATCTAAAAAATAGTCAAACTCATAGTTACAGAGAGTATAAAAGTGATTGCCAAAGGCTGGGGGTCAGGGGGTTAGGAGATTTTGGTAAAAGGGCACACACTTTCAGCTATAAGTTTTATCAGATCTAATGTATAACATGTTGACCATAGCTGATAACATTGTATTGTATAATTGAAATTTGCTAAGAGTAGCACTTCATTGTTCACACATGCACACACACACACATACACTCATATATTTATCTATATATGAGTCGATGGATGTGTTAACTAGATGGGAGAACAATTTCACAGTGCAAGCTAAATATCAAATTATCTTGGTATACACTTTAAATATCTTACAACTTTGTCAAATATACTTCAACTAAAGGTGCATGAAATTCAGGCATGGGTGTGGTCCCTAGGCCTGGCCGGTGATCAGGTTCCCTGCCTCCCCATCTCTCAGCATCCTCTTTCCCTCGACGCCCGCACGGTTCCCCGCCTCCCCGCCTCCCCACCTTCCCCCCTCCTCCTTTCCTTGTTCCCTCGTCCACCACCACCCACCCCCGGTTCCCTGTCCCAGCCCGGGTCCCAGCCCCAATCAGGCGATTAGGACTTGCCTGCCATGGAGAGGGACCGGGAGGTTGGCCAGCAGGCCCTGATCAGGTGATCGGGGCCTGCTGGCTGGGGAGAGGAACAGGGGAGGGACCCGGGAGGTTGGCTGCCAGCCCCAAGGAGGAAGCCAGCCCTCGGTGCCCCTAGGAAAGGGGCCACATCAACCACCACCAACCCCTGGTTCGCCATCCCAGCCTGGGGCCCGGCCCCAATTGGGCAATTGGGGCCTGTGGGCTGGGGGCAGCTCCTGTCCCTTGGTGATCAGTGCATGTCATAGTGACCAGTCATTCCATTGGTATGGTCATTTAGGCTTTTATATCCTATATAATAAAAGCCCAGTGTTCAAACAGTGGAATGACCAGAACGACCGGTCGACCAATCGCTATGATGTTCACTGACCACCAGGTTGCAGACGCTCAATGCAGGAGCTACCCCCTGATGGTCAGTGCACTAACACAGTAGGAGCACCGCTAGCTGACTGGGATGAGCGGCTGCTTCCGCTGCGAATCCCAGGCCAACAGGCAGGAACCCAGGCAGCGATCATCGCCTCCTCACCCAGGCTCCTTCTCCTCACTCCCTGCTGCCTCCTTCCAATGCCCACAGGCCGTATAGTGCTGCTGCAGGGCTTGCAGAGTTGACCCCAGAGACTGGGAGGTGAGTTCATGGCCGCTGTGGGACTGAGGCCTACTCTGCCACCTCTCAGTGCTATTGTCCCTGGGCCCAGCCCCAACTGGATCCCCTGGAGAAGCAAGTGTTCCAGCTCCATGGAAGATACCAGACCAGGGAGCAACGGCTCAGAGGGTGGTCCCAGAGCCACTCAGCTGACCAGGATGAGTGGCACTCCCACAGCGGGCAGATCCCCACATGCCACGCCTCCCCACCAGTGCATGAATCCTGTGCACTGGGCCTCTAGTATATAGATGAAACTGAAAAGTGAGATTTTAAGTTCCTGTGATGAGATATAGTAGGTTGTAGTTTAATTATAGAAAGATTTTACATAAGTTTATTTGAAATACAGAGACTTGGATAAAATATGCACCTCATACTCAGACAGAAAAAAAAATGTGCCAAATTATACAAATGATGAATGCTTTTCTCTGAGATGGACCAGAGCATACTGACCTTTTCTTAACACAAGTTTTAATAAGCAGAGTAGGAATTAATAAATAGATTTATCTCCAACAAAATGGATAAGTCCAGTAATTTCTAAAATTTTATACACAGGCCTTCATTTAATACAATTACTTTTTATATTAAATTTATATCTAAGATGAAGCCTTCCATACAGAAAAACTATATATATATATATCTCAGTAGTGTTCAGAGAAGAAAATCATGACTATGTTTTTAAGGTTTATATTTTGGTTATTATTTTCTCATCATTAACATGTACTTGTCAATTAACTATTGAAGATATATTCAGTATATATTGAATATTATGATTTGAAATGTGCAATCCTTGCACACTTCTAAACTTTTCCAAACTAGCATTATAAATCCCCAAATATGTCATTCTCTAAACATTTAATTCCTTCCTTTCAAACGCATATATAGTCCCAACATGTATTTCAAATCAGTACCCATAAAAGTTCTTTCCTTTGTATCATATTCTATAAAATATTTTGGAACTGATATGTGTAGAGTAAAATCATTGACTAAGTGAAATCACACATTAAATTTTTGAAAATTGTCACAAACTTTGAGTAAAAATTTGATTAAGATTATATTAAGTCATTAGAAGAAGCAAGATCATCAATCACATCAGTATCATATCAATACAAGAAAATGAATATTTTATTTGAAAGGACTGCTAATATTCTTTGAGTTTACTTATAAATGAATGTAATCCCTTCTTTTTTTTGTGGGGGTGGGGGATGATGATTCTAATTGAGGGAGTAGAAAGATAATTTGTTTAGGACTAAGTTAAATATTAAATTTAAAAGACATGCCCTAAGTTTTAAATTCTATTAGTTATTAGCATCATCTGGAAGGCACTATTACATTTTTTAACAGTTGATTAAGATACACCAATCATAGCAATAGCTCAGCAGAGTGCCATGTTTGGTCAGTAACCATCAATCTGGATTCTGCTCTGTAGCCAACTGAATGAATTTCAGGGTTACACAGTACCAAGAGCCATCAGCCCTTTGAGTTATAGCTCTTAAGTCATAATTTCTCAAGGCATAATTCTTCTGCCAGAGCTCCAGATGGAAGTCCATTTAATCATAATGTATCTTATAATTATCATAACTGACACTTCGACATTCCATTTTGGCCTAGAAGATTGACCCAGCTGTACAGTATATTATCTTTTCAGCATATCTTTTTTAATTTTTGTGGCATGAAAAAAATAGCATCCCAGATTCTTTATCTCACTGTGCATTTCACCAATAATCTAATATTTGCAACCTTGCTGTAAAAAGCAGGTATATGGATGAGAGCAGGTTCAATGGAAGCAGCTACCAATTTCTCTAAACTGGATGCTAAATTCTAGAACAATTTTAGTTCCAATGAATGGACACAGATTGACAAGGAGATCGAAGCTCTCTCCCCAACCCCAGGAACTTAAAAAATCATCACATGCTCATTAGAGATATGCTTTATTTTTAAAGGAAGAGAGGGGTTAAGAGATCAACCAAAGGACTTGTATGCATGCATATGAGCAAAACCAATGGACACAAACAGGGGGGAAAGGGAGAGGTCACATGCTGGGGGGTGGGGGCAGCCGGGGAGAGGTCAATGGGGCTAAAAGGAGACTTATGTAATACTTTAAACAATAAAGAATTTAAAATAAATAAATAAATAGATAGATAGATAGATAGATAGATAAATAAATAAATAAATAAAGGAAGAGTCTACCATTTATCACATCACTCACCAGGTGAAATAATGAAGTTGTTTGGCCATGTGGAACTACAGATTAAATTAACTCCAGTTTCATTTTAAAAAAAAGGGACAATGACAACTTATCTAATATTCCCACTGCATCTCCACGAGTCTCATTGAAACCTTCCTCAAAAGAGAACTACCCTGGACCAGAAACTGTGAATGGCCTGTTATTACACTTCCAAACTAACAAGTTACCCTGCCACAATATCAGAGATGATGGTGAAGGATGTGAAATTTCTAAGTCAGAGACAAAAAACTATTAACTACAACATACAGATCACATAAGTCTTATGATCCATTGGGTATATAGATAAAACAATATTATTTTTAATATTATTTTTGTTTTTAATTTTAAGCTTTGTATTTCATGTGTGTTCTTAGAAAAGTTACAAATCCTCTAGGCTTTGTCTTCTTTTTTTCTGTAATTTAAGATTGACCATCTTTTATATTTCTTCCAGCTCTAGAAATCTGATCATTTTTATTTAACTTTTGTTAAGCAGAGGACCAGAGATTATTGCTGATAGATATTATTAATATTGGATATCTCATTACTCTTTCCTGTTGCAATTTTAGAAAACTGTTTTGTGTATTTAAGCAAAACAGACATAATTACTATGTGTTTCACTTAAGCATTAGAAGAATATAAAACAAGACTTTAACTAAGATTTTTCTCTTTAATTTTCTCACTCCTCTTTGGTTCTCTCTTATTTTGTCATTAAACTCTCCCGGACTCTGGGCAGGCAGCTTATTTTGAGTTGAAAATTATCAAGGTCCAGAAGGCCCAGGAAACACCTTTGACCTTCCCCCAAATTGCCTACAAGAACTTAAGATAGAAGGCCTGCTCCAGGAAGAACTATCACCATGGATAATTGTAGTATAATAGAAATTAGTGTGGCAGACATGTAGAAACCTAGCAAGGCCCATGTGATCTGTCTTCTATGTGATCTGTCTTCTCTATATCTCATTCTTTCTTGATGGTCCAAAAAACATTTATTAAACATTAACCATTTTAATCTCCCTGTGAATTGCATTACATTCCTTAGAAGTCCCAGACTCTGAAATCCTTTTCTATAATCTAGACAACATGTATACCTCATTTTGTATTACTATCCTTGGAATTCTTCAAGCTTTTGTGAATTTCCCATGTGTACATATTAAATATGATTTTCTCCTCTTAATCTACTTCTGTCATTTTAATTGTTGGAACAGACATGGCAACCAATAGGAAAAAGAAGGAATTTTTTCTCCCTTAGGACTATTTCTCAAATTTGATTGCTATATTTAAGAATAACATGATTTGCTACAGTTAAAGGTTCTGACTTATTAAAATGAACAGCAAAGAGAAAAAGTCAGATTCACTTTTCTAAATTTTTTTGTATATATTTTGCACTCTCTTACTTTATGATCCTCAACACTTACTAACTCTCATCATAAAGTGATGTTTTGAGAAATATAACTTTTTTAATACTTTTAAATAAGAAAATAAAAATCTATAATAATAAAAGCATATTATGCTAATTAGACTGGAAAGCTGAACATCCTTCTGGACGTCCTTCCGGAAAATGCCATGGTGGCTGCAAGGGCCAAGGGCATGCAGCCATGGTGGCCATCAGCAGCAGCAGTGGCGGGGTGATGGAGGCGGCACCTTCCCCTAATTGGCTTGGTCTCCTCCCACAGAGGGAGGTGGGAGGCGGCGGCAGTGGTGGGGTGATGGGGGTGGCACCTTCCCATGGCCTAAGCCATCAGTAGGATATCCCCTGAGGGCTTCCAGACTGTAAGAAGGGACAGGCTGGGCTGAGCACACCCCCCCCCCCCAGTGCATGAATTTTTGTGCACTGGGCTGTTAGTTAAGATATATATATCTATATTTATCTTCATATATATATGAAAATAAATCGATAAGAAAGAAAATTATCTACATAAAATAAGGGAGTGTTTTATTTAATTTATAACTTTATATATGGAGATAAAATGGCTTTAAATTTGGAAGCTTAAGCATATAGTCTGCTGCACAAAAATGGACTGGAAGAAGGAAAGATACTCATTTTAGTTGTTATGCTTTTGTCTTTTAATTCTGACTTTGGATGGAGGAAAGAAACATTTAAAAGTGTGTAGTACATTCAGAAGCAAAATTGACAGTAATTTTGTTACTGACTTGGGTTACTGGCTAGGACCTTGGTTCTTCTCGTCTGCACAGAAGAGATTTTAAGGCCAAGAAAACAAAAATAAATCAAAGTGGGATTCATTGAAAATAAACTCCAAACAAGGAGTGAGCCAGTCACGACAGACAATGGACCCAAGTTCCCTGGGTTATTTGGTTTAAATGGGGAATTTTCTGGGTGGAGATTTTCATATACAGGCAAGGATGATTGACAGAAAAGAGTAATATAATTATATTTCTTCGGCATATGACCTTACCCATAATGCAGACAGAAAAACTCATGGGGAGTTGGGGTGTATAAAAATCGCAATGCAAAATCCTATATAATAAAAGGGTAATATGCAAATCAGCTGAACAGCAGAAAGCCTGGTCACTATAATGCGCACTGACCACCAGGGGGAAGACACTCAGCACAGGAACTAAACACTGCTGGTCAGTGCACTCCCACAGGGGGAGCTCTGCTCAGCTTGAAGCTGATGTCTTGGCAGTGCTAAGGATGTCTGACTGATGGGGAGACAGCCTAAGCTATCAGTCAGACATCCCCCAAGGTCTCCCAGACTGCAAGAGGCGCAGGCCCAGCTGAAGGACCCCCTGAGTGCACGATCTTGTGCACTGGGCCTCTAGTCTACACTAATAAAAGATATACATGCAAATTGACCATACCTCGGCTATGCCCACAAGCCAATCAGGAGCAAGTATGCAAATTAACCCAACCAAGATGGCTGTGGCCACAGAGCTAGCAGGAGGCTTGGTTTTCCCTGGCAATGGAGGAAGCCAAGCTTCCCGCCTGCTCTGGCCGGCCCTGGACGCTACTCAAGGCTACAAAGTTTCAATTATAGAAGATAAATAAATCCCAGATACCAGGGCCTCTGCTTGGGTCACTAGGGGGCATGGCTGGCCTGCAAACCACCACAGGCCCCTTTCCCAGGCCTCTCCATACCCCAAGGGAGCCCCCACCCTGATCCGGGACACCCTTCAGGGCAAATCAGCTGGCCCCAACCCATGCAACAGGCCTCTATCCTATCTAATAAAAGAGTAATATGCAAATTGACTGTCACTCCAACACACAAGATGGATTCCCCCATGTGGTCAAAGATGGCTGCCCCCATGTGGACACAAGATGGCCACCACAAGATAGCCAGCAGGAAAGGGCAGTTGGGAGAGACCAGGCCTGCAAGGGAGGGGAGTTGGGGGCGATCAGGCCAGCAGGGGAGGGCAGTTAGGGGTGACCAGGCCGGCAGAGGAGGGAAGTTGGGGGAAACTGGGCCTGCAGGGGAGGGCAGTTGGGAGGGACCAGGCCTGCAGGGGAGGGCAGTTAGGGGTGACCAGGCCTGCAGGGGAGGACAGTTGGGGGTGATCAGGCCAGCAGGGGAGGGCAATTGAGAGGGACCAGGCCTGCAGGGGAGGGCAGTTAGGGGTGACCAGGCCGGCAGAGGAGGGAAGTTGCGGGCAACCGGGCCTGCAGGGGAGGGCAGTTAGGGGTGACCAGGCCTGTAGGGGAGGGCAGTTGTGGGGGACCCAGGCCTGCAGGGGAGGGCAGTTGTGGGGGGACCAGGCCTGCAGGGAAGGGCAGTTGTGGGGGACCCAGGCCTGCAGGGGAGGGCAGTTGGGGGTGACCAGGCCTGTAGGGGAGGGCAGTTAGGGGCAATCAGGCTGGCAGGGGAGCAGTTGGGCACCAATTAGGCTGGCAGAGGAGTGGTTAGGGGGTGATAAGGCTGGCTGGCAGAAACAGTTAGGGGCAATCAGGAAGGCAGGCAGGCGAGCAGTTGGGAGCCAGCAGTCCTGGATTGTGAGAGGGATGTCCGACTGCCCGTTTAGGCCTGATCCTCGAGGGGTCCCAAATTGGAGAGGGTGCAGGCTGGGCTGAGGGACACCCCCCGCTGCCCATGCACAAATTTTGTGCACCAGGCCTCTAGTTTATTATAATTAGCCTGGGCCATATTACGGTCACATGGAGATCATGATGTTCTCCTCTGCACTTGCTCTAGGAATCAGCTGGTTCCGAACCTGCCTTCTGGTGGTCTGCTGGTTGCTGGGATGCCCATAAAGAGCTGTCTGAAGGCAATGTCGGTCTGGCCCCTGTTAGAAGCCCACAAAAGCACCCACCCGGAACCCATCCCAGCAGCTCATGTATAATTTCCTACCTAAAATTTTCGAATTATTGGTGCTTTTTCTAATTAATGATAAGAAATCATTTTTTAAAATTCTTTATTTTCTGAAGTATTACATATGTCTTCCTTTTTCCCAATTAACTTCTCCCTGGCCATTTCCTCCCGCCCGCCCCCCAGCACATACCCTCACCCCCTGATGTCTGTGTCCATGTGTTATGCTTATATGCATATATACAAGTTCTTTGGTTGATCTGTTACCCACCCCTCTCCCCTGCCTTCCCTCTGAGGTTGGAACGTATGTTCAATGCTTCTATGTCTCTGGATCTATTTTTGTTCATCAGTTTATGTTGCTCATTATATTCCACAAATGAGTGAGATCATGTGATATTTGTGATATTTATCTTTCTCTGACTGGCTTATTTTGCTTAGCATAATACTATCCAGTTCCATCCATGCTGTTGCAAATGGTAGAAGTTCTTTATTACAGCAGAGTTAAATTCCATTGTGCAGATGTACCACAGCTTTTTAATTCACTCATCTGCTGATGGGCACTTAGGCTATTACCAAATCTTAGCTATTGTAAATTGTGC
The DNA here is from genome assembly GCF_963455305.1 of Plecotus auritus. Taxonomy (NCBI): domain Eukaryota; kingdom Metazoa; phylum Chordata; class Mammalia; order Chiroptera; family Vespertilionidae; genus Plecotus; species Plecotus auritus. Next base: position 132,433,720 of record NC_137771.1, on the reverse strand, counting down.
AGCTATGAACTTAGGGATGCATATATCCATTCTGATTGGTGTTTCTAATTTCTTCGGATATACTCCTAGAAGTAGGATTACTACATCAAATGGAAGACCCATTTTTAATTTTTTGAGGAAACTCCATACTGTTTTCCATGGTGTCTGCAACAGTCTGCAATCCCACCAGCAGTGCAAGAGGGTTCCTTTAGTTTTTTCCCATTGAGTATGATGTTGGCTGTAGCTTTGTCATATAAGGCTTTTATTATTTTGAGGTATAATCCCTCTATTCCCACTATGTTGAGAGTTTTTTTTTTTTTTATCAGGAATGGGAGTTGGATTTTGTCAAATGATGTTTCTGCATCAATTGATATGATTATGTGATTTTTGTCTCTCAATTTGTGTGATGTATCATGTTTATTGACTTGTGAATATTGTGGCAGCTTTGCATCCTCAGACTAAATCCCACTTGTTCATGGTGTATGATCTTTCTAATGTATTGCTGGATCTGATTTGCTAGAATTTTGTTGAAGATTTTAGAATCTATGTTCATCAGGGATATTGGCCTGTAATTCCTGTAATTCTCTTTCTTTATGGTGCCTTTATCTGGTTTAGGGCTTATGTTAATTCTGGCTTCATAGAAAGAGCTAGGAAGTGTTCTATCCTCTTGAATTTTTTTTAATAGACTGAGGAGGATAGGTTTTAAGTCTTCTTTGAATGTTGGTAAAACTCCCCTGTGAAGTCATCTGGACCAGGACTTTTGTTTGATGGAAGTTTTTTTATTACTGCTTCAATTTCATTGGTCATTATTGATCTATTCAGGTTTTTTTAATTCTCCCTGATTGTGTTTTGGAAGCTTGTATTTTCTTAAGAAAATGTCCATTTCATCTAGGTTGTCCAGTTTGTTGGGAGTAGAGTTGTTTGTAGTATGTTTTTATAATCCTTTGTATGTATGTGGGGTCAGTTATTACTTAACCTATTTCATTTCTGATTTTGTTTATTTGGGTCTTCTCTCTCTGCTTCTTGGTGAGCATAGTAGAGGTTCATCTATCTTATCAACCTTGTTTATCCTTTCAAAGAACCACCACTTGGTTTTATTGATCTTCTGTATTTTTTTTTTTTGTCTTCTATCATTTATTTCCTCTCTGGTCTTTTTTTATTTCCTGCCTTCTGCTTACTCTGGGCTTTTCTTATTGCTCTCTTTCTAATTAAGTTGTATGGTTAGATAATTTATTACCATTTTTATTGTTTTTTGAGGTAGGCTTGTAGAGCAATGAACTTCCCTCTTAGGATGGCTTTCACTGAGTCCCATAGATTTTGGATTGTTGTGTTTTCATTGTCATTTGTTTCCAGGATGATATTTGCTTCTTCTTTGATTTTTTTGGTAATCCAATGATTGTTTAATTGCATGCTATTTAGCCTCCAAGTGTTTGATACTCTTTATTGTTTTTATTATAGTTTATTTCTAATTTTACGCCATTGTGATCTGAGAATATGCTTGATATGACTTCAATCTTCTTGAATTTGAAGAGACTTTGCCTGTGTCCCAATATGTGGTCTATCTTTGAAAATGTCCCATGTGCATTGAGAAGAATGTATGTTTTGTAGCTTTGGGGTAAAATATTCTGAAGATGTCAATTAAGTCCATCTGATCTAGTGAGTCACTTAGGATTGCTGTTTCTTTGCTGATTTTTTGTTTGGAGGATTTAACCAGTGGTATCAATTGGGTATTAATGTCCCCTACTATCATTGTGTTGCTGTCAATCTCTCCCTTGATATCTTCCACAAGTTCTTTTTTTTATGTATTTTGTGCTCCTGTATTGGGTGCTTACATGTTTAACAAAGTTATATACTCTTGTTGAATTGCTCTCTTTAGTATTGGGAAATGACCCTCCTTATCTCTTGTTATAGCCTTCATTTGAGGTCTACTTTGTCAGATGTAAGTATTGCTACCCCAGGATGTTGTGTGTTTTTTTCTTCATTTCCATTTGCCTGAAAAAAAATTTCCATCCCTTCATTATTACTCTGTGTGAGTCCTTTGTTCTGATGTGGGTCTCTTGTAGACAGCAAATATATGGGTCATGTTTTCTTATCCATTCAGCTACCTTATGTCTTTTGATTGTAGCATTTAATCCATTTACATTTAAGGTTATTATTGATAGGTATTTTTTGTTGCCATTTTTATTTTTTATGCCTGTGTTCGTTCTTCCCTTTCTAACACTTCTTTTTACAGCAGTCCCTTTGGCATTTCTTGTGTTGCTGGCTTAGTATCAATAAACTCCCTTAGCCTTTTTTTATTTGCCAAGTTCCTGTTTTCACCTTTGGGTTTGAATGATAGCATCGCTGGTTATAATATTCTTGGATTCAATCCCTTGCTTTGCATCACTTTGTATATTTTTTCCCATTTTCTTCTTGCCTTATCTTCCTTGGGATATTTGTGTTCTCTTCATGTAGTTGCATCTTGAGTGTTGTGAAATCAGTTGATAGTCCAATGGGATATCTCTTATAGATAACTTTCTGTCTCTCTCTGGCAGCCTTTAAGATTCTTACTTTGTCATTGACATTTGCCAATTTAATTATGATGTGTCTTGGTGTCAGGGTTTTGGGGTTCATCTTGTTTGGGACTCTGTGCTTTTTGAACCTGTGTGAGATTTTTCTTCCCAAAAGCAGGGAAGTTTTCTGTCATTAGTTCTTCAAACAGTTTTTCTATTCCTTGCTCAGCTTCCTCTTTTTCTTGATACCCTATTATGTGGATGTTGTTTCATTTTGTGTTGTCCCAAAAGCCCCTTAGGCTCTCTTCCTGCTTTTGAAGTTTTTTTGTTTGTTTTGTTTTTTGTTTGTTTTTTTGTGTGTGTGTGAGTGTTTTTTTTCCCTGTTGCTTCTCTTCTAGCTCTAGCTCCAATCTTCCAGCTCACTGATGTGGTCCTAACCTTCGTTTGGTCTACTGTTGAAATTTTTCATTGTGTTTTTTATTGTAGCTATGTCATTCTTGGTTTCCTCCTGGTTCTTCTTCATTTCCTCTTGATTCTTACACATATTTTTAAAAATGACTTTCATCATTTTCAGCGTCCTTATTACCATTGTTCTGAATTATTTTTCTGACAAATTGCTTGCCTCCATTTCGTTTACTTCCTTTTCTGGTGATTCCTCCTTTTCTTTTGTATTGTAGCTGTTTCTTTGTCTCCCTATTTTCTGTTCCCCTGCGTTTTTTTCTCTGTATTAGATCAAACTTCTATGTCACCCAGATTTTTTTAAGTTTGTCTTATATAGTAGATGTTTTGTGGAACCCAGTGGTGTAGTCTCTTATGTTTTCTGGGCTGGGTATTCTAGGGATGCCCCTTCCTTGGGATATTTGTGTTCTCTTCATGCAGTTGGGTCTTGAGTGTTATTGTCCCATTCGTGGATGGAGTCTCCTCTCACGGTGTCTGGTTATGTGTCCCATCCTCTCTCACATTGACTGAACAGCACAATATACAACTCGACAAGACACAACACAAAGGGAACAAAACACAAAAGTACTCACAGCACCGATAACCCCAATAAAATGACCACCAGAGAAAAGAGAATTAGGAGAGAGAAAATAGAGCAAAAGTGGTATTGAGAAAATAAAAAAGGTAAGAGAGAAAATAAAAATTTTAAAAAAGAAGAAAAAACATATATGGGGAGAAAACTCCACAAAACAAACAAACAAACCCAAAAAATGCAAACAACAAACACTCATAAAAACCGGGGTGGGGGTGCAGAATCTGTAGAGGCAAAGCTTATATACTGAAAGTAAAGTTAAGAAATTGAATGAATAGGGGAAGGTCCACGGTGCAGTATAGAGGAGGTGTAAAGAGAATCCTATCTAATAAAGAGGGAATATGCTAATTAACCATCACTCTGTCACAAAGATGGTTGCACCCACAGCTGAGGCCAAGTTCCCATAAGGAGCCTTAAACAAGCAATCAGCAGGGACCTGAGGCTATGCCCTCCCCCGCCCCTGTGGGGCTTGACAGGGAAACTCAGGCCAGCTCAGCTTGACAGGGGACCTCAGACCGCCTTCCACACCAGCAGGGCTTGACAGGGGACCTCAAGGTGAGCTTCCTGTCCTGGTGCTGGGCTAGGGGACCTCAGGCTGCTCCCCCCACCCCAGTGCCAGGCAGGAGGACCTCAGGCCGTGCCCCCCAACTGGCAGGGCTTGACGGGGGACCTCAAGGTGTGCTTCCTGTTCTGGTGCTGGGCTAAGAGACCTCAGGCTGCTCCCCCCACCCCAGTGCCAGGCCAGGGGACCTCAGGCCATGCCCCCCACCCCAGCACCAAGCCAGGGGACCTGAGGCTGTGCCCCCCTGCCTGGCGGAGCTTGACAGGGGACCTCAAGGTGCACCCCCAGTGCTGGGTCAGGAGAACTCAGGCCATGCCCCCCGCCCTGGGGGGGACCTGAGGCTGCACCCCCCTGCCAATGGGGCTTGACAGGGGACCTGAGGCTGTTCCCCCATCCTGGTACTGGGATGAGGGACCTGAGGCAGTGCCCTCCACACCTGGCAGTGCTTGAAGGGGGACCTCAAGCCATGCCCCCCACTCAGTGGGGCTTGACAGGGGATCTCAGGCCATGTCCCACACCTGGTGGAGCTTGATGGGGGACCTCAAGGCACGCCCCCCCCACCCTGGTCTGGGCTGGGGACCTCAGACCACGCCCCCCATCCTGGCACGGGGCCAGGGTACCTGAAGCTATGTTCCCTGCCCAGTGGGGCTTGACAAGGGTGGGACTAGCCAGGTCTGGATCTATCCCAATGAGGGGGGCGCTGGCTGGGTCTGGGTCTCACGTGATTTTGAGGCACATGTGGGTGGGCGGGGACTTGACTCTGGGTCCTGTGGTGTGCCCCAGACTCTGACAGGAGGAAGGTTTTCATATACATTTTACTAATTTTCTTTCATCTCTGACATTTCTATGATAGAAAAAGGCAAATAGCAATATTATTTCCTCTAATTAATCCCCTTTTAATGTGCACGAATTTCATGCACTGGGCCACTAGTAAGCCGATAAGAAGAAAAGGAAAAAATAAATAAATAAAAAGATAAAACAAAGAAAATTATTAAAAATTCATCTATCTATTTTTGGAAAAGAAATATAGAGGAGTGAGCAGATAGGCTTGAGTTTAGTGAGTGAAACAACTAATTAAAAAATTAGGAGAAGAGAGCAAAAGAGGAGAGGAAAAACAAAAGCATAAAAAATTGGTTAGGGAGAAAGAGAAAAGAGAAGGGTACATGGACTTGGAGCAGGGGAGATGAAATGAGATATATGAGTAAGCCACCAGAGACTACAATAATAATAACACGTCAATAACCTGATAAAGAAGATACATTTTTAACAAGAGGTAAAGAGAAAGGAGAGAGGAAAACCAAAGTGGGAACAGGAGAAGATAAGCAGGATGAAAAAGAGAGAATTGAGGGAGAAAAGGATGGGAAAAAAAGAAAGAAAAAAGTTAGATAAAATAAAATTATGATAAAAATAATAAAAAATAGAATGAAGAAAAATAAAAGATAAAAAAAATACAAAAAAAGAAAAAAGTTAAATAAAAGATAAATTAAAAAAATGAAATGTCATTTGCTTCAGCTGAGTCTCAGTGTCCCATAGGGGCTGGTTTAAGACCCACTCTATTGTTCTGTTTGCCACTTCTCAGCTTCCTGTTAGGTAGTTAGCACCTTGTTGAAGCTCCAAGCGATCTATCCCTTCTCTGTGTCTGTCCCTACTTACTTGGTTGCAAGCAGGTGGGACCAATCTGCCCGCTTTTGCCTGTCTGCATGCTGTCTGTCTTAATCACTCAAGAGTCTGTTTCTGGCAAGGGCTTTAGGTAAGGGTGTTGCTGTATTGGTTTCTGGGACTGAATGGCCCCTCAACCCAGTCACAAAGGGCTTCCTGGGGCTATTCAGAGTCTTTATTTCCTCTGCATAGCTGGAGGCTGGGTGGGGCTGCACCAGTTGCCCACTGGTGCTGGGAGGAGCTGGCTCTTCAGAAGAAAAATGGCTGCTTAAATTTGAAGGACCTGATGTCTCAATGCTGGATTCTCAGTCACCTCTCCCTGTCCTGCTCCCCTCCACAACCTCTCCCAGCCTCCACAAAAGTGAACCTTCACCTGCACCACAGCCTTGGTGAGTGTTTACAATTGAAAGGTCCTGTGAACCGGGTTTAGCAAATAAAAGAAAGACAAAACAGAGGCAAAACAACCATGCTACTGTGAGTTTCTCTCCCCCCAGCACCACGTGACTGGGGCAGCTCTTCAGGCTGCCTTTCTGGGAGCAGCGTCTCATGGCTATGGATTTAGATCTAGATTTCCTGGCCTCCAGCAGCCCTGTGGACCTCCCTTCCACACTCGGGTATTACACATGTCCCCAAGGGACATAGACTTGGTGCAGCACAGGTTCCTTCTTACCATCTCATCCTGGTGATCGTGCATCTCTCTCTCCCCAGCCCAGATCCCCAATCCTACCATTCCACAGGCATCCTCTGCCATTTCCAGATGAGGATAGTCTCACCAGCTGTGTCTAGTTCACCTACTCTGGGTGGATGTTATTCGATTTATTTGTTCCTTCTATCCTCTCTGTGACAAGGCACAGGACATGTCTGACTATTTGTCCTTCATTTTTGCCAATCCCTAGCCATCACCAATGATAAGAATTCTTATAGCAAATTTGGCAACATTCCAAACCAATATTTCATGAAACAAAGTGAAGAAATTCATCCTCTCTTTTCTGAACTACTTTGTGTGACATCTCTGTTTTCTCAGTTCATAGAGTTTATATTTATTGGTTTCTTTCCAAATAATTTTATATCATGTCTTTAAAAAAACTTAGAATAAAGAAACATGTTAGATACATATAGTCATATCAGTTCCTCATCTTTATAATCATATTAAGTTTTTCTCACATATTTGTACTCTAACTTGTCTCTGAAATGCCATTGATTTTTACCTTTATATAATCACATAGTTTTTTGTTTGTTTTTTTCATATTTCTGCCTTATACCTTGTATGGAAAAAAATGATTTCGTGTAAAGACCAAATTCCCAGTGACATACATGAATTAATTCAGGAGCATCTACCTCCTTATAGATTAAAGGCTAACTAACCTAACCATAGTTAATACTGCAATACCTATTTACTCTTTGAAGCCAATACTCAGTGTTCCTATTCTTCACTGAGTGACCTTTTACTTAGAGGTCTTATATAGTCCAAAGTCTGTGTTCCTGATGCAAAAGACCAAAACTCAAAATGTTATTGTTTGGAGTAAGGAAAGATTTATTGCAGAAATCACCAACCTAGAAGATGGGAGCCCTAGTAGTACTTCAAATCCATCTTAAGAGGTAACACATTTCAGGCTTCTTTTATGTTAAGGGAATGAAAAATGGGAGGGACAGTTTTAATAAAAACTCAGACCCAAGCATAATTCCTCTGAAGGTTAGCATGTATAAAGCAGGAGCTAATAGCCTGGAGGCCATGAGAACAATGTAGGTTTAGACAAGATGGAGTCAGAGAGACCAAGCATTTCATTCTGTTACAGTCCTACCCTTCACTGAGTAGTAGTCTATAGTAATTAATATGTAGTAGTAGAGAATAGTATACTAGTGTTACCAGAGAATCAAACTTCTCTGTTGCTCATAAGAGCAAGTTTTTGGGGTACTGCTGAAATAAGAATTTTCAGGAGAATGAGATGTAGAAAAAAGGCTTTATTTGCATACAGTTGCATTCCTCAGGTTCCAAAGTCTCCTGCCCCTTAAACCAGTCCTGAAAGAGGTGCACCTGGGGTACCAGCAGAGCCGAAAACAAGGCCAGTGTCCAGAGATTCTGTTCCATGTTGCAGCTGGATGTGGTTCAGCATCCAAGCTAATTAAAGTCCTTTAGTCCATGCACCATGTGAATGAGGGGAGTATATCCCGCCACAAGGGAGCCTGGTGCCTAGTGCACCAGAGAGAAAGGAGAGGGGAGAGAAAGAGAGAGAGAGTTTAAATATTCAGGTTTCAACCACTGAGTCACACCAGCCAGGCCTTTTCCCTCCAACATTCTGAAATTAATGAGATTTTATGTTTTCTCTGTATTATCTTATTCCAGTGATTTGGCCTTTCTATTTTAAGGTTAAGAGAATAATCTTGTGTATGCTATCAACTTAAGGTATTTTGTGTCACCTTTTCTTTCGGGTTGTGCTTGATAATTTAGGTAGCTCTAGTTGGTGTGCATCTGTTAGGTTGAAGGAGTGTTAACCACCTCCTCAATGGTCAATTTTTACTCCAGGTGCTTCCTGTCACAGGTAATGGAAAACATGAGTAGACTAAATAACCTCTTAATTTTGAACTTGTTTCAGTGTAGGGACAATTTTTCATCAGAAGTGCTTGCAGGGTTACTACTTCAGTTAATAATCTACCTGGTTTTATTTTATTTCTATCTGGTTTGCTCTAAGAACTGCCTCTAGTGTTAATATACATATTCACACATAAGCACACCAAGAGTGCAACAACATAAAAGTTGGTCAGATTTTTGCAGAGCCCTTAGTCAAAGCATTTTGTGCTCCTCAGCTTTGGGTAATCATAGGGAATGCATAGCACCATGAAAGCGACTGGTTCCAGGCACCAGCTGTGTCAGGTGGAAAGAAGGCATCATTTGCCTTGTAAAAAGCTTCTTGCATATGTATAGGCATTCTTTTAAAACTGGAATGAAGTATGCTATTTTGTGTCAGAAATTTAGGTTGTGTTTTGTTTTTCTGAAATCTAGCATCTCTGCCTATTTGGAAAGAAGGATATTTTACATTAACTGGGTTGTGGGAAATTGTTCTCTTGGAATTCCAAACTCAACCTCACTATCAAATGAGTAACAGCTTGGTTAACAATCCTCCCATTTACTACCCTACTTTAAAAGAAGTGGTCATAGGGTGATGAGAAGGACAGAAGGGATCATGTTTAAGTTGGATTGAAGGAGAAGAACAATTCTTCTTGGTTTCATTCCAATCGTAGTTGTTAGAACCACCACCTTAAAAAGAAAATACTTAGAAATTCCAATCGAATATTTTATGCATTTAAAATCTTGCAATGGTGCTTTAATTATCAATTAGCATATGAAAGGCTTTGTACAGATAGGTGAAATATCCCTTTTTGTGTGTCGAAATGTAATAATAGCACCTCTTCATCTTTAACTTGAAATCAAAACTATCGATTTTATTTTTTTTATAATTTAAGGAAGGTAAATTAGGGCACTAGAAGACTTCTAAATGGGCTTCTACAGATCCAATGAGTAAAATATAACCAATTTGTTGGGATTTTATAGAAAAAATCTATTTGCATATAATTTAACTAGCCTGTAAATTATAATAAATATATTTGCAATTATTAAAAAAAATATATATTCAGGCTTTAAGAGCTTGCAGTGGCTATGCCTATTCTGGCCACTGACTTGCTTCCAGGTATGATTGACAGGTAAGCACCTTCCTACATCACTTACAGTGGTTCTCAACCTTTCTAATGCCGCGACCCGTTAATACAGTCCCTCATGTTGTGGTGACCCCCAACCATAAAATTATTTTTGTTGCTACTTCATAACTGTAATTTTGCTACTGTTAATGAATCGTAATGTAAATATTTGTGTTTTCCGAAGGTCTTAGGCAACCCACAGGTTAAGAACCGCTAGTAGGGTCGCCTAAGACCATCGGAAAACACAGATATTTACATTACGATTCATTAACAGTAGCAAAATTACAGTTATGAAGTAGCAACAAAAATAATTTTATGGTTGGGGGTCACCACAACATGAGGGACTGTATTAAAGGGTCGCGGCATTAGAAAGGTTGAGAACCACTAACTTAGACTTTATTGGGCATGTGTTTAAACTGCCTTTGGTCCCTTCCCCCATCAATCAGCAGGGAACAGACTTGGAGAATGTTAAATGCAGCTTTTTGGCAAAGCTGTATAAATGGCATGCCTATATTATCTTATCTCCACTTTACTGCTTTCCTGTTAAATAATAACCAGCTTATTACAAAGGCATCACTAATATACCATTACCTTGTATCAATAATTACTTAAATATACAATTTTATTTTTTTTTCATTTTCTTATCTTGTCTGTCCAACTGTATTATAAATTTTTGAGTAGCTTTTCATATGCTAATTGATACTTAAAATCTGTTGGTTCTTGGACAATGCTAAGCATATTAGAATTAATGTGTAGAATAGCTTCTAATATTTTGTTATATTTTATTCAATAGATATTAATTCTTTTGTAAACATATTTTAATTTTCTTCCAAATTATTTTATTTTTCTTAAATACAATTTATTAAATGACATTTTTTATAGGATAAAAATAACTCAACTGGTATGCCTAATTATGAGAGTGGTTCCTGCTCCCTCCTTTATAGCTCTTCTAATAGTTTATTAAATTGTACAGAGTTTTTAAAAATATATATTTCTGCCTTATAACTTGTATGAAAAAATTTATTTCACCTAAAGAAAAATTTCCACTGATATACATGAATTAACTCAGAACTATCTGCCTTCTTATAGGTAAAAAGGCTCTTATATCTCAGCATTATAAAAGTATTGACTGGTGAAATATTATTTCTTAATACAAATTTAAGTAGAGGTTTTCTTTATAAAAATTTATTTCCTTTTCCTCTTTATCTCACAGATTATGTTGAAATATTTCAGGACAATTTTTTCAGTTAATTTGAATTAAAGCTGAAGAATAATTTTGTTAGATTTAGCCATTTGTCTTGAAGTTATTTAAACCTTTAACATGTGTGACTTATGGCAAATAAACATTACTAAAATTAAATTATATAAGATATTTATAAATCCATTTGGAAACACAATTTTATTGATATAATTATTTTCTAAATTTTTCAGTATATATTCAGAAACTGGTTTAATATTTAAAAAAGTATTTTTTGAATCAGCTTTTTAAAAAGTAAATTCTGTATACCTTATAAACATTGATTTTTTAATAAAAGCAAAATCAGTAAGAATCCATGCTTACAATTCATTTTAATTTTTTATTTTGTTTTTATCTTCATGAAACATATACAATAAAATAAATCTATAATAAATAGGAAACAAGGCGCAAAAACAGTAAATCAAAAAGTAAATAAAAGTACCTTTAAAAAGCACTAAGAAATACTTTTCCAAGTGGCACTTCTAATTATTTTCAAGCTATCAAAGTTAAATATTTTATTTAATTGTTATAAGCAATTTGAACAAGTGTTTTCATTAAAATAGTATTAATACACTGAAATTCTTACAGAATATGGCATTTCCTTTTCTGAAGTTTCCTATCATATAAGAGGTTATTTAAAAAATGTTTTTATTGAATTTTGGAGAGAAGAAGGGAGAGGGATAGAGAGAAATATCGATGAAAGAGCAACATCACTGATTGGCTGCCTCCTGCACGCTTCACCCTCCTGGCGATCAAGCCCACAACTGGGGCATGTACTCTGAGCAGGAATTGAACCTGCGACCTCTTGGTTCCTGGGTCGACACTGAACTGCTGAGCCATACCAGCTGGGCCATATGAAAATTATATTAATCCCATGCTGAAAGGCTGATGGGTAAAATGTAGCCCATTTAACCATCTGAATCAAATTACTTAGTCTAATAGTGACTTCTGTGTATTTGGCATATTGGTCATTATGTGCCAGGTTTATGTTTCCAGTCATCAAACCAATTTCAATCAGATAGTGGTGAAACATTTTTTTAAAGTTAACTTGATTCTAAATTATGGATTTGAACACAATAGATGCTCATTTTACTTTCACTTGGGCAAAGTTTGACCCTTTCAAATGATCTCCGTGTTCTAATATAGCACAGCTGCAGTGTGGTTCACTGTAGTGTAGGCAGCAGAGACATGTGTGTTCTGTCTAGACTGCTGCGTGTACTGAAAGCGACCAGTTTATCAGCCAAGAGTTGGATGATGCTTGGATATTGCATAGCTAAGAAAGGAAGGTAAATGTGCCAGTGGACTACTTGACATAAACTGAAGTAGCAATAGAGCCCTGTGGACAGATGCATTTTTTTCCCAGTTCCACCTGCTTTTAACATAGAACTGGGAAGTTTTTCAAAATATGGTTCAAGAAACAAGGTGTTAAAACTATCTCACTGAGTAGGAATCTTCAGTTTGAAATGATGCCACCAGACCCATCAAAATTGGCTTCTAATACAGATGGCTATTTCACCTATAATAATAAAAGCATAATATGCTAAATAGACTGGGCAGCCAAACAGCCTTCTGGACAAAGCCACAGTGGTGGCGAGGCTGAAGCAGAGGCAGTTAAAGGCGATCAGGCAGGCAGGCAGAGGTGGTTAGGAGCCAGCAGTCTCAGATTGCAAGAGGGATGTCCAACTGCAAAACCAGGAGTCGGACATCCCCCGAAGGGTCCTGGATTGTGAGAGGGTACAGACTGGGCTGAGGGACACCCCACCCCATGCACAGATTTCATGCACCAGGCCTCTAGTATAAAATAAAGAAGTAAAATAAAGAGAAATACCATTTGAGTTATTCGGGTCAATATTTTAGTTTACAAAAAATATTTACATGCATTTACTCAGCTGCTAACATTGATTGAGTACTTTCTACTAGGAAATGTAGATGCAGAAAGTAATAAGCAAATAAAACAAGTACCACCAAGTATCATGTAATGTGAACATATGTACTAAGTTTTCACACTTGGGATAATTATTACCAAGTGATATATAAAGCTGATCTTAACTGTTTGACATTATTCCCTTCTGGTCCAATTAGAAATTTCATACACTGATTTTATGAAATACTACCCCAAATAACCATGCAGGTGTTATGCACTCGGCAGCTTCTGCTGATACTTTGTAGTTGAGATACAATGTTCTAATTTACAACTGCAATTATGATGTTCTCATCATGGCTATATCTGTTTGGGAACTGGGGAGAAAGCAGTTGTTGGAAAATAGAGTATTTGACTTAGTTATTATATGAAATATACTAATAACTCCTGTGTACTATTGACATAAATGCTATACCAGCCATATGTTTTTTGTCAAACAGCCTAAAGTAGATTATCAAAGTTGCATCAGAATCACCTATGTGATTGTTAAAAATACTGAAATACAGAACACATCTGAACCCAGTAAATTGACATTTGGGGTGTAGGTGTTGGAAAACTTCATTTTGAACAATATCTTGAGTATTTCTGTACTAAATAGAAATTTAGTATAATAGCAGAGAGTTATGTGAGGTTATTTACTGTTTTAATTAACTGTTTCAAATTTCTACTTCTAATTTGGACCAAGAACATTCATTAGCTGTCACAGAATCTGTCTCCTGTATCAGAACAGAATTTATGTAACAGATTTATTTCTATGTATAGCTAAGTTGATCAGCTGTTTGAGAATAGATGGGGAAGGATGAGATGGTAAGAAAAGGAGGTGATTAAAATTCAGATTACATAGTGCCTATGGTAGAAAGATGCCATTTCTGCAGCATAAAACGGGTGCTGATGGGCCAGTCACTGAAGCTCCTGAAAGGGCTTCCTCAGAACATGTGCAGAGTTGCAAGAAATATGTTTCCTTTGCCAAGCAATTTAAGAGATTCTTTGTAAAGCACATATATGCCTATCACTGAGCTACTGGATTTCCTGTATTAAGATATGAAATGGGTGAAGCTATTAACATATTCTGACTGCCTGAATCTAACTATGAAAGTGAGGGTTTGCAAATGAACAGTAAGCCGTGGGTTATTTCAGGTGAAGAGTTTTTTTTTTTGTTTTTTTTTTATGCACACTTCCCTAATTACCAGTTTTATATTCAAACTGAAATGCAATTTTCAAGTATATTTTACTCTAATGGCATCGAGATTAATTTTTCACTCAAGAAAAATCAGCTGGGTGAATTTTGCATAATTTTAAGAGCATTTCTAAGACTGAAACAAAGACAGAAATCAGTACCTCTTCCTCCCAGACCACCACCCTGAAGCATGCAATCATGGGAATCTGAATGTTGGGAAGTCTAAATTGAGACAAGAGCAGAGATCAGCATCTTTCTTGGAAGTGGTACTCCTGAAACCACCTACGCCCTTCTGCATGCACAAACCAGGATGTATAAGAAATTAATACTCATAAGAAACTCCTGAGTAAAAGAGGATAATAATCTATAGGTACATCTTCTGTTCCTTGTGCAGACAACTTGGAGGTTCATGGCAAGTCTCTTCAGAAGGTCTGAATGGGATTGAAACCATCAACCCCAGCAGTAACCAGCTCTTTCATGTTTTTGTATTGGTTTTCCCTACCGGCATCCTTCATTCTTCATAGGATCTCACTCTTTTCTTCTGGTATTACTTCCCCAAATTAACTAGTTTCAAACTTGTTCTTATTATTCTCAACCCACAAAAATACTTGCCTTTTATTATCCTTTTCAACATTACCTATGGGGCTTATGTCTCAGAAACTTTTCCTTAAATTTATATTTTTCTCTTTTCCATTTCCTCAAACTGATAATAAGTATTAATTAAATGGTAATATGAACACATTTATTAGTGTGTGGAACTTAATGAAAATTATGTCCATGGTATCTGTTGATGTTCTATTAACAATGCATAGATCAATGCTAGAGCAAAAAAATATGCTCATTATTATTTTTAATACAATTGGTTTGGTTAATTACAATGTCCTTTTGAATTTATTGCCTTAGAATATAAATAAGAGGGTAAAGAATATACATACACTTTTCTGAAGCACTATTCTAATATATTTCACAGAGTAGTGATTTTAATTTTCAAATACAAAAATGGTAGAAATTGCATTGCATATTAACATTGTAACCTTGCTTTCTACTGTAGAGACATGTAAAGAATGCCTTGTTTTATGAGTGCTACAGCATGGTTACTGCCACATTGAAAGTTCATTTCAGTAGCCAAGCGTCACATCAGCTTGTCTTGAATACAGGCATTATGGTTTCTAGAAATGCTGCCTCTTATTCCAATGACATATCTCTCATTGACATATGACATATCTCCAATGACATATCCTATCTTGATAAAGGATCATCTGAGCTTCTATTGTGATTAGATTTGGAGTTGGGGAGATTGCATAAAATAAGTCCATTCAACATCACTTTCTTCCAAAATCTTTACATTCCTTCATCAACATTATGTCATGAAATTTGTAATACATTAATTTTATGTTTTATAGGTCACAAAATATCTGTTTTTAGTTAAATATTCTGAAAGAAAAATCCTACTAAGACTGCTTAATATATACATTGGCATTAGAATATCTAATAAATGTATCTATGTGGAAAAATTTAGCCTGAATCAAAATTAAATTATTTTTTTCTCTGGACCTCAGAATCCATTCATAGGTACATATTTTCTGCTTGTTGTAAAAGATTATAATCCTTTCTATGGATTTCCTCCAAGATTTGACTTTATAATTTGCCTCCTGGTTTAGGTAGGCAACTAATCTCTAGTTATGAGGTTAATAAAGGCATTGAGGTGAGAAGTGGCTTTCTAAGCACAGTAATTATATCACAGGATGTTATGATAGGTCATTAGGCAAAGGAGAATCAGTGTCATCAGCCAAGAGAAGAGGCACTAGTTTTTCTGGCAAAGAAGAATCAAGGCAATCTTAGGATACAGAGTACTCTGGGTAAACTGAACACTCCCATATGTCCACTACGAATCAGCGGAATCCATCTTTGCTCTTTTAAAAAGTAAAAAAGATTTTGTGACAGTTTGAATTCAACTAATATTCTAATTAAAAAACAAAACTGTGCTTATTCACAGATGACATGATATTGTACATAGAAAACCCTAAAGACTCCATTAAAAATTATTAGACTTAATAAATGAATTAGGCAATGTAGCAGGATACAAACTATACACCAATAATGAAATTTAAAAAAGAGAGACTAAAAAAGCAATCCCATTTATCATCGCATCAAAAAAATTAAGATACCTAGGAATAAACTTAACTTAGGAGGTAAAAGACCTATACGTGGAAAACTACAGGACACTGAAAAAAGAGATAGAGGAAGACGTAAACAGATGGAAGAACATATCATGTTCATAGATTGGTAGAATCAACGTCATCAAAATGTCCATACTACCCAAAACAATCTATAGATTCAATGCATTCCCCATTAAAATACCAATGGCATATTTCACAGACCAAGAACAAACTTTGCAAAAATTCATCTGGAATAAAAAAAGACCCTGAATAGCTGCAGCAATCCTGAGAAAGAATAACAAAGTAGGTGGGATCTTAATACCAGATATCAAGCTGTATTACAAAGCCACTGTTCTCAAAACAGCCTGGTATTGGCACAAGAACAGACATATAGATCAATGGAATAGAATAGAAATTGACCCAAATCACTACGCCCAATTAATATTTGACAAAGGAGGCATGAACATTCAATGGAGTCAAGACAGTCTCTCCAATAAATGGTGTTGGGAAAATTAGAGAGATACATATCAAAAAATGAAACTAGATCACCAACTTCCACCATACACAAAAATAAACTCAAAATGCATAAAGGACTTAAACATAAGATGGGAAACCATAAAAATACTAGAGGAATCCACAGGCAGCAAAATCTCAGACATATGCCGAAGCAATTTCTTCACTGATACTGCTCCTAGGGCAATGGAAACTAAAGATAAAATTAACAAATGGGACTACATCAAAATAAAAAGCTTTTGCACAGCAAAAGAAACCATCAACTAAACAACAAGAAAGCCCACTGCATGGGAGAACATATTTGCCAATGATATCACTGATAAGGGTTTAATCTCCAACATTTACAGGGAACTCATACAGCTTAACAAAAGGAAGATAAACAACCCAATCAAAAAATGGGCAACTGACATAAATAGATATTTTTTTAAAGAAGACAGAATGAAGGCCAAGAAACATATGGAAACATGCTCAAAGTCACTATTTATCTGAGAGATGCAAATCAAAACGACAATGCAATATCATCTCACACCTGTCAGAATGGCTATCATCAACAAATCAACAAATGACAAGTGCTTGTGAGGATGTGGAGAAAAAGGAACCCTCGTGCACTGCTGGTGGGAATGCAGACTGGTGCAGCCACTGTGGAGAACAGTATGGAGTTTCCTCAAAAAACTAAAAATGGAACTCCCATTTGACCCAGTGATCCCACTTCCAGGAGTATATCCTAAGTAACTAGAAACACCAATCAGAAAGGATATATGCACCCCTATGTTCATAGCAGCACAATTCACCATAGCTAAGATTTGGAAGCAGCCTAAGTGCCCATCAGCAGATGAATGGATTAAAAAACTGTGGTACATCTATACAATGGAATAATGCGGTAAAAAAAAGGAGTTCTTACCATTTCAACAGCATGGATGGAACTGGAGAGCAGTATACTAAGTGAAATAAGCCAGTCAGAGAAAGGTAAATATCACATGATCTCACTCAATTATGGAATATAATGAACAACATAAACTGATGAACAAAAACAGATCCAGGGGCAGAGAAACATCGATCAGACCATCAAACCTCAGAGGGAAGGTAGGGGTGGATTGGGGTAAGGGGGAGAGATCAACCAAAGGACTTGTATGCATGCATATAAGCCTGCCTAACAAATGGACACAGACAACAGGGGTGAGGGCATGAGTGGGGGGCGGGGTTGAGGGGTTAATGGGGGGATAAGGACACATAAATAATACCTTAATCAATAAAGAAATTTAAAAAATAAAAAACAAACATGGAACATTTTCATGTTGACTTTTGACCTTCTCACCTTTTCAATTTTAGTTTGATTGTTTTAATGCTAATCTTTTAAATTCCCTATTCTCTGACAGATCCTTTGCCTAAGATTTTGGATTTGGAAGTCATAATTCTCAATTTTTAAGTTATATGCACACTATCATGGTCTTTTAATCCTCATGCTGATCATACTGCTCCCAAATCTTTTTTTCAGATAAGCCAGGAAATACTTTAACTATTGTATCACCTCATGCTATGGGCTGACAAACGTTCAATTCTTTAATTGTACCCAACATTTATTCCTCTTGGACCCAAATAGACTTCAGGAAAATCAATTTGAAATTCCCCTTTTTCTGAGGACCTTTCATTAGAAAGCCCTTTAAGTACCAATTTTCATATCACTAAGAGTTTTTGGTTGAAAAACATCTATATTACCAAGAGATTAGTATTCACTCAGGGTAATAATGAATTATAAGTTTCCTGATTGCTTATAGAATAACTGGGTAGAACAAAGAGCTCCTTAGGAAAAATACCAAATCACAACATATGTGAGTGATATCATTGTAATTAGCTAGTCTATACTAATAAAAGGGTAATATGCTAATGAGGGCAGATGTCTTCTGGATGTCCATCCAGACAAAGCCACAGCAGCTGCGAGCCCCGGGCTCAGGCAGCTGTGGGCTCAGGCAGCTGTGAGCCCTGGCAGCTGTGAGGCCCAGGGCTAAGACCTTGCAGCTGCTGTGGCCAGGAGTGGCAGCAGCAGCAGGGTGATGGAGGTGGTGCCTTCCCTGATCAGCCTGGTTGCTTCCTGCAGAGAGGCGTGGGCCTAAGCTATCAGTAGGACATCCCCTGAGGGCTCCCAGACTGTGAGAGGGGGCTGAGGGACCCCCTCCAGTGCACAAATTTTCATGCACCGGGCCTCGAGTCCTGTATAATAAAAGGCTAATATGCAAATTGTCCCCTTGACCAGGAGTTCCACCAGGGGGCGAGGCCAGCTGGCTAACTGCCCATGGCCCCTCCCCCCAGCCAGCCCCACCCCCGATCAGCCCCTCCACCCCAATCAGGGGCAGGGCCAGATAGCCAACCACCCGCAGCCCCTCTCCCCAGCCAGTTCCGCCCCAAATCGGCTCCCCGAACCCCAGTCAGGGCAGGCCAGCTGGACCCCACCTATGCATGAATTCATGCACCTTGAAAGGAACTGGGGGCTGCAAGGCTGCAGTGGGCACAGAGGCAGGTCTTGGACCAGCCTCAATGCCCCTGCCCGCCCCTCCTGCCCTGTTGGCTGGCAGCTCTGCTTCTCCTGCCACTGCTCCTACCTGCTGACGGTGCGGAGTGATTGGGGCCAGCACCAGCAGTGGGTGTGGGCAGGGCCAGTGCCGTCAGCAGTTGTGAATGGTGGTTGCTGCCCCAATCACCCCTCAGGGGCAGGGGGAGGTGAAGAAGCCCTCAGTTGCGATTGAGCCTGGCAGCCACCTCTAGCACCCACTGATGGCACTGAGCAATCAGGGCCGGCACCAGCAGCGGGTGCGGGCGGTGGCTCTGGTGCCTGCAGCAGGTGTGATTGGCTGGTGCCAGCAGCAGGTGTGAGCTCTGGGCAGGACCGTGGTGCATGGGAGCAAAGAATTTTCAGTAACCACCAGAGGCTTGCCCCAATGACAGCAACTGGTGCCCCACCTTGGTCTGGTGCCCCCTGCTCACCTGCTCCACCATCCTGCTGCGGCTGAAGCCCGCCATATTCCGGGCTCTTTAGCCTGCTGCCGATGCCTGCATGTTCCATGCATGTCCCCTGGTGGTCAGCACACATCATAGCAACTGGTTGTTCAGTTATTTGGTTGTTCCGCCGTTCGGTCTATTTGCATATTTAGGTTTAATATAGATAGATAGGAAAGGAGCAAAGCGGGGAATCTAGGCAGGATAAGTATATCATAGGGGCAGCTTCGCCAGGAAGCTGCAACTTTTGTACTCCCCAGGAAACGACCAGCCTATTCCATGCAAACACTGGAGGAAGTGATCCAACAAAGGGAAATAGATACATTCCCAGTAACATTGGGATAACCTTGCCTGTCAGTCGAACCTGGGCACAGAGACGGTTTGCCAGAATGGGTAGGGTCACTGCAAGCCCATGAAAACTTTGAAATACATAATCCCGTAAACAAAGGAATTGTCTCTTTTGTGCTCTTAGCTCTCTCTTAGCTTCCTTACATTTGCCAGCGTTTCCTCCATAGCCATGTGGACCTGTGAAGCCATGTAATGGACTGATGGACTGCAATGGGGAAACACATATTATGCTAGTCTGATGCTGTATTGACCTGTGCAGACATGAGAAGGAATTTCTGGACACTGGCTCTGATTTTAGCCCTGCTAAAGGCAAAATGGGACTTCTTCCTTGGTGGGACTGAGGGACACGAACCTTGGAAACTCAGGGGTTTGATTCCACAGAAATAAAGCTTTCCACAATATCGCATCCTCCTCTGAGAGTCTCAGAAAATTATTTTTCTTTGGGTATTGCAATGAATCCACCCCCACCAGCAACCGTGGGAGACGAGGACCTCTCCGCTGTTAACATGGATTTACTTTAACAAAATTTTTATTGCAGCCACCCTTTGACACCAGCAGTTCAATTTCTATAGACAAGGAAGTGTCACTTAGGTTCTTCTGGACTTAGATCTAGCAGTCACATCACTGTTCCCTGGAGGTTTTAAAAACATATCCCATCATGTGTGACAAAAGATAAAATTTCCCCTACTTTCTCATGTTCCTCTCTACAAATTTTAATTTTTTATGAATGATTTTATTCTGTGAACCTAGAATGTATGCCTATATTCTAGCCATAAGGAAGCCTGGATGAATGCATTTTAATTTTACCTTAAGGTTAAAGGACTTGTGTAGTAGGCTGAATAATGGTCCATCAAATATATTCATATTCTAATTCTTAGAATCTGTGGGTATGTTACATTACATGGCAAAGGACTCTGTACAGTTGTGAGTCAAGGGAGGGGAGATAGTTGGAGGAGAATTCAGAAAGGAGAGAAGATGCTACATTATTGTTGCCTTAAAAATGTAGGAAGGGGTCACACGTCAAAAAATATAGGGGGCTTCTAGAGCTAGAAAAAGGAGGAAATAGATTACCTCCTAGAGCCTCCAATAGGAATGCAGCCCTGTGAATCCATTTTAGACTCCTAACCTCCAAAATACTAGCAGAATAAATTTGTGTTGCTTTAAGCCACTCTATTTGTGGTAATGTGTTATAGCAACAATAGGAAAAAAATACAATTTATAATATGGAGAATTCTACAGACACCCTAATGGTGTTCAAACACATTTTGTAACCATAAATAGGGACAATATTGATTACAAACAGGAAAATAATGGAAGTTTTTAAGCAGAAATGTGATAGCGTTCTTTAAAAAAATCCTCAACTATTGATCTGTGCACCAACTTGGAGAAATCTCAAAATAATTATGCTGTGTGAATGAAGACATGTAAAAATACATACTAACCAATCCCATTTCATATTCTAGTTATGATTTGATGTATGACCCTTAGAGACAGAAAACAGTCAGTAGCACCTGGGGATGAAGCAAGAAGTGGGGCGTGCACAACAGGGGGAAGAAATTGCAAATGGAACTCTCTGTGGGACAATGGATATGTTTGTTGTCCTAATTGTGGTAAGGTTTCATGTCCAAACACCAAATTATATACCTTAAATATGCAGTGTTCACAGTTAAAAGGCCATTCTGACTATTATATGGAAAATACTTTATAGTCTGTAAGGGAGAAATAAGTTTTCCTCAATATTCTCAGCCTCTTTGGATAGGTCTAAAAATTAAACTGACAAAGAAAGATTAACTGGAGAAAAGCAAAAACACTTCATTGAATTTTTCTATCTTCCAGAGAGCCTTGACAAGAGAATGATGACCTAAAGAAGTGACCAGGGCAGGAAGCTTTTATACCTTTTTAAACAAAGAAATAATACATTTGTGAAGACAAAGCAGTTTAGGCTATGGGTAGTTTGATTAGGGGTAGGTAGTCCTTATGTCTTTTTGGTTTTTAATTTAATTTATTGAGAAGATAAGTACTAGTTTAACAATGTTTGTTTGCAGATTTCTTTGATGCTGTCTCTGGGCTATAAGAGTCTGTTATCTCTAAATGAAGAATTTATCTCCTTCCTTTAGACAGTAAAGGGGTGGGGGTTGTTTTGTTTTGTGTGTTTTCCCCTGCATTTACTGCTTCTTAGTTGCCTTCAGCTCAAATCAGTTTGTATGCTAAAGAAGCATACTAGTATTTTGGGGCAAGATTCTGGTTTCCTTCAGTGGGGAAGTAAGAAAATGAGAAGTGAGTTAGAGATGTATTAAGGGGATTGAAAAGACAGATGGTATGGTGGATACAGTTGTTGATAGTAAAAATATAAAACATGTATAGGTTCAAGATATAATGGCAAATTGCCAACAAGACCTGCTAACATTTTGGATATACAAGATGAGGATATAGATGTATAAAAACAGACTTCTAATTTCTGGTTTGAGCCCCAACATAATGAAGACTAGATTAGTAACATTTTGGGTAGTTGGGGAAGTCAAATACTCTGATTTAGCCATAGTGAATTTGAGATGCCCATGAAACATCTAAGTGGCAATATGTCTGGAGCTTAGATGAGTGACCTGACTGAAGTTAAAAATTTAGACGTCAATAATGCATTGAAAATACTTAAATTTGTGGGAATGGGTATAATACATAAGGAGAATCAAAAAAGAAGGCATCTCTGGAAAGAAAACATATGAAAGATATGTAAAGACTAACTCAACCTTGACAGGACATAAAGTAAGAACATAAAGGCTGTGACTGCGGTAGCAGCAAGGGAAATAAAAAGGATATGGCAGAGCTAAGATGTGCTGAAAATAATCACTATTCACCACTTATTCCACAGACATATATCTAAATCAATGGAAATACATGGATAAACAAGACAGCTGTTCTTCATACTTTCATGGAGGCTATATTCCAGTAATCACTACAAAATGTAAAAGGATATATATTAAAACACAAGTGTAATATGTAATGCCTAGTTTGATGCCTATCAATTGGCTATATAAATTATGATTCATGAATACATAATTAGATAAATCTTTCTAGTACTATCCTTTTCAAATATCCTATATAATAAAAGGGTAATATGCAAATCAACCGAATGGCGGAATGACCGGTTGCTATCATGTGCAATGACCACCAGGGGAAGATGCTCAATGCAGGAGCTGCCCCCTGGTGGTCAGTGTGTTCCCACAGGGGATCGCCGCTCATCCAGAAGCTGGGCTCACTGCTGACGAGCGCAGTGGTGGTGGTGGGACCTAAGAATGTCCAACTGCCAGCTTAGGCCCGCTCCCTGAAGGAAACAGGGCTAAGCGGTCAGTTGGACATCCCCTGACAGTTCTCAGACTGTGAAAGGGCACAGGCCGGGCTGAGGAACCCTCCCCCAAGTGCATGAATATCATGCACCGGGCCTCTAGTGTTAAATAATTTTCTAATGTGGTGAAAATAGTAACACAAAAAGTTAGGCCTTAAAAATATTAAGGGCTAAATTTAACAAAATGAAATAATTTCTATTTGAATTCTTAGTATTTTGTACCTAATAAATGAATAAAATAAAGATATATATGTCCAAGTAACATAAAAAACCCAGAACTCATTATTTTGAATATGTATAATCCAAGGTCTGATTAAACATATATCCTTCCTCTCCCACCTGTTTTTTGTTATTTTAAGGGGAAGTTGAAATTTTTATGCAGAAAGTAAAGAAATGCAAGTAAAATAAACTATACTTTTAATATCACATATATTCATTGAAAATTTGACAAAATCATTATCTCTAAGCTTACATGAAGAAAAACTATACTATTGTGCTTGTGAAGTTGCATTTTAATATTCCTAATATCCACATTACCTAATTTTTGGTTTGGCTAGTCAAAAAACATTAAAATAAAATATCAATTCAAATGTTAAGATATTGCTTCAAATTTTTGGACTTGAATAGTATTTTTGTAAAGTAGGGTTTAGAACAGTCAAATATCTCATGTTGAGCTGCAAAATAATCCAAAAATACAAATCCATTCATGTATTGTCATAAGTAAACAATTACTTGAATTTTAATTTCATGTATAACTAAGGACTAGTTGCTATTAGCCTATTAGGTAAGTTATTAGGGGATTCTAAATGTTATTTATACACTACAACGAGTGTGCTCCTACAGCTTCCTGAGGCCTTTAAACTAGCATTTCCTATACATGTGCATCACAGTGAAGTAGATGATTCAGAGGAATGAGTTAGGCTATATCGGCATTATTTTAAGTTGTCCATGGTACTCTAGTTTTGTCACATTTATATTAAACTTATTGTTAGGAATAATATTAGGTGTGTGTGTGTGTGTGTGTGTGTGTGTGTGTGTGTGTGTGTTTTGTGCTTTTGATCTCCTTGTTATATTTTTAAATGCTCCATTTTAACATTTTGACAAATATGTCTGTAAGTGTTGAATATGTAAGGTCTTCACTATTCTTGCCCCCACTCCCCCCACCCACACACACACACACTTTTCATGCAAAGTGTGTTACCTTTGGGTTTCTTTGTCCTCCTTAAGGCCATGGTCACTAGCTTTAGACTGAAAACAGTATGTTCAAAAGACACTGTAATTCCCCTGACCAACTATGACCTCTTATATTTCATATACACAGACTTAGATCTTGGTCATGTCAAGTATAGTGTATGAGATAATATACAGTTTGCTGTTTCGTCGCTGCTATTTCCAAACCAAAGTCAAGTGCATTTCTTCATAGTCAAAGTCCCTATATATACATATGCTACAGGACAACATTTTTACTCTTTGCAGCTCTTTGAAATGTGAATCAGATAATATCACTCTCCTTCTGCCATGTTCAAAATCCTTTGGCATTTTTCAAATGTCTTTTTAACAATTACTATAATGTCTAAAGCCCTTGGCAGTGGCTTACGAGGTTCCTTGTGCCATGAAGCTATGTCTCTCAAACTTACCTCACACATACCACTCTGATGCCTTTTTCTGTCTGCTCCAGTCATACTAGGCTTGTAATTTTTCATAAATATGCAAAGCACCTTTCTACCTCAAGGTTTTTGGCCTTGCAATTCTCTCTTCCACAAATGTTCTTTTATATACTCACCTGGCATGTCTCCAACTTTTTGGGTCACAGCTCCAATGCCCCTTCTTCTTAGAAAATTTTCCTGACTGCTGTCAAAAAGACCTCTTTCATATATTATCCATGTATTCTGCTTTTTAATTTTTCTTTAAATCACTGTTCACTACTTGACATTAAATTAAATATTAAATTTATGTTTTTGTTGTTCTTTTCACTACACTGTAACCACTGAAGGCAGGGTCTGTCTGTTTGTGTTCACTCATGTACTCACAGTACATAACCAAGTGCCCATACAAAAATATACTCCTAAAACTTATCCTCAATGAAGGAAGACATCCCCTAATGGTTAACACTGGGCACATGGCATGTTCTTAAGAAATATTAACAGAATATTGATTGCAATAAGTTTGTTAGCCACTATTGATGTCAAGGAACCATTCACTTGCCCCTTCCATTGTCCTGTATGCTTTATTTGAAAGCATAGAAGTATCTTATATTTATTGTATCCAGCCTTCACATATACCTGTCCCAGGTAAGTCCTGATTTTTAAATGCGAATGTGCTTAATTAATGAAAAATATCCAGGAGAATTTTTTTCTACCTTCTCCTAGCTTATCTTAAAGGAAATTATGCTATTTATTGTTTTTAAATGATTTTATTTCTGGTTCATCTTATTTTGCACTGTATTTCCTGAAGGTCAGAATGGTCTCTTTTAAAATATATACTCAATCCCTGATAGTGATACTTCTAGGAGTGTGGTTCTATTTTAATATCAACTCATGTGAATATCAATGAATGTGCATAAGCTTCTCCCAAAGCAGAGTTTTGACATTAAGAAAATTAAAATATGCCCTAATCATAGAATGTTTTAACTGTTGTCTGACATTTTAAAAGATTTTTTTCATGAATTTCAGAATAGATTATACTTCTGCCTGGCATCTTGGGTATAAAAATAATATTCTAAGTGATTTAAACTTTATTTTTAATTTATAATAGAAAATTTTGAGAGAATAAGAGAAAGAAAAGAGAAAGGAAGAGACAGGGAGGATGGGAGAGAGAGAATTTTTAAGAGAAGCTTCTTTGACTATTTGTCTTTTGCCTCCAGGAAACCAAGCAATTTTCTCCATTATAAAATCATACATAGCTTGTTATTACAATTAACTTGAGTCCTGTGGGGATATAATAGACTTATTTTACAGAAACATGCTTAGCTATTTGCAAGGGCTCCAAGGAGAAGAAATCCCTATTTTATAAATACTTCTGTATGAGACCAGACATTTAATTATCTTGATTAGTTTTTCTGTGAGAAGTTCAAATTTTAAATATTTGTCTTTGACCAGTGTTAAAGAAGCTGAGGTTATATGTACATGTGGCAGTTTTATATCTTTGAGTAATGCTTGCAATTTAAAAAGTGCTAATGTTTGTCTTCTGACATACATTTTTCATATTTAACATGAGTCCTAGATTTTTCCATTTTATTTACTTTAAATATATGTATTCTTTATATTTGAACTACGGGGTCAAAGTGGACTTTCTATGGTTTCTTTAGTTTTTTTTTTTACCTTTTTGAACATAACATTCTATTATGCTTTATTTTCAATAAATATCTATTGAGCACTCATTATACACTGAGTAGCCAGATTATTATAAACTCTGAAAGCATAATAATCTGGCCACTCAGTGTGTGTGTGTGTGTGTATATATATATATAGAGAGAGAGAGGCCCGTTGCATGAATTCATGCATGGGTGGGGTCCGGCCAGCCTGGCCAGGGGGAGGAGACATGGGTGATTGGCCAGCCTGCTTACTGGTCAAACTCCTAGTCGAGGGGACAATTTGCATGTTAGCCTTTTATTATATAGGTTATACACTGAGTGGCCAGATTATTATGCGTTCAGAGATCATAATAATCTGGCCACTCAGTGTATGCTAGACACTATTTTTGGCATTTGTCATGCATGAACATTGAAGCAGGAAAAAAATTCTGCCTTGTGTAGCTTAATATCTTGTGAGCAGAAGACACAGTATGCAGCAAAATAACTAATATAATAAACTAGAGGCCTGGTATACGAAATTCGTGCACAGGGTGGGGGGGTGTCCCTCAGCCCAGCCTGCACCCTCTCCAATCTGGGACCCCTAGAGGGATGTCTGACTGTCCGTTTAGGCCCGATCCCACTGGTCCCCCAGGCCTGGTCCCCTCCCCCGCACTGGGATCGGGCCTAAACGGACAGTCAGACATCCCTCTCACAATCCAGGACTGCTGGCTCCCAACCGCTCACCTGCCTCTGCCTGATTGCCTCTAACCACTTCTGCCTGCCAGCCTGATCACCCCCTAACCACTCTCCTGCCAGCCTGATTGATGCCTAACTGCTCACCGGCCAGCCCGATTGCCCCTAACTGTCCTCCTCTGCAGGCCTTGTCTCCCCCAACTGCCCTCCTCTGCTGTCCCGGTCACCCCTAACTGCCCTCCCTGTAGGCCTGCACCCCCCCAACTGCCCTCCCCTGCTGGCCTGCCCCCCCCAACTGCCCTTCCCTCAGGCCTGGGTCCCCCCCAACTGCCCTCCTTTGCTGGCCTGGTCACCCCTAACTGCCCACAACTGCCCTCCCTTGCTGGCCATCTTGTGGCAGCCATCTTGTGTCCACATGGGGGCAGCCATCTTTGACCACATGGGGGTGGCCATCTTGTGTATTGGAGTGACGGCCAACTTGCATATTACTCTTTTATTAGATAGGATCAGTAGATCCCACAGTATGTTAATAGGTACTAAATACTGTCAAGAAAAACAAACAAACAAACAAACAAACAAACCAAAAACAGAATATGCTAAAGGGAGCAATAATACCATAGCAGATTTGTGACTTAAATTCAGGGGATCTAAGAAGTTCGGTAGCATTTGAAAAAGTATCATTTAAGTAAAGATTAAAGAAAATGAGAAAAAAAAACATATAAAGAAAAGCAGATAGAATATTAAGTGCAAAGGTTCTAAGGAGAAGTCTGCTGGTCACATCTGAGCAAGTGTATACCAGCCTGGGTGGAAAGATGTGAACAAAGAGCTTAGTGAGGTGAGGGAGGGGTAGCACGAGGCCTTGTGAGGACTTTGCTTTCATGGGCTACTGTTAGAAACTGGTTGCAGGGAGGAGAAGTGGAATCAGTTAGTAGGCTATTGCCATAACCTAGGTGGAAAACAATGGTGTCTTAACCAGGGTCATAGCAGTGTTTCTTTCTGCAATTTCCTTTCTACCTGTAGCCTACCTCAGCTTCACTAATTATTGCTTCCTCTAAAAGATGCTGCTTCGTCAACTTCTTTGTGAAACATTTTTAGGTATTATTGTCCACATACTTAGACACATGTCTGGAAAAGTTACTTGTCCTGTGGGCTTTCATAGCACTCTTTGTTTATTTTTGTTATAATTTCATTTACAATAATTTACTTTTTATTTTTCCTCATAGAGTATGGCCCCTGTGAAGTTAGGAATTCTTTCTTGAATTGCTATATGTCCATTTACCTCCAACAATTAG
Source organism: Plecotus auritus (assembly GCF_963455305.1). Taxonomy (NCBI): domain Eukaryota; kingdom Metazoa; phylum Chordata; class Mammalia; order Chiroptera; family Vespertilionidae; genus Plecotus; species Plecotus auritus. Next base: position 132,405,339 of record NC_137771.1, on the reverse strand, counting down.
TTGAATGTAAAAGGGTAAATTAAGCCGAAACCGGTTTGGCTCAGTGGATAGAGCGTCGGCCTGTGGACTCAAGGGTCCCAGGTTCAATTCCGGTCAAGGGCATGTACCGTGGTTGCAGGCACATCCCCAGTGGGAGGTGTGCAGAAGGCAGCTGATGGATGTTTCTCTCTCATCGATGTTTCTAGATCTCTATCCCTCTCCCTTCCTCTCTGTAAAATATCAATAAAATATATTTTAAAAAAAAGGGTAAATTAACATTTGCATAATTCATTAAGTATCTTAAACAAAGTCCATATAGTAAAATAACTTTTTGATAACTGTCAAATAAAGTTTTTACATTTTCTTCAAAATATCACACTAGCTTTTCTTTTAATTAAGTGAATGACTAGCTATTATATGTTAGCCTTCACCTATATTTTCTCTTAACAATTATATGTCAACTTATTTGTTCTTTCCTTTTAACATCATTTTCAAAAGAGTAGCCTTTGCTAGAAAGTTTGCAACATGCCTAAGCATTTTAACCTTATTTCTTGGGAGGAATATAAACAACAATTTTTTTCTGCTATAATTCAACAATTTAAAAACTGAAGAAAATATTTAAAATACCGTAGTGATATGAGAAATATATTTTCTGTTGTAAGACATTATAGTTCACTGAACATTGAAATTTCCTTATTTATTTATTAAATTCATATTTGGTTGCTACAATATATTATATAAAGTTAGTGTATGTATATACACAAACCTATTTAATTTATTAATTTGAATATATATCTTCCTATAATGTGTTATATATAGGCAGTGTATGTATACACAGAAGCCTATATGCATGTGTGTACATACACATCAAACATATATTAGTTATGTGTATACTAGGGGCCCGGTGCACGAAATTCATGCACAGCGGGGGGGGTGGGTCCCTTAGCCTGACCTGCACCCTCTCCAATGTGGGAGCCCTTAGGGGATGTCCTACTGACAGCTTATGCCTGCTCCCCATGGTTCTCTGCTCTCTGCGGACCTGCCTGCTTGATACCACTGCAGGCCCTGGTGTCTGCTCTCTGTGGGGGCCTAATTGCCCTTACCCACTGGAGCCAGAAGCAAGCAGGGCCCTGCTGTCTGCTCTCTGTGGGGGCCCTGCGGGGGACTGCTTGCCCCTCACTGCCACGGCCAGGGCCAATCAGGGCCCTGTTGTCTGCTCGCTCACTGCATGGGACTGCTTGCTCTTTGCTACCATGGCCAGGGGCAAGCAGAGCTCTGCTGTCTGCTTGCTTGCTGCAGGGGATGTTCCTGCCCTGCCCCTGGCTGCTCCACACCTGTGTGTGTAGACCAGAGTGGCTGGGGGTTGTTCCAGGATCCCGGCTGCTCCAGGCCTACACATGGGCCTACAGGCTCAGAACAGACTGGCTCTCGAGGACACCTGTCCCTGGGACGCAGGCCACTTGGCACTGATGCGCTTGCAAACGGCCGCCCCGCCCCCAGCCGCTCTGTGCTTGTGTATGCAAATTAACCCTACATCTTTGTTGGGTTAATTTGCATGCTCACTCCTGATTGGCTGGTGGGTGTTGTGGAGATATGATTGATTTGCATATTTCTCTTTTATTAGTGTAGATATATGTGCATATATATATGTAAATATGTCTTCTCATAGATGCTTTTAATGTTAGTTTATAAAAAAACTTTACAAAAATTTGCCACATTGCCTTTTTTTACCATATTTTTATTCATATGCCATCTAATATTCCCGAGTGTTTATTTCTCTTTTTCCTCCTACCCTCTCTGTGGGATCACAATCTTAATGTCCATAAAATAAGAAATTTGGAACTGAATTAAATTAGAATATTTCTTTCAATAACAAATGCCAAATTTTCAAATGGCTACAAGCTGGTTTTTCAAATTATACTTTCAATATTGTGTATAAAGAAATGCATGGTGATGAACATAGCTGATATTTGTGCATGACCTCTTCACATGTACAGTATATGACTTTATTAAAACTCCCTATGCTTTAATCTATAAAATGGGAATAATTTTATGCTTTAAATTGTAAAATGGGAATGATTTTAGCACTTCAATAGAGAATACTCTTATAAAGCATTCAACAACAGCTAGAATATAAAAGTTCAGTAAATGCGAGTAGCCAAATGTAATTGCTAAATTTTCATTTCCTATAATAAGTTTCAGGCTGACTTTTAATATTCAATATAAAATATACTTTTATCATAATATTCATTAAAATTTAAATATTTAGATTAATTTTAAGCATTTAATTAATAGATAGCTATATCAAATATTTTTATTCATCTGAAGCAAACACAATATGTAAAGACTAAAATACATTTGTGAATTTCACTGGGAATTTTATGTCACACATATAAACATCAATAACATTAAGAATAGCCTTTTTCAGAATAAACCAAACTTTGAAAGGAATTATTTTTTTCTACTTATACAATTTTTTAAAAGAATTTATATATATAAAAGCCTAAGCGACCATTGTGACCATTACAACTAAACAACTGGAACAACTGGAACGACCAGTCAACCAGTTGCTCTGATGCACACTGACCATCAGGGGGCAGACGCTCAATGGAGGAGCTGCCCCCTGGTGGTCAGTGCACTCCCATAACCAACTTCTCATGGCCAGCCACTCCCATGGTCCTTTCCCCAATCCAGCAGGCCCCATCTGGCAGCCAGAAGGCCCCAGCCAGCAGCCGGCAGGCCCTGGCTGGTCCAACCCCGATCAGGACTGGGCAAGACAGCCCCAATAGGCCTGATCGCCAGCCAGGCCTAGGGATACCACCCATGCATGGAATTCGTGCACTGTGCCTCTAGTATAGATATAATATAGATAGATAGATGGTAGATAGCTCTAAATAGATGTGTCTAGCACAGATTACTCTGCTGAACTTGACATCATTTTCCAACTGCCTGTTTAAATGCTTCCCTTAAGATTTCTAATAGGAATCTCAATCTTAACACTTCTGAAACTGAGCTCCTATTACTCCATATGCAAATATTCTTCTTTTAACCTTTTGCATCTCAGTTAATAGAAAATCAATTTTCATAGTTGTTTAGGTCAAATAACCTTGATATTTTACTTCAAAATATATTCAGCATGTGCTCATTTCTCCCTACCCCTACTGCTATCCTCTTGGTCCAAAGCACTGTGATCTCACAGTTTCATTATTGTATTAGCCTCAGACTTGTCTCCCTGCATTTGCCTTGCTCCCAGGACACTCTTCTCAACACTGCAGCCAGATTGATTTTTTAATAGCTTTTATTAAAACATAATTGACATTCAAAAACTATTCATATTCAAAGTATTCAATTTTATAAGATTTAGTAAATGTATACACCTGTGAAACCATCACCACAAAAAAGAGAGGGATCCAATTAAAACATAAATTCTATCATGATCCTCATTTCTTTTCACCCAGGGTAAAAGCTTGCGGCTTTTTGTTTTGTTTTGTTTATTACCTAGGAGGTACTACATGATTTGGCTTGAAGTTCATGTCACTGCTCCCTGCTCCTTCCCACACATCTAAGAATTACCTTCTATTCTTCCTCAAACACATCCCAGTCACTCAGAGCCCATTCCCTAACTGTCTTTCTAACTGGAATATTACTTTCCCACATTTAGCAGAGCCAGTCCCTCACTTCCTCCGGATCTCATTCAACAGGCATCTTCTCAGTGATAAATTTCATAATTAGCATATAATTTAACCCCCATAGTCTATTCCTGCCTTATGGTTATACTTAACATTTGTCACCATCTAAATTACTATATATTTATTATATACTAGTGGCCCAGTGCACGAAATGCATGCACATAAAAGGGAATTAGCCCTAGCTGGTTTGGCTCAGTGGATAGAGCATCAGCCTGGGGACTGAAGGGTCCTGGGTTCGATTCTGGTCAAGGGCACATATCTGGTTTGTGGGCTCGATCCCCAGTAGGAGGTGTGCAGGAGGTAGCCGATCAATGATTCTCTCTCATCACTGATGTTTCTATCTCTCTCTCCCTCTCCCTTCCTCTCTGAAATCAATAAAAATATCGAGTATAAAGCGAACATCCTTATTCTTATTCCCATAATTCCAAAAAGAATTGAGAAATAATCCCAAATGTAATGACCTTTCTATAATTTTAACTACATCACTTTAAAATTATTCATGTTCTGCATTCTGATTAATTCAAAGGTATTAATATAATTTTAGAATATTTTTGAAAAATTCAACATCAGTCTTTACGGTTTGCTTTGTATGTTGTTTCCTGATTTCAAACCAACCAATCAACCAACCAACAAATACTGTTACTCATAACCTATTTTATAATGTGTTCTAACTCTTCTTTCTTATTTATTTTTATTCTTTATTTTATATTTTAATTAAGTTTAATATTTTTTAAAATTGATTCTTTGTTATTGATTAGCATTTTCTGTAATCAGGGAATCTGATAATCTTCTGAAAAACAATCCATACTTCATTAAAAACATTAAAAATACTTAAATATTGGCATTTGGTTATTGAGAAACTACATGAGAGGACTACAAAGTGTTTTAATCAAAAGAAAATTACACTATAAAAATGTGTCTAAGAGATTAATTTAAATAAATAATATGTATTACATGTCAGGATTTATTTTGTATTTAAATATATATCACCTTATTTTCTACCAAAGAATAAAGTAGCAAACTGTGAGTAAAATATATTTACAGTATGCCTTTTGTCAAATCTAACTAAGAAAGATGTACAGATTGAAGCACAGAGGACAGTATATATGATGGAAAATTGCAAATGGAATTTGAAAAGCCTCCTGCAGATAGAGAATCTCAGAAAAAATAATACAGGAAATGTTGACTTGTACCTACTTTTAAGAGGGAAAAAATGGTTATATGTTTCTTGAATAAAAATACTTATATTTGAAGTCTCTGCTTAAAATATTTTTTGATAAAATTCATTGATTGCAGCAAATTTTTCTATTCTGGGCCCCCTAAATTAGTATATTTAAGATGATATATATCTTTTTATATATATATATATATATATATATTTTATTGATTTTTTACAGAGAGGAAAGGAGAGGGATAGAGAGCTAGAAACATCGATGAGAGAGAAACATCGATCAGCTGCCTCCTGCACACCTCCCACTGGGGATGTGCCCACAACCAAGGTACATGCCCTTGACCAGAATCGAACCCAGGACCCTTCAGTCCGCAGGCCGACGCTCTATCCACTGAGCCAAACCGGTTTCGGCAAGATGATATATATCTTATTTATTGTTTTTACCTATGAACACATAAATATATAACACTAGAGGCCCGGTGCATGAAATCCGTGCACTGGAGGAGGTGGGGGTTCCCTCAGCCAGCAAGTGGACATCCCGCTCACAGTCCGGGACCCCTCGCTCCTTACTACCTGCCTGCTCGCTGCTCCTGACTACTGGGCTCACTGCTCCTTAGTGCTGCCGCGGAGGCAGGAGAGGCTCCCGCCACCACCGCTATGCTCACCAGCTGTGAGCCCAGCTTCTGGCTGAATGGCACTCCCTCTGTGGGAGTGCACCGACCACCAGGGGCCAGCTCCTGTGTTGATCATCTGCCCCCTGGTGGTAAGTATGCATCATAGCAACCGGTTGTTCTGGTCATTCCACCATATCCGTTGCTTAGGCTTTTATTATATAGATATTGCTTTTACTTTGAAAATTAAGTACTGTATATCTAGGAAACTTCCATCAAAAGATATAAAGATGTATCTATGCCAATATAACTAAATTACTTATTAGAAATTTGCAAAAACTAACTCCTTTATCCTAATAGACATAAATATTATAAGTAGGAATTGACTAAGTATGGGGTCCAGTTTCCCATCTCCTGAAAAGGCAAGAATTTTGCTTTTCAAAAATGTTTTTTTATCCAAAGTGTACTTAGCAATTGTGTAAGTGTCTAACTCATAATAAAACCCAATAAATATTTGCAACTAAATGAATGAACAGAGAAGACTTGGAGCAGCATAAAGCCTTGAGCCACTGAGAGAAAGAAAAATAAGTAAAAGACTTATAAAGAGAAACTGGAACAAGCCACATTTAATCTATCTTTAATATCTAATTTTCATAAGGGGTCAATTCTGAATAGAAATATATACTAAAAACAAAACAACAAAAAAACCTGATAGATATATAAGTCCACAGATTTCATGACTTAAAATCCCTTTGACCAAAGAGGTGGAGCTGGGCATAATGCATAAAAACATGGAATAATTGATATAGGGAAGTTTTCATTATACATTACTTACAGATATTCAAGATAATATTTCTTACCACTATTGTTATCCAGTAGGAATTCACTTATTATTGACTCCTATACTTAATCCTAAATTATATTTTTCATAAACAAAAATTTGTGGAATTTCTGTACCTTATAATGATAGCTAAGGTTAGGTAGGTGTTCATCACAGTCATAAACACCATTTCCTTCAACTGGCTCATTTATACTTTATGTTCACTGATATTTATACTGTTGTATACATATATGAGTATATGTATACATATATGTGTATATGCATATGTGTGTATCTCAAAAAGCCCAATTGATATAGGCAAACTTCCCTAAGACATCCCTTGTCTCCATATCTGTCATTTCATACACAGCAAACAGAGATAGCCTTGCCTCTGCTCTGTTCAGCACCTAAAAATAAATCCCCTCTGATTTGCTCAAAGCCGTGGCTTTAGTGAACAAAACCTTTGGTAAGATTTTAACATCTCTACAAAATTAATAAGATTTCTTGGAGTTTTCTGACCATTTTATTCTTGTAAAAGTTGATTCAATTATGGAGTTTAAAGTATATGAGAGTCAGCAAAATGAATAGCATCTGAGGCAATCATCTTTCACTGGGTGAGCTGCAAGTCAGTCGTTGGAGAGACTGACTCTGCCATAATCCTGGATGGCTTTCTTATACACAAGCCATTTCTTTTTAATAGGAGTAGAATCATAAAAGGGATGGAACAAATTAAAAGAGATTTATCAGTACTTCCTTCTAGATGTTATTGCACTGTCTTCATTTCAAAAGAGAAAACAAACAGAATGTTGTCTCTGAAAGAAGTAATTAAATCCTCAATTTGCCTACAATCATTTATTTGTAATGATAGCAACTCCAAATTTGATTAATAGCATGATCTCTTTCTGGTAATTAAACATTCTGCCAAATTTCCTAAAATTAGAATGTTTACTAAAAGCCACATAGACTTCCAAAGCTTTAAGAAAAATTTCTCAAGACTGAAGTTCTAATAAAAAGTTGCATGTATCTAATATCACTCTGTGCTTCTAGAGAACAGCAAGGTGACTGGATTTCCTGTTTCACTGAAATGAGGGCTGATGGGCATTTTCATTATTCAATGTGGCTTTTCTCTTACTGCTCCATCATGTAGCCCAGATATCAGGAGAAGTGACCTTCATCATAACATTGGGTTGAAAAATTCAGGCAGTAACAGGTAGCATAGAAGTATGTACAAAAATCTTACATTATGGTTTTACTTGGAGTTGGTGCTCTTTAATTATTTTTAAATCATATGTTTCACAAAAATATTTAAATATCATTAAGGAAAGTAATCTTGCAAAAACCATAAACATCTGACCTGGATCTATCTCTGTAGAATCATGTTGAAATACATGAAGAAAAGGCAGAGATAGGAAGGCTCAGAAGGAAAAAAAAATACAGAATAAAAGAGTTATAAGTGAGTATGTTGAATGAGAAAAGCATGGCATGGGGGGAAAATGGTAGAAAAGAAAAGGAAAAAAAAATAAGGGTACATGGTTTAAAGACATATTGTCCACAGGACTGACTTGTGTTCCCTTAGAAATTACAAGAACTATATGTTGTTCATGCCTGACCTATATTATCTGAATGTTCCTGTAATTTATAGACAATATAGGATTTCTGCCAACCACAAAGGGTCTCATTGATTTTTCATGGATTTAAACTACAAATATTTATCTCAGAAGGTTCTAATGAGTTATCTACCACTTAGTAAAATTTTTTAAAGAATTAATTGAAGAAAGAAAACCTTGACATGAAACATTTGGTTGTATAAATACTTTCAAAATAGCTATTATGAACTCAGGAATAAAAATGCCATAGGTATGGTTAGCTGTACATTAACAATTACACTTCCTTTCATTTTTTACAATTTAATTAGAGGCCCAGTGCCGCATTCGTGCACCAGTGGAATCCCTCGACCTGGCCTGCAGGATCGGGCCGAAACCGGCCCTCTGACATCCCCTGAGGGGTCCCATATTGCGAGAAAGCACAGGCCAGGCCAAGGGACCCCACTGGTGCACAGGCCACCAGTGCACAATCGGGGCCCAGGAAGGATGTGGGAGGTTGTCCAGCCAGGAAAGGACTGAGGGAGGGCTCCAGGGCGTTTCCAGCCCTCCTTGCTCAGTCTGGATCTGCTGGACCCCAGCAGCAAGCTCACCTACCAGTCAGAGTGTCTGCCCCCTGGTGGTCAGTGCACGTCATAGTGAGTGGTTGAGCAGCCTTAGCATATCATTAGCATATTACACTTTGTTTGGTTGAACAGACAACCCAATGACTAGACATTTAGCATATTAGGCATTTATTATATAGGAAGGTTGACATTATAATAGACAATCCAATGAACACTTTCTTAAGTAAAAATCTAAATAAGGAGGAACTAAATGCATAGATCAAAACTTAATTATAGACAACAAAAATTCAAAATATTTAATGTGAAGATTAATGCCTGATAAATATGAATTCAAAATTTCTGCTCTCAAATAATAATGTTTATTGTGCAAATAGGAAAGAAATAAGCTTGCCTTGCAGGTCATGATGTTCTCTTCCCACCTCCTAATATACAGCTTATTTATGTGCAGTTAACTCTTACTCATCCTTGGATAAACTAATGAAGAAATACATTTATGCAGAAGACATAATTGGTACATATTCTGGTAGGTATTTTCCACATCATCAAATGTTCACCCAGAAATAAAGAGAAAATAGATATTGGGACTAGCTACTGAATTCATATATTTTTCTTCATCTACTTTGATAATTGATTTTGCTTTTCCCTTGCTTAAACTATGGAATAGAGTAAGTTTTTCAGGGAAGCAAACATTATTTTCTTAATAGATGGCCAAAAGCAAACCTAAGAAAATAATAGTGTTTTCAGGCGGAAATAAAATGTTAAGGAAAATGTATGCATGTTTTATTAGATTTTTAATTTCAAACCTTTTATTTTTATTTTATTTTATTTTTTAATTTAAATTCTTTATTGTTGAACGTATTACATGAGTCTCCCTTTTCCCCCCCATTGACCTCTCCCCAGCCACTCTCACCCTCCCACACATGCCCTCACCCCCCTACTCTCTCTGTCCATTGGTTTTGCTCATATGCATGAATACAAGTCCTTTGGTTGATCTCTTACCCCCACCCCCTGCCTTCCCTAATAGGTTGGACAGTCTGTTCGATGCTTCTTTGTCTCTGGTTCTATTTTTATTCATCAGTTTATATTCCACAAATGAGTGAGAACATGTGATATTTATCTTTCTCTGACTGGCTTATTTCACTTAGCATAATGCTTCCAGTTCCATCCATGCTGTTGGAAATTGTAAGAATTCCTTCTTTTTTATAGCAGTGTAGTATCCCATTGTGTAGATGTACCACAGTTTTCTAATCCACTCATCTGTTGATGGGCACTTAGGCTGTTTCCAAATCTTAGCTATTGTAAATTGTGCTGCCTATGAAACTGTTCTTTTTTTAATAAAAAAATTGAAAGTGTTACAAATATATGTTTCTTTTAAATCACTGGAAAGTAAATCACTGACACCCCATTACGCTCCAAAACATTTGTGTGCTTTAAAATCAAACTAACAAAAAGCTACAAGGACATTGTCTTACATAGCTAGAGTACAATTATCAAAAACAAGAATTAGCAATGATATATTATTAATATCTATCCATAATTGTTAACCATTGCTGCATTAAAAAATCTTAAAACATGATGACATTGCTATCCTCTGAATTGGAAGCTTGACAAATGGTTGAGATCAGGAACTACGGAATTGGTGGGGATTGGGCTCATCTGAGGAATGTGATGTCACCATCTCGGAAATAGTCAGAAGATATACTCACATCTCTAAAGGAACCACCAAAGTCTATGGAGATGTTCACCAGCAAGGCTTGCTAGGACCTCACCGCAGGCTCAGCCATGAACTATGTCGCTGTTGGGACCAATAGGAGGAGTCAGCAACCATGCCTTTACAGCTTCATAATTACTCACAAAATAAACAGCATTTATTACTAACATAGAAGATAACCTATTCACCAAGGATGGTGGCATAAGAAATCTGTACTTAATTCCTCTCCTCTTACCATTAGATAAGGAGCAAGCTCTGGGGAAGATAGAAAAAACTGAGAGAATAAATAACCTCATATCTTCAGCTTAGAGCTGTGAGTCTCACCAATGATGGGATAATAAAGATTGTTAAAAAGATGAATATCAGATTGAAATTGAATTGACTGCACTAAATTCCAAATCCAACTTACCTTTAACTGTAATTTTACTAAGGTAAAACATTTCCCACCAAAGGGGATTTGAGATTGTACTGGCAGGAGAATTTATGAGAAAAATTAAAGCAAAGGATTTACTAAGAGTGGATTATTAAGTACTAACTGTCTTCACTCATCCCAACTGCAACCCTCTGCATTTATCAGTTTTCACAACTGATATAAAGAGCATAAACGTGTATTGTATAATGATCTTAAGATATACTGTTGAATTCCTTCTAATAAAAATGAACTGAGTTAAAAGAAAATAAGTTATTACAAAGAAAATGCAGTTTAAACAAACTTTACCTGCATATTGAGCAGAAACACAATTGCTTATAAGATGACTTGAGCAGTACCATTTACCCCTCTTGTGGTAGCCAAATTCTTCTGCTCTTGAAAGCTTGCGATTTCATACACTTCTCTTACATCAGTCACTATAGAAAAAATGGTAACAGCTAGCTCTAAAGACCCAAAGGAAGGAAGCTATATCTTTGAACAGTTTCCCTTCCAAAGAGTAAGCTGTAAAAGGAGGTGGGAAGGAGGAGGAAGGAGCCATATACTGCTCTACCAGTAGCCTGGGATGCAAGAAATCCATCTCACAGGGACCTGAAAGAGCCTCATCAGGACACATCCATGTTGAACAGGCTTACTTCTTTTGGACATAATCCAGAACTCATTAAGGCTGAAGGTTGCAAAAAATAGAACAAGTGCACCAAGTGTTAAAATGCAAACAGCATGAAGGAAATAATCAACATTTTAAAAAATGTATTTTTAAGTATTTTAAACAATACCCTAATAAAGACCCATTCAATCCATTGGTTATTCTAATAAAGGTCAAAATTTAAAGGAGTGAAAAAAGAAATCTGACCCCAGGAAAAACACTGCTGTCTGAGCCTATGGCTATAAAAATGAGGCCAAAGACCATCCAAACCTAACAATGGCTTAGTTCATTGATTTTAGAATTGGGAAATTTGTATGTATTAAGGAACTGAATCCTGCCATTTACCAGATTTCCCTACAGCAACTGTAAGTGCAATAAAGATATGCAATGTGTCATAACATTTTTATGTTTTACTTGTATAAATCAAATTAACAAATTTATCATCTGCTAATAAAGAGCATATGCATTGTTTACTTTCCTGAAATGTATGATCATCAATCTTTCCATTGTTGTTAATCATAATAACAGTAATATCAATAATAATAAAAACTTGGATAAACTTCTGTATAAAGTAGCTTATAGTTTTTATCAAAATGAAGGATAAAGCCGTGGACAGAACAACCATTTTAAATAATATGATAAAGTGTAGGAAGTGATAAGAAAGATCATTGGGGAGAAGATTTTAAGTTTGAATTGCCTTTCAGAGTCCACTAAGATCCCTAAATAAATTGTTTTCAAGGTAACCTTTGGGAAGCACTGCTCTCATAATTTCATCAGTGTCCTCTGTGACTACACTCTCCATGTAACAGAAGAAAATTTTACCTACTCCAGATGATTTGGGTGAATTAGATGTTATTTTCTTATTTTCGCCAAATGCCTCAATTCTTCTAACACCCCACCTTCAGTTCCTTTTCTCTCAGGTAGCTGATGATTTTTTTTTTTTTCTGCCTAGAGAGTCCAGGATTGAATGTGCATGTATTCCCAGTGCTCTTACAAGAACTTAGTAAAGAGGAACTATTGCCTTCCTACTCCCTGATGTGATTGCTCTCTGTATGAAGTCGCAAATTGCATTAGATTCTGTTGCTGTATAACATTACATTGTAGTGCCTCCCATGCCTTTCATGTTCACACATTCCTTACTTGAAACATAGGATTTTCAGGGACACTAGTTTTCAGTTAATTCATCTTATGTTTGTGTGTGCATTTGTGTATATTCTTTCATACTGTTAAAGGTTAAAGTGTATTTATTTTGTGTCATATATAAACTAGAGGCCCAGTGCACAAAATTTGTGCATGGGGGGGGGGGTCCCTCAGCCCAGCCTGCACCCTCTCACATTCCAGGACCCCTTGCTCCTTACTGCCTGCCTTCTGCTCCTTAGAGAGGCTACTGCCAATGCTGCTACACTTGCCAGCCATGAGTCTGGCTTCTAGCTGAGCAGCGCTCCCCCTGTGGGAGCATGCTGACCACTAGGGGGCAGCTACTGCATTGAGCATCTGCCCCCTGGTGGTCAGTGGGCATCATAAAAACCAGTTGTTCTGGTCGTTCTGCCATAACGGTTGCTTAGGCTTTTATTATATAGACTAGAGGCCCGTTGCAGGAAGATTCCTGCAATAGGGCTTCCTGCGGCGGTCTGCTTCCCTCCCTTCTCTGAAGCCCCACTTGCTTGCTTCTCCACAGCTTCACTCCGTTCTGCAATGCTTGGCTTTCTTCTATGCTGTCTTCAGTCTTCGCTCTACTCCTGGGTATGCAAATTAACCTCCATCTTGGGTGTGTTAATTTGCATACTCACTCCAGATTGGCTGGTGGGTGTGGCTGGTGGGCATGGTTTGTGGGTGTAGTGGAGTGATGGTTAATTTGCATATTAATCTTTTATTAGATAGGATGATTCTAAGACACAGAAGTCTTCTCATGCACTCAGGTGTTCTTTCCAAAATAAAAAAGCCAATAGGCGACTGTCCTTATCTCATTATGTGGTGATAAAGTCATATTAAATGCATGTTAATTTATCATACTTGCCCTTTTATATGTTTGATTTTACTCTCCTTTGCTTAAACTAATAAATTTGGTAGGAATACATACTCTGGTAAAGTCTGAGACTCAATTCTACTATTTCCTCAAATCATCCCCAAATATTTCCCTCTTTAATAATTAAAGCTATTAAAATAATGTTTGCCACTTTATATTATCCATAAATGTACCCCAAAATTTATGTCTTATTATCATTCAGATAGTAGGCTAATTCTGAGGATACAAGGACAAATAAGATAAAATCTCTACCTTTAATGAAATTAAAATTAAGTAAGAATGACTCAGGAATACTATAGCAGCTCCTTGAGATATTAATCCTCTTCTCCCCTGGTTCTCATAAGAAATATCCATATTAGCTTTCTACGATGCATATCAAATTACCAACTCAGTAGCTTTAAAAATACTCATTTATTACCTCACAATTTCTGTAGGTCAAAAATCTGGATTCAAGGTAACTATGTTTTCTGATCAGAATTTCCACAAGGCTAAAAACAGAGTCAACCAAGCTGTGTTCACATCTGTATCTCAGGGTCCTTTTCCAGGCTCAGTGGTGCTTTCAGAATTTATTCCCATGAAGCTACAGGATTCAAGCTGCTATTTTCTTGCTAACAGTAGATGATGGTCCCTCTCAGATCCCATGGACCACCTGCATTTACCGGCCACATAGCCCTCTCCACAGCATGGCAAGTTGCTCATTTAAGGTCAGCAGAAGAGCACCTGACACAGCTTTAAATTTCTCTGACTTCCCCTGACTCTGACCTCTAGACCCCTTTTAAAAGGTCTAATCTGAGTAAATCAGTCAGGGGGAAACACACTCAAGAGGAGGGAGTTATACAAGTGTCCACACCAAGTGACAGGAATCAAATTTAGCCTGCAACATCTCCATCCTAATAAGGTTGTTAAAAGATTTTTTTCTCTTTCCAGGAGGTTGTTAACAGTGTTTGAGGAACAGAGTAAAATTTGGCAAGCATCTACGATTTATACCTACCCAGAGTCCTAGAGCAAATGAAATTCAAAGGTCCTAGAAAGCAAAATTGCCCATGTTTAGAAATGAATGCAGTTGTCATTTTGAAGAAAAATAGGTTTGGAATTTTTTTTTTTTTTTTTTTTTTTTTTTTTTTTTTTTTTTTAGGTAGAAAAGGGAGGTTTTAGTAATTGCTTGGAAGTGGCCCATATAAGCTATCAGGTTATCAAGGCTGAATGAGTTACTAAAGGAGACTGTTTTTTAGGCATCAGGCTTCTAGCCTCAGCTAAGACACTCCTGTCCAACACAGGCCGAGAGCAGCAGAGCCTCTGTCAATTAGAATATCAGCAGTGATCACTGCTGACTGGTACTTGGGTGTGTTCTTCTTCAAAAGAGTAAATTGGGCCTGGTCTGTGTTGCTCAATGGATTAAGCATCCTCCTGTGCACAGAGGTCACAGGTTCGATTCCCGGTAGGCAGGGTACATGCTTCGATTGCAGGCAGGAGGCAGCATCTGTCTCTTCAATGTTTCTATCTCTCTCTCTCTCCCTCTCCCTCTAAAAAAAAATCAATAAAAACTTTTTTTCAAAAGAGTGAGTTGCATTTCTCCTTGGACAGGAAGTTGAGGCCTTAGAACACATGATCTGGCTTAAAGATCAAATTTAAATAAATAAACAAATAAACACTTATTACTGATACATACATATCACAGAGTACAATCCATCTATCCTAATTATATATGAAACCAAAACATTATAACTCAATGGTTATAATAGAGATATGCATACAATAGATGAAAATACAGAGAGCTCTATCTAAATAATGAGGGAGCCAGAACATATCCTCCACAAGAAAATAATAAATCTTAGTTCTAAAACTAAGGGAGAGTGGGAGATAAATAGGAGGAATCATCATGGGAGTAGAGGTAGTGAGACGATGAAATGATATTTTAGTATCCAATTTATCTTTATTTCTTACCTTCTTCACAAATATAAAGGTTCAAAAAGGTAGGGTAAGAGGACCATCTGGACAAATGATGAAACTAAGATTGGCATCCCATATTTAATTTTTCTTCAGGAAGGACTATGTCTAGAGATAACATCTTCTATACACAGATGTTTCATTTAACCACTTTTTAAAAAATTTTTGAAAGGTTTAAGTGTTGAAGTTTTTCAAGTATTTCTCATCAATCTATGCCAGTGGTACATATTGTCTTATCAATAAACATGTTAATTATACTTCATTGATAGTTGAGAAAGTTATAGACTAGGGATCACAAACTCAAAATCCCACTGGGGCCATGCTCCTGCTGTAAATAAGAGAAACAGCCTGAGTCTAAGAGTCATACAGAAGTGGCTGGAGGATACTCTGTGAACTGGGGACCTCCTGACTTCTCCTGAGGGGCAGCTTCCAATCTGCCCTCCACAACCACTGCCACATTGAAAGGGAGAATTAATGACCCCAAAGCTTCTAATTGCTTCTAAGAAAAACTATAATTCTAGATTTAGGTATTTGTGGTATCTGTTGCTGATTTTTTTGGTATATTTCTATAGTACAAGCACCAGCCAAAAACATCTCAGGCTGCATAAGGCTTAGAGCTAACAATTTATGAACTCTTTTATAAAGCAACTAGAGGCCCAGTGCACAAGATTCGTGCACTCAGGGGGATCCCTCAGTCCAGCTAGTGCCCTCTCACAGTCCAGGAGCCCTTGGGGGATGTCCAACTGATGGCTTAGGCCTGCTACCTGCTCCCGCCACTGCTGCTGCGCTCGACAACTGTGAGCCAGGCTCAGGGCTTCTGGCTGAGTGGCGCTCCCCCTGTGGGAGTGCACTGACCACCAGGGGACAGCCCCTGCATTGGACGTCTGCCCCCTGGTGGTCAGTGCACGCCATAGTGACTGGTTGTTCTGCAGTTCGGTCAAGTTGCATATTAGACTATTTTTATATAGGATAGAATATGACATAATTCTCATGAATTGGGAACACTGATAGAAAAGTTTGGGTCAGATTAGGCAAAGGGGAATTAGTGTGACAAAAAGAGAGAAAGATGGACAAGGAGAGAGCACTAGAAGTAAACTTCACAGATTCTGAAAATATGTTCAGTGCTGTACCTGCTAAGAAAAAAATGAAAATTTGATTGCAGCATTCATGGTGACCCAAGTTTTCTATACCAACCTGTCAGTGGATCATGCTGCAATTCTGTCAGATAAGTGACAGTAAAATCTATTTAATCTAAGATCAAATCTAAACATGATTGTCTGTTGAAGTGTTTTGTAGGAGCTATCTCAGCCCTTGGGAAGAATAGGATTGGGTATTAGATCCACCAACAATGCTTTATATTAATTGTGTGTGTGTGTGTGTGTCCAAATGAGTGTGCATGTGTGTGTTTACGTGTGCACACATTTTTCTTTAGTTTTGATTCTCTTAGAAAAAAATTTAAACCTCTGCTTATGCATGTAAAATAATATATTACCATCTTATCTCTTATGTTATGACTGTGTGTGTTATAAAGACAAAGCAAGTAATCTGTGCATTTAACTGGAGTCTATTTTGGCAGCCAGAGTAGAAGTGAAATTTGTTTTCTATCTTGTCCCAAAGTCTTAGGAACATTTATTTGCCTGTCTAAAAATAATTCTTTAAACTTAAGGCATTATTTATTTCATAGGAAAACAAATCAGAGGAAGTCTCATTGTTAACTCATATTTATTAAAAGTACCCCCAAAATGTAGGGCTAAATAAGTAAGGTTTATGTGGAAAATGGCAGTATCTATATTAGAAATCGTGTGGTTTTCTTTCACAGAAAGTTATTATACATATATATTTTTTTCAGTTTGTGCAGGACTTTATAGAAAAGTCACAAAAAGATGATTCCTGGACTCTCAGACTAGATTCTTAAGAAGATAACATTTAGAGAGTCCCATTCATGTGAAAGATGAGTCTCTGTCTCAGTTTAATCAGTTCTCTGCCCTCAGCAGCATACAGAGTGTCCCCCCAAACAATGTCTATACACTTTAATGGCTTATAGCTCAATTTTGAAAATTAAATGTATTTTAATAAATACTGCATTTACAATTATTCAAATTGTGCATATACATTTTTGGGCAACTCCCTATATTCACTGTCTCTGCTAGCTCGGTTGATGTTGGAATCCTGCCTAGTTTAATGCATCTCTCACATTATTAAATCAGTTTTGCATCTCACTGATAAGTAGAAAAGCCATCTTTTTTTTATATACTTGTTAGGTGATATTAATTTGATAAACTATATATCAAGTATAAGGAATCAAGTCTGAGGCTGTATAACCGATTTTATTTGTCTTGTCATGGGGGCAGTCAGGGCATATATTTTCATAAAGGGTGACAGAGTGACATATTAACATTAAAGATTTTAAAAAGAAACAAAGTATCTCTAAGTAACATTAAAATAGACTTGATTAGGTTATTAGAGGTCCTGAGATCAGTATTTTTCAAAACATGGATTTAAGCAACTGAAGAGGGACAAAGGGAGACGGAAGTTTCCAAGCAAACTGAAGTGACTCTTTAGGAATGGCTGGGGTTGTGGAAAACTCTGCACTCATCTCTCTGTGCAGTGGTTTTCTTGTTACCTCCATGTTAGCTGTGGTTTCCCTGGTGTGGAAACAGAGATGCTTCGGGCCCCAACCCCACAGTCATATTGGGATATTATAGGTGGTAACTAAGTTAGCAGGGTACTTGGCTAACCTGCTGGCTTTGAGACTCTGCCTGCATCCTCTTGACACCATCAGTAGATAGCTTGATGGAAACTGCAGCCCCAAGCAATGGCCACCCCCAGCTGTTTTCATCCTTCTTGCATGGAGAGAAGATCCATGCTCTAGCTCCTAGCTTTAAAAAGTAGTATTGATTTTAGTCACCATAATCTCAAAAGGGACAGTTTACTTCTAATTATGCCATGGAAAATGAACTCCTGGCCACTCTTTTCTGACTCGGGTCTTGCCACCCAGCTGGCCTCGGGCATTAGTTCTACCTTGTTGAGTTTCTGTGGTATTGCTGTCCCACTAGGATGTTCAACTTATTTTGGAATGTGGTCTTAGCTATTTTTTTGCCTTTTTAAAAATAATTTTCCATTACTGCTATATGATGAGAAGATGGAAGACATTTCAACAGCATCTGGACTGAAAGGTTAACATGCTTTTATGGTAGATAACTACAAAACAAGTTCATTCTTTTTATTTTGGAAGAACTTAGTATCAGATATATGTGCTTTTATTTTGTTAACTATCTGTAAGATACTTTCATGGCAAAATGATTTGTTAAAACTGAGCTCAATCTATAAATAAAATAAATTGAACATAGTGTCTAATAGTGTATACAATGCATAATGCTAAAAATACTAAATTTATCTATAATATTTATTTTCACACTAGTACTAGAATTAAGAGTCAGTAATTAGCAGTTTAAAATTTAAACATTCCTTGTGGCAAACACTGCAAGTTACATCATGCTCTTCTGTAATAACAGAAGGTTGATGTAGCTTTGATGATGTACCTACAAGCATCTTTCAGGGAGTGGTGACCATGTGACAAGGTTCTCACATGGAGATATAGGCACAAATCTCTCTTCTGAGTAAGGCTTCTGGGAAGGCTATTTTTTTTTTCCTGATAAAAGGAGAAGAATCATCAACCATGTTTACCATTTAGCTTTTTCTCTTTGTGTCTGATATAGAATCTCATGCCTGTAGTGTAGTTACCATCTTATAACCAAGGGGATAAAAGACATAGGCTACAAATAGTGGAGAAGTATGATAAAAGGAAGCTGGAACTTTGAGCAACAATTCCAGCCCTATAAGACCTACCTTCTAATTACTTGTAACAAGGGAAAGACAAACCTAATTACCCATTTGTACCACTGTTGGCCTTTTTTGTGAGGTTTTTATTACAGGCAACTGAACTCTATCCTAATTCATCTCTACGTTTGCTATAATCCTGTAAACCTGCAATTTTATTCAATACCTTTTCTTTATATATAGCTTATATAGTTATTAATTTTACCATGATGAGAGTGTCAGATTTATGTATAATTACAATTACTATTAAATTGGTCAAATGCATTTAACTTTATAAATATTCAAATTTTAGCTATGACTAATAGGGAAGAAAAATTATCATTTAAAATGTGAGCTTTCTTTGCCTCTGCTAGCATGACATCAGAGAATGAGGTTGTGTTACACAGGGAGAGGTACCTGTAGATCTTTTTTCAAGGAAGGACCTGCTTCACAGTTGAGGGAAGCAGTCAGCACATGCCTTCCAGCTGTGAGGTACTTCAGGGACTTCTGCAGAGATCCATTGCCAGGGTAGCCCACATCTAGTGAATGAGAGAAGTCATGTAAGCTTTCAGACATTTTGAGTTGCTACAGGACAAACTGATTGTGCTGCTCACCAGAGGATCAAGTGTTTGTTTGCGCCTGAAGTGCAGCTTACCTTCTCCCTCTGCCCAATAATATTTCTTCCCTGTGCCTTCCATGGTTGTTGATAACAGTCTTATACTTTAAACTCCACCTTGGTATCTGCTTCCAAATAACCCAACTTGCAATATTTGGCACCAGGAGTGGTTCAAGAGAGCAAGAGATGGGGTTTTGGAGTTGGATGATTCCCAACTCAATGAGGATCCTATGACTGCTGATGGATGGAACACAGGCAGCTATTGGCACAGTTTGGCAGTTCAATTTTTAAAACTTCACCAGTTCCATCCATGCTGTTGAGGCCAGGGGGAGGTCAATGGGTAAAAAAAGGAGACATATATACTACTACTTGTAATATTTTAAACAATAAAAAAACTTCATCAGTGATGAATTGTGAAGCTCTCCCTGTGGAATAGAGTGCACTAGCCCATGTGATGTGTTACACATTAAAAATGTATTGAAAATATAGTGGCTATAAGGATAAGGGATTGGATGGCTATTGCTAGGTACTGTTGGTATGCTACTGAAAGACAATGAAAAACTAAGGGTGAGTGACAGGAAACTAAAAAGCAATTGTAAGTGTGAAAGCCAGAGCCCTATGTTTGCACAATGTATCTCCTCTAGTGGGAGGACAGAAGGCAGAGCGTGTCAATCATATAACTGGATGGGAAATACTTTTTTGACATGGAGACACTCCAAAAGACAATATGTTACATCTTAACAAAAAAATAAAATAAAATAACAAAAAACCACCAGAAAATGGTATTCATTCATTACTAGGGTACCTCTTAGATGCATGAAAAAGTGATGCTAAATTTCACTGCGTGAAATGAAATGCCAGAATTTCCATAGCAAATACTAAGTGATGGGGTGAAAACTTTAGAGAATGAAGTATGTTATAAATCATACACTATGTATAGTCAGAGAAACTGGATTGATTATGATTCCCCAGGAAGAGCCAGAGGCCTCATAATTTACCAAGGCTATGAGAAATGTTCTGCTGGGGAGTCATCAACATTAATTAGAAGTTCAATGGTGACTCTCTTTTGTAGTCCAGGGCTGGTGGTATGTAGGATGACCAATTCTCCTTGCTTTAACACTGAAAACTCTATTTTCCAGGAAACCCCTCAGTTCCGGCAAACCCAAGAGTTGTTCACCCAAGTTTATATTAGATACTTAGCTTAAAGATTACACAGGGATGATGCACCCCAGAAACAATAGAGGCCAAATGGAGGCATTTAATTTCCAAAAGTTGGGGTTGTTGGGGGAGGTTAATAATTATTGCAACAACCTACAAGGTCAAAGTGGCAGCCAGAGATTTTTGAGCATCATTAAATTCCAACCCAGAGATTTTTGAGCATCATTAAATTCCAACCCAGAGATTTTTGAGCATCATTAAAAAAATAGTGTCCCTTGAGGCAAAATAGATGGCTGGCTGGCAAAGATAATTAATATTAAACAAGAAAAATTAAGGATGAATGACTGGATGTCTGAGGGCTGTATCTTCAATAAAAAGTGGTGAATCAATATCTGGTGTCTAAAATTGATCCATTTGGTCACCAAAATCCATCAGCTGAAGATGTTGCCAGGTACTCAGGGGGAATGGTCCTACCACAAAATGGCAAGTATACAACATAATGGTTCTTCCAGTAATTCCCCAAAGGTATATTTGGCCATTTACTCAGATAATTGTGCATTGAGTAAAGTGGGATACTCATACATTGTGAAGACTGGTGGATACTAGATGTGAGAGAATATTGATAGCTAGAGAGCCATGAAGCATTATCATGGCACCTTTAGAGTGGGTATATATGGGGATGGGGCAACAATGGAGTCCTGACCAAAGTCTGGCTTACAATGTATATCTTAATTTTGCAAAGACAACTGGTGTCATTTTTTTGGTCTTTAAATACATACTTAGAAATTGGCACAATTCCCACGTTGGGTTCTTAGTTGGTAGAACACAGGCTATCATAATAGGTAAAGTCAAGTGCAAGTCTTTGCAATTTATGATAGCCAGCCAAGATAATAAACAGAAATTAGTGCCACTCTTAAGGATCCAAAAGCATTAGGGGTAATGGTCTCTGTCATGTCTTATTTTGATTCACCAGTGCAATTCCTGCAGAGACCAGATGGACCCTCGAGAATGACTGTAGATTATTGTAAGCTCAAACAGTTGTACCACTGACCACAGCCCACATGCTAGATGTGATATTTTTGCTACAGCAGATTAAGAAACCTCAAACACATAGTATTAGCCATTGATTTGACAACTAAACTCTTTTCCATCATGATCAGAAAAATAAAACAAAAGCAGATGAGATATTTTAGCATTCACGTGAAACAGACAACAATATACATTTTCTTTTTTTCCTCAAGACTATGTTAATTTCCTGCCCTTTGCCATAATGTTTTATGAAATAACCTGGAATTGTCTGAATAGCTTGCAGAATATCAAATTGATCTTACACTAATGAAATTGTGTTGATTGGGTTGGCTGATCAATAATTGGACAGACTGGAGATCTTGGTAAGACACATGCACTCCAGAGACCAGGATATTAATTCTGTAATTACCCAAGGGTCTGTCATAGCCATAACATTTTTAAAGGTATTGTTCTCTGGGACACGCCAAACATAATTTGTAAAAGACAAATTATTGCACGTTGCACTGCCTACCACAAAGAAGAAAGCACAGTTCCTACTGGATTTTGCCAGGTTCTGAAGACAGCAAATTTCATGCCTAGGAATATGCTCTAGCCACATACCAAGCATAGCAAAAAGCTTCCTACTTTGAATGGATCTTAAAGCAGGATAGGCCTCTGGAGTACTTCCAAGGTCTGGTGCAAGCTTTCCTATTAGTGGGCCATATAATCTGGCAGACCTTATGAAGTTAATGGTGTCAGTGGGTGGGGGGAGATTTCACATGGAGTTTGTGAAAAGCCATATTAAAAACACTAGACGCCTGGTGCACAAAATTTGTGCACTGGGGCGGGGGGGTGTCCCTCAGCCCAGCATTCATTCTCTCCAATCTGGGACCCAAACTGCAGTCGGACATCTCTCTCACAATCCGGGACTGCTGGCTCCAAATCGTTTGCCTGTCTACCTGCCTGATTGTCCCTAACTGCTCTGCCTGTCAGTCTGATCACCCCCTAACCGCTCCCCTGCCAGCCTGATTACTCCCAACTGCCCTCCCCTGCAGGCCTGGTACCCCCCCCCCCAACTACCCTCCTCTGCCAGCCTGGTCGCCCCTAACTGCCCTCCCCTGCCAGCCATCTTGTGGTGGCCATCTTATGCCCACATGGGGGTGGCCATCTTGTGTGTTAGAGTGATGGTAAATTTGCATAATACCTCTTTATTATATAGGATTATGATACAGGCCCTGAGCTTATTAAGCAAGTCCATGAAATCTCCAGCAGAAAATTTGATGCCTTTAAAAAACAACTCCTGGCACATTACTGGGTCCTGCTAGGTATGGCAGACGTGACCATAGAACATTAAATGATCATGTGGCTGGAGCTGCCATCATGACCTGGGTCCTGTCAGACCTACCAAGTCATGGATTCATGAAGACCAAACAAAATCCACTGTAGGATAAAGTGGTAAAGACATAAACAAGCATAAACAAGCCCAAAAGCAACAGGAATATGGCATTCACTGCTTCTACAATAGCCCTTTTCCCTAGACAGCTGCCTGTGGTTGAATGGAAGAATCCCATATGGCCAGCTAAGGAGAAGTACAATGAAAATTAAACTTAGTTTATAGATTTGGGTGTTTGGTTATTTTATTAGTTGGCTTGTAACTGAAATGGACAGATGTATCATTGCAGCTTCACTTAAGGGTGGCCATGAAAAGTTTTAGCCAAGGAAATCCTCTCAAAGATTGGGAGACAAGGTAGGCTGGGAAGGAGGTGTTAGCATGGACATAGTAAGCATAATATATGAAGAGCTTTGTATTACCCTTCTAATGTTCACCAGGAAGTAACCTCTATAGGAAAGGCAAAATTAGTTATGCCACTGATAATCTCCTTTTCATTAGGCAACCCAGTCCTGCTGCAGTTGATACATGAATGAAATGGATGCAATGACAGAGACAGAAGTTACCTGTGGCCAACTCCATGAACATGTTTAGCAAAACTGAGCCATCTGCTACTGATGCCTAATGTACAACCTGCCAGCAACTGTTAACAGTGCTGAGCTCCTGATATGGCACAGTGCCTTAAAGAAACCAACCAATTGCATGGTTTACATTTACTGCACTGGGACTCATCCATTGTGAGGTGACAGCAGTTTATTCTCAGAGAGATTTTAACATATCCCATCCATGGGTTGACCTTCTCTGATGGCTGAGACCAGCCAGCACTACAATATGAGAGCCTATGGAAATGTTTGCTCCTTCAATATAGAATATTACATAAGAGCATGTTAGGCCAGGGGACCCATTTGAAAGGTGGCGTATGAAATCATGAATGTAAGTGCTATAGAATTTTCCCTCTCCATTCTAAATTCAAGCATTTTTAGGAAGTCTTCTGTGCTTCTTCTTTTTTTTTTTTAGTTGTTTTAATGACTACAAAAAAAATAAGTATTTAATATCTAATACACTAAATTGTAGCATGAGTCTCCTATGTAACAGTTATACCCACACATTATAACATGAACATTCTATATGGAACTAAAGAGGTATTGAAAAGATCTTTAAAAAGATTAGCTAGGATAAGCAAAAGTCTATCATTAAAAATGTTTCAGTGGTGGGGAGGAAAAATGGCGGCGGAATAGACAGACGTGTTCCGAGCCTTGTCCCCGAGCAGAAAGAAAGAACAGCTGAGGGTCGCACGAGGTGTGTTTGTTGGCAAGTTGGGGGACAGCTGAACTCCAGAAGAAGGTGGGGGACTGCTAGACGGGGTTCCCCTGACCTGGCAGCCCCCACTGTGGCTGGGTCCCCTCCCGGAGCTGTGGGCTTGGACGCGGAGTCTGCACCATCTTGACCAAAAAGTGGAGTTTATCGGAAGCCTGAGAATCCACAACTGTGGCACCCACAGAACAGCTACGAGCCCCAGAACACCGCTCCCCAATTGGCACAAACACACGGGTTCAGAGGAGCTCTACACTCCACCACGGAAAGGTAAGATTTCGCCTGGGATAAGGTGAGGTCTCTGGTCCCAGCGGGAGAGAGGAACACGCGTTTTGCGGGAGCTGGAGGATCAGGGAAGTCTATGCCTAGAAAAATCCATAGCTGTTGGGGCTGGCATGATCTGTGAATGTGGAAGGGGGTCCTCAGAGCTGCTAACAGAGGGCTCTCTAAAAAGCAACCCATTTTGATCTGACGTGCAGGGACACCCTAAGAATTTCAGGGGTGTGCTGGCTGCCTAGACTTACGCGCAGCCCCGGAGTTCGCACACTTGGGCTTTTTCCTCTTCAAATCCTTGCTTCTGATTACTAAGCCCCATATATAAGATCACCCAGTTGGGGACATCCTAGGAGACGGCAGGGGAAAGTGTTTTTCTGGAACCTGGGGATCTGAGCAGGGAGTGACCATTGGAGAGCCATCTCTGAGGCAGCCCACTCCCACAAACCGGTAGTGAGTGTCACAGGGAAAGAAGGCTCTAACACTGCCTAGAGAGGCCATAGATAGACCCGGAAGTCAATGCAGAAACACTGCCACCCAGGGGCTGAATCACAAATTGACTCTTGTGTAATCAAAAATAAAGGAATATGAGAAATTAAGACACACAGCCTTCTTAAAATCAGAACTAGCTTACAACACTGAAGACCAGTGGAACGCAGGGAACTGCAATACAGTCCAGACTGAGAAACAGGCGTGCCAAACAGAACAACAGAGGAAGTGAATGACCATCACTACTCCACATTTTATAATTTTTTTTATTTTTTTATTTTTTTTTCATTTTTTACATCTTTTACTCAAGAAACTATTTTTTTTTTCTTTTTTCCTCACATGATTTTACCTTTTTAATTATTACATTTTTATTTTCAATCCGTATTATTACTACTGCTATTTTATCTTTTTTTTTTAAGTGTCATTTTATTTTCTCTTCATTTTATTTTGGGATTAATCTTCTACATTCTATTTTTATCTTTGCTTTAGCATCGTTTTACTCTATATCAAGTCTACTTTTATGCCATCACTCTCTTCCTAACCTTCTCCTTTTCGGTGTCCTGTTTACCTTACACCTTTCCTGCTTTAGATTTTCCCTATTCTTTCTGTTTACACCTTGTTGAAATTTCACCCTACTTACATATCTAATCTCCAATCCACTGCTCCAAGTCCATACACACCTCTCTCTTTGCTGTCGTAACTATCCAAAAAATTGTTTTTCTCTCTGTCCTTTTGTTTTTGTTTGCTTGAATGTTGATTATATCGAATTTTTATGCTTTTTTGTGAGATTGTTTTGCTTATTCTTCTTTTGTTTATTTTTTTGTTTGTTTTGTGCTTCTGTTTTCCCTTGCCTCACTCAATATTAGTTGGTGTTGTAGTTTGTATTAATCCCCAGGTACTTGTTGCTGGCATTTGCTGGGATTAGTGATTGTTCTATTGGAGTTTTATCCCCAATATATATAGTCTGTTCCCCTTTCTCTCTTAGTCTCTTTCTTATCTTTCTTACTTTTTTTTTCCCTTCCCTTTTCCCAATTTCATTTTGACACTCCTTTTTTTTTTTCTTCTCTCTTTCTTTTTCCTCTTCTTCTTTCTCTCCTATCCCCTAATTTGCCTTTCTCTGGTGGTCACCTTTATTGGAGGTTATTAATATCGTGAATACATTTCTGTTCAGTGCCTTTTCTGTTGTACCTGGTAGTGCTGTATTTTGTGCCTTTAAATCAATGCAGGAGAGAGAGAACTACATAACCAGACACCCAGAGAAGAAAGACCATGAGGAGACAAAGAAGCAGCCTGCATATGAAAGAAAAGCAGTCATCACCAGAAAAGGAAGTAAACGAAATGGAGGCAAGCAACCTTCCAGAAAAAGAATTCAGAGAAATGGTCATAAGGTGGCTGAAAAGAATGGAAGACAAATTCGACAGTATGAGCAAGAACCAAGAGGAAATGAAGAAGAACCAAAAAGAAATGAAAAATGACATCGCTGCTGTAAAGAACTCAATAGAAAGCATCAAGAGTAGACTAGAAGAAGCAGAGGACCGCATCAGTGAGCTAGAAGACAAGATGGGAAAAAATACCCAAGTAGAGCAACTTCTAGAAAAAAAATTAAAAGGCAGGAGGAGAGCCTAAGAGAACTTTGGGACAACACGAAACAAAACAACATCCGCATAATAGGGGTTCCAGAAGGAAAGGAAGCTGAGCAAGAAATAGAAAACCTGTTTGAAGAAATAATGACAGAAAATTTCCCTGATATAGGGAAGAAAAAACGCACACAAATCCAAAAAGCTCACAGAGTCCCAGGCAAAATGAACCCCAAAGACCGATGCCAAGGCACATTATAAATAAATTGGCAAACACCAACGACAAAGTAAGAATCTTAAAAGCAGCAAGAGAGAGACAGAAAGTTACATACAAAGGAACCCCCAACAGACTAGCAACTGATTTCTCAACAGAAACTCATCAGGCCAGAAGGAAATGGAATGGAATATACAAAGTCATGCAAAGAAAGGGTCTGAATCTAAGAATACTGTACCCAACAAGGCTATCAATCAAAATTGAAGGCGAAATCAGGAGCTTCACAGACAAAAAAGGACTAAGGGAATTTATTACCACCAAACCAGCAATGCAAGAAATGCTAAAGGGTCTGCTGTAAAAAAAAAAAAAAAAAGAAAAAAAAAAAGAAATAGGAAGCGAAGAAGGAACACAGGGGTAAAGAATAGGAATGGCGACAAATAAGTACCTATCAATAATAACTTTAAATGTAAATGGATTAAATGCCCCAATCAAAAGATATACGATAACTGACTGGATAAGAAAACATGACCCATATATCTGCTGTCTACAAGAAACCCACCTCAGAAAAAAAGACGCACACAGTCTGAGGGTGAAGGGATGGAAAAAGGTTTTCCAGGCAAATGGAACTGAAAAAAAAGCTGGGGTAGCAATAATTATATCTGACAAATTAGATCTCAAAGTGAAGGACATAACAAGAGATAAGGAAGGCCACTTCATAATAATAAAGGGAGCAATCCAACAAGAAGAAATAACTCTGGTAAACATATATGCACCCAATACAGGAGCACCCAAATACATAAAAAAACTCCTGGAGGATATCAAGGGAGAGATTGACAGCAATACAATCATAGTAGGAGACTTTAATACCCCACTATCACCATTGGACAAATCCTCTAAACAAAAAATCAGCAAAGAAACATCAATCCTAAATGACTCACTAGAGCAGATGGAATTAATTGACATCTTCAGAACATTTCGCCCCAAAGCCACAGAATATACATTCTTCTCAAGTGCACATAAGTCATTTTCAAAGATAGACCATATGTTGGGACATAGGCAAAGTCTCTTCAAATTCAAGAAGATAGAAATCATATCAAGCATCTTCTCAGACCACAGTGGCATAAAACTGGAAATCAACTACAATAAAAACAACCCAAAGAAATCAAACACATGGAGACTAAACAGCATGCTATTAAACCATGACTGGGTTACCAGAGAGATCAAAGAAGAAATAAAAAACATCATGGCAACAAATGACAATGAAAACACTACAATCCAAAATCTATGGGACACAGCGAAAGCAGTCTTGAGAGGGAAGTTCATAGCTCTACAAGCCTACTGCAAAAAACAAGAAAAAATGGTAATATATTACTTAACCCAACAACTTAAA
Organism: Plecotus auritus; assembly: GCF_963455305.1. NCBI lineage: Eukaryota > Metazoa > Chordata > Mammalia > Chiroptera > Vespertilionidae > Plecotus > Plecotus auritus. The sequence goes on along the minus strand of NC_137771.1, from coordinate 132,376,897 downwards.
GAGTTAGAAAAAGAGCAACAAGAAAAGCCCAGTGTAAGCAGAAGGAAGGAAATAATAAAGTTCAGAGCAGAGATAAATGACATAGAGACCAAAGAAACAATACAAAAGATAAACAAAACCAAGAGCTGGTTCTTTGAAAGGATAAACAAGATTGATGAACCTCTAGCCAGGCTCACCAAGTAGCAAACAGAGAGGACCCAAATAAACAAGATCAGAAATGAAAGAGGTGAAATAACAACAGATCCCGCCGAAATACAAAAGATTGTTAAAAAATACTATGAACAACTCTATTCCAACAAACTGGACAACCTGGAGGAAATGGACATATTCCTAGAAAAATATAACCTTACAAAAGTCTATCAGGAAGAATCTAAACAACTCAATATGCCGGTAACTATGGAAGAAATTGAAGCAGTCATCAAAGAGCTTCCGGCAAACAAAAGCCCAGGGCCAGACGGCTTCACTGCAAAGTGTTACCAAACATTCAAGGAAGAACTAAAACTTATCCTCCTCAGACTATTCCAAAAAATTCAAGAGAAAGGAACACTTCCAAGCTCCTTCTATGAAGCCAGCATCACCCTAATACCAAAACCAGATAAAGACAACACAATGAAAGAGAATTACAGGCCAATATCCCTCATGAATGTAGATGCCAAAATTCTTAACAAAATTCTAACAAATCGGATCCAGCAGTACATCAGAAAGATCATACACCATGACCAAGTAGGGTTTATCCCAGGAATGCAAGGATGGTACAATATCTGCAAATCAATAAATGTGATACAACACGTAAACAAATGAGAGATAAAAATCACATAGTCATATCAATTGATGCAGAAAAAGCATTTGACAAAATCCAACACACTTTCTTGATAAAAACTCTCAACAAGGTGGGAATAGAAGGATCATACCTCAACATAATAAAAGCTATATATGATAAACCCACAGCTAACATCATACTCAATGGGCAAAAACTAAAACCATTTTCCCTAAGAACAGGAACAAGACAGGGATGCCCACTGTCACCACTCCTGTTTGACATAGTACTGGAAGTATTAGCCATTGCAATTAGACAAGAAGAAGAAATAAAAGGCATCTAAATTGGAAAAGAAGAGGTAAAGCTGTCCTTATTTGCAGATGACATGATATTGTACATAAAAAACCCGAAAGACTCCATCAAAAAACTAACAGACTTAATAAATGAATTCGGCAATGTAGCAGAATACAAAATTAACGCCAAGAAATCTATGGCATATCTATACACCAACAGTGAACTTACAGAAATAGAGACTAAAAAAGCAACCCCATTTTCCATCACACCAAAAAAATTAAGATACTTAGAAATAAACCTAACCAAGGAGGTAAAAGACCTATACGCGGAAAACTACAGGACACTGAAAAAAGAGATAGAGGAAGATGAAAACAGATGGAAGAACATACCATGTTCATGGATTGGTAGAATCAACATCATAAAATGTCCATACTACCCAAAGCAATCTATAGATTCAATGCACTCCCCATTAAAATACCAACTGCATATTTCACAGACCTAGAAAGAACTCTCCAAAAATTCATCTGGGATAAAAAAAGACCCCGAATAGCCACAGCGATCCTGAGAAAGAAGAATAAAGTAGGAGGGATTTCAATACCAGATTTCAAGCTGTATGACAAAGCCACTGTCCTCAAAACAGCCTGGTACTGGCACAAGAACAGACATATAGATCAATGGAATAGAATAGAGAATCCAGATATCGACCCAAACCAATATGCACAATTAATATTTGACAAGGGAGGCATAAGCATACAATGTAGTTAAGACAGTCTCTTCAATAAATGGTGTTGGGATAATTGGACAGATACATGCAAAAAAATGAAACTAGATCACCAACTTACACCATACACAAAAATAAACTCAAAATGGATACAGGACTTAAATATAAGACGGGAAACCATAAAAATACTAGAGGAATCCACAGGTAGCAAAATCTCAGACATATGCCAAAAGAACTTTTTCACTGATACTGTCCCTAGGGCAATGGAAGCCAAAGAGAAAATAAACATATGGGACTACATAAAAATAAAAAGCTTTTGCACAGCAAAAGAAACCATCAACAAAACAACAAGAAACCCCACTGTATGGGAGAACATATTTGCAAATGTTATCACTGATAAAGGTTTAATCTCCAACATCTACAAGCAGCTTATACAACTTAATAAAAGGAAGATAAATGATCCAATAAAAATATGGGCAACAGACCTAAATAGAATCTTTTCGAAAGAAGACAGAAGGAAGGCCAAGAGACACATGAAAACATGCTCAAAGTCACTAATTATCCGAGAGATGCAAATCAAAATGACAATGCGATACCATCTCACACCTGTCAGAATGGCTATCATCAACAAATCAACAAATGACAGGTGTTGGTAAGGATGCGGAGAAAAAGGAACCCTCGTGCACTGCTGTTGGGAATGCAGACTGGGGCAGCCACTGTGGAGAACAGTATGGAGTTTCCTCAAAAAACTGAAAATGGAACTCCCATTTGACCCAGTATTCCCACTCCTAGGAATATATCCTAAGAAACTAGAAACACCAATCAGAAAGGATATATGCACCCCTATGTTCATAGCAGCAGAATTTACAATAGCTAAGATTTGGAAACAGCCTAGGTGCCCGTCAGCAGATGACTGGATCAGAAAACTATGGTACATCTACACAATGGAATACTATGCTGCCATAAAAAAGAAGGAATTATTACCATTTGTAGGCACCTGGATGGAATTAGAGAATATTATGCTAAGTGAAATAAGCTAGTCAATGAAAGAAAAATACCACATGATCTCACTCATTTGGGGATAATGAAACGCATTATAAAGTGATGAACAAAAAGATAGATACTGAGGCAGTAAAGCATCAAACAGACTGTCAAATTACAGCAGTAAGGTTAGGGAGAGGTGGGGAAAATAAGAGATCAACTGAAGGACTTATATGCATGCATATAAGAGTAACCAACGGATGCAAAACATTGGGGGGTGAGGGCATGTATGGGAGTGGGGTGGGGGGGGCAATGGAAGGTATGTACACTTATAATACCTTAATTAAAAAAAATAAAAAAACAAAAAATTTTCAGTTTTTTTTTTGTTTGGTTTTGCTTCTCACCTACTCACTTTTCTTTGCATATAAAAGTCTAGGTAAACATAACTTTTAATTTTTCTTCCTATTATGTATTTATTTTTGCTCTTTTAAGCTATAGCATACATACAGTAAATTGAGCAAATTATAAAAATATTGTTTGACACAAATTTATTTTTGTACACATTCATGAGATGGAACCTTTTCAGTATTACATCATTTTGCCAATTATAATCAATATCTAACCAAAGATAACCAGTTTTATGACCTCTATCACTATAAATTTCCTCCTTTTCTCTCAATTTCTCTTTCATGTATTTTTTAAAATGTATTTTTCTCTTTGTGTTTCATTCTAGATTATAACTTCCTGTTTATTTTTTTTTCCCTTCAATTGTCTCTAATATGCTATTAAATTTGGACCTGGAGATTATTATGCTAAGTGAAATAAGCTGGTTGGTGAAAGGCAAATACCATATGATCTCACTCATATTTAGAATCTAATGAACAAAATAAACTGACAAGCAAAAGAGAACCAGAGGAATTGATACATGGAACAGACTTACAGCTATAAGAAAGGAGGTGGGAGGGAGTACTGAGTGAAAGAAGTTAAAGGGATTAGCCAAATGACATATATGCATAATCCATGGACACAGACAACAGTGTGGTGATGGCCAAAGGGAAGGGGGGAGGGCAATGGTAGAGGGTATGTGTGTGGGGGGGAGTTGGAGGAAGGCGGGGGGGAATGGGGATACCTGTAAGTGTAAACAATAAAATACATTGTTAAAAATGCACCAGCAAAAAAAAAAAATAATAATAATTAATTAGTTGTCCATTTAGGTTTTATTTTTTATTCTGTGTATCCTAATTCACTTTTCCAATAGTCTTTTCTTTGTTGTATTTTATCAGTCATTATCATTATATTAAAACTGCATCGCTTACTAGTTTGTTTGTTTACTTGTGTTTTTGTCTTGCTGGAGCCAGTAGAATATACATTCTAAATGAGCAGAGTCACTATTTATCTTGTTCACTGACACATCTCCTCTAATAAGAACAGCTCTAGTTCCTTAGTAAGCACCAAATAATTTTTTAATGAAAACATACATAATTAATAAAACTTCCTTGGTCATATTCATGTCTCTGCATTTCCATAGCCACCATTCTAGCCCAAAGATGTCTCACCTCATCTCTACTACCCATGCATTCTCTTGCCTTGCACCCTCCTTCCTTTCTTCCAACACTGCATTCTGGAGTGTTGTTCAGAGTCATAGCTTATCACCCAGGCTATTTACTCTTCCATTTGAAATCTTTCAAATCCTTGCCATTTTTCTTTGAATAGCCACAAAACCCCTTATACAGCCTACAAAGTCCCATAAAGTCCCACAAAGTTGGATTTCTGACCATCTCCTCAGCCTCGCCGTCTCTACTCCTTGGGCCACAACATTAGTGACTTTACGTTCCTAGAAAGCACCAGTTCCCACCTGTTCAATAATTGTGTTTCTTGACCATTCCCATTACCACCAAAGCTGGGTATCTTCTACTAATATTTAGTTGCAATTCTCAGTAAATTTTTTGAGAAATTCTAAAATACATAGTTATTTAACATTTTAAACTGACCTTTCTCAAATTTATCAATTATATCATGACACTAGATCAGAAAAGGCAAAGAGATATTCCCTTTTATCATAGAATATCTATTAACATCTCACTAAAAATTTATAAAACTGCATACTTTTCAGTACTCAGGGATAAAGGAGCAGATATGATTACATAAAGTAACTCAGAACTTATATTTACAGGAAATAACAGAATCTTCTTGATATTCTGACCAGCCATCAATCATAAATATATGTGTGTCAGTATAATGAGAACAATTAGACTGACGGTCTTACATGTTAAAATAATTATAATTTGTTGAAACTTAACACACATCCCAAACTCACCCATTTATTTTTCCTCAGTTATAAATTCTTCAGTTATAAGCTCTTCTAAAGCCTCTTTTGACCTTTCAGTTTTTTCCTTATTTAGAGCAGACAGCTTCTTTTTAAGGCCTGAAGCCCTGGAGAATGTAAAGCATATTTGGATTCCTCAGAGTAACTAAAAGCAAGTAGCTTAGTATTGATATTATTGATAAAGTTAAAAAACAAAGCATGATGCTGACATTTGTGGACCACCGTTGCCAATAGACTTGTAAAGATTTTCTAATTTTAGCAGAGGTAAATGATGATATTGTGCTTGCTGTTCAAGAGAGTTATAATTTTTTCCTACAGTTACATATTAATCATATAAGCAGCCTGAGTATCAAAAAAGTTTTACAAGGTAGTAAGGTGGTGAATATCATTATTGTACTGAGTATTTCTCATGGCTTACAGGAATTATTATTTATTTTTAAAAAAAATCCCCACCAAAGTATAGGGATATTCAATGTATAAAAGTTACATTGGATTCTGTGTACTTGAGAGTCCTTAATTAGTCCTGAAACATCTCTCTTCTTCTACTTCTTCACACTTGAAACCATTTACTCTCATGCTTCCTAAATTTTGTCATAACATTCATTCAGAAATTTGAAAGCATTCTATATTCTCCCATGACAGGAGAATGAACCTGACTCATTTATTACACCTAAGCTCTTATCTAAAGATTCATTCAGCTGATTAGAAGACTAGAAGAGCTTACTGTAAAAAAAAAAAAAAAAAAAAAAAATAGATCAACAGATTACTAGATTACTAAGGCCAGAGCAACTCAGGTGGGTCATAAGAGACCCAAAGTAGAGGCAACACCTATGATTTCTTATCTTACTATATCTTATTTTTATAAATGATATAAATCAGGTATTTCCAAGTCAGATGTGCACAAATGTTAATATTTTTAATACACTAATATGTTTTCTTTAGGAGTACTCATTCCTTTTGGCAATACCAATGAGAAAGTTAATTTTAATTTAAGGTGGGTTTTTTTCCCCCTTTCTTCTAGTCTAAGTCTCAGTACCTTTTAAAAAACTATGTCATCAAATTCTAAAAGTAACATTGCAATCATGATAGATGCTCCCTTTCTGAGTTTGTACCATTTTTGAAGGGCTCTTTCCCTTCCCTCCTTTATCCTCCCTCTTCCTGGCCCATCACCCAGAGGAAACAAGGAAAACCATGGGGACAGATTGTGGGCACACATGGTGGTAATAGGGGAGCCCAGCTGGCCTTGTAGTTCTTAGGGGGCTTTCTCTGCTAGTGTTCCCATATGATCTCAGCTATAAGTAGGTCAAGTTCAGGAGCTTAAGCTCTAATGTCTCACTCACTCTCAGTCAACATAAAAAGCATCTAATGCTGTCTCTGTAACATGACATGTGAAAGCATCACCTTTTGTATAAGCATCACCTTCTTATATTCCAGAAGTAATCATTGGGTGCATTCCCATTTAAGTGGATTGATCTAATAGTCTTCAAAAGTCTTCTATCTTTCCAACTTTTCTCTAACTCTCTCAATATGAAGGCTTTCATTTAATTCATCCCAGGGTAACACAAAACAATTGGCTCTGCCTCTTCCCACCTAGGAGTAGAGTGGATTAGGAAACCATGATTGACACTTTTACAGGGGTGCCCTTAAGTTTGCCTATTCTGATATAGTGGCCTGATATAATATTCTGATATAAAACATTATCAGATGTTCCTACACAGGAAGTGGATGACAGAAGTTCGGAAACAAATTAAATGTTATTTTTATATTCCATGTAAATACTTTCATTACACTTTGTAGGTACAATTCTTATTTTTTAATCTTCTTCTTTCCCTTTTTACCAACAAAACAGCAACACATTCTAGTAAGATTGACTTTCAAGGTAAAACAATTTTTATTTCCCTTGACACTCACAATATCATTTAGATACTTTCTTTTCAGTCCTTATGATCTGGAAATCAAAGTTAAAATGTTTAATCAAATGCAAATTGGACTGAAAATAACAAATGCACAATAATATGTGCCATTGCATCAAAACATGAGTTAGCAATTAGTTTACCTATGAGAAGCCCCTTGTTCCTCCTGGAAAGTATTAATTGGAAAATACATGTGCTTAAAAGTATATCACCCTTATAAGGTAGCAATCACTAGTTTTTCAGGCTGTGTTTTCTCTTCTTTTTAAATAGATATATGGAAGAAATGTTTTAATTGGTTTTCCTAACACCTATCTGAAATGATGTTTTAATTGAGCAGAGGACATCATCTATATTGTAAAATATTGTTCTCTATTTTTTAGGTTGTTATACTCTAATAGACTCTTGATTGGATCCTGGTCTTAACAGTCAGAGAGCACCAGTGATCCTCTATTTAAAAGTAATCTTTCTTTATATACTAACTACTTTAAGAAAAAGTGAACTTTCCACAAAACCTCCAATTCTGGACTTTATAGAGAAACATACAACTGATGCTTGAGTACATCAGTCACATCAATAAATTTACTCTGGGTAATACTGGTGGCACAAATTACACACTACTTGTAATAGCAGACATGTTTTAATGTTCTATGATGATTAATAGTGCCACTTTTGTTATAAGTTAAGGTCCTGTGTGTGTGTGTGTGTCTCTCTGTGTGTGTGTGAGATTGTTTCCAGCTGTCTCTTAACTTTCTTTGGTCTATTTGTCTATCTTTGGCTTTGAAAACATGTAATACAAATTCTCAAACCCTGTTTTTCTTAAATAATGTCTTAACTATATTTCATCATTTTTATTTCTGAATACCTTTTAGAAATAACTTCCTAAGGAAACTTATCTCAGCTTTATTTATACTAGTAATAGTCAGAAACTGAAAGTAGATCAGGTATCCATTGATAAAAGAATGAAGAAACTGCTATATATTTATACACTGAAATACTATTCAGCAAGTAAAGAAATAAACTACTTATATATACAACTTGCATAAATCTCAAAATCATTGTCCTAAGTAAAAGGAGCCTGAGCCTTGCATTAAAAAGTACATACTCTATAACTCCTGTTACATGAATTTCTAAAAGAAGCAAAATTAAATTATGGTAGAAATTCAATACAGTGTTTATCTAGGAGGGAGCAAGGGTTGCATGGAAGGGGACATTTGGTAACGTTCTATATGTTTCTAGGGGTTAGGGTTACACCGGTGTATACATTTGTCAAAACTCCCTAAACGTTAAGTTAAAATTGGTAAAAATTAGTATATGAAAATTTACCTCAATAGAAAAATGAATATAAAAATAGAACTCTAGTTAATAGTATGCACACTAATTAAGGGCAACTGCACTGATGCCTAGAATTTACTTTCAAATGCATCAAAAATAAAATGGATTGATGACTAGATAGAGGAATGTTTAGATCGTTATATAATAAAATAAGAATAGTATAATATTTATAGACTCTAGATGGTAGTTATATGAGTGTTTACTATTTTTTTATTTTTCTATATGTTTAATAATATTCATAATAAGGTATAGAAAATATATTTTCTGTATACAATTTGTGCTAGTTGTATTTTAATCTAGGAATCTGTCCATTTTTAAAAAAATCTTCAAAGATAGTGCCATTAGTTTTATGTAAGTGTTCTTTTAATATATCATTTATGTATGCAGGAGAATCTAGGATAATAAAACCCTTTTTCTTCTCATGTTTAATCTGTCTCATTTAGTCTTTAAAGGGCCATATGTAGTTTTGGTAAATTTTTAAATTATATGATTGCTTTATATCATATATATATAGTTCCTTGAAGTTTAGTTCCTTGAATTGGTTTTAAATTTTTCAATGTATGCATTTAAGGTTACAATTCTCACTCTTTGCTCTTTTTACCTTTATATCAAATGTTTAGATGTCACATGTCCATTAGAAATCAATTTAAAATAATTTCAATTGTGCTTTCTTCTTTTACCATAAGTTACTGAGAACTCCATTTTTATGTTAAAACATATACTAGGTTTCAAGTTATTCTTTGGTCATTTAACTTTAGTTTTGTTATCCTTTTACTGTTAATCATATGTCTTAATTTTAGTTAATATATTAATTTATAAAATTTCTGTACTGCTTTTTCAAATGATTATTACATTTTTATGGTTTCCAACTATCTTATATTTTTACTTCATTAAATAAAAAAGCATAATTATTTTGAAGGTAATTGTCAGATAATTCCAATATCTGGATCCATTGATTATTAAACAGATGTTATATTGTAAGAAATTATAGAAATAATTTGAGGTCTAGTATAATGTTATCTCCCTCTAGAAAATATTCTCATTTGCTTCTGAAAGAGAAGACAATCTCCTTGTCAGAAGTCAAACTTTTCTGGGTCACATTGATGACTCCTAAAGGGAATCTACTCAATTTAAGCATTTTTTTGTGTGTGTTTGTTTTGTTTTTTAGCTCCCCCTCATTCCTAGGATATTTGTTTTTAGGATTCCATTCTAAAGTGATGGGAGTTCATTAATGGAATTTCCTGGACTATAATTTGTGTCTCACTAGACCAGTGGTTCTCAACCTCCCTAATGTCGCGACCCTTTAATACAGTTCCTCATGTTGTGGTGACCCCCAACCATAAAATTATTTTCGTTGCTACTTTATAACTGTAATTTTGCTACTGTTATGAATTGTAATGTAAATATCTGTGTTTTCCAATGGTCTTAGGCCACCCCTGCGAAAGGGTCATTCGACCCCCAAAGGGGTCGTGACCCACAGGTTGAGAACCACTGCACTGGACCCTCCAGGCTCTCAAAAATGTAGCACAGTCAATCTATTTCTTCATGATCGGTAATTCTCCAAAGGCAAAAATGTCTCCAAGTTAAATTGATAACTGGATTTCTGCTCATATCTCAATTTTGACCAGTATTTTGTTCACTATAGGTTTGCCAGTTCTTTCAAGCAGGAAGTTTTAACATTTCACATATCTTTTGTAAATGTTTTCTAAAAGGGGGTTGGTGTTTGTCAGGTAGTCTTTTATTCTTAAATGTATTTGTTACAGTGTGTTGAAGTTTAAAAATATATTGAATGCCACTGCTCTTTTTCAATGCTTTGATTAAAGAAATAAAGAATCTAAAGTCCAGATTTTATAAATAACCTATGTCACATAGTGAGTTTGTGACAATTTCAGGATTCTCAGGAAATGATGTTTACACTGCAAAAATCAGTTTTGCTGCTGCCTCCAACTTTGAAAGTCATCTTGTAAGCTTCTGATCTTTCTATTAAGGTTGTCTTTATAAAAAAGAAAGGAAAAATGTCAAACTAACCATGATTCACCATCTTCATTCTTCAGTAGCTAGGAACAATATTGAATTGTTCTGATATGGTTTATTCATTTTTGATCATTTGACTCAAAAAGAACATACATTTTATATCATAAAAAGCAAAAGTAAATGTGTGTGTTTGCACAATATATGTATATAGATATTGAATGTACTTATGACAAACACATATACAAGATGTATATGTATGTATATGTTTTCATGTTTGTGTGTGCATATGTGAATGTTACTTGAACTAAAAGACTGAAAAAAAAGAATAAAAAAGTAGATAAACCAAAATTTAAGTTTATGTCATTATAATTATCAAGGATTATTTTCTACATTTATATTAAAACATATTATTATATTCTGAATATGTGACTATAATAAAATCATTACTTTGCCTATGAACATACCAGAGATTTTTAAAAATCAAAGGAAAATTCAAATATTCTTGTATACCTATGTATAATCCAAATCTGAAAAAAAAATTAATATCTTCAGAACATTATGCCATTGCAAATGAAACTGTTGATCTATTCATAAAACAAAGAGATTCCACTCAATTTTTATCAAAACTACATATTTAATTACTTAATGTCTTAAAATTATTTTATGTATGAAAATAATAATTAATAATTAACATAAAAATAATTATGTTTTTGTGATTTAACAAATCCATCCAATGTGTACTAAAAATAAAACTCAAAACATGTAGGAACACTGCTAAAGTTAATCATTACTGTAGTTTTCAGTTATTGCCCAAGTGGTCCTCAACCTTCAGCAATGATTCCTGGTCAGAGTGAATCATTATGAACCTTAAGAATGTTAAAGCACTAATAGACAATTGTCAAAGGATGTATAAAGTGTTTAAATTGTAATACCCGGCAGGCTGGATAAATGTCCTTGGTGGGACGCAAGTGGCCCGCGGGCCATAGTTTGAGGACCCCTGGATTAAGATATTACACATGTCCTTATCCCCCCATTACTCCCCCACCACACCCCCTGCTCATGCCCTCACCCCCCTCGTGTCTGTGTCCATTGGTTATGCTTATATGCATGCATACAAGTCCTTTGGTTGATCTCTTCCCTTTCCCCCCTCTCTCCCCTACTTTCCCTCTGAGGTTTGATGGTCTGATCGATGCTTCTCTGTCTCTGGATCTGTTTTTTGTTAATCAGTTTATGTTGTTCATTATATTCCACAAATGAGTGAGATTATGTGATATTTATCTTTGTCTGACTGGCTTATTTCGCTTAGCATAATGTTCTCCAGTTCCATCCATGCTGTTGCAAATGGGAGGAGTTCCGTTTTTTCTACAGCAGCCTCGTATTCCATTGTGTAGATGTACCACAGTTTTTTAATCCACTCATCTGCTGATGGGCACTTAGGCTGTTTCAAAATCTTAGCTATTGTAAATTATGCTGCTGTGAACATTGGGGTGTATATTCTTTCTGACTGGTGTTTCTGATTTCTTGAGATATATTCCTAAAAGTGGAATTACTGGGTCAAATGGGAGTTCCAATTTTAACTTTTTGAGGAAACTCACACTCTCTTCCACAGTGAATGCACCAGTCTGCATTCCCACCAGCAGTGCAAGAGGGTGCCTTTTTCTCCACATCCTCACCAGCACTTGTTTGTTGATTTGTTGATGATAGCCATTCTGACAGGTGTGAGATGGTGCCTCATTGTAGTTTGGATTTGCATCTCTCTGATGATTAGTGACTTTGAGCATTTTTTCATGTCTCTTGGCCTTCTGTATGTCCACTTTCATACCCATTTTTTGATTGAATTGTTTATCTTCCTTTTGTTAAGTTGTATGAGTTCCCTGTAAATTTTGGAGATGATAACCCTTATCAGATGTAACATTGGCAAATATGTTCTCCATGCAATGGGCTCTCTTGTTTTGTTGATGGTTTCTTTTGCTGTGCAGAAGCTTTTTATTTTGATGTAGTCCCATTTGTTAATTTTCTCCTTAGTTTCCATTGTCCTAGGAGATGTATCAGTAAATATATTGCTAGGACATCTATCTGATATGTTACTGCCTGTGGATTCTTCTAAGATTTTTATGGTTTCATATCTTTTAAGTCTTTTATGCATTTTGAGTTTATTTTTGTGTATGTTGTAAGTTTTATAAGTAGAATGACCAAAGACAATTATACTGTGAAAGGCCATAATTTATTTATGTTCATAATCTTTAATAGTGATCATTATTCAATTTTTTGAGTTTACGATTACCCCAAATATAAAATAGTATTGCAAGTGATATGTTAAGTTTTAAAACACACTTTTTTATTTTAAAATTATTACTAGTTTTGATAATACATATAAATTATTTTTTTAAATTGATTTGAGAGAGAGAGAAATAGACATGAAAAAGAAACTATGATTGGTTGTGGGTCAGTTGCCTTTGGGGATCAAACTGCAAGATCTGGAAACAGCCTAGGTGCCCGTCAGCAGATGACTGGATCAGAAAACTATGGTACATCTACACAATGGAATACTATGCTGCCATAAAAAAGAAGGAATTATTACCATTTGTAGGCACCTGGATGGAATTAGAGAACATTATGCTAAGTGAAATAAGCCAGTCAATGAAAGAAAAATACCACATGATCTCACTCATTTGGGGATAATGAAAAACATTATAAACTGATGAACAAAAAGATAGATACAGAGGCAGTAATGCATCAGACTGTCAAATTACAGCGGGAAGGTTAGGGAGAGGTGGGGGAAATAAGAGATCAACTGAAGGACTTCTATGCATGCATATAAGAGTAATCAATGAATGCAAAACATTGGGGGTGAGGGCATGTATGGGAGTGGGGTGGGGGGGCAATGGTAAGATATATACACATATAATACCTTAATAAAAAAATTAAAAAAAAAACACACTGCAATCTGGGTATGTGCCCTGACCTGGAATAGAACCCACAATCTTTTGGTGTATCTGATGATACTACAATAAACTGGCTCACTGGCCAGGACCAAGTCAATTCCTTATTTGACCACTCATCACATAAAACAACTACAGAACAAGATTATTCTCATATCAGTTTTACCATGACTACAAATAAATAACCTTTATGCACATTAGATAATACTTTTTTTGTTTCTGCTTATTTTCAGCCTAATGGAAATCAAAGGAGAAATCTTATTATTTAATTAATTATAATAGAAACAGGACACATTTCTCAAAGTTTTATATTGTTAGTTAATTTTAGACATATGATGGGAAGATATGTGGGTTAAAACTTATCTGTTTCTTTTACAGTATATCCAACATGGGGATTGTGAAAGTAAGATTAAAATAGTAGAATAACTGGAAGATTTATCTTTAAATTTTATGAAACAGGGACCAAGTAAAGTTATTTCTTCTACACCACATAACATCTAAAATAAGATACAGATCATATTTCCTATTCAAAATTATGATGAAAATTTTATTTAATTGATATAAATGAAATAGGCAAAACATGTAGGCCTACTATGAAATAGTTAATAAAGTTTCTATTGTTAACTTCTATTTCAAGGTTTTTGAGTTAGTTACCCTTTGAGACAGCATAGATGGACCTTGAGATTGTTAAACTAAATACAATAAGCCAGTCAGAGAAAGACAAATACCATATGATTTCACTCATATGTGGAATTTAATGAACAAAATAAACTAACGAAGTGGAGCCAGTCTCATGGATACAGAAAACAGAATGACAGATGTGAGAGGAGGAGTTGGGGGCTGGGTGAGAAGGGTGAAGGGATTAAGCAAAGAAAATAAAGGGTCATGGATACAAACTACAGTATGGTGATTGCCAGAGGGAAGGGTGGTTGGAGGAAGGTAGGAGAGGATAAAGGGGGGAAAAATGGTGATGCAAGGAGACTTGACTTGGGGTGGTAAACACACAATACAATAAACAATTGATGTAATATACAATTACATGCCTGAAAACTATATAATGTTATTAACTTATGTCACCCAAATAAATTCAATTAAAAAAATAAAACATATATGAATTGTATGTGTTTAATATTAGAACATTTTATAATTGTTTTTATTTGATGTACCAAGAATACTTATTTCCTTAGAGAACCTGATTACTTGATCATGCCAGACAATCAGTCCCCCCAAATGGTTTAATTTTGAAATGTCTAGGGAAAAAAGATTCATTGGTAAGAATTTAATACACTAGTATCATTCTGGTGTTAATTACTAAATAAAAGTTTTGATAGTTATTGCTTTATAATAATTCTGGTGAAGGAAAAAAATGTGATTCAAAAAACAAAAAAGGATGTTTATAGTATCCATAAATGAGATGAAGAAAAGTTTGAAGCAACATAAACATCACAGAAATGTCTATATAATAAAATACTATGCAGCAATAAAAAATGATACCATATATCCAGGGAAAAGTAGGTGCAGCCATGATTATATCTGACAACAGAATGACAAAATAGATTTCACGATAAAAAAAAAGGTAACAAGGGACAAAAATGAACATTTTATAATGACAAAGGGAATACTATATCAAGACAATATATGCACATCCAATCAGGAAGCACCAAAATATACTATAAAGCAACTACTAACAGAACTAAAGGGAGATACTGACAAAAACACAAATATAGTAGGGGACATAAATACCCTACAGACAGCTATAGATAGATCCAAACAGAAAATCAATAAAGCAATATTGGCACTGAAGAGTAAGGGGAATTTCTCCTGGCAGATTGCCTTCAAGCTAGGAATTTCTCCTGCCTTCAGACTTTGAATTGAAACATGAATTCCTCCTGAGTCTCCAGCTTGCTGATGGCAGACCTTGGAACTTGTCAGCCTCTATAATCATTCCAAAATGGTGGCAGAGTAAGTGGAAGCCACATGGCATGCTCTCAGGACCAAACTGCAATTACAACTAAAATACAGAAAAAACCATTCTGAAAAATCAACTGAAGACTAGCTGGAGAGAACCTTGATAATCAAGGACAAGGATGGAAAGTGGATACCACACAGAGACTGGTAGGAAGGGCAGAGGAGTGGAAGGATTGGAGGGATATCGCAGCTGTGGGAGATTCCCACTGAGAACTCTGGGGTCTAAACCCCAAGCTGGGTCCCCCCTCCCAGAGCACCAGAACTGAGAAAAGTGCCCACATAACATCTATCTTTGAAAAGCAGCAGGGCTGTTGTCTGTCAAGGAGAGATGGCTGGAAATTAGTCACCCTTTCAAAGGGCCAATGTACAAAATTTTATGTGCAGACAGTGACCTTGGGCTTCTGCAGAGGAAGGGCAGAGTGGACTGCAGCTGGGTGAGCAGAATCCAGGGTTGGAGGGTCTGGGGTTAGAGCTCAGAAGGCAGCCATACAGGTATCCTGTGCTGAGTCATTACCTCACACTGCAGAGGTCATCTTTCTCAGGCAGGCCTTTACCTTCCAGGCAGCTTTTGTCTGGTGGGGAAGCAATTGCCTGACCCTGTTGGAAAACCGCTCACCCTACTCTGTGTTCAATGGCCTGAGGCTAATCAAGACTAATTAAAAATCAGACTACAGACAGAGACAGATCTCTGGAGGCTTTGAGTCTTTGCCTGATCTAATCCTGGGCCTGGGGCTAGGATAGTAGACCTTGGTGCACATCTTGGTCCTTTCCAAAGCACCTAGCCCCCGCAGAGGGAACCATTAACTGTGAATGGCTGATAGCTGCAAACTGGGTATTCAGGGCCAGTCACAAATAGCTTCTGACATTGTCCTGCACTAGAGATAGGGAGGCGTAACTGATCTACCTAATACATAGTCACAACCCCAAACAGGCAGCCAAAATAGGAAGAGAAAAAAAAGAAAAAGAAAAAGTTGCAAATGGAAGAACAAGAGAATTCTCCAGAGGAAGAGCTAAATGAAACGGAGATAAGAAATTTATCAGATATAGAGTTCAGAATAATGATTACAAGGATGCTCGACAGCATGGATGGGCCTGGGGAGTATTATGCTAAGTGAAATAAGCCATCCAGAGAAAGACAAGACCATATGATCTCACTTACATGTGGTATCTAATGAATTAAATAAACTGACAAAATAGAAACAGAGGCATGGATACATGGAACAGACTGACAGCTGTCAGAGGGGAGAGAAGGAAGATGGGATGAAAGAAGGTAAAGGGATTAGCCAAAGAACATATATGCATGACCCATAGACACAGACAACAGTGTTGTGATGGCCAGAGGGAAGCGGGGGGCGGGGGGTGAGTATAGGGAAGATGGACAAAAGTGGAGGAGGGAATGGGAACATCTATAATAGTGTAAACAATACAAATAAAGTAAAAAATGATGTAAAGCAATAAAAATATATAATAACAAAAATAATAATAATAAAAAGAATCTATTATGTGACAAATTCAGTGAATACACACAAGGCTTCCACCTTCATGGATAGTGTAATATGGTTTCTATGAAAATATTAAATGCACAGTAATATTTACTGTGGCAATAAATACATGGGTTTGCACAAAGAAGTTTATTTTTAAATGGAACAGACTGCTGTGTTCTTTCTATTTGTACATCCAACTATATTCTATTTATCAGCTTCCATTACAGGTAGTTCTGAGAATGTGATTATGTTTCTACAATGGAAATGACATGTGCCCCTTCCAGACATTGCCACACACACCTCCTATGTGCCCCTCTACTTCTCTTCCCTTTCTTAGCTGACTGGGATATTAATATCCTGGGGTCTATTTGAAAGGTGCATGTTAATGATAACAAAGTTTACATCAGGTTAGGCCCATGAATTATCTCATGGAAGAGACTTGTCCTAATGGTCTGCATATATATGCTGATTTGTCATGCAAGCAAGAATATTTGTGTATTAGTCAATAAAGCCTAATCTACTTGAATAAAGTAGAGATATAATGTTTTTTTGAGAGGCAAAAAATTAGACCTGGTACATAATTTGTGAGCAATTATGTTAGATTAATATATATTTTCTCTGTTTTATTTATATTCTACTAGAAGCCTGGTGCACAAAATCATGCACTGGAGGGGAAGGTGCTTCACCCTGGCCTGTGCCCTATTGCAGTCCGGGACCCTTGGCACATGTCAACCTGCCGGCTTAGTCCAAATCCCCCCCAGGGAGCGGGCCTAAGCCAGAAGTCAGACATCCCTCTTGTAGTCCAGGAGCCCTTGTTCCTTACTGCCCACCTGCTTGCCTGCAGAGGTGGGAGGGGATCCCACCACCGCCGCTGTGTTCGCCAGCCGTGAGCCCTGCTTCTGTCTGAGCGGTGCTCCCCCTGTGGGAGCACACAGACCACCAGGGTGCAGATCCTGCATTGAGCGTCTTCCCCCGGTGGTCAGTGCATGTGATAGTGACCAATCATTCCACTGGTTGTTCCACCATTCGGTCAATTTGAATATTAGGCTTTTATTATATATGATATGTGTGTATATGTGAATAGGTTTGATTGTATGTTTGCATGTCTCATAGCTTATGCTCAATAACATCTCTAAATATGCACTAATATTTTTTGAAAGTGAAATGAAGACAGCCTTTTCTAAAGGTCTACTGGAGGTTGTAGAAATCCCAAACAAGTTAGAAATATCAGTTCTCTTTAGGAATGTGAGCTACCATTGGAACTTTGGGGTTGGCTCCAATCTGTCTCCCTCCCACCACTGAGGAAGGTTCTTCAGAGTGGCTAATTGTTTTCTTTCAATCTCTATAGTAACCAAACTATTTCAGTTTACATTATTCCAGAAAAAGACAAACTATTTCCTTAATTAAATCACCATAGTTAAAGGGTGTTTTGTTTGTGTGTGTCCCATTTTTTTTCTTAAATTTCATATAGGAGTCCCACATTTACACCTTCATAGCCTAAAACAAAATAACTAATTTTTATCCCTGAGTAAATATTTTTTTTCTGACATTATACTGTACTCTCATCCCTACACAACCAGTTTTAAGTACCCAAAGTTCTTTTCCCCCCTCTCTACCTTTCCATCCTCTCTTTCCCTTTCCCCCTTCTCTTCTCCCCTCCTCTCTCTCTCTCTGTCACCCTCTCTCTTCCTCCTCTCTCCCACTCCCTTTCCCTCACATTCCTCTCTCTGCTTTTCCCTTCCTCCCTCTACCTCCCTCCTTATCTCTCTCCCTCTATCTCTCTCTCCTTCTCTCTCTCCCTTCCTCATCACAACTAGGAATTCTCTCATTTGATTTAGAAAACAGTACCTGATTACCCTATGCCCTTAGAATACCTCTTGATATCTGTGCCGTTTTGATGAAATACCTGTTTTCCAGATATTTCCTTTTTTTTTTTTTTTTTTTTTATTAGGCTTCATGGTTCAACTCTTTAAAAAGTCCCTCAGATCAGGTATCTTTCTCCCCAAAACTCTACTCTCAGAGTGTCAATTGATGATGACAAAGAATAAAATTACAAGTAAAATCAATATAAGCAAATTACAATCAAGTCAGTTGACAGACTTCTCCCCTCACCAAATCACTGCTCTGACAAGTGCCTGGAACACCACCAGAGCAGTTACGATGCAAGTCATCACCATGGCTTCAGCAGTGTTCCATGACATGTGCATGACATCAGTGCACTCCAGGCACCCTTGCATTCACAGATTGCAGGACCACCACATCCACAGACCAGAGTGATCCCTTTCATCCAATGGAATCTCTACCATGAACTTGAAAGTCTTTTAATCATTTGTTCTATATCAAAACCAGAGGATAGATTACTTGAATTAAACAAAGGCACTTATTTTATACTAGAGGCCCAGCGTGTGATTGAAATCATGCCAGGAGGCACCCCAACTCCTGCCGTGTGAAGATGCACCCCGCGGGGGCTGGGGCCCGCACCTGACTCGCGCAGCACCCGCTGCTGTGGGAGTCAGGCCGGACCAGCACCGCAGGAGGCTGGACCAGTACCATTGGGGGATGGGACCCTCACCTGACTCACAGCGTCCCCCAGCCCCCTGCCTGTGTCTGCTCAGGGGCCGCCTGAGCCACTGCACCAGCTCAGGCAGGCACCCTGTCTCTGTCTCCATCTCCACTCTGGGCCTCACCTGCGTGCAACCTCCACTTGTCCTGTCATTACCTGTTATGGTGTCCTGGCCTAATTTGCATATTACCTCTCTCTCCTCTCTCTCTCTCTCTCTCTCTCTCTCTCTCTCTCTATATATATATATATATATATATATATATATATATGTATATATATATATATATATATATATATATATACATACTAGGGGCCTGGTGCATGAAACTCGTGAACTGAGGGGGTCCTTCAGCTTAGCCTGCCCCCTTCTCACAGACTGGGAGCCCTCAAGGGATGTCCTACTAATGGCTTAGGCCCACTCCCCATGGGTGGAAAAACCCTAGATCACCTTTTGGATTCTTATTACCCAAGTTACCAAGAACACTGCAAGTGGCGGCGTACAGGAAGCTTAGCCAATGTGTGGTCAGAAAAGGTGTTTCCTCTGCATCTCATGCGTAGAGGCAGGACTGCTGGCAAGCCGAGGCTGGCACACCCCCTGTCTCTGGGCCTGGTCAAGCCTCCACTGTGGCTTGAGCAGTGTGCCCCAACTCTGCTCAAGCCTCTGCTTGGGCAGAATCCCCCAGCTCCGCTCAGGCCCTGCTCAAGCCTCCACTGTGGCTTGGGCAGGGCCCCCAGGCTCCCATCAAACCTCTGCCATGGCTTGGGCAGGGCACCCTGGGTCTGCTCAGGCCCTGCTCAAGGCTCTGCTGCCCTGCCCCCGGCCACTCGGCACTAAGGCCCATAGGCCAGGAGTGTCCAGGGGCATCCTGGGACCCCGGCCACTCAGGACCTACACGTGGGCCTACAGGCTCTGAGTGGTCTGGGTCCTAAGCGTGTTCCTGAGACCCAGGCCGCTGGGCACCTGCGTATGCAAGCTAACCCACCATCTTTGTCTGGTTAATTTGCATACTCATTCCTGATTGGCTGGTGGGCATCACAGAGGTATGATCAATTTGCATCTTTCTCTTTTATTAGTGTAGATAGATGTCTAAGGTAACCACATTACTAAAACTCCCCAATGGTAAGGCTAAACAGTACCTGAGAAAACTAGGCTTAGAACAGGGGTGGGCAAACTTTTTGACTCGAGGGCCACAATGGGTTCTTAAACTGGACCAGAGGGCCGGAACAAAAGCATGGATGGAGTGTTTGTGTGAACTAATATAAATTCAAAGTAAACATCATTACATAAAAGGGTACAGTCTTTTTTTTTTTCCAATAGTTTTATTCATTTCAAACATTTTAATAAGAAGAATATAAACACTAATTATTATAATTTGAAACTTCAAAAAATGGAGGCATCATAGCACAATAACATACCTTATATTGAAGATGGCAAAGGCAAAATAAAATTGCCTAACAAAGGAAAGGTACAAAAGCCTTTCAAATTAAACTGAAATATAATAAAATAATTTAAAACTAAAACAAATAGAAAAGAACAAAATGTGTAAACAGTAAATTAAACATTTTCTTTAGTGCAACTTCCAAATTATGCCCGGGACGCAGATGTAGATGGTAATGTAGACTGGGTTGGAAGGTTTTTGGTCTTTAAAACATCAACTTCAGTGGGAACATTGTTGTTGGTCTCCTTTTTAGCTAATGCTCTGATACTGTGCTCTCCAGGGGCATGTCTCCCTACATCACCACGATAACGTGTCTCTGCATTCCCAGGGTGATGTCTGGGGACGAGTCCGCGGGCATTACAAGGAGCCTCTGGAAGATTGAGAGGTTGTTCCTTCTACTGAATGGGCGGGTATAAATCCGCCCACTCAGAAGAAGGAGCTGAGGCCGTGTTTCCCGACGTTGCCATGTTAACGCTGCTGCTGGTGAAGGAGCGAAGGGGAGAGCAAGAGAACCCTCCACTCTTTCGGCTCTGCAGGCTGGATAGAACAGCCGAACGGGCTGGATCCGGCCCGCGGGCCGTAGTTTGCCCACGGCTGGCTTAGAATCATGCTTGTCTCACAGGAAATAGTATTGTTCTTTATGCTACTAGAAGCCTGGTGCATGAGGGGGCGGTCCTCAGCCCAGCCTGCACCCTCTCGAAATCCCAGACTGCTGGCTCCTAACCGCTCACCTCCCTGCCTGATTGCCCCTAACCTCCTCTGCCTGCCAGCCTGATCGCCCCCTAACTGCTCTCCCCTGCCAGCCTGATCAGCTGCCCACTAACTGTTCTCCTCTGCTAGCCTGATCGCATGCACCCTAACTGCTCTCTCCTGCTGGCCTGATCGCCCCTAACTGCCACCATGGCTCTGTCCAGAAGACGTCCGGTCTAATTGGCATATTACCTTTTTATTAGTATAGATGGGCAATACTATTTAACTAATGTAAGACATAATTATATGTGAGGTATATATCGGTATATATGTATGGATTTCAAACATCTCATAGTTCTCTAAAACTCTAACATTTATCGAATATCCCCCACTATTAGGAATAGTAACATATGTTTTTCACCAAGCCATTGTCTATTTTGCTACTCTTTTCCTTATAATTTCCCCAGAGGCTTGGGAAAAGAGGAAGCCTCTGTCCCTTGTCATGAATCTTGTTCTTGTCTCATTTTCCAGGCTTCTGTTCTAGGCCCCAGGCTATATCTTCTGGAAATAGCTGGGCTCTGTACAGGGTTTGAACTCTCTACAGTTGGTCAATTATGCATCCCACCCTCCACAGAATATGCTTCTGCCCTTAAGAGCAACATGTGTTTACTTCCAAACCTTAGCAATTACATTAGAATCAGGCCATGCCTTAGCCTTGTTTAGTCTTTTTTATTCCCAGTAGGCCCTGTATCTGGGTTTTACCCCACCTAACCATGGGAAGTATTTTTCAGTGCTTAAAATCACACCAACACACTATTAGACTAATGCATAAAATTGATTTTGTGCTCACAAATATCATAGTAACGGTGTCAATATTTCTGGATCCCTAATGCTACTGCATTAGTTTCCACTCTTCTTGACCAGCAGGGAGCTTTGCCTCACTACTTTCAACCATGAATCTTGAGGCATGAAAAAAAGAAAGCTTTTGATCCTTGGATAGGACTCCAGCTGTATTCCTGGTTTCACAACCCTGGCTGAGAGTGAATTTAAAGTCAAAAATTTGCACAAGAAAGAATCACTGTGGTAGCCAGAATGTTGTGTACATATTAGTGGCTAATCAATGCTATTGTCTTCAGTTCCATTAATTTTTAATAGACTAAGATTAAAGACTGAATATTTCTCTATAGTAAGTAATTGATAAAAAATTTCAAACTAGGCATCAAATGTAATGATGAAGGAATAAAAACTATACTTTCAGTATGTTGTGTAGTCTCAAGATTTATTGTGAAATGTGGAGAAATTATGAAATGATTGATTTACACCAGACATAATAAAAACTTTGTTTATTTGTAAAACACAATGTGAAGGTGATTTACCAATTTGACATCTAAGTCTGTCAAATTCTGACCTCCTAAATGACACTGGTAGAGGCTATAGCAAATATTCAAGATAAATGTAAGCTTTTAGAAATAAAAGAGGTAATAGAGTAAAAGAGCTATTAATTAGCGCCCCAAAATAATGAAATGTCAACTACTTTAAATAGTTGGTCAAACCTTAAACTTAACTAATTTAATATTACCCTCTTGAGACTGAATGTGAAATCCACCATATTGAAACCAGGTTTATTTGAGACCCAGAAATATTGCGTTTTACAAGTTATTGGAATAATGTATTCCCAAACACCAATGAGAAAAATACCAGCAACGAGGAATGTAGCCACAAATAAAGCAGCACAAATTTTAAGTCCAAATATATTATTCAAACCAAATTAGCCTTCAATGAGTTAATTTCTCTGCAAAGGAAGACATTTGTGAAGTAGTAAGGATATTAGTTTTACACATGTTGAAGTTAAAGAGAAATCATATTGAATTACATTGGTAACCTCCATTTTCTCAATATTGACCTCAAAACCATCTGTACAAATTGTCCACATTTTAGTTAGATAACTACAAAAATTTAATTAAAAAATTAAACTTAGTAAATATTTGTAGAATCTTGCCTATGTTTCAAAGAATGTAAAAATATATATATATATACCAATAAAAGGGCAATATGCTAATTAGACTGTATAGAACAGACATCATTCCAGCCATCCTTCCTGACAAAGCCAGGGGGGCATGGCTGGCCTGAAAACTACCCGCAGCCCCTCACCCAGGCTAGCCCCACCTCCCAGCAGGGACCCCCATCCCGATCGGGGGCATGGCCAGCATGCAAACCACCCACAGCCCCTTGCCCAGGCCAGCACTACCCCCCAGTGGACACCCCGATGGGGGCATGGATGGCCTAAAAACTGCCCGAAGCCCCTTGCCCAGGCTGGCCTCACCCCCCAGTGGACACCCCCACCCTGATCGGGGGTGGGGCCAGCCTGCAAAACCTGAGGCCCCTTGCCCCGGCCAGCCCTGCCCCCAGTGGGGACACCCTCACCCCAATACAGGGCCCCCTTCAGGGCAGGCTTGCCAGCCCCCACCAGTGCACCAGGCCTCTATCCTATATAATAAAAGGGTAATATGCAAATTGACCCTAAAGGTAGAATGACCAGAATGACTTTTGGACCAGTCACTATGAGGCGCACTGACCACCTCTTGGTCCCTTTCCCTGGCTGGCAGGCTCTGATCGCCTGATGGCAAACGAGGAACTGAGCGGGGGGGATGGCTGTGGGCAGTTGAAGAATATGGCCCTGATCACTGGCCATGCCTAGAGACCATAGCATGCATGAATTTTGTGTGCCGGGCCTCTAGTATCTATATATATAAAAGCCTAAGCAACCATCGCAACCGAATGGATGACCAAACAGGCTGCATGGAGCGACTAGGCTGGCAGGGGGGTTAGTGAGGAGCAACCAAACAACTGAACATCAGGCTGTGTGGGGCAAACAGGCCCTCAGGGGGGCCAGTTGGGGACGACCAGGCCACCAGGGGGGTCAGTGAGGGGCGACCAAACAACCGAGCAGCAGGCTGTGTGGGGCAACCAGGTCGGCAGGGGGTCAGTAAGGTATGACCAGGCCTGCTGGGGGGCAGTTAGGGGCGATAAGGCTGGCGGGGGGGGCAGTTGGGGTGACCAGGCCAGCGGGGGGGGGGGGGCATTTAGGGGCAATCAGGCAGGCAGGCAGGCAGGCAGGTGAGCAGTTAGGAGCCAGTGGTCCCGGATTGTGAGAGGGATGTCCTACTGCCTTCAGGCGGACAGCCCCTAAGGGGTTCTGGATTGGAGTGGGTGTAGGCTGGGCTGAGGGGACCCCCCTCCATGCACAAATTTTGTGCACCGGGCCTCTAGTATATATATAAAAGCCCAGTGACTGAATGGCAGAATGACCAGAACAACCTGAGCGACTGGTGGCTATGATGTGCACAGCGGCAGCCAACCGGCCTGATCTGATCTGATTATTACCCCCTCCCCCACTGGCCTGGCCCCCGATTGACCCCCAACACCCCGATCAGACGCAGCCCCTCTCCCCGGCCAGCCCACTGCCAGTTGCCCCTCTCCCTGGCTGGCCCTTCCCTCAATTGGCCCCCAAAGAAGCAGACTGGCCAGACCCCACTTGTGCACTGGGCCTCTATAGAAGTATAAAACCCTACCCTGCCACCACTCCAACCCAACCTGCCAAAGACTCCTGAAACCACAAAATTAGATCACTGATTCAGGATAGCAGTTCAAAGTGTAAAGCCTCATTCACAAGTGAGGAATTCATACCTCTCTCCTTCCCCTTGGACTCCATGTCTCAGAGGAGCCATGCAGGTATGGACCCACAAATAAAAGCTCAGAAAAGTCACTCTTTTGGGGTCCTGTGGTGCATCCAGGCAGACAAACTGATCACCAAAAGCCAGGCACCAGACTCTGTCCCTTCCTCATCCTGCGGCCTTAGCTCCAGACAGGCACTCCCAGTGGCAGGATACAAGGAGAGACCTGTCTCGATTCTTTGCAGAGACAGGAATGCTCAGGAGGCCAAGATAATAGAAACCTAAGAACCCAAATGCTGGGGCCCATGCCACCAGGGCCCACTCAGCACAAGGCTAAGCAGGGTTCAGACAAAGTTTTGGTCCAATTCCTAACCCAGTCACGGCCAGCCATCCCAGGGCATCCAGGGCTGCAGTGTGTGCTGGAGCATGTAATCACGGGAGGGGGGACTCTGTGGAGGTGGAGGGCTCACCCCAACTCTTGGGCCCCGGGGGCTTTCCGCCTGCCTGCCCTTCCCCCAGGTGCTCAGCCCCAGCTGTGCCAGTAAAGCCCCTTTGCTGGGGCAGGATCGCGTGGGGAAGGCTGGGGGAGGGGTGGCCTGCCCTCAGCCTTCAATGCAGCTGTTTGCACACATGTAATTAGCTCTAATTATCCTGGGCTTTCAGTTCGCCAACTCTGGGCTTGGGAGTTGTGCCCAGGGTAAACGCACCCCGGGAGATGCTACCTCACCAAATGGGCCTCTAGCCAGCCCAGGAAGCTCTATCCCCGTCCACAGCACGCTGTGTCCTGTGTCTGTGTTTTCCCAGCTGTCTACAGAGCCACCACATGCTGGCTTGGGTATATCTTTGTGTGTCCTCCGTCATGTGTCTACACTGACCACTGGGAAAGTTCGTGATTATGAGAAGAAGAGGGGTCGCAGGGTGGGGGGAGGTGTAGGATGAACTGGTTCTCAGCTTCGAAGGAAGGAAGTGATAGTGCTCCACTCTCCCATCTGTGCTAGGCCTACATAAACATGAGCCCAGAGCAGCGGACAAGGCCAAAATTCCCTGGGATTTCAGATATAATAGCCAAACCGAGGTGTCCTAGACCGAGCTCTGTCTCCCCAGCCCCGAGTCATTTTGAACCTCAGCCACCAGCGCTCCTCTCCTGCAGGTGGCATAGCCAGTGCTCAGAGAGGTTAGGGCACTCACCCTAGGCGTCACAGCAGGCCAAAGCCACCACTCTCCAGAGCCGCAGCACAGGATTCGGGATTCGGGCTTTGCTCAAAAACAGAAGGTGTGGAGGGAACGCCTCCAGTTCCTCCTCTCTCTGTCTGGTCTCAGATCCCTAGCCCTCGGCTACCCTGGTCCTGCATACTCAGTACATTGCCCGCCACATCCTTCCAGCCTTTTCCTGAGGCCATTTCAGCCATGTCTACACTGAATGGAACCAGAGCGCAGAGGAGAACAAGCTCAGCCCCAAGGGCCTTAGTTGGAGGTGGAGGGATCCGCCTTCCCGAAGCAGGATTTCTCAGCACACTCGCTCTGCCCTTAAGGCTGAGTGCCTCCCTTCGCCTTCCTGGGTTCTCTGTGTCTGTCTCACCCTGTGCATCTCTCTCCCTGTTCCTTGCTCCTGATTCTGTTTACTCATTCCCCATGTCTCACAGGGGCTTTTGTCTCTGTATCTCATTGGATCTCTGTCCGTGGAGAACACCCCTGCCGCCCCCACAAATGAACACACACCAACAGAATCTGCCATTTCAATAAAAAACGACAAGTGGGGAACAGAGTGAATTAAAAAGCATTAAAAACAATCCACATGTCTGCAAATGCGTTCCAAAGGAAGGCCTTTGCGGGGGGGGGGGGGGGGGGTGGGCAGGGGCGGGGCATATTTGCCACATGTTCTGGAGCTTCAGACATAAAATGTAGGGGTCTCAGCGTCTTTCTATGGACCCCTCCCACTAGCCACCTGGGATGGCAGGGTCTGGGGAGGGGACTTAGTCTATACTCACCTTCGCAGACCGCCACCAGATTCCGTAGTCCCTTTCCCCTGTTCTGGCATCTGCTGCTCCCTCTTACTCCCCCAGTACCTCCAAGCCTTCCTATGCTGACCCCAATTCTCATTCTGCACCAGCCCTCCCCCACACCACACACATATTTCACTCTCTCCCTTTCCCTCCCTCAGTCTTCTACCCCATACTTCTTCCTGCCCTGCCCCGCCCCACCTCCATTCTGCCCTCCTGCCCCAGACCACCCAGCAGCCTTGGCTCCAGGAGAAATGGTTAGAACAATGCTTTCCTTGGCCAGAAGAGACTCTCCAGGGAGCTGCATGCAGAAAGGCACTCCCAGTCCTGTACCTGCAACTGCTCTGTCCTGCCAGATGCCAACCAGAAATTGTCTCTGGAGACAGAGGTAGCAGAGGTAGGCTGCTGTCCTTTGAAGCCCCTCATCAGAAGGAAACTCTCTCTCCTCCCCCACCAAAAAAAAAGTGTACCCTGATGCCTCCCTTATCACTTTCAGCAACTCTCCTTTGCCCCTTTCCCTGGAAGTGAAAGGATTGGAGAACATCTATCCTATATAATAAAATCCAATATGCAAATAGACCAGATGGCGGAATGACTGGTCTATATGACGTGCACTAACCACCAGGAGCAGATGCTCAACACAAGATCTGCCCCCTGGTAGTCAGTGTGCTCCACTCAGCCAGAACCAGGGCTTATGGCTGGCAAGTACAGCAGTGGTGGCGGGAGCCTCTCCTTCCTCTGCGGCAGCATTAAGGAGCAGCGAGCCGAGCAGTAAGAAGCAACAAGTAGGCAGGTAGTAAGGAGCAAGGGGTCCCAGACTGTGAGAGGGATGTCTGCCTGCTGGCTTAGGCCCACTCCCCACGAGGGATCCTGAACTGTGAGAGGGTGTAGGCCGGGCTGAGGGACCCCCTCACAGTGCACGAATGTCATGCACCAAGCCTTTAGGGTATATATAAAAAGTAACGTGTTTTTTTATATATTTAAAAATATGTTGTATTAACTTAAGAGAGAGAGGAAGGAAGAGGGAAAGAGAGAAACATCAATATGTGAAACATTCATTGTCTGCCTTCTTCAAACTCCCCATTGGGGATCAAGCCTGTAAACTGGTCACTTGCTTTAGCTGGGAATCAAACAAGCAATTTTGGGATACATGAGATGATGCTCAACCAACTGAGCCATACCTGCCAGGACATATTCAGAAGTTTTTGTTTGTTTGTTTGTTTTTAACATTATTTAACTTAATGGTACGACTAATAAATAACATGACTTCTTTCACCAGCACTAAAAGAAACTGTTAAGGCATGTACCTCAGTTTTAGTTTTGATCCCATGCCCCAATCAGGACACATGTGGGGGGTATCCAATTCATGTGTCTGTTGCACATCAATGTTTCTCCCTCTCTTTCTCCCCTCTTTACTCCCTTTCATTCTTTCTAAAAATCAATGGGGAAAACATCCTCAGGTAAGGATGAACAATAACAACAAAAATAATTATTTATATTTTATAAAAATAAAGAAAAATGGAGGCAGAGTAAGTGGAAACTACACTGACACTCTTCAAGACCAAACTGCAATTACAACTAAAATACAGAAAAACTATCCTGAATAATCAACTGAATACTACCTGGAAAGAACCCTGATAACCTAGGATGGAAAGTGGAGGCTCCATACAGACTGGTAGGAAGTGCAGAGTCGAGACAGGGTTGGCTGAGCTCCCACAGATAGCAACTGAAGTTCTGGATGGATATCTCAGCTATGGGGGGTTCCCACTGAGAACTCTGGGGTCTAAACCCCAAGCTGCACTCCTCAGCCCAGAGCACCAGAACTGAGAAAGGCACCCATATAACATCTGGCTGTGAAAAGCAGCAGGGTTGTTATTTGCCAAGGAGAGACGGATGGAAATGCAAGCACCCACTTTAAGGGCCAACACACAATATTTTGTGTGAAGCCACTCACCTTGGGCACCAGCAGAGGGAGGGCAGAGTAGGCTAGAGCACTGTGAACAGAATCCAGGGTTGGGGGCTCTGGAGTTAGAGCTCAGAAGGCAACACCCAGGTCTCCTGTGTTGTGTCATTCCCTCATATCACAGAGGACATCTTTCTCAGGTATGCCTTTATCATCCAGGAAGCTTTTGCCTGGCAGGGAAGCATTAACCCACCCTATTTGAGAATCTCTCACCCCACCCTGTAAGAGTCTAACCTGTGATGTTGTCTGCGAGTACCCCACGTTGGGCTGCCAGTTGCAACTACCCCATGTAGGGCTGCCAGTTGCGAGTGTCCCCCCATGTCCCGCATGGTTCAGGGTTCAGGTTCAGGGTTTGGGCTCTGGAGGAGGCTGCACACAAATGACAGAGACTAGAAAATATTAATTTGGAAATATTGGGGGCCAGGCGGGAGCCCAACTCAAGGGGAAGGACTCCACCACGCTCTGGTCTTGCTATCCCTTTTATTAAGACTATGGGATACACCCATAGTCTTTAGGCAGGCGATTCCAATAATAGCCAATCAGCAAGGATTTACATAAAACTAAAAGGTGGAAGTTGCTTTAGCTACCATTGTCTCAACTAGACAGTGGGTGGTTGGCTCTGACCTTTCAGAGCTTCAAGGTTGACCAGCCTTCCGGGTTCCTTGTCCACACCTCTCTGCTAGTGAAGACAATGGGCGGCTTCCAACAGCTGTCAATAGCCTGAGGCTGAGAATAACAATCAGACTGCAGAGAGAGACAGATCTCTGAAGGCTTTGAGTCTTTGCCTGATCTCCTTCTGGAACTTGGGCTAGGAAAAGCAGACTATGGTACATATCTTGGTCCTAACCAAAGGCATCCAGCCCAGCAGAGGGAGCAACAAGCCATGGATTGCTGATAGCCCAAACTGTACTCAGGGCCAGTCATAAATAGCATCTGTCACTTTCCTGCACCAGAGACTGGTAGTCATAGATCTACCTAATATATAGACCAATCCCAAAGGGTGAGCCAAGATGGGGAGAGAAAAATAAAAGCCTCCAGAAAATAAAAGCCCCAAGAAACAAGAGAATTCTGCAGAAGAAGAGCTAAATGAAATAGTATAAGAAATTTATCAGATATAAAGTTCAGAATAATGATTACTAGTACAAGGATGCTCAACAGCATGAGAAAAGATAGAAACTATGAAAAATGACCAGTCGGAATGGAAGAAAGACATAGCACTAATAAAGAACACATTGGCAGGAATACATGGCATATTAGGGAAAACCGAGGATAAGATCAATGAATTAGCAGACAGGGTAGAAATATCATTGAATCAGAGAACCAAAAAGGAAAAAAAAAAATAATTAAAAAACAGGACAGCTTACGGAAGCTGTGGGACAACATAAAATGTAACAATATTAACATCATTGGATTTCCAAAATGTGAAGAAATGAGCAAGGGATAGAGAACCTGAATGAAGAAATAATGATAGAAAATATCCCTAACTTGGTGAAGGTAAAAGTCAAACAAGTTCAGGAGGCACAGAGAGTCCCAAGCAAGAAGAACCCAAAGAGGTGCACACCCAGATACATCATAATAAGAATGCCAAAAATTAAAGACAAAGTGTGAAACTTAAAGACAGCAAGAGGAAAGCAATTTGTTACCTATAAAGGTGTTCACATAAGGCTGTCAGCTGATTTTTCATCAGAAACTCTATAGACCAGAAGGGAATGGCATGAGGTATTCAAGGTAAAGAAAAGCAAGGATCTGAAACCAAGATTAATATATTCAGATTAATATTACCATTCAAAAGAGATGGTGAAATAAAGAGGTTCACACACAAAAAAAAGCCTACAGGAATTTATTATCACCAAACCATCACTGCAAGAAATTCTAAAGGGACTGCTGTAAGGGGAAGAAATAAAGAGAGAAACATAGGCAAAAATAATTAAAATGGCGCCCTGGCCAGTTTGGTTCAGTGGATAGAGCATTAACCTGAAGACAAAGGATCCCAGGTTCAATTCCAGTCAAGGGTTCATGCCTGGGTTGTGGGCTTGATCCCCAGTCGGGAGCATGCAGAAGACAGCCAGTCAATGATTCTCAACATTGATGTTTCTATCTCTCTTTTCCTCTTCCTTCCTCTCTGAAATTAATAAAAATGTATTATAAAAATAATAAAATTGTAATAAATAAGTACCTACCGATAATAATCTTAAATGTAACTGGATTAAATGCTCCACAAACAAGCTGGATGGATACAAAAACATGACCCAATTATATACTGTCTACAAGAGACCTATCTCAGAACAAAAGATTCACACAGGATGAGAGCGAAGAAATGGGAAAAATTTTTTTCATGCAAATGGAAATGAAACAAACAAACAAACAAAATCTGGGGTAGCAATTTTCATATCATACAAAATAGAAAAAATATACACTTCAAAATAAAGGCCATCCTAAGAGACAATAAAAGCCACTACATAATACTAAAGGGATTGATCCAACAGAAGGATATAACCCTAGTAAACATATATGCATCTAATATAGGAGAACTAAATATAAGTATATATATATATAGGCTTCCAGAGGACTTTAATGAGAGATTAATAGCAGTCAGACTAGGGGACTTTAACACTCCACTGACTTCAATGAATAGATCTTCCAGACAAAAAATCAATAAGGAAACAGTGATTCTAACTCACACACTAGATCATATGGATTTAAATTGATGTTTACAGAATAATTCACTCCAAAGCTGTAGAATATAGATTCTTCTTAAGTGCACAAGGTCATTCTCAAAGATATATCACATTTTAGGACATAAAACAAGTCTCTACAAGATCAAGAAGATTGAAAGAATATCAAGCATCTTCTTGGATCACAGTGGAATAAAATTAGAAATCAACTACAATAAAAACACTCAAAAACATGGAAGCTAAATAGAATGTTATTAAACAATGAATGGGTTACCGATGTCATCAATAAAGAAGTAATAAACTTCCTGGAAAGAAATAAAGATGAACATACAACAACCCCAAATCTCTGGAATGCAGCAAAGGAGTCCTAAGAGGGAAGTTCATAGCACTAATCAGGACTACCTTAAAAAAAAAAAAAAAAAAAAAAAAACAAGAAAAATTTGTAAAAAATAATTTAACCCTATAAATGAAAATAATTAGAAATAGAACAATAAGAAAAGCCCAGAGTAAGTAGAAGGAAGGAACTAATAAAGATCAGAGCAGAAATAAATGCTATAGAGACAAAAAAAAATCAATGAAAGGAAGAGCTGGTTCTTAGAAAAGATAAACAAGAAGGATGTACCTTTAGCCAGACTCATCAAGAAACAAAGGATTGGACTCAAGTAAACAAAATCAGAAATGAAAGTGGTGAAGTAACAACTGACAACATAAAAATACAAAGAAATGGCCCTAGATGGGTTGGCTTAGTGCAATGGTCGGCAAACTGCCGACCACTGCCTTAGGGAAAAACACTTAAAAAACATTTTAATAATGTACTAATGTCTTTAACTTGAAATCAAAACTTCTGGGTAAGGGTAATGCCTTATGCAGTGGTCGGCAAACTCATTAGTCAACAGAGCGGCAAACCGCAGCTTGCTAGCCGCATGTGGCTTGCGAACCGCAGTTTGCCCACCACCGGCTTAGTAGATAGGGTATCAACCTGCAGACTGAAGGACCCTGGGTTTGATTCCGGTGAAGAGCAATTACTTTGGCTGCTGGCTCCTCCCCTGGTCTAGGCTCATGCAGGAGGCAATTAGTAAATGTGTTTCTCTCATATCAGTGTTTCTCTTTCTCTTTCTCTTTCTGTTCCACTCTCTCTGAAAATCAATGGAAAAAATATCCTCGGGTGATAATAAAAAAATATCTAGCGAGATGATAAATAGATAGACAGATAGATAGATAGATATAGATATAGATATATAGATATGTAAATATATATATATACACACACACACACACAAAGGAATGTAGAAAATACTGTGAATAACTATATGCCAAAATGCTAGACAATGTGGATGAAATGTACAAATTCCTAGAAAAATACTATCTTCTAAAACTAAATCAGGAAGAATCAGAAAACCCAAATAGGGTAATAACAACTGATGAAACTGAAACAATAAAAAAAAAAAATCCATCAAACAAAAGCCTTTGTCTAGATGGCTTCACAGGGAAGTTTTACCAAACATTCAAAGAACTAACACCTGTCCCCTGCAAACTATTTTTAAAAAGGGGGTGTGGTGGGGAATTATCCTAATTCCAAAACCAGACAGACACTACCAAGAAAAACAATCATAGGTCAATAACCCTGATGAACATATATGCTAAAATCTTCAACAAAATAGCAAATTAGATTCATCAATATATTAAAAAGATCACACACCATGATGAAGTGGGATTTACTCCAGAAATGCAAGTCTGATACAATATTCACAAATCAATAAACCTGATATATCACATAAACAAATTGAAAGACAAAAATCACATGACCATATAAATAGATGCAGAAAAAACATTTGACAAAATCCAACAGTTATTTTGATAAAAACTTTCAGCCAAATGGTAATGGAGGGATCAGATCTCAACATAATAAATGCCATATATGACAAACTTATAGCCAACATCATACTCAATGGGCAAAAACTAAAACCATTTCCCTTAAGTATAGGAACTAGACAGGGATGTCCTCTTTCACCACTTATTCAACATAGTACTGGAAGTCCTCACCATAGGGATCAGACAACAAGAAAACATAAAAGGCATCCAAAATGGAAAGGAGGAAGTAAAATTCTCATTGTTCACAGGTGACATAATATAGTACACAGAAAACCCTAAAGACTCTACCAAAAAACTACTAGATTTAATAAACGAATTCAGAAATGTAGTATAATATAAAATTATCACCCAAAAACCCATAGCATTTTTATACACTAAGAATGAACTCTCAGAAAGAGAAAACAAAACAAAACAAAACAATCCCATTTACCATTGCAACAAAAAATTAAGATATTTAGGAATAAACTTAACCAATGAGGTAAAAGATCTGTACTCTGACAACTACAGGGCATTGAGAAAAGAGATTGAGGAAGATATAATCAAGTGGAAAAACATACCATGTTCATGGATTGGTAGAATCAATATCGTTAAACAGTCCATATTACCCAAAGCAATCTAGAAATTCAATGCAATCCCTATTAAAATACAAACAGCATTAAAAAGACCCAGCATAGCTGCATCAAGCTTGAGAAAGAATCACAAAGTTGGAGGAATAACAATACCAGATATCAAATTATACTACAAAGTCATTGTAATCAAAATAACCTGGTACTGGCACAAGAACAGAAATATAAACCAATGCAACAGAACACAGACCTCAGAAATTGACCCAAGTCATTATGCTCAATTAATATTTGACCAAGGAGACAAGAGCATACATTGGAGTTAAGACACCCTCTTCAATAAATGGTGTTGGGAACATTGGACAGAAACAAGCAAAAAAATGAAACTAGACCACCAACTTACACCATACACAAAAATAAACTCAAAATGGATAAAAGACTTAAATGTAATTCCTGAAATCAAAAAAATCATAGAGAAAAAAAAAAAAAAAAACAACCATAGGCACAAAAATCTCAGACAACTCTCACAGCAATGTGTTCGCAGATACAACTCCTAGGGCAGTGGTCGGCAAACTCATTAGTCAACAGAGCCAAATATCAACAGTACAACGATTGAAATTTTTTTTGAGAGCCAAATGTTTTAAACTTAAACTTCTTCTAACGCCACTTCTTCAAAATAGACTCGCCTGGGCCGTGGTATTTTGTGGAAGAGCCACACTCAAGGGGCCAAAGAGCCACATGTGGCTCGCGAGCTGCAGTTTGCCGACCACGGTCCTAGGGTAAGGAAAACTAAGGGAAAAATAAACAAATGGGACTTCAACAAAATAAAAGGCCTCTGCACAGCAAAAGAAACCACCAAAAAAATGAAAAGGGAGCCCACTGTATGGGAGAACATATTTGACAATGATACATCTGATAAAGAGCTAATATCCAACATATATAAGGAACTCATACAACTTAACAAAAGTAAGATAAACAATCCTATTAAAAAATGGGCAAAGGACTTAAATAGATAAATAGATACTTCTCCAAAGTGGACATGCAGATGGCGAAGAAACATATGAAAAAAAATGCTCTAAGTCACTGATCAGAGAGATCCAAATAAAACAACAATGAGGTATTTAGGTCCATTGCCCATTTTTTGATTGGGTTGTTTATCTTCCTTTTGTTAAGTTGTATGAATTCCCTGTAAATGTTGGAGATTAAACCCTTATCTGTGATAACATTGGAAAATATGTTCTCCCATGCAGTGGGCTTTCTTGTTGTTTTGTTGATGGTTTCTTTTGCTGTGAAAAAGCTTTTTATTTTGATATAGTAAAAAAGAAGGAGTTCTTAACCATTTGCAACAACATGGATGGAACTGGAGAGCATTTTGCTAAGTGAAATAAGCCAGTCAGAGAAAGATAAATATCACATGATCTCACTCATTTATGGAATATAATGAACAACATAAACTGATGAACAAAAACAGATCCAGAGATAGAGAAACATTGATCAGACCATCAAACCTTAGAGGGAAGGTAGGGGAGGGTGGGGGTAAGGGGGAGAGATCAACCAAAGGACTTGTGTGCATGCATATAAGCCTAACTAATAGACACAGACAATGGGGGGCGGTGAGGGCATTAGTGGGGGGGGATGGGGGAATAATGAATGGATAAGGACACATATGTAATACCTCAATCAATCAATAAATAAAATAATAACAACAAAAAAATAAAACAACAATGAGGTATTACCTTACACCTATCAGAATGGCTACCATCAACCAATTAACAAATGGCAATTGCTGGTGAGGATGTGGAGAAAATGGAACCCTAGTACACTGCTGGTGGGAATGCAGATTGTTACAGCCATTATGGAAAACGGTATGGCGTTTCCTCAAAAAATTAAATATAGAACTCCCATTTGACCCAGTGATCCCACTTCTATGAATATCTCCTAAGAAATCAGACACACTAATCAGAAAGAATTTATTTACCCCATCACAATTTATAATAGCTAAGATCTGGAAACAGCCCAAGAGTCCATCAGTATATGAGTGAATAAAAAGCTGTGGTACATACCATTGAATAATATGCAACAGTAAAAAAAAAAAAAAAAGATAGATATCTTACCCTTTGGGACAGCAATGGAGGGACCTGGGGAGTATTAATCTAAATAAGCCAGTCAGAGAAAGATAAGTATCACATGATCTCACTCACATGTGGAATCTAATGAACAAAAATAAACTGATGAACAAAACAGATCCAGAGACATATGAGTATGTAACAGACTGTCAAATCTCAGAAGGAAGGTAAGGGTGAGTGGGTGGGAAGAGATAAAAAAAACTTGTATGCATTTTTGCATAACCCATGGGCACAGACAATAAGTTGGTGAATGCCTGGGGCAGGGTGCGGGTGTAGGCTAGAATGGCTTAATGGGGGAAAAGGGTACATATGTAATACTTTCAACAATAAAGATTTTTTTAAAAGAAAGAAATATTGGCATTAAATGACACATTAGACTTAATGGACATAATTGACATTTACAGAGCTTTTCATCTCTGAACATCAGATTATACATTCTTCTCCAGTGCATATGGAACATTCTCAAGAATAGACCATATGTTGGGACACAAAACTAGGCTTAACAAATTTAAGAAGACTGAAATAATGCCAAGCATGTTCTGTCATGGCAAAGCTTTGAAATGAGAAATTAAGTGAAAAAGGAAGTGGAAAAACACCCAAATATGTTGCAATTAAACAACATGCTACTAAAAAACACCTGGATAAAGAAGAAATAAAAGGTTAGATCAAAATATACATAGAAAGAATTGATAATATTACATATCAAACTTTTGGGATGTAGTGAAAGCAGTAATAAGAGGGAAATTTTATCATTACAGGTCTATCTCAAGAAACAAAAATATCCCAAATATATTACATCTTAAAGAACTAGAAAAAGAACAAAAGCAGACCAATGTCCACAGGAAAAAAAATGAAAATATTACAAAATTAAATGAAATAGCAAAATGACTGTATAAAAAATAATGCAACAAAGAGCTGTTTCTTTGAAAAGATTAGTAAAATTGACAAACCTCTGGATAGACTCGCTAAGAATAAAAAAATAACTCAAATAAACAAAATCAGATATAAAAGAGAAGTTACCATAGACACCAGAGAAATACAAAGGGTTATACAAAAGAACTATGAAAAACTATATACCACCAAATTCAATAACCTAGAAAAAAATGGATAAATTCCTAGAAATATGCAACCTTTCTAGACAAAATCATAAAAAACTGGGAAATCTCAATGCACTGATCAATACCGAGAAAACTGAAACAACCATCAAAACTTCTCAAAAAGTAAAAGTCCAGGACCACCTAGCTTCACTAGTGAATTCTAACAAATATTCAAATAAGATTTGATACCTATCCTCGAACTCATCAAAAATTTTGAAGTAGATGAAATATCTCCTAATACATTTTATGAGGTCAACATAAGCCTTATAGCAAAACCTGAAAAAGATAACACACACACACACACACACACAAAACAAAACAAAAAACACTACAGACCAATTGCTCTGATGTATACTGATGCAAAACTCCTAAACAGAATAATACCCAATTGAATACAGTAATGCATTTTAAAAATATATCTCAAAAAAGTGGGGTTCATTCTGGGGCACAAGGATGGTTCAACATACATAAATCAATTAATGTAATACATTATATTTATAAAATAAGGCCTAAAATCATGTGATCATATTAATAGATGCATAAAAAGAATTTGACAAGATACAATATCCATCTATGATTAAAATACTCAATAAAATGAGTAGAAAAGTATTTCAACATAATAAAGGCCATATATGATGAACCCTCAGTTAATATCTTACTCAATGATAAAACACTGAAAGCCTTTCCTCTAAGATTAAGAGTATGACAAGGTTGTGCACTGTCACCACTATTATTCAACTCTAGGGGCCCAGTGCATGAATTTGTGCACCTTGAAAGGAACTGTGGGCCATGAGGCTGCAGTGGGCACAGGGGCGGGTCTCAGCCCATCCTCCGTGCCACAGCCTGGCCCCTCCTGCCATGGCCCCTGATCCCCTGTCTGCTGGCAGCCCCACTCCTACTGCCACTCCCAAGCGCTGATGGCACCAACCCCACTAGCACCCACTGATGGCAAGGATCAATTGGAGCCGACACTGTCAGCAGGTGCAAGCGATGGAATGCTGCCCTGATTTTCCCTCAGGAGCAGGGAGAGGTGGAAAAACCCTCAGGGGTGATTGGGGCCAGCAGCAATTGCTCACACCTGCTGAGCAATCAGGACCACCACCGGGCACCAGCAGTGGGTGCGAGTGGCAGCTCCAGCACTGGCTGCGGGTTCGAGCGGGGCTGGTGCCTGCAGTGGGTGTGAGTGGCTGTTCTGGCGCTGGCAGCAGGTGCGAGTGACAGTTGCCAGCCCTGATCGCCCCTCAGGAGCAGGGGGAGGTGGAGAAGCTCTGAGGGGTGATTGGGGCCTGCATCTGCTGCTTGCACCTGCTTACAGCACCAAGCAATTGCATGCAATTGGGGCCGGCACTGGCAGCAGGTGCGAGTGCCGGGCAGGACCACAGTACACGGGAGCAAAGAATTTTCAGTAACCACCAGAAGCTCGCCCCAATGACAGTGACCTGAGCCCCGCCTTGGTCTGGCACCCCTGCTCACCTGCTGCACCATCCCGCTGAGGCTGACACCTGCCATGTTCTTCGCACATCCCCTGGTGGTCACAGCACATCATAGCAACCAGTTGTTCAGTTGTTCTGCCATTTGGTCTATTTGCATATTAAGGTTTTATATATATAGATAGTGCTATACATCCTGGACAGAGTAATCTGGCAAGAATAAAGTATAAAAAGCATCCAAGCTTTGATTTAAAAAGTAAAATTATCTTGCAGATAACATGATTCTTTATATAGAAAACACTAAGACTCTACCAAAAACTATTTAAAACAATAAATAAATATATTCAAGTCACAGAACCCATTCTTGTATCTTACAATAAATTTTAATTTCATGAATCAAAATTTTAAAAAATCGTATATTCAAAGTGATCAAAATTGAAATCCAGACAAATAAATCTCTGCTTTTTTGGTTTCAGAACTCTACTAGTAAATCTACTTTCCAGATTGGATACAACT
Organism: Plecotus auritus; assembly: GCF_963455305.1. Taxonomy (NCBI): domain Eukaryota; kingdom Metazoa; phylum Chordata; class Mammalia; order Chiroptera; family Vespertilionidae; genus Plecotus; species Plecotus auritus. Next base: position 132,337,597 of record NC_137771.1, on the reverse strand, counting down.
TCTATTTGAAGATTTTCTTTTTATGTTTACTTTTATATTGCAAATGTGTAATATTTTAAATTAAAATTGAATACACTGTTAGTGAATCATCCTCTAGTATGTAATCATCTATATATACTTAACTAGAAGCTTGGCGCATGAATTTGTGCACAGGTGGAGTCCCTCTGGGTGGCCTGCAGGCATTGGGCCAAAACCCACAGTCCAAAACCGCTTGCAGCTCCTACCTGCTGCTCCTGCGCATCCTGGCCCCACTGTGCCTGCCTTGGGCTCGCACCCAATCAGTCCCGATCTGGAGAGGCTCGCGCTGCCACAGCAGCACTTGCCAGCCATGAGCCCTGCATCTGGGTCCCTCCTAAGGACTGCAGGGTGGGCAGCTTGTCCCTCTCCCAGGCCGCAGGCACAGCCACTGGTGCCCGGGACCATGGGGCATGAAGCTTGTCCCTCTCCTGCGCCACAGGTGCAGGTGCAGCTGCTGGCACCCAGGACCACAGGGTGGGCGGCTTGTCCCACTCCTGGGCCACAGCCTGGCTGGTCTTCATTCCTCTCTCACGAGCTCATTTGTGCCTGGCTGGTCCCCATTCCCCTCTCCCCGGTGTTGAGTGTCTGAGCTGCTATGGTGTGACTACATGAGGGCATGACAACCATTTGCATATTGGCTCTTTATTATATAGGATACTATAAGTACTAGTAGATATAGAAAAGAGTTAAGATCATAGATAATGCATGTATAGACAGATTGACAAAAAAGGAAATAATTTATCAGTTCTCTAAGGCTTAAAACAAACATTAAACAAAAATTCCAATCCATATGGATCAATTGCATGTGAAAAATTTGACAACAGGGGTCTCAAATTTTTAAGACGTAGGTAGTCATGCTTCCCGAGTACAGTGCCACTTTTTGTTTGAAGCTCTCCTATCCAGTATTGAGATTAAATTCAAACACCTGATGCCTAGTACATGATAGGCAACCAAAATTTAAATCATAATGTTGAGAATGCAGGAGGTGCTGACTCTGACAAGTAGAAACAAAAGATAACATCTGCTACTCCTGTTTTCCAATTCTACTTACTCCTTTGTTAATATAATCTTTTACAATATTCATCTTTTCCCAGAAATAATTTCCACAGTGAATAATTTACATGTTTTTATGAACAATCAACACTTCTTTACAATTTTTATTCTGAGCTACTCTAGATATCTATTGACACATGATTCAGTTGTGTTGGTATTTCCTTCTCCTTACCTGGTTTACTAGATTTATTTCATCTAACACTGCAGTTGGAATGCTATACTAAGACACTATATACAGGTTTATACTGAACAAGTATTTTTAATCTTTATCCATCAATATCTATCTTATGATCCCATTATCTTTACTATTTTGCTGCTATTATAGACTGTATTAATTGCCTGGTAACTCAGTCTCTTTCATTTTCTAGTCTATTAAGTGTCGAGTGTATAAATTAATCATTGTAAAATAAGGATTTGATCATATAACTTAATCTTTATTGATTTTTCATTGACTACCAAAAAGGAGAGATTTATTTGTCTGGATCTCAATTTTGATCACATTGAATAAACGATTTTTTAAAATTTTGATTCATGAAATTAAAATTTATTGTAAGATACAAGAATGGATTCTGGCTATGATGAAAAAACAGGATTCCTGTTCTTAAAATATGTTTACCATGTATTGAAAGAAGCAGACACATATTGTACTAGTTTTTAGATGATAAGCAATAATCCAATACTATAAATAAAGGGAATAGTTAAACCTGTCTCAAAAGACCAAAAATAGGTGTTATCTTAGTTAGACTTGCATTTTTAAAATTGGGAAAGATTAGTATATCTTACTTGTTATCTATAAATTATTTAAATGCAATATCTCTTTTTCATACATCATTTTAATATATAAATGCTTGATTGTTAAAACATGCTTTTCTTAAACTGGGAGACTATTTTCTTCCTGTATCTCTGTAGAAATTACTTCTCTGCCATTTCATAAACTTGGAGAAGGCAGTTAACTGGCTTTGCATTCTTCAACTTTACAGCCCCTGATGTTCTTAGAACAATGCCTTGTATGTAATGAATATTCAGTGAAATAAATGTTGAATAAATTTAAAACACATGTAAAATAAGGTTTCCTTATGGTATAATTTGCATATCTTTGTCAAAAGAGTGTTTTGTATATATTTTTATTTTCCAGTAGTGTTTCCTTTCCTGATTAAAAAAAAAAAAAATGATTCTTCATACCTTTTGTTCCTTCTTCCCATATATATTTTTTTCTCATAGACTTGTAGAATTGGCTTTAGAAATCTGAAATAAAATCGGGAAGAAAGAACAAAGAGAGGAAATAATTAAATAAGTAATTAATTATAAAGTACTGAAGCTTTCTGATTGAAAATTTCACCAAATTTATTACAGAGCAGATTAAAAATGATATAGTCCTTGGTATAATCTTGAAAATTTAAAAAGGGGTTTTGAGCAGTTGTCAAAAAAAAAAGTATCAAAAGTCACATTTTAGCCATAGCTGGTTTGACTAAGTGGATAGAGTGTCAGCCTGTGGACTGAAAGGTCCAGGGTTTGATTCTGGTCAAGGGCACATGCCCAGGTTGCCAGGCTCGATCTCCAGTAGGGGGCATGCAGAAGGCATCATTGATATTTCTATATTTCTCTCCCTCTTCCTTCCTCTCTAAAATCAATAAAAATATATTAAAAATCATATTTTAAAGAATAGGAATCAATAACCTTAAACAGATATAGAACAAGAAATAGCATTAATGAAATGCTTGGGGAAAGGAGTTAATTCACAATAATTCTACACCTATTCAAGTTGTCATTTATACACTTAGTCAAGATAACATATGCATCACCATGAAATACAAATGTTTGCAGATATGTAAGGAAGGAGAGATGATATCAGCCTGTACTTTCTTTTAAGAGCAATATCTAAGAAAATACTTTAAAAAATAAATGAATCAGAATATCAAATTAAGTATAAGGAAATATGAAAAAAATAAGAAATGAATGTAAGTAACAAAATTTATAAAAATGGATAACTACAAAAAGACTATGAATATATAAAATATTAGTAACTTGGTAATATGTCTAAAATCTAAATGAGTAATGACAAAGGTGAATTGGTATATGAAATAAAAAATAGCTGAATAAGGATTCTTGATATAGAAGAGCCATAATTCAAGGTAAAAATTAATATTGTTCTGAAACTAAAAGTAATAAATTAATGTAATAAAATAAAAAAGTACATTGAGCTCTGGCCAGTGTGGCTCTGTTGGAGTATCATCCTGTGCACTAAATGGTGGTGGTGCGGGGGGAGGGGGGGATAAGGACACATATGCAATACCTTAATCAATAAAGAAAAAAAACATTAAAAAAAAAAAGGAATGAGTGTGTGTGTGTGTGTGTGTGTGTGTGTGTGTGTTTACACTGGATGGGGAGAAGCCTAATAAGAAATCAAACACAAAACTACCCCAAGAAATATCCCAACCTGAAACATGGCCCTGACTCTTTACTATCACCAAATCCATCACAAATAGTATAGTCCACTATACCCTATTTACTTGGTGCTTATTATTTAAAAGGAACCAACACAGAAGCTATGCAAAATAATACAACAAATGAAGAAAAATAAGAAGAAATAAGATATAAAATATTTTGAGAATGAATGGTGAAACAAAATAAATGAAACTATTGCAACTGTAATAGAATTTAGTTAAATGATAACATAAAAAAGAAAACAAAAGAAGAAAAGCAATACCTCAGAACAGATGGTACACATAAACAGATAAAATATTGTGTCTTTTCTGATAATAAAAGTAGAGGACAAAATATTTCAAACTAATAAAGTTGAAATTGATAGGAAAATAAGTGAAAACAGAGTAATGAGAAGCAAAGTAAGTTGATCCATGATATACATATCCTAAAACAGAAGATAAAAAAGTAGATTAAATTGATAAAAGAGAATATTGTGTATATAGAAGACAGGAAAAAAATGATCCACATATTCATAAATGAAATCTTCAAGAAGCAAGCAAGATAAGAAGATGGGACGAATTTTGAAAGTAAAAGGAAAATAAAGAGACGAAAATCTTAGAAAACAGAAGTGGGAGATCCATATAGGCCTAAGACTTCTCCCTAGCAATAGTTGTTGCTTGAAAACAATAAAGCATTATCCTATATAATAAAAGAGAAACATGTAAATTGACCATACCTCCGCTACGCTCACCAGCCAATCAGGAGGAGTATGCAAAATAACTGCCATACACAGGCACCTAGTGGCCTGTAGGTCCCAGAAAGCCCCCAGGCCTATGGGCGCAGGCACAAATTGGCTGGGGGTTCATCCCAACCGAGGAAGGCAGGCATCCGCCCAGCCCCAGCTGCTCTGGGCAGGTGGGCAGCGTGTGGAGGGCGGGGCTGCCAGTGAGCTGGGCCGGATGCCTGCCCACCCACCTGCCCAGAGCGCACTGCCCAAGGCAACGAAGCCAGGTGCCTGTCTCCGGGCCTGTGGGCAGCGTGCACAGGCATGGACAGGCCGGTGGGCAGGACGGGGCGGGGCGAGATGACTGCCTTCCTCTCCTTGGACAGTGTGCAGGTGCAGAGTGGCCAGTGGACAGCACACTTTGGGCCAGTGGGCAGCGCACACAGGCCTCCTGCCCCGCCCAGGCTGCTCCTGGCCTGTGGGCAGTGGCGCAGAGAGCCTCTGGGAGGGGGAGGCGGGCTGGCAGAGGGCAGCCAGTACCTCCCCACATGGCTGTGGTGGCAGCTGTGAGCATGCCAAGTAGAACCTGTGGGCTGAGCTGAAGTAACGCCTGCAAGTCAGCAGTGCCAAGGAGTGGCTGCGCAAGTCCTGCCTCCTGGCCCAGAAGGTGTGCGATCCCAGGGACAGCCACCGTGGCGGGCCAGATTGACTTCCTCCCAGCTGTGCCACAGGGGTTTGTGGATCTGCACAGCTGCAGGCCTCCAGTGCCGTGGGCGATTCCTCTCCTCCCAACCCTGACTTTCAAAAGTCTCCCAGCGCGCCATCACCCACACACACCTGCAACAGTCCTAGACCATGGTGTGTGCAAGTTCCGGCCCCTCCCAACCCTCCCCCGCCCTCGCTCCTCATCAGCACTTCCATCAACCCCAGCATGCCTACATCCCCCACAGGACGTATGCACGTCCCCTCTGGCATGCTCACGTCCTTTGGAGAGTGTCTGGGTGCTCTGGGTGCTGAGGGTGGGCACCTGTGAGATGACAGTGAGAGGGCCGAGTGGTGATGCCCTGTTCCTGTGGAGGCCAGTGTGGCGACAAGACTGCCTCAGTGGGGCTAATGCAGGTGCTGAGGCGGGAGCAGGTACAGACACACCTGGTGGGCGTGGGCGGCCCTCGCTGAGGTGCCTTTGGTCAGCGTTCAAGATCGGGACCCCAGAGGAGGCGAGGAGTTCCATCCTCTCAGTGAACTGGTGGGATAGTCAGGGAAACTGCAGAGGAGGGATGTGCACTTTGGGTGCCCTGACTGAGCCTCGCTTGCTTGGGGCCTAGCGCACTCCTGCCGGGCAGCGGGTGACAGGACATGCTTTTCTGAGTTAATGAGAGAAAACATTGATTCTCCTGCTGCCCACAAAGGTGGAAAGTGGAGTGGGAGACATGCGGGGAGTGAGCGATGTTCCCTGTCTGGGGGTTCCAAATCCACCGTTGGTTCCTTTCACAGCTGACTAGAGATATACAGCGTGTCCGTCAGAAATGTATACACACTTTGAATACCTACTAATTCCAATGGGTTTAAGCATGAAAAGAAAGAAACAACAATGGAAATGGAGCTGTCATCTGTTCAAAGTGTGGGCACAAACCAGCAGTCAGACATTCCCCGAGGGGTCCCGGATTGGAGAGGGTGCAGGCTGGACTGAGGGATCCCCCTTCCTGCCCCCCCCTCCGTGCACGAATTTCATGCACTGGGCCTCTAGTAATTCTATAATACATTATCTGCATATTACATTGTGTAAGAGGAAAACAATTTAAAATATATCTGTGATTAAGATTTGATTAATGAGGCAATAAAAACTGAAAGCATGTACTTGAATCTTTGTAAATGTTTGTGGTTAAGAAATAGAGTACCAAGTATGAACCATATTTAAAAAAATGTATTAACCTTCTAAAATGTTATCTCTAAATATTCATTGTAATTTATGTTTTTGAAATACAATACATACATATTGAATGTTATACTCTTAAAAATCCTAAATCTAAAATATTTATTTTATTATAATTATTGTATAAATAGGACATGGTAATTGTAAAAATATCTTTAAATTCAACAAATGCACTCAAGTAGTTATGTAAATTCCATAATCCAGGAGTAGCTGTATTAATATTTTAGTGTATGTACTTATTGTTTTGCATTTGATTACACACATTTATTTTATGTCTGTAGGTTAAAAGGTGAGTAGACTGCCAAAAATATTAACAGAAATATAATAAATAATAATTTTTATTGTAGAAAGAAATCATACAAATCAATAAAAATGCTTACTTTCTAAGAAATATAAACAGACCAGAAAATTTGAAAATATTTTGGAAAATGATCAACTGTTCAACCTCATTAATAATCAAAGGTAAAAAATCTATGAAACAATTACTTATCATTTGTCACCTATCAAATTACTAATATTTTTAACAACCATAATTTCTGATCTTTACAAAGGTGTGAGATGACACCTCTCCACTCCTTCTTCCATCCTGAGGGAGCTCTAATAACTTGATTCTTCCAGTCTCTACCTGATCCTTCACTCCTTAGGAATGTCTATTACATCTATATACTTTTATGAATTTAAAAACTGCATTAAAAATTTCAAAAACATAAATTACAATGAATAGTACAATGAACTTTCATGTAGCCAGGAGTCAACTTTGAACAATTATCATTTTGCCAATTCTGTTTTATTTATCTCTTTAATTCCCTCCTGGAATGTTAAAGCAAATCCAATATATTTATCATTTCACCCGTATACAATAACAACAAATAGCAAAAAGGAAATAGACACTCATAAAGGTTAAATTGAAAGAAGCACATGAAACCTAATATATTAAAAGAATTATTGGAAATATGAAAATTATAAGTATTTAATAGTACCTTAGAAACTAACAGACTAAAAATGAATTCTTGAACTGATTAGAAATGGGAAAAATATACTTTTAAAAAGATGCAAAATTATTCAGAACATATTTAAAAAATCAGTCCAGTCTGTATTATGTACATACACAAGAACAGTGGTTGTTAATGGTTGCTAAACCTAGAATCTCAGGTATAATTGGACAGATTTAGGAAATAAAAATGTAGAGCAGCCAGTTAAATTTAAATATCAGATAAATAGCAAATAATTTTTTTAGTATAAGTGTGTCTCATGCAATGTTTCATGCATAGTTGGAACATATTTACACTAAAATATTATTATGATTTCCTTTATCTATTTACTGATAATACCTGGGTTCAACCACAGGCAAAATGAATCAGAATCTTTGGAGTTGTGGCCTGGGCACATGTATATATACTAGAGGCCTGGTGCATGAAATTCATGCACAGGGGGGTGTCCCTCAGCCCAGCCTGCACCCTCTCCAATCTGGGACCCCTCGAGGGATGTCCGACTGCCCGTTCAGGTCCGATTCCAGTAGGATCCGGCCTAACTGGGCAGTCGGACATCCCTCTCATAATCCAGGACTGCTGGCTCCCAAAACTGCTCGCCTGCCTGCCTTCCTGATTGCCCCTAACCACTTCTGTCTGCCAGCCTGATCACACCCTAACCCAGGGGTGGGCAAACTTTTTGACTCGAGGGCCACAATGGGTTCTTAAACTGGACCGGAGGGCCGGAACAAAAGCATGGAAGGAGTGTTTGTGTGAACTAATATAAATTCAAAGTAAAGGAGCGGAGAGGAGAGCAAGAGAACCCTCTGCTCTTTCGGCTCCGCGGGCCGGATAGAACAGCCGAACTGGCCGGATCCGGCCCGCGGGCCGTAGTTTGCCCACGGCTGCTAACCACTCCCCTGCCAGCCTGATTGATGCCTAACTGCTCCCCTGCCAGCCTCTTTGCCCCTAACTGCCCTCCCCTGCAGGCCTGGGTCCCCACCAACTGCCCTTCCCTGCAGGCCCAGTCGCCCCCAAGTTCCCTCCTCTGCTGGCTTAATCACCCCCAATTGCCCTCCCCTGCAGCCCTGGTCCCTCCCAACTGCCCTCCCCTGCTGGCCTGATCGCCCACAACTGCCCTCCCTTGCAGGCCTGGTCCCTCCCAACTGCCCTCCCCTGCTGGCCATCTTGTGTTGGCCATCTTGTGTCCACATGGGGGCAGCCATCTTGTGTGTTGGAGTGATGGTCAATTTGCATATTACTCTTTTATTAGATAGAATATATACAGATATATATATTACTTTATTTTTATTCTTAAAATTAATTTATTTTTTATTTATTTTTATGTATATCTTTCATCTTTATGGTTCAGAGTATTACAAATATCCCCCTTTTTTCTCCCCATTGCCCTCCTCCATCTGGTTCCCACCTCACCCCAGACCTTCATCACCCTATTGTCTGTGTCCATAGGTAATGCATATATGCATATATAAGATCTTTGGTTAATCTCTTCCTGTATCCCCCTTACCCCCTCTCTCTGAGATTTGTCAGTCTGTTCCATGTTTCCATGCATCTGATTTTATGTTATTCATCAGTTTATTTTGTCCATTATATTTCTTGTTCATTTATTTTGATTTTTATATTCAACTGTTGATATTTATTTATTGCCATTTTATCATTCATATTTTTATGTTTTTCTTCTTCTTCTTCCTCTTCTTCCTCTTCTTAAAGAATACACTTCAACATTTCTTGTAATACCGGTTTGGTGGTGATGAACTCATTTAGCTTTCTCTTGTCTGTGAAGCTCTTTATATGACCTTAAATTCTAAATGATCGCTTTACTGTGTAGAGTAAGCATCCTTGCTATTCATCACTTTGAATATTTCTTGCCACTCACTTCTCACTTGCAAAATTTCTGTTGAGAAATCAGCTGACAAGCTGACAGTCATATGGGCACTCCCTTGTAGTTAACTAGCTGCTTTTCTCTTGCTACTTTTAAGATTCTCTCTTTGTCTTTCAACTTTGGCACTTTAATGATGATGTGTCTTGGTGTGGGCCTCTTTGGAATTTTCTTGTTTGGGACTCTCTGAGCTTTCTGGACTTGTAAGTCTATTTCTTTCACCTGGTAGGAAAAGTTTTCAGTCATTATTTCTTCAAATAGGTTTCCAATATCTTGATCTCTCCTCTTTCTGGCTCCCCTTTAATGTGAATGTTGGTATGCTGGAAGTTGTCCCAGGGGCTCCTTACACTACCTTCATATATATTTTTTTTCTGTTCTGATTGGGTGTTTTTTGCTTCCTCATATTCCAAATCATTGGTTTGATTTTCAGCATCCTCAACTACTATTGAATCCCTATAAACTATTATTTATTTCAGTTAGTGTATGCTTAGTTTCTGATTGGTCCTTTTTCATGTCTTTGATATTCTCACTAAGTTCCTTGAAATTTTCACCAAGTCCCTTGAAGTTCTTATTAATTCCCTCAAAGTTCTCAAATGTCCCTTGAAGCTCTCAGTAAGACCCTTGAGTAACCTTAAAACCATTGATTTGAATGTTGTACTTAGTAGTTTGCTTGTTTACATTTCTTTAATTTGTGACATGTTTATTTGTCTCCTCGTTTTGGCTAATTCCCTGTGTTTGTTCCTATGTATTAAGCAGGGCTGTTATGTCTCCTGGAATTGGTAGAGTGACCTTGTGTACTAGGGGTCCTGTAGGGTCCAGTGGCTCAGCCTCCCCAGTCAGCTGAGCTGGGCCTGCTAGGTGTGCCCCTGTGTGGACTGTGTGTACAGTCTTGTTGTAGTTGAGTGTTGATTGCTGTTGGCATCACTGAAAGGAACTGACCTCCAGACCAATTGGCTATGAGGACTAGCTGTGTCTATAATGGAAGAGTTGATGTGCAGGAGATATCCCTGTGGAGTAGAACTTGCTTCAGTGGGACTTTGGTGCTCACTGAGTCTGCTTCTTGAGTGTTTCGCTTACTGATGTGTAGCAGTGTAATCTGGCATGTTCTGAAACTGTTCACTGGGTACTCTGGCTCTGGGGCCTCCAGAGAGGTGCAAAGTCAGCCACTGCCTGAGGCCACCTAGTAGTAACTATAGAGAGATCTGCAGATGGCTGCTATTTGAATTGGGCTTGGAGTTGCCAAGGCAAGACCAAGCTGTGAAGCAAGGCAGGCTGGTGCTATGGCCAGGTGTTGGGCCTTTTATCGATAGGTTTGATTCCAACTTATTTGAGAGATTTTAGCAAAGTCTAAAGCCTGAGCCAGGACAGGCCATTCACAATGAAAAGCTGCTGCAAACAGCTTTGGCAGGGCTGCAAATTGGATGGGGCAGGTTCTCAGGGAATCCCCAGGACATAGAGAACAGTTTGGGTAATGCTAATGGAAATTCAGATATGGTTGCCAATCAGCTCTGTGATGGGAGAGGTCCCAGCACAAGAATAATGACCCCTGCAAGTACCCTTAAATGGGAGAAAACTGCCCCGAGTTCCTGCCCTGATGCCAGAAAGTCCCTGTATGTCCCTGTATTCCCCTAAAGCTGCCACAAGGCACTGGAACTCAGAGGAAGCAGAACAATGTAAGTTCATGTGTGGGCCCTTTAAAAGGAACACTTGGGACTTCTGCAGCTTCCAAGTCACTTGAGCCACAATCCCCTCTGATTTTTATAGCCCAAAGTTATGAGAACTTCTCTTGCCAGCTCTGGCACCCTGGTCTGGGGTCTGGTGTGGGTCTGGGAACCCCCTGCTTCTATCCCTCCTGATTTAAAAATGCCACACGTGGGTATTGTACCATCCTGTTCTGCACCTCTGCCCGTCTCAATTTCCTTTCTTCTTTATTTCTCTAGTTGTAGGACTTCCATCTAACCAGATTTCAGATGGTTCTGAATGATGGCTGTTCTGTATTTTAGTTGTAATTTTGATGTGGTTGAGGGAGGTGGTGAGTACCAGTGTTTACATACATACACAGCCATCTTGGTTCTCCTTGTATTTTGTTTTAATTCCCCAGGTCAGAATCACCTAATTCACAGTGAGGATTAGAACCAGTACTCTAGAAAATGATCATTTTATCTGAATTAATTAAGTAAATTGGTATCAGAAAAAAAATGACTTTAGGTGAAATGATATCAGGTGAGTTAAATCCCCATCACCACCTTAGCATGCTTTTTACAAAAGGCTGTCCATCCCTCTTAGTGCACTGTCTCCTTCTAGAAACTTAATTCCTTTTGTAGACATTACTTACAGGGTCCCACTTTGAGTCTGGCATCTGCCTCTTGATGCCCTCTTTGCATAAGTGAGGTTCCTTTTGAGAGGAGCAATTTGCATTTCTTGCCAGTCAGCTAAGGCCTGGAACTAAAGATGTGAACATTCTTTCCATATTGGAGGTTGAAACATTCTGGTCTCAAGTCACCAATGGCTCAGAAATCCCTTTTGACACCTTTGGGCACTTTTACTTTTCACTTGCATATATGGGGTATATATTCCTTTGTACTTTTTTCTAACCTATGAAAAAATATATACGTACCCACATATAGTAAGATTAAGTGTTTTTAATTTAATAATCTAAAGCTAAATTTTGAATATAACATACCAATTAACTTAATCACTTAGCACATAATGTGAAAAAATAATATTTCCAATTCTAAAAATAAGTTAAGAGTGTTATACAGAAAACTTTAAATCTTCAAATATAAATATCAACATACCCTAGTATAAAGGGTCTAAATTATATAAATATCACATAATACATTTGAAAATGCAAAAATTATCTAAATGAATTAGTTGTTTATTTCACATAGATAATACTGTTTTAATGTTAAACATGAGTACATTTAGAGTACCAATATGATATTTAATATTATTTATTATTGTAGAAAAATACTCTGATAAATATTTTAAATATTAATAGATGTTCTAGATGACACCCTTCTAAGGTTTGATTTGTTGCAGATAATATTTTGACCAGAGATAAAGAAAACAGATAAACAGTGTAATACTGTAACATGGATGTTTTATGAATAAACATTAATCCGTAAAAGGATGGAATCATAAGTGAGTTGTACAGCTAAAGGAAGATATGGTATTTCTCCAAGAAATATTCTTATAGGTTGAGAGGAAATATTGAATCAGGGACTTAGATGTCTAACTACTTTTAATTTAACTCCTCACAAGAAGACAGAGCAGTAATTCTAATTTATAGCAATATTCTCTTATATGATTAACTAATGATAGATATCTCATGAAACAGATGTGAAATAGAATGGAAAACAAACTCACCAACCTATATTATAAATTATTGTTTTGAACATACTACTACTACCATTAAATTGTCTCTTTAAGATTTGCATATATAGATTAATTTATAAAAAACAATTGCCACTGAAATGAACTACATAACAAATCTGAAAATTATCTGTCCATAGAATTACTATTTAGAATGAGAAGGGTCCAATGGAATTATAAAGGAAAATATGTATAACTTATTGCAGCATTACCTCTCCACTTGTTTCAACCACGTGGAGTGCTTATATAAAAAAGAAAATGTATTCAACCTGAAGGTACATCTATTAATCAGTATTTCAAAAGAAAGATGAAGCAATCTCTTTACAATACTTATTGCTAAGCCCAAGGATGTTTGCGATGCTTTTTTACACAGTAATTCTTTAAAAACCTCATGTTTAAGATTTATAACATCACTCAGCAACCCATTACAGAGTTTCAGAAAGTTAATTAGAAATCATCTTTCATTAATTACTATCTATTAACTTATTACTTATAATTTATCTATTTTGTTTTATCACAGAATATTTTCATGCAGGATGTTTTCTTTCTTCATTAAGCCCAATATAATGTCAGCAACTTTACAATATCATAATTTTTAAAAAATTATTATTTTTATTTTATTCCTTCAATGATCCTAAAAGTTCCATTAATTATTTTTATAAACTTTTCCTTTAGCAACTACATACTGAAATAGAAATTTCACCAGGTATACTAGAGATTTCAAGCACTTGCTTACATCCAGTTTTCAATATTTTTTTAATAGTATGTTTTTTACTGATCTTAGAGAGGAAAAAAAGGGAGAGGGAGAGAGAGATGAGAGAGAGAGACAGAGAGAGAGAGAGAGAGAGAGAGAGAGAGAGAGAGAGAGAGAGAGAGAGAGAGAGAGAAGAGAGAAAGGAAGAAACTTGGATGTTAGAGAGAAAAATCAATCAGTTCCCTCCCACATATGCTGGGAATTGATTCCACAACCTGGGTATGTGCCCTGATAGGAAATCAAACCGGAAATGACCTTCTGGTACATTGGATGACACCAACTGAGAGCCACATAAGCCAGGGCCAGTTCTCAATGCTTTTATTACTCACAGAAGAACTGTACATTTTGGCCCCTAGATGTTAAGTGATCATATATCTGAACAATCCTCTGATAGAAAGTGTAATGTATGACTTCTAAGTCAAAACATTTGATTGTCCGTGAGAGATTCTCCAGAATGCTCTCTACCTGCTACCTTGCTGCGATAGCAGAATTGTGTTGACATGCAGGTGCTATAGGAATGAAACACCTTGAATCATTGAGCCATGACATAGAGAACAGCTGTCCTGGATAGTTATTCAGACCTATGGCAGAACTTTTGTGAACAAGTATATTTGCTGTGTTTGCTATTGATATTTTGGAGTTTATTACTGCAGCATATGTAGGCTATCTTAACTAAACTACTGGGTCACCATTGTAGAGTTATAGAAAATTTTCAAATTAATACACAAGAAATTTGCATGTGTCTTCTGAATTATTCTTTCTAGCTAAAGGAGCAACTAAACTAAATTTCCTTTGCTAATACACAGAGCTAACCACAGAATCACTGTGCCACTGAGCAGTCCATGCACTTCTGTGGCTACCAATCATTATTTCACCTGTTCCTACTGCCTTGAGTCGGTACTATACTCTGTATCACACCTTCTTGATACACTGAAGGCAGTGACAGCCAAAAGCAGTAAGACCTTCACAGGTGGGGAGTTTTAGGATTCCCTACAGTGTGATTGCTACTATCAATACTTTTCTCAAAAATATAAGGTTATAATAAGTTCATCTTGTCTTCCTCCAACTTAACAGCAAGGGGAATTTTGGAGCTTAGACTCAGAGTAAGAAATTTTTTTTTTCTGTTCTCTTCTTTATTTATGTCCTCCTTAAATGTATTCCTGCTTCTGTGCTATGCCTATTCTGTGCTACGTAAACAACTAGACTCTATTTTTTTTTATTTCTTATAAAAACTATCAGCCTCATTTAAAGCACATGGGAAAGGGAAGTGAGAGAAAGGTCTGTCTGATTTGTGTAAAATATAATTACCATTTTTTAAAATATCTATTATTCAATAGATGTAAATTATGCAATAAATTATAGCTATGCCAGCTTTTAGGCTTTTCAAATTTGGACATGCCACTCCAGTTTCCTGTGTCTAAAAAAGGGAATAGACTAATATGATGTATAAAGATATTTAATCTCTGTAATATCTATAACCTATCACACATAACATTTTGCTTTTCTTGTGCTAGTTTTCAATATATATCCCATTTTTCAGTGTTCATAGTATTAAAAACCTACCAGACTAAATTTAATTAATTAATTTTGAGCCTTTTTCCATTTATTTTCTTTAAAAAAATTGAGTTTCCAGTCATTTTAAGAATGTGTATGCAAAATCTTATTGGAAACTTTGTGGGCTTTCTTGGGGCTTGTCATCTGAGGGGCTTCCCTGCACTTTTATCAAGGCTAGCACATAATTTGTGGCAGGTGGTACCATGTCTTCCTCTATAGGAGTTCCAGAAAAAAAAAAATCCTTCGTTCTCTTGCTTTGAAAAGAGTCATGGTTATTTGGACTGAAGCATTTTGAGAGTAGAGGAAGTAAGTGGACATAATTGTGCATCATTTACACCTTTCACGAAAGCTCTTGGTTTTAGGCCGACACTTCACTCTCGAAACGGAGACCTCAGTTTTAGAGCCTCCCTGGATTCAGTCCACCAGAGAATGAATCTCTGGAGTACTGCTGAGGGTAGAGGTGAAGGCAAGGCAGTTCCTTAACTACAAATACTCAGAGAAACCTGAGCTCCAGTCACCTTATTGAAAGACATTCAAATAATGCTCCCTTTTAAGGTTTGTCCACAATTTTTTTTGGGGGGGAGGGCTAGCTTGATTCCAATGAGTGTCCAGCTATCCTGGAATGGTTTCCTAGGCTGCACTAAACTATCTTTACCTTGTATACTTTCAAAAGTTAATGATATCTCCCTTTTTCCCCCCATCATTTACTCTCAGTTTATTCCTTTATTTTTTTGTGGGGGTTTTATAAAGAAAAATAAAGGATATGCTCAATCTATTATGTTTTACTGGGAATTCTTTCTTGTTGAGTTTCTTTTCTTTCTTTTTTTTTTTGTAAAGATTTCATTCAATCAATTGATTTTATATGTTTTCTAGAAAATAATTTAAAAAGGTAAGAATTCAAAAGACACAGCTTTCCCTACTTTCTCTCTTTTTTTAAATTTATCTCGAATTTACTTATGGTTCTGTTTTCCCTTAATTTTATCTATAATAATAAAAGTATAATATGCTCATTAGACTGGAAGTCCTGACCTTCCAGATGAAGCCGGGACTGTAAGGGAAGCCCCGGTCCTGGGTGCCAAAGGGAAGCTGGTGCCAGCAGCTGGGGGAAGGAAGGCCTAATCTTGACGAATTCTGTGCATGGGGCCTCTAGTTTTATATAATTCCATGAGGACAATTTCTCTCAGACAAATAAATTTAAATTTTTCTCTATAACAATTTGCAATTTATCTAAAAATATTAAGGAATATTAATTTGGATAAATGGCTGCAAAGTTTGATAATTTATAGAATATTTTGTATATATTTTTATTTTTATTTGTTTTTTAAAAATATATTTTATTGATTTTAGAGAGGAAGGGAGAGGGAGATAGAAACATCAATGATGAGAGGGAATCATTGATTGGCTGCCTCCCACATACCCTCTACCAGGGATTGAGCCCACAACACAGGCATGTGCCCTTGGCTGGAATCAAACCTGGGACCCTACAGTCTGCAGGCCAAGGCTCTATCCATTGAGCCAAACCAGCCGGAGCTCTGTATATATTTTTTTAAAAAGCAACACTTTTAACTGAAATATGTAAGTAATACAGATAATATACTTTGCTTGCTTGTGCAAAGGACCCAGATAATGTCCCCATTCACCAAGTCCAAATATGTGTACAAATGGATTTTCTCTAACTTGTTCTATTATTCAAAGTTAATTTGTAGACTTACAGCTTCCAGTTCCCAATATAAGGAGCTAGAAATTCACCATCTGTCCTAACAACAAGGAAAACCTGAACAGACTAGAAAAAATAAATTATTCAGATTAATAAAAATAGGCAGAACGCAAGGCAAACCACTGCCCTCAAGATTGGAGAGACAGGCGGGCAGGCAGGTAAATAGAGAAATTTGTGGCTTACTAGAGTAGGGACTCACAAGTTGAAGTCGCCGTGGAAACCAGTGTCAAGGTAGGAAAACTTGAACTGTAATTGAATTTGCTGGAGGCTTAGTGTGGACATCCCTGTGAGGTAAAAACTCCAGAGAGAACCAGTCATATCGAGAGATTTACCTCAGGAAGCTCTGCCTGGCTCCCACAATATGGTGAGATTAACCTATAAAATCTCCTTCAGGTTTCCATAGTAAATATCAGATAAAAATAACCTCAGGTTCTGAAAGGCTCTGGGAAAAAAAGAACCTTTTGTAATACACTGGAGCTCTGTGTTCTTTTTAACAAGGCCTGCCCTTAGGAGAAACTGGATAGCCAGGGATTTACCTGCTGGGTAATATCAGAGCCCAACGGACTTGAGGGTAGAGAATCAACTCTACATAACTCTAGCCATGCTGAGCCACCTAAGTGGTGAGGAAAAACTCTTGTGACGTTCACAGTCCAGAGCACAGGCTCTTTCCTAATCATAGAACTAGGGAATGCTTCTCTACAAATTATGAAAGTCCTATTCACAGCAGTTCTCTTTACCAAATATACCTTGTTCTGTTATCAAGAAAAAATTACAAGGCACACCAAAAGGCAAAAAACAAAAACAAAAAACAACACACACCACAATTTGAAGAGACAGAGCCAATATTAGAACTGGAGATTGCAGGAATGTCATCAGACCAGGAATTTAAAACCATTGCAATTAATATGCTAAGTGCTCTAATGAATAAAGTAGAAACCATGCAAGAACAGATGGGAACTATAAACAGACAGACATTAAAGGAAAGAACCAAACAAAATGCTAGTTAAAAAAACCCACAAAACAAACAAAACACACACACACACACCACTGTAACAGAAATGAAGAATGCCTTTGATGGGCTTATTAGTAGATTGGGTGTGGCTGAGGAAAGAATCTCTGAGCTAGAAGCTATATCAATAAAATCCTTGAAAACTACCCTGACTGAGTATTTCAATTGGTTAGCATGTCATCCCCCTTCACCAAGGTTGTGGGTTCATTCCTGGCCAGGCTATATATAAGAATTAACCAATGAATGCATAAATAAGTGGAACAACAAATCAATGTTTCTCTTTCTATCTTTGTCTCTCTCCCTCTCTCTTCTTCTCTCCCTCCCTTTTCCCCTGTCTCTCAAAATAAATAAATAAATAAATAAATAAATAAATAAATAAATAAACAAATAAATAAATAAATAAAGATAAAAATAAATGTTAAAAATAGAATCCTTGAAAACTGAAAAGCAAGGAAAACAAATACTGCAAGAAACACTAGGGAATAGCCAATGTAAGACAACTACAAAAGGTGTAACATACATGTAATGAGAACTCCAGGAGGAGATGAAGAAGAGAAAGAAACAAAATAAATATTTAAAACAATAATGACTGTAAATATTCTCAAATTAATGTTAGACAGTTGACACTAATAGTGTCAGAGACACCAAGCAGGCTAATTGTAACAAACAAACAAAAAACTATGCTTAGGCATAAAAATTTTAAACTATGGGAAATTGAAGATTTTAAAAATCCTAAAAAAAAAACACCTTAAAAAGCCAGAAGAAACAGACATCTTACATATAGAGAAATAAAGATGAGAATTACTTCTTTCTCAGGCACACTACCCTTAAAGGAATTTGTTAGATCTACATTAACAGTTCTTTAGAGAAGAAATATAATAAAGGTCAGAAACTTGCATCTACATAAAGTAAGAAAGAGCCTTGAAGATGGAATATGTGAAGGTACAAAAGAACATTTATTTTTTTACTAGTGGTGCAGTGCACAAAGTCCGTGCACATTAAAAGGGGATTAATTAGAGGAAATATTTTAATATTGCTATTTGCTCTTTCTCTATAATAGAAGTGTCAGAGATGAAAGAAAATTAGTAAAAAGTATATGAAAATTTTCCTCCTATCAGAGTCTGGGGTGCACCACAGGACCCAGAGTCAAGTCCCCGCCCACCCACATGCACCTCAAAATTGCACAAGACCTAGACCGGCCAGCCCCCCACCCATTGGGCTAGATCCAGATCTGCTGGTCCCACCCTTGTCAAGCTCTGCTGGGCAAGGGGCACAGCCTCAGGTCTCCTAGCTGGCATGGGTGCAGGGGGAGCAGCTTGAGGTTCCCCAGCCCAGGCCAGGGCAGGAGGCATGCCTTGAGGTCCCCTGTCAAGCCTTGCCAGGTGAGGGGAGGAGCCTGAGGTCCCCCATCCCAGCACTGGGGCTGGGGGGCACACCTTGAGGTCCCCTGTCAAGCCCCCCTGGGTGGAGGATGTGGCCTGAGGTCCCCTGTCAAGCCCTACCAGGCGGGGAGTGCGGTCTCAGGTCCCCCAGCCTGGCAAGGGGTGGGGGTGTAGCCTGAGGTCCCCCGTCAAACCCTGCTGGGGGGGGGGGCACAGCCTGAGTTCTCTTGGCCTGGCACCAAGGTGGGGGGTGCGGCCTGAGGTCCCCCGTCAAGCTCTGCTGGGTGGGGGCCACAGCATGAGGTCCCCTGGCCTGGTCCCAGGGTGGGGGCCATGGCCTGAGGTCCCCTGTCAAACCCCATGGGAGCTGGGGAAGGCACAGCCTCAGGTCACTGCTGATTGTTTGTTAAGGCTTGTTACGGGAACTCAGCTTCCACTGTTGGTGCAGCCATCTTGTGTTTCGGAAACCCCCACCTCCACTGTGGGTGCTGCCAGCTTTGTGGCAGAATGATGGTCTATTTGTATATTCCCTCTTTATTATATAAGATTCATAATTAATGTGTCAAAAACAGTTTGTTAAAAATAATAATAATACCTACAATAATAGTCTATTATGGACATTTATGTTTATGTCATATATAAGTATATCATATATAATACTAGTGGCCCAGTGCATGAAATTCGTGCATGGAGGGGGGTTCCCTCAGCCCAGCCTGCACCCTCTCCAATCAGGGACCCTTTGGGGGATGTCTGACTGCCAGTTTAGGCCTGAGCCCTCTTGCAATCTGGGACCACTGGCTCCTAACTGCTCACCTGCCTACCTGCCTGATTGCCCCTAACCCCTCTGCCTGCCTGCCTAATCGCCCCTAACTGCCCTCCCCTGCCGGCCTGATATCACCCCCAACTGCCCTCCTCTACTGGCCAATTTGGTTCTGATTGGTCAGTTTCTATGCCAGTCAACAGTAAAAGCTCCACCTCCTAAGTATCCATTGTCTCCTCACAGTTGACCTAGATTTGGTTCTGATTGGTCAGTTTCTATGCCAGTCAGCATCAAAAGCTCCACTTCCTAGGCAGCCATTGGCTCCTCACAGTTGACCCAGATTTGGTTCTGATTGGTCAGTTTCTATGCCAGTCAGCATCAAAAGCTCCACTTCCTAGGCAGCCATTGGCTCCTCACAGTTGACCCAGATTTGGTTCTGATTGGTCAGTTTCTATGACAGTCAGTGTCTCTGGGCCTATCAATGGCGAATGATCAGAAAGACGGACTGATCAGCAGCCCTGGCAGAGGCCTTGAGAGAAATGGAGGCCTGACTGCTGGCCAGACTGGGAGAGAAACAAAGAGTCAAGTCCTGATCAAAAGCTGCCACAGAGGCAGTGGATCAATCCCTGCTTCTCTCTTCAGGCCTCTCTCTGGCCCTCATTTGCAGCACCCTCAGCAGTCAGTTTTGGGGCACCACACTTGCAGCAGAAGCAGTCAGCACTGACTGCTGGTTGGTCAAGCCTCGGTCCTTAATGGACATAATGACCCAGTGTTTTTATATATTAGCATATATGATATATATATATATATATATATATATATATATATATATATATAGTGTAAATGATATATGTCATATATATGTGAATGTTATCTATATACAAGTTAAATGAATGACAGCAATGACACAAGGAATAGAAAGGGGGATTAGGATTATTTTGTTATTATAAGGTACCTTAACTACCCATGAAGTGGTATAGTATCATGTGAAAGTGGAATTGGGTTAGCTATGAAGTTCTATACTGCAAATTCAAGAAAACCACTAAAAAAGAGTAAAAGTCAAAAATAGCAACGAAGTATAAGTGAAACAAATGCAAAAGAGTAACAAATATGGTAGATATGAATCCAACTAGCTATATCAACAATTAGTTTGAATGTCATGTCTCTAAATGCAACATTGAAGGACAGAGACTGTCAGAGGAACAAATATAAAAATAAACAAAAAACAAGATCCAAATATACGTTTATATGTTATCTATAAGAAACTCACTTTATTTTATTTATTTTTTAAAATATATTTTATTAATTTTTTACAGAGAGGAAGAGAGAGGAGAGGGATAGAGAGCTAGAAACATCGATGAGAGAGAAACATTGATCAGCTGCCTCCTGCACACCTTCCACTGGGGATGTGCCTGCAACCAAGGTACATGCCCTTGACTGGAATCAAACCTGGGACCTTTCAGTCCGCAGGCCGACGCTCTATCCACTGAGCCAAACCGGTTTCAGCAAGAAACTCACTTTAAATATGAAGACAAATATAAATTAAAATCAAATGAATGGCAAAATATATACCACTAGAGGCCCGGTGCATGAAATTTGTGCACGGAGGGGGGATGTCCCTAAGCCCAGCCTGCACCCTCCAATCTGGGACCCCTCGAGGGATGTCCGACTGCCCTCCCCTGCAGGCCTGGTCCCCCCCAACTGCTCTGCCCTGCATGGCTGGGTCCCCCCCATTTACCCTTTTCTGCAGGCCCGGTCACCCCCAAACCCCCTCCTCGGCCAGCCTGGTCACCCCTAACTGCCCTCCCCTGCAGGATTTATTGCCCCTGACTTCCCTCCCTTGCAGGCCTGGTCCCTCCCAACTGCTCTCCCCTGCTGGCCATCTTGTGGTGGCCATCTTGTGTCCACATGGGGCAGGATCTTTGACCACATGGAGGCAGCCATCTTGTGTGTTGGAGTGATGGTCAACCTGCATATTACTCTTTTATTAGATAGGATAGAGGCCTGGTGCACGGGTGGGGGCCAGCTGGTTTGCCCTGAAGGGTGTCCCGCATCAGGGTGGTGGTTCCCTTGGGGCATGGGGCAGTCTGGGCGAGGGGCCTGTGGTGGTTTGCAGGTCGGCCACACCCCCTGGCAACCCAAGCAGAGAGGCCCTGGGATCTGGGATTTATTTATCTTCTACAATTGAAACTTTGTAGCCTGGAGCAAAGCCAAGCCTTCTGCTCGCTCCGTGGCGGCAGCCATTTCTGTTGGGATTTATTTATCTTCTATAATTGAAACTTTGTAGCCTGGAGTGGAGGCCTAGGCCTGCCAGGGCTGCAGAAGCTTGGCTTCCTCCATCAATGGGGGCAACCCTAGCCTCCTTCTCTCTCCAGCTCCAGGGCTGCCGCCATTTTTGTTGGGATTTATTTATATTCTATCACTGAAACTTTGTAGCATTGAGTGGAGGCCTAGGCCGGCAAGGGCAGGGGGAAAGCTTGGCTTCCTCTATTGCTGGGGAAACCCAAGCCTCCCTCCTGCTCTCTGTGGCTGCAGCCATCTTGGTTGGGTTTATTTGCATATTTGCTCCTGATTGGCTTGTGAGCATGGCTTGTGGGTGTAGCAGAAGTACAGTCAATTTGCATATTACTCTTTTATTAGATAGGATGCTAACACTAACCTAAAAAAAGCTGAAGTAGCAAAGTTCATTTCAGGCAGAATAGACTTCAAAGTTTGAAAATTAATGAGGGATAAAGAAGGGTATAATTAAATTAAAAATCAATAACAAAACTAAAAATATAAAGATACATGGAGATTAAACAACTCACTTCTAAATAACACATGGATCAAAGAAGAAATCACAAGAGAAATTAAAAATATTTTAACTAAATGAAAATGAAAACATAATTTATCAAAATTTGAAGCATATTGCAAAAGCAGTACCTTAATTGCAATTTATAGAATTTAATCCATTTAGTAGGAAAAAAAGGAAGATCTCAAAGCAATAATATAAGTTTTTACCTTAGGAACCTAGTAAAAGAATAGCTAATTAAATCCAAAGTAAGCGAAATAAATGAAACCAAGAAAAATCAATGAGATTGAAAATAAGAAATCAATAGAGAAAAATCAACAAAACCAAAAGTTTTCTCTTTGAAAAGATAGGTAAAACTGATTACATCTAGCTAGACTACCCAAGGTTTAAAAAAAAAGACACAAATTACTAATATTAGAACTTGAAGAGGAGAATCACTATATCTTCCATACACATTTAAAATGACAATGAGACAGTACCTCACACCTGCCAGAATGGCTACCATCAATAAATCAAAACTAACAAATGTTGGTGAGGATGTGGGGGAAAAGGAACACTAATACACTGCTAGTGGGAACACAGACTGCTACAGTTACTATAGAAAACAATGTGGAGTTTCCTCAAAAAATTAAAAATGGAACTGCCACATGACCCAGTGATCCCACTTCTAGGAATATATCCTAATAAGTCTGAAACATCAAGCAGAACATGATTGAATTACTACACAGCTGTAAAAAAGAAGGATCTCTTACCCTGTGAGACAGCATGGAGGGACCTGGAGGGTATTATGCTAAGTGAAATAAGCCAGTCAGAGAAAGGCAAGTATTACAGGATCTCACTTATATGTGGAATCTAAGGAACAAAATAAACTGACAAACAAAGTAGATCCAGAGACATGGAAGCATGCATTAGAGTAAGGATCCTCAGAAGTAAGGCTGGGGGGAAAGGAAGAGATCAACCAAAAAACTTATATGCATATATGCATAACCCATGGACACAGACAATAATAGGGTGAAGGCCTGAAGAGGGGACAGGATTGGGGAGGAGAGGAATCAATGAGGAATAAAGGGGACATCTGTATTACTTTCAACAAAAAGATAAATTAAAAAGTAAAAAATAAAATAATGCTATGAACACATTTATGCTCACAAATTTCATAATCTAGATTTCATGGACCAATTCTTAGAAAGAAACAGTTTACCAAAATGTAATACCAATCAGAATCCCAGTAAATTATTTTATGGATATTAATAAACTGATTATGTGATAAAAGCTTACATGGAGAGTTAAAAGACCCAAAATAGCCAACACAATAGTGAAGGAAAAAAATAGAGTATCTAACAGATTATGTGTTTAATAGATATTGTAAGAATTTAAATTTGATACATGAACTAATATCTAAATAATAAGTGAAAAAGTACAATTAGGATGAACTAATCAAAAATATATTACATCATAAGCTACATAAATATATAGCTTTACTATATATACAGTATACAGTATGTATAAAATACAATGACATGTTTTTGTTTTTGTTTTTTACCTTGGGGCTGATTCAAAAGAGAAATATAATACCAAAGAATGTCTAACCAAGCAATTCCTTGGTATATATTAGGTATATACTCATCAGAAATGGCTGCTAAAAGACAAGAATAATTATGTTTATATTAATAGATACTATATCCCTAAGCAGAAAATGAGGAAAATATCCACCCACTGTGGGACGTATAAACAAATTGTGGACAGAATACCACATAGCACTGAAAAAAATTAATTGATACTGCATGCAACAATGTCAATGAAAACAACAAATAAGGTATTCAGCAATAAAGCCAGTCATGAAGTAGAGAATTCCATTTTTATATATAATCTGAAACAGATAAAAGTACTGCATAAATAGAGTCAAGATAGAATTACCCTGGCAAAGAGAAGGGAAATGGAGAAGAATGGGGCTTTCTGACATTAAGCTTCTTCAGCATTGAGCTCTATTCTTTCCTCTTTCAGGAAACCCTGTGAAAATCAGAGACAATTACCTTTCATGACTCGAAGGATTGACCATGAAAATCCCAGCCAGGAGACAGCTAAGCTAAGAACTCCACATCCATTTGACCCAACCTGTACAAATCACATTCATTAAAAAACTGAGGTATCCTTGGGAATAGGTCTCACAAACACTTTTCACCAAGATTGTGCCAAAAGCAGGGAAGGAAGCCCCTCTTATCCTTCTTAAAGTGAAAGCCAAAGCAAAGGCTTTAAAGGTCAAATGAAGAAGAATGAGAAAAAAAAAAAAAAGCAGTGCCACAAGGTGTCCACAGCCACATGCACACACAAAAAGATCCACACGTCACCCACCTTTTGATGACCCAAGATACTGCAGTTTGAAGGCAGCCCAAATATCCTCAGAAGAGCGGTCGCATGAGAAAGAAGCTTGACCTACTATTCATCATTAAATCCCACCCTTGACTACTATGTCAGCCCTGTTGAAGATAGAAGGTGACAATACACTTGTGTTCATTGTGGATGTCCAGGCTAGCAAACACCAGATCAAATAGGCTGTGAAGAAGCACTAAGACAATGACGTGGCCTGGTCAACACCCTGATCAGGCCTGATAGAGAGAAAAAGGCTTATGTTCAACTGGCTCCCGATTTCTCCTATTAGGAGCACCTAAACAAAGTCCAGTTGGCTAATTCTAAATGTAAAAAGGTTTCATTTAAAAAAACCCTCAGGTATACTTAAGCTCATCAAAGAAGGATGCAACTCTAGGTGTCAATATGCTTCATGATGACATAAAAGTAAACACCTAAATCAGGACCAGAGAAAATCAGCCTGATATTTTTTAGAGCTGGGAGAGCATAAAAAGGCATCTTGCATGTGGCATATGGCTTACTTTTACATACATAACACAACATTACTAGGTCAGGATCTCTTTTAGGGCTATGAAGATGGATGAAGATGATTATTAATGACAGGATTTTTGTATGTACCCAACTCAAACAATTGTATATAAATTACAAAAGCAGAATATTCATTCCAATTTAATTGTAAGCTCTAAAGGAAAAGGTAGAGGTATTTAATTGTTCCCTTAGGTCAGGGACTATATCTTTATACACTCATTAGTTGATACATCAGGCACACTCACTGCATGCTAATTGAATAAGTGACTAAAGGGACAAGTGAATAAAGAATGGATACTTGCTTTCTATATTTTGCATAAAACCACATGTAATTATTAGTCACTAAAGACATGAATCAAATGCTAGGAGATCTGCAGATTCTGAAGAGGTATGCTATGAGGAATTTACCTCGGGAAGTATTATTACATTACTAAGGAATTTCAAAGAAAATTTAATTTTGATTATAGTACTCATCCAGAAAATAAGGGGTAATGGTGACAGCTAATAAGTTCAGAGTTTCCATTCAGAATCTTAATAAATACAAAGAAACATCTGGGATTGGGGGATTATATTAAATGTTTTATAAAGGAAAACTTTGTTTTGGTATTGTAGAGCCTTGTGGTTCTTTCACTGGGACTTTTAAAATAAAAATTATGCTGAGAAACCTACTTATAATAATGTCACTTGCAACAGTTTCTTTTGAATTGAGTCTTCCAAAGTCCCAGGCTAATAAAAATAATTGCCCTATTTTGCCACTTTGGTTTTTAAATCAGTATGTCACACAAATACCCATGGAACCAGAGGAAACATTTTCAGTTTAGTGAATGTGGTAAGATTTTTAGTGAAAACACAAAACTCATTATGAAGTTTCAAGATTTTGCAATAACATACTTATAAGAATATTTGTAGAAATAATAAAGTGTGGATTTTATAACAGAAACAATTGTTATATTACTTTAGATTGAATTAGATTTTTTTCATAACTATTTTAGTGCTAAATTTATGAATCATGTTCCATAGGCTTTTCCTGCTCACTTCAGCCTTTTCCCTTTTATTTTTTGGGTCCTCCCTCTTTCCCAATGCATCTCTTGCACTTCTAACTCTGCCTCAATGTCAATTTCACTGGCTTTCTGCAGGACCCAATGAAATTAGAAAGAAAGATTATAGATTTCTTAGATTTACATTCCTTTGAGGTACTTACAAACTTGAACACAGAGATATGATATGACAACAGAGAGCACAAAATAGATAGAATTAGGCTTGGAAAAAAGAAATGGGATGGGTGGAGAGCGAGCATAAATAGAGCATCAAACTATGATGTCGATATGACAGTCTTAGTCAACCCAATAGGATGTTCCAGAGTAAAATCATCTCATAGAAAAGTCCAGCATTGAGCAGAAATAGGTCAGCCCGAGGACTCCCAATACACTAGCTTATTGCCTGGGGGTCTGTCCAAGAAGAGTGCAGCCCCTGCTCAAAAGCTAAGGGTGTCCTGATGGTGCTAACACAAAGAAGTAACTGAACTCCTTGCAGTTGAAAGGCAGGCTATTTGTGGAAGGCAGCTATGAGTGACACAACTCCATGGCAGCTGTACCTCTCTAGCCTTAAGAATGCCTGAGATTTTGCCCTAACCAGTTTGGCTCAGTGGATAGAGCATCAACCAGAGGACTGAAAGGTCCCAGGTTTGATTCTGGTCAAGGGCATGTACCTTGGTTGCGGGCACATCCCCAGCAGGAGGTGTGCAGGAGGAGGCAGCTGATCGATGTTTCTCTATCATCGATGTTTCTAACTTTCTATCCCTCTCCCTTCCTCTCTGTAAAAAATCAATAAAATATATATTTTAAAAAAAAGAATGCCTGAGATTTTTATCACGGGTTAAACTCCTTTCAATATCAACTCAATAAACATATAGAATTCTACTAGATCTAAAATATGCAGGAATTTTTTGTTATCTTGCTATGTATTCTGTTCTAAATAAGTATATAAAGACACTGTACTTGAAGGATTCAAGATTACTTTATAACTTGTAATTTGAGGAGCAATAGCTGAAAAGAAATGAAAGCTGAAAGAACCCTATTGAAAATTGGTGTCCTGAGCTGAGATGGATCTTGCCTCAGTCCCTCTTATCTCTCATAACCAAGCACACCTCTGAGCAGTATGTGCTTAGGATATTGAGCTACATCTGAAAGGCACAAGGCTGCCATCACATTGATGCCGTGCATTCTGTGATTCTTAACCAGTATTTTCTAAAAGCTAAATAGACCACTGCTTTAAAACAATATGAAGTACCAGAGCCAGATTTTCTATCCAACATGAAACAAAAATTCATCAGAAGAGTAGGTAAACAATTGTAACAAATTCATATGCAAGCATACCTTGGAGATATTGTGGGTTCCAGACCACCACAATAAAGCAAATGTTGCAATCAAACAAGTCACACAGATTTTTTTAGCTTCCAAGTGTATAGAAAAGTTATGTTTACACTGCACTGTAGTCTATTAAGTATGCAATAGAATTTGTCTTTTTAAAGTACATACCTTAAGTAAAAAATACTTTATTGCTAAAAAAAATGCTAACCACCACCTGAAACTCAATGAGTCATAATCCTTTTGCTGGTGGAGGGTTTTATCTTCAATTTGTTAAAAAAAAAAAGCAATATTTGTGAAGAGCAACAAAGTGTAGTACAATAAAATGAGGCATGCTTGTAATGGAACACTCTTTGAAAACCAAAAAGAATAAAATACTAATACATATAATAACATGAATGAGTCTCCAAATATTTATGCTGAGTGAAAAAATCAGGACTCAAAAGAGTACCTATTGCATAATTGCATGCTTATGATGTTTTAAAACAAAGCAAATTTAATCTACTTGATAAAGACCAGAATAGTAGTTGTTTCTGGTGAAGACTAGGGCAACAGGAAACATTAACATCTTGATAGAATTGTGGATTCCTCAGATATATGCATTTCTCAAAAATCAACTGTATATTTCAGGCTATTTATGCATTTTACTGAATAAAAAATTTACCTCATATTTTTTAAAAAGTTTCTGAGCAAAACTGTCTGTTGAATAGTCCTAGAATAGCATTTAAACATTTTACTTTTAATAATAGCCATTTTGTATAGTACCTAAAATAATAAATTATTGGGATGATCTACAATTTTAACTTTAATGTATGACAGTAGCCCTGATTCCAAAAATTATCTGTGTCAATAGCTTATATACTTTAGTTCAAATTAACATTTATTTTATATAGTCCCACTTGCTTTATCATCAAGGATAAAGTTAATTCAAATATGAAGCCTGATATACATGCAGAATTATGTACCTTGATTCATTTATTTGAGATAAATATGTTTGGTAATGTTCTAATATTTTGTCATTGCTCCCGATCTTTCTTCTGCTCCATGGCAATTATCAAGAAAAAATTTGAACGTTTTTGTGAAATTAAAATAAATAGCATGCCATTAGTAACAACAAAGAAGCATGCCTATAAAATGGAGCAGCGCCTCAGGAACTCACTGATAAAATGGATGGAAAGGATGAGATCATTGTTGTCAAGTCTAGAGAATACAAAGTGCCCCCTAGCAGACTGAAGCTTTCTGTCTTGTGAACAGATGACAGAACTTCCAGAAAAACCTCTGGGTGAATTTAAATGCTGTGATTCCCTTCCTGCTAATCCAAAGGAAGGTACTCAGTTTACTGATTGAACTTTCTAGAATTGAATGATGTAAAAACCTTCACCGTTTGCACAACAGACCAAACACTTGGTTAAAAGGGTATGGTAATTCTCCACAATAAGCAGAGTGAAAGCATAATATTGTGTAATGCAGAAATAACTGAACTCTTGCCTTTATTTTAGTTTTGTCCAGAATAGATACATATTTTACTTGGTGCAACACCTACTAGTATCCTTCCCAAAAGAATAGCTGAGAAACCATAGGAGTTTGCAACAATGAATTCTAAACAAATTCTGCATTTTACTAGAAAGAAAAATATATTCTACCACAGCCAGAGTACAAAAATGAATTACTAAGATGCACTGCATCATTGAGAATTACCTGTTCTACCACTGGCATGGTAGCAATTTGATTGAGAAGTGGAATTAAACGCCTGTCAATAAAAATGGATGAGTAAAAACTGGAAACAACGAAGATGTACTTTGAATGATGAATAGGCTAACAAACTGTCGCATATCTATACAGTGGAATGTTATTCAGAAATAAAAAGAAATGAGCTCTCAAGCCATAAAAAAAAAATGGAGAAACCTTACAGGTATATTGCTCAGTGAAATAAGCAACTCTAAAAGGGCTGCATGCTGTAAGATTCCAATTATATGATATTTTGGAGAAAGCAAACTATAGAGACAAAAAAGATCAGTAGTTGCAAGGGGCTGTGAGGGAGAGATGAATAGGTGGAGCTCAGATGACTTTTACAGCAATGAAACTACTCTGGATGATACCATAACAGCAGATATATGACATCATGCATTTGACAAAGCCATAGAACCGTACAACACAAAAAATGAACACTAATGCAAACTATAGACTTTTATTAACAATAATGTATCAATATTGGCTCATCAATTATAACAAATCTATCACACTACTGAAAGGTGGTAATAATATGGAAAGTGAAAGAAGGGGAGGAGATAAGGGGGAACTCTTGATACTTAATAATCTGAAACCTAAAATTGATCTAAATACAGTTAATTAATTAATGAGAACAATCCTCTGACATCCTTAGAATCAATGGACCTCAGCGGCCAGATGCACTAAAGTAACATCTGTTACTGATGGAAAAAACAAATCAGAACTTTTCTTCTATGTCCAAAGGTATGAATGGTAGGTTCATATGTCATTTGTATGTCTATGTATATGTTGTCATGAAAATATATGGCAAAGAGTGCCAAATGAAAAAATAAATTAATTAAAAAAGGATGGAGGTGACAAAGGGCTGAATCTGTACTGTCTGAATTTGAAGGACTACTTTTTGAAAACACTTCAAAGATCTGGAGGTGGAAATGAAAGAATGGGGATGTGGAATTACAAACTCCTCCATCTTCCCTATCTCCCAATATTTTTATTTTTATTTGCTGATACACAGGTAGTGGGAATGAACAAAAGTGGAAGGTTTTCTTAGTGAATTACTACTACCTGCCTCCTGGGTAACTGAGCAAAAGAAAATGGATGTGTGTGTGTATGTTTTATGTGTATATGTATATGTATTTATGTGTATGCATTTCTGTGTGTTTTAATTTTTTTTTTTTACTCTAGACTTTATATCAGGCAAGATTTGGTACAATAACGTTAATAATTTAATCCCAAGGGTCAAATATAGTACCTGGATTATACATTCTACTAGAGGCTTGGTGCATGAATTCATGCATGGCGGGGCGGGGGGCTCCCTCAGCCCAGCCTGCACCCTCAGGAGATGTTCGACTGCCTCTCGCAATTCAGGACCACTGGCTCCTAATCACTCTGCCTGCCTGCCTGATCACCCCTAACCACCTCTGCCTGCCTGATTGCCCCTAACCACCTCTGCCTGCCTGCCTGATTGCCCCTAACTGCTCCCTGCTGACCTGCCAGCCCCTAACTGCCTCTGCCTCGCCCCACACCTGGAACCCAGGATTCCCTCCCTCTGGCCGGCTGCAGGCACCCAGGACCCGGGCCGGCTTTGCCTGGGCTGCAGCCGCAGGCACCTGGGACCATGGAGTGGGTGGCTTGTCCTTCTCCTGGGCCGCAGATGCAGGTGCAGCAGCTGGTGCCCGGAACTGTGGGGTGGGCGGCTTGTCCTCTCCCACGCAATAGCCTGTCTGGTCCCCATTCCTCTTTCCCCAGTGTTGAGTGTCTGAGCCATTATGGTGTAATGGAGTGAGGGCATGACGACCACTTGCTTATTAGCTCTTTATTATATAGGATGAGTCAATAAATGCCAATAAATGTTTTACTCAAATGGATCAATGAACATATAATTTTATATATTGTACTTCCATTTTCTTTTTCTTGTAACTGTCATATACTGATCATTTTCATTCTGAAGCAATCTAGGCAGATGTCCCATCCTGATATGGTTATCTAGTATCTCAATTTTACTTTTTAAAAGTTTTAATGTATTTTATAAAAGCTATCATTTGCTTATTTGTATAACATCCTTCCAACATTTTTTCATCTAGTAAGCCAATTGCCTTTTTCACTCATTTTATTACTTTATAGCCTCTTTAATTCACTATTCAGATTTTATTATACTTTATAGTACACAATTATTCCAGTCCAAATTTATTTCTTATTCCTATAGAAAACATCTTATAATTATGCTTTTGACCATTTCTTTAGGTATTTTTGTTTCCTTCCTTTATGTTATGGAATATTTTTCATAAACTTACCATATTTTTAACTATTATTTATTATTGAACAATGATAATTCAATCCAGTCTCTGTCTCCAAATGGAGTCAGATTGGGGTACAGGGCTTCAAACTATGAGTTCCAGGGCTAACAAACTTCAGCCACAACAAATGATTGCTCATATCTTGCATTTACTAATACAGTGGTATAACAATTATGCCTAGTCTTTGTCCAGGTACTTCAGGCCTTGAAATAGAGAAGAGTTTTATGAAATACATTCCTAAATCAGCAAAAACCATTGGCTTGGTATAGTTGTTTTGAGTATGAAACCACGTGTATAGTGCTTTTTAAATTTCTATGTGGAATGTTTGACTTCTATGATGTAACTGCATCACCATCCCTCATCCTCCTAAAACAGGTGGTGTTTGTTTGAGTCAATAACTCCTCTATTTGTTTCAACAGTCCTTGCCTTATTTTCAGGAAAATAGGTTCCAAGTTGACTTCATTAAATTTTGTTAATCATCTGGCACTGTGAAATTCTTCAAAATTCATGTAATTTGGATCTACCAGAACTAAGATTTCAGTTCTTATTCTTTGTATTTAAAATCCCTTTATTATTGGGATTTTATTTTTTTCCCTATATTGATTAAGGTATTACAAATGTGTCCTTATCCTCCCATTGTCCCCCCATCCCCTCACTCATGCCCTCACCCCCCAGTGTCTGTATCCATTGGGATTTTATTTATTACTTACTTGGTTGAGAAAATGCCAGATAGATAAATGACTGTTCCCAAACTCTTCCTTCCATTATCTAGATCACCTTTATTTCATTTTCACTTATTTTTGCAGATTAGATTGTAAACTTTTTTGTAAGAAGTCTATATGTTTGATATTCTCCAACATCATTTAGCAAATTCTATAAAGTGATAATGAAGTAATTAGTGGAAATGTTTATTATGATTTAGAGTCTTTGATTATTTTAAATTTAATATTCCAACTCTTTCAATTACAAATATAGTTCAATTTGATGCCAGAATTGAACTATAATATTTACTTTTCTTATATAATAATATTTCAAAAATATTTTATTATTTGGTTTAATAAAAAAAAGACACAAACTTAGATCTCTAGTGTTTATAAAGCAATTTCAAACGTTTCTTATTCTTCTGATTCTGTGGTTTATCTTGAACAAAAATTGTTATTTCCAATTTTACAGTTTATATAACTGAGGCTCTTGGGGAGGTAAACAAACTTCCCAATATTATATGGGAATCAAGGGGTAAAGCTCAGACTCAAACACAGGTTTTCCTGGTTCTATATCTCCTTCATTGTCACAAGAATTTGAAACTCCAACATTTTGCACAGAAGAGAAACAAAGGTCTCTTTAAATTTATAGGAAAAGGAGACAGGAAATTTTTGGGTTGATTCATTAAGTCATATTGGAAATAAAATCTATAGAGAGTAATATTGATTTAGGAAATCAGCATTTGAATGTGTTGTAGGAAAAAGAAGTACTCAGCTGGTACAATTTAACAATAACAAACACATAGGAATGAACTATACAAAAATAAGATGAGGAGTGGGGAGGATTTGAATGTCTGAGCCCTGTGTCCTCTTGTGCCAGGGATGCATTTATTTAACATCTAAAACTATTAAGTTCCAACTATGTCAGGTACTATTGTAGTTGTTGGGGCTACAACAATGAACTGAAATATAAAAATCCCTCTTGTAAGCAAACTTCCATTCCAGTGAGCTTGGCATAATAATGATTTTTAAATAGTGATAGAAATTAAAGAAAAGAAACTTTGGGGTAGAGGAAAGAATGGAGGGACACATTCATGGAAGTTCCTGTTTGTTA
Organism: Plecotus auritus; assembly: GCF_963455305.1. Classification (NCBI taxonomy): domain Eukaryota; kingdom Metazoa; phylum Chordata; class Mammalia; order Chiroptera; family Vespertilionidae; genus Plecotus; species Plecotus auritus. Next base: position 132,304,134 of record NC_137771.1, on the reverse strand, counting down.
TTTATTCAGTATTTTAATCCAACAAATTCATTTTGCCAAATAGATTTCTTGTTCTACTGGCCTGAAAGAAATAATTAAAAATAGTTCCTATTTTGACATGAAACATTAAAGTGTCCATTTGAAAAATGGAAACAGGCTCCTGAAAAGAGGTAATTTATTTATTTATTTATTTTTTTGAATTTTTAATACATTTTATTTTATTTTTATTTTTTTTTTATTTTTATTTTTTTTATTTTTTTTTATTTATTTTTTCAAATTTTTATTAAGGTATTATATGTGTACATATCTTACCATTGCCCCCCACCCCCACCCCACTCCCATACATGCCCTCACCCCCCAATGTTTTGCATCCGTTGGTTACTCTTATATACATGCATATAAGTCCTTCAGTTGATCTCTTATTTCCCCCACCTCTCCCTAACCTTACCACTGTAATTTGACAGTCTGTTTGATGCTTTCCTGCCTCTGTAACTATCTTTTTGTTCATCAGTTTATAATGTTTTTCATTATCCCCAAATGAGTGGGATCATGTGGTATTTTTCTTTCATTGACTGGCTTATTTCACTTAGCATAATGTTCTCTAATTCCATCCAAGTGCCTACAAATGGTAGTAATTCCTTCTTTTTTACGGCAGCGTAGTATTCCATTGTGTAGATGTACCATAGTTTTCTGATCCAGTCATCTGCTGATGGGCACCTAGGCTGTTTCCAAATCTTAGCTATTGTAAATTGTGCTGCTATGAACATAGGGGTGCATATATCCTTTCTGATTGGTGTTTCTGGTTTCTTAGGATATATTCCTAGGAGTGGGATTACTGGGTCAAATGGGAGTTCCATTTTCAGTTTTTTGAGGAAACTCCATACTGTTCTCCACAGTGGCTGCACCAGTCTGCATTCCCACCAGCAGTGCATGAGGGTTCCTTTTTCTCCGCATCCTCGCCAACACTTGTCGTTTGTTGATTTGTTGATGATAGCCATTCTGACAGGTGTGAGATGGTATCGCATTGTTGTTTTGATTTGCATCTCTCGGATAATTAGTGACTTTGAGCATGTTTTCATGTGTCTCTTGGCCTTCCTTCTGTCTTCTTTCGAAAAGCTTCTATTTAGGTCCATTGCCCATTTTTTTATTGGATCATTTATCTTCCTTTTATTAAGTTGTATAAGCTGCCTGTAGATGTTGGAAATTAAACCTTTATCAGTGATACCATTTGCAAATATGTTCTCCCATACAGTGGGGTTTCTTGTTGTTTTGTTGATGGTTTCTTTTGCTGTGCAAAAGCTTTTTATTTTGATGTAGTCCCATTTGTTTATTTTCTGTTTGGCTTCCATTGCCCTAGGGGCAGTATCACTGAAAAAGTTCTTTTGGCATATGTCTGAGATTTTGCTGCCTGTGGATGCCTCTAGTATTTTTATGGTTTCCCGTCTTATATTTAAGTCCTGTACCCATTTTGAGTTTATTTTTGTGTATGGTGTAAGTTGGTGATCTAGTTTCATTTTTTTGCATGTATCTGTCCAATTTTCCCAACACCATTTATTAAAGAGACTGTCTTGACTCCATTGTATGCTCATGCCTCCTTTGTCAAATATTAAATGCGCATATTGGTTTGGGTCGATATCTGGATTCTCTATTCTGTTCCATTGATCTATATGTCTGTTCTTGTGCCAGTACCAGGCTGTTTTGATGACAGTGGCTTTGTAATACATCTTGAAATCTGGTATTGAGATCCCTCCTACTTTATTCTTCTTTCTCAGGATTGCTGTGGCTATTCGGGGTCTTTTTTTATTCCAGATGAATTTTTGGAGAGTTCTTTCTAGGTCTGTGAAATACGCCGTTGGTATTTTAATGGGGAGTGCATTGAATCTATAGATTGCTTTGGGTAGTATGGACATTTTGATGATGTTGATTCTACCAATCCATGAACATGGTATGTTCTTCCATCTGTTTACATCTTCCTCTATATCTTTTTTCAGTGTCCTGTAGTTTTCCGCATATAGGTCTTTTACCTCCTTGGTTAGGTTTATTCCTAAGTATCTTAATTTTTTTGGTGCGATGGAAAATGGGATTGCTTTTTTAGTCTCTCTTTCTGTAAGTTCATTGTTGGTGTATAGAAATGCCATAGATTTCTTGGTGTTAATTTTGTATCCTGCTACATTGCCGAATTCATTTATTAAGTCTGTTAGTTTTTTGATGGAGTCTTTCGGGTTTTTTATGTACAATATCATGTCATCTGCAAATAAGGACAGCTTTACTTCTTCTTTTCCAATTTGGATGCCTTTTATTTCTTCTTCTTGTCTAATTGCAGTGGCTAATACTTCCAGTACTATGTCAAACAGGAGTGGTGACAGTGGGCATCCCTGTCTTGTTCCTGTTCTTAGGGGAAATGGTTTTAGTTTTTGCCCATTGAGTATGATGTTAGCTGTGGGTTTATCATATATAGCTTTTATGATGTTGAGGTATGATCCTTCTATTCCCACCTTGTTGAGAGTTTTTATCAAGAAAGGGTGTTGGATTTTGTCAAATGCTTTTTCTGCATCAATTGATATGACTATGTGATTTTTATCTCTCAATTTGTTTATGTGATGTATCACATTTATTGATTTGCGGATATTGAACCAACCTTGCATTCCTGGGATAAACCCTACTTGGTCATGGTGTATGATCTTTCTGATGTACTGCTGGATCCTATTTGCTAGAATTTTGTTGAGGATTTTGGCATCTACATTCATGAGGGATATTGGCCTGTAATTCTCTTTCATTGTGTTGTCTTTATCTGGTTTTGGTATTAGGGTGATGCTGGCTTCATAGAAGGAGCTTGGAAGTGTTCCTTCCTCTTGAATTTTTTGGAATAGTCTGAGGAGGATAGGTTTTAGTTCTTCCTTGAATGTTTGGTAGAACTCCCCTGTGAAGCCGTCTGGCCCCGGGCTTTTGTTTGCCGGAAGCTCTTTGATGACTGCTTCAATTTCTTCCATAGTTACTGGCATGTTGAGCTGTTTAGATTCTTCCTGATTGAGTTTTGGAAGGTTATATTTTTCTAGGAATATGTCCATTTCCTCCAGGTTGTCCAGTTTGTTGGAATAGAGTTGTTCGTAGTATTTTTTAACAATCCTTTGTATTTCAGCGGGATCTGTTGTTATTTCACCTCTTTCATTTCTGATCTTGTTTATTTGGGTCCTCTCCCTTTGCTTCTTGGTGAGCCTGGCTAGAGGTTCATCAATCTTGTTTATCCTTTCAAAGAACCAGCTCTTGGTTTTGTTGATCTTTTGTATTGTTTCTTTGGTCTCTATGTCGTTTATCTGTGCTCTGATCTTTATTATTTCCTTCCTTCTGCTTATACTGGGCTTTTCTTGTTGCTCTTTTTCTAACTCTTTGAGTTGTTGGGTTAGGTAATTTATTACCCCTGTTTCTTGTTTTTTGCAGTAGGCTTGTAGAGCTATGAACTTCCCTCTCAAGACTGTTTTCGCTGTGTCCCATAGATTTTGGATTGTAGTGTTTTCATTGTCATTTGTTGTCATGATGTTTTTTATTTCTTCTTTGATCTCTCTGGTAACCCAGTCATGGTTTAATAGCATGCTGTTTAGTCTCCATGTGTTTGATTTCTTTGGGTTGTTTTTATTGTAGTTGATTTCCAGTTTTATGCCACTGTGGTCTGAGAAGATGCTTGATATGATTTCTATCTTCTTGAATTTGAAGAGACTTTGCCTATGTCCCAACATATGGTCTATCTTTGAAAATGACCCATGTGCACTTGAGAAGAATGTATATTCTGTGGCTTTGGGGTGAAATGTTCTGAAGATGTCAATTAATTCCATCTGGTCTAGTGAGTCATTTAGGATTGATGTTTCTTTGCTGATGTTTTGTTTAGAGGATTTGTCCAATGGTGATAGTGGGGTATTAAAGTCTCCTACTATGATTGTATTGCTGTCAATGTCTCCCTTGATATCTTCCAGGAGTTTTTTTATGTATTTGGGTGCTCCTGTATTGGGTGCATATATGTTTACCAGAGTTATTTCTTCTTGTTGGATTGCTCCCTTTAGTATTATGAAATGGCCTTCCTTATCTCTTGTTATGTCCTTCAGTTTGAGATCTAATTTGTCAGAAATAAGTATTGCTACCCCAGCTTTTTTTTCAGTTCCATTTGCCTGGAAAACCTTTTTCCATCCCTTCACCCTCAGTCTGTGTGCGTCTTTTTTTCTGAGGTGGGTTTCTTGTAGACAGCAGATATATGGGTCGTGTTTTCTTATCCAATCTGTTACCCTATGTCTTTTGATTGGGGCATTTAATCCATTTACATTTAAAGTTATTATTGATAGGTACTTATTTGTCGCCATTCCTATTCTTTATCCCTGTGTTACTTCTTCGCTTCCTGTTTCTTTCTTTCTTTCTTTCTTTCTTTCTTTCTTTCTTTCTTTTTTTTTTTTTTTTTTACAGTAGACCCTTTAGCATTTCTTGCATTGCTGGTTTGGTGGTAATAAATTCCCTTAGTCCTTTTTTGTCTGTGAAGCTCCTGATTTCACCTTCAATTTTGATTGACAGCCTTGCTGGGTACAGTATTCTTGGATTCAGCCCCTTCCTTTGCATGACTTTGTATATTTCATTCCATTCCCTTCTGGCCTGATGAGTTTCTGTTGAGAAATCAGTTGCTAGTCTGATGGGGGTTCCTTTGTATGTAACTTTCTGTCTTTCTCTTGCTGCTTTTAAGATTCTTACTTTGTCGTTGGTGTTTGCCAATTTAATTATAATGTGCCTTGGCGTCGGTCTTTTGGGGTTCATTTTGCTTGGGACTCTGTGAGCTTCTTGGATTTGTGTGGGTTTTTTCTTCCCTATATCTGGGAAATTTTCTGTCATTATTTCTTCAAAGAGGTTTTCTATTCCTTGCTCAGCTTCCTTTCCTTCTGGAACCCCTATTATGCGGATGTTGTTTTGTTTCGTGTTGTCCCAAAGTTCCCTTAGACTCTCCTCCTGCCTTTTAATTTTTTTTTCTAGAAGTTGCTTTTCTTGGGTATTTTTTTCCATCTTGTCTTCTAGCTCACTGATGCGGTCCTCTGCTTCTTCTAGTCTACTCTTGATGCTTTCTATTGAGTTCTTTACAGCAGCGATGTCATTTTTCATTTCTTCTTGGTTCTTCTTCATTTCCTCTTGGTTCTTGCTCATATTGTCGAATTTGTCTTCCATTCTTTTCAGCCACCTTATGACCATTTCTCTGAATTCTTTTTCTGGAAGGTTGCTTGCCTCCATTTCGTTTACTTCCTTTTCTGGTGATGCCTGCTTTTCTTTCATATGCGGGCTGCTTCTTTGTCTCCCCATGGTCTCTCTTCTCTGGGTGTCTGGTTATGTAGTTCTCTCTCTCCTGGGTTGATTTAAAGGCACAAAATACAGCACTACCAGGTACAACTCACAAGGCACTGAACAGGAATGTATTCACGATATTAATAACCTCCAATAAAGGTGACCACCAGAGAAAGGCAAATTAGGTGATAGAAGAGAAAGAAGAAGAGGAAAAAAGAAAGAAAGAAAAAAAAAAGAAAAAAGGAGTGTGAAAATGAAATTGGGAAAAGGGAAAGTAAAGAGAAAAAAAAAAAGTAAGAGAGACAAGAAAATGACTAAGAGAGAAAGGGGAACAGACTATATATATTGGGGATAAAACTCCAATAGAACAATCACTAATCCCAGCAAATGCCAGCAACAAGTGCCTGGGGATTAGTACAAACTACAACACCAACTAATATGGAGTGAGGCAAGGGAAAGCTGAAGCACAAAACAAACAAAAAAATAAATAAAAGAAGAATAAGCAAAACAATCTCACAAAAAAAGCATAAAAATTGGATATAATCTACCTTCAAGCAAACAACAACAAAAGGACAGAGATAAGGACAAGTTTATGGATAACTCAGACAGCGAAGGGAAAGGTGTATGTGGACTTGGAGCAGGGGATTGGAGATTAGATATGTAAGTAGGGTGAAATTTTAACAAGGGGTAAACAGAAAGAATAGGGAAAATCTAAAGCAGTAAAAGGGTAAGACAAACAGGACACTGAAAAGGGGGAGGTTAGGAAGAGAGTGATGGCCTAAAGGTAGAGTTGAGATAGAGTAAAACGATGCTAAAGGAAAGATAAAAAATAGAATGTAGAACCCTAATCCCAAAATAAAATGAAGAGAAAATAAAATGACACTTTAAAAAAAAAAAAAAAAAAGATAAAATAGCAGTAGTAATAATACGGATTGAAAATAAAAATGTAATCATTAAAAAGGTAAAATCAAGTGATGAAAAAAGAAAAAAAAGTTTCTTGATTAAAAGATGCAAAAAATGAAAATTTTAAAAAAATAAAAAAATAAAAAAAAAATAAAAGGTAAAAATAAAATGTGGAGTAGTGAAGGTCATTCACTTCCTCTGTTTTTCTGTTTGGCACGCCTGTTTCTCAGTCCAGACAGTATTGCAGTTCCCTGCGTTCCACTGCTCTTCGGTGTTGTAAGCCAGTCCTGATTTTAAGCAGGCGGTGTGTCTTAATTTCTCGTATTCCTTTATTTTTGATTACACAAGAGTCAATTTGTGATTCAGCCCCTGGGTGGCAGTGTTTCTGGATTGACTTCCGGGTCTATCTATGGCCTCTCTAGGCAGTGTTAGAGCCTTCTTTCCCTGTGGCACTCGCCACGGGCCTGTGGGAGTGGGCTGCCTCAGAGCTGGCTCTCTGATGGTCACTCCCCGCTCCGATCCCCAGGTTCCAGAAAAACAACCTTCCCCTGCAGTCTCCCAGGGTGTCCCCAACTGGGTGATCCTATGTATTGGGCTTAGTAATCAGATGCAAGGATTTGAAGAGGAAAAAGCCCAAGTGTGCGAATTCCGGGACTGCGAGTAAGCCCAGGCACCCAGGGAGCGCACGGGCTGCGCGTAAGTCTGGACTGCCTGAAATTCTTAGGGTGTCCCTGCACTTCAGATCAAAATGGGTTGCTTTTTAGAGTGCCCTTCTCTTAGCAGCTCTGAGGACCCCTTTCCACAGTCACAGATCACGCCAGCCCCTACAGCCACGGATTTTTCTAGGCACAGACTTCCCTGGTCCTCCAGCTCCCGCAAAACGCGCGTTCCTCTCTCCCGCCGGGACCAGAGACCTCACCTTATCCCAGGCGAAATCTGACCTTTCCGTGGTGGAGTGTAGAGCTTCTCTGAACCCTTGTGCTTGCGCCAGTTGGGGAGCGTTGTTCTGGGGCTCGCAGCTGTTCCTGGGGTGCCGCAGTTGTGGATTCTCAGGCTTCAGATAAGCTCCACTTTCCGGATCAAGATGGCGCAGACTCCGCGTCCAAGCCCGCAGCTCCGGGAGGGGACCCAGCCGCAGTTCGTGCTGACAGGTCAGGGGAACCCCGTTCAGCAGTCCCCCACCTCCTTCTGGAATTCAGCTGTCTCCCAACCAGCCAACAAACACTCCTTGCGCGACCCTCAGCTGTTCTTTCTTTCTGCTCCGGGACAAGGCTCGGAACACGTCTGTCTATTCCGCCGCCATTATTCCCTCTCAGGAGTAGAGAATTTCTGAAAAGAGGTAATTTAGAAACTTTATATAGTTTTACAAATTATTTAGCCAGTCAGTTAACAAAGCTCAGTTAGAATAATAAAGAAATCCAGTAATTTTTAAATAGGAGGATGTGAAAAACAAATAGGAAAAAAGAAAAGAAAATTAATCATTTAATAGTTCAGTAGAATGGAATTAAAGAATAAAGGGCACTGTCCTTTCTCAGAAAGCATTTCTGAACCTGCAAAGCTGAGTCAAAGCTTATGAAATCCAAAGTACATGGTCATGTATCTTTGTTATAACGTTTTCACATGCTCGTCTACTCTCTCTAATCCTGACATGGTTTATATGAAATGACATGCCTGTCGATTTTTGTGCTTAAGCCCATCTTGTTAGCATCTGCAATAGTCTACAACTTAGAAAGAAAAAACTCACAGTAATTTGTTAGTTAGGCCACTGTTTATTTCATTATCAATGAATTGTTCCTCTGAAGTTGGTACATTCCGCAGCAAGATGTACCAAAATGGAAAAGTAAATTCTCTGGAGATTGTTATAAATCAGAATTATTTGTATTTTGCCCAGAAATCTCCAATTTAAAAAGCATGTTAATGCCCTCCCTGCATGAATCTAACTCATGGGGAGCAATTAATGCAATAAATAGATTTAAAGTATTTGTCATTTTTATTGGGACAAACCAATTAAGACAATTTTTATGAAACCCTAATTAGATACACTTAATTATGAGTATTTCAAACAAATAAAAGTTAAAAAAAAGGGATTCCTTATAAGGCTGATAGTAATTTTAAACCATAATCAAATATTTTTATAAGATTCAGCAAGAATAGCTCTATTCTCTAATTAGGCAAAAACAAACTAACAAAAAATACAATTTACTCCTACAGATAACTCCAGTGAATAAATAATTCAGTAGAATGTAAATATAGATATATTTAAACAAAACCGTTAAAACATTTTAAGAAAAGTGGAAAGACATTGGCAAACAAATGAACTTGCTACTTTTAAAAGTGGAAGATCATTTGAAATTAAAGTCTGCAATCAATTTTATATCTTCCTATAGCCTCTCATGCAAGAATGTAGAGTTTAGCAATGCACTTTTATGTTGAAGTGTGCTCTAAAGTCAAAGATTTTGCTACAAATTAAAAATTATATATATATTATTAAATCTAATAGAACCAATATTTGTGAGCAATGTAAAAATATACCAAATATATTTGAAATTTAAAGTCTGAAACTCAGAATAATATTACTCTATAGCATAATTGAACAAAAGATCACCAATAAAGACATACTTAATGTCAAAAAGCTTTTCTTTCTATTTCCAAGAAATACTGCAAACATATTGAAAAAGGAATCAAGTTCATAGTCAACTATGAACTTAAAAAGTGTCTTTCTCTGTATTGAGTAAGTTGCTTATTTTTGTTTCAATGAAAACAAATCACTTTGGTTGGTAGCAACACAGCTCAAATAAACACAATGTAATTTGGATAAAATATAACTTAAGAATTTAGAGGTTTTGTATCCTTTCAGTTTTGTAAATAAAGAATTAGAGTACAATATATCTGGCTATAGTCTTCTGGGAATTGGTTATAGTCACACTAGAAATAAATGTATCTTGTTTCATGTGAATGTTTGCAATGACTTTGAATTTTATAGATATAAATGAATTCTTAGAATTTGGATTAGAGAAATTATAGTAATGGAATTTAAATTTTTAAGAAATGGGTTTCAATATCATCTCATTTAAGGCAGAATACACTAATAACTTTACCATTTGCATTTTTATATATAATTTAAACTGCATTTTGAATATATATGGAGGGAAGAATAGTAAAAAAAATCCCAATAAACACATTCAGAAACAGAATGGAAACAAAAGCATGCTCTGAAGATTTGGAGTTATGCAGTGTGAGAAGCTTGAGAAAGCAATCAGTGATAGAAAAGTAAATAACCAAAGTGCTTGGGATATATCATGTACAGACTTTACTGTGAGTCTTTAAAAAAATAAGTCCAAGCACAAATTTGTATCTACAAAATAATCATGGGAAAGTAAAGAATAGAAAATATAGTCAATAACATTACAATAACTATATATAGCTTCTTCACTCAAAATCAATGTGTAATTTTTTTAAAAAAGTTAATGCCTGATAAAAGTGACAAAAAATAGTAACTTAGAGAAAGTAGGTAGGAATTAAAAAACTTTTAAAGAGATTGACACTCATTGATGTAAATGAGAGAGAATCACTCTATTAATATACAGGACATGTCAAAGTGTGGAAAATATGGGTGTATCAAAATTGTATTCAGGAATACATATGTAGATGTTTGTCTATCTTTCATCTATCAATTTAGCATCACCTATCTCCTTCTCACCCTGGCTTAACTTACAGATACCCTTTGTAGTGGAAAAAAGATCACCTACTCAGAGATTCATTTACTCAGAATATGAGGAATAGCTTTATTTAGATTATTGTATACTCTGAAAACAATATATATAGATCCCATTTATAAATGTTAAGTCATATTTTATAGTGGATAAATGAATATTGAATATATATTTTCAAATTCCATATAATCTTCTTGTTAATTTTTTCAATTAACATTCTCATACAATAACTTTTCAGATGAGTTTTTATGTAAAATGAAGTTTTGCAAAATTATGTGCTTATTTACTTTGAGCTATCTTGTTCTCATTTGAAGTGTTTAAAATTGAATGGGTAAACAGGATAATTTGCATCATCCCATCTTCTTTGAACAAAATAAATCATATTAAAGAAAATAATACAAACATTACAAAGCATTCATTCCCTTAGAAAAATGTGAGAAGAAAAAAAAGAAAGAAAAGTGTGAGGAAGGAATGGAGTTCTCTGTTTTTCTTGGGATAGGGAAAAGATATTATTGTGTGACTATGCACAGGCATTATTAGCACTAATTTGAAGATTCACCACCATCTTCTCTAGTTTACTACTCAACTTCTTGAGTCAATATCAAAAGATGTTTTTTGGAAGAAAATAATCCTAAATTACAGTGTCCAAAATAATTTTTCCAATCTTCCACAAACTTGAAACAACTAAAAAAAGAAATCATATTCTAAGCTACATTGCTAAAAGAGAGCTTATGATACACTAAGAAAACAAAACAGGAAATAGGAATGCAGAAAATTAACTTTCCAGGATTCAAAGGAAAATAGAATGTCTCCAGGTTTTGGTATTTAATATATCCTAAAGCTTTAATAGTTGAAACTACATCAGATATTTTTATTTCCTTATTTTGTTAATAGTCATGGTTATATGTACTATATTATAATTTCATATGTATTATATAGTAATTTTTACTATATGATTTGATTTTAACTGCAGTGATAATTTAAACAAATTTTAATAAATTAATAATAAATATTTTAAGTGACATGAGGTGGTAGAGAATCAGCAGAGCAGATATTTTCAGTTTATTGCAGTGACTTCACTAACTTTGACAAAGATTCAGCAGACATAATGGCTTCCTCTGAATCTTGCTCTAATTTACACTGTGACAGTGACCTTGACTAGCTTACTAGGGTTTTCTTGTTTCATAGTTTTCTCAATAAATTAAAATGAAAAGGATAAATGGAAAAAGGATTACCAAGTCTTATCACTATAAAACATTATGGAGGGCATTAAGAAATATAGTTAGAACTCATCATGCCTCCTACAAAAATCTCCTTGTAAAGACTTAGTATATCATTTTTTATTTGTGGCATTTTTTTTTCATGTTGTTGTTTTGAGATTCTTTTGAGAATAGATCTCCATGATTGGCAATTTGTGTGGTACATGGGTGATTTCTGGAGCCACTATACTTCCTATTTGTAAGTCAATATAAGTAAATGTGACCTTCAGGTCTTCAAGATGAAAAGAGATAGCCTTGAAGTTAATTTACTATGTCACCTAACCTTTTTCCCCTTCAGATAGAAAATATACTGTGTCTTCTACTTTAGCAAATTTAAATGTGTCACAAATAAAGGGCATTTTTCATAACAACTTAAATGCATTTTGAGTTGAAATTTAATGCTGGTGAATTCTGTTTAATATTGTATATGTCAAAAACAGAGAACCTCCTGATAAATAGTAAGTTAAAGATATAAAATTAATGTGCTTATACATACATAAACTTGAAAAAAGATATATCATTTCTATGATGGCCTTTGGAATAAAACTCATAAAATCAAGCAATAATGAAGCATAGCATTTATTTTAATGATTTAAAAGTGCCTCAAATTAGAAAAGCAGTGTTATCTTTGACAAAATTTTATGTAGGGGAAAAGGAGATGCTGAGTGAAGATAAGTTTATTTTTGCTGACTGAGTCAGCTTATTCTTTTCATTTTTTTTTAATATTTGCCATTCAAGTTGTTAAAGAATATTACCTTCATTAGCTATGCAGCATTGGAAATTTGGATGAATAGAAAAATGGGGCAAAAATATGGTGGGGTAAAAGTGGGCTTACAGTTGTGAGTACATGAAACAGTTTATTCTTGTATTATTATTTATTAATGTTTGTACTATTTTCTATAGGAACAACTATAAACCTACTTTTGCCCTAACCTGTACTTTGGAAGGATTAGTTAGGCTCCCTAAAAGATGAGTGATAATACAACCAGCAGGTGATAGAATACTATCAAAAATGCACTTTATGTCTATGTGTGCAGGTATGAGTAGAAATAAAGATGACTACTTAAAATGATCATAGCTTAAATAGTTACACATCAGTAGTTTTCATATAGAATCTCTAACTTAAAATTAACACAGAAAAATAATTTGCATTTAAATATTTTAAAGTATACATTAGAGAAAATTATTTTTAAATATAATAATAAAAAATTATATATTGATTATGATTGTTCTAAGGTACTTTAGATACATAGTCCTCCTCTGTCATTAGCATAAATCATAGGTGAGTTTTCACTTTTTCTTTGAGAAAACTGAGGCTTAAAGAAATGTGCTATCATGGGACATTTTCAAAGATTGACCACATATTGGGACACAGGCAAAGTCTCTTCAAATTAAAGATGATTTAAATCATATAAAGAATATTATCAGATCACAATGGCATAATATTAGAAACTAGAGGCCAAGTGCACAAAATTAGTGCATGGGAGGAGTGTCCTTCAGCTCAGCCTGCACCTGCTGCAATCTGGGACCCCTCGAGGGATGTCCGATTGCCCATTTAGGCCCGAACCCACTGGGGTCAGGCTTAAATGGGCAGTCAGACATCCCTCTCACAATCCAGGACTGCTGGCTCCCAACTGCTTGCCTGCCTGCCAGCCCGATTGCCCCTAACTGCCAGCTAACATCATCCTCAATGGGAAAAAATACTAAAACCATTTCCCCTAAGAACAGGAACAAGACATGGATGCCACTTTCACCATTCTTGTTTGACATAGTACTGGAATTGCTAGCCCTAGTGATCAGAGAAGAAGAAGAAATAAAAGACATCCAAATTGCAAAAGAAGAAGTAAAACTGTCATTATTCACAGATGACATGATATTGTACATAGAAAACCCTAGACTCCATCATAAAACCACTAGACTTAATAAATGAATTTAGCAATGTAGAAGGATATAAAATTAACACCCTGAAAGCTATGACTTTTTTATATACCAATTAGAGCCCCAGTGCATAAAAATTCATACACTGGAGTGGCGGGTCCCTCAGCCCAGCCTGCCCCCTCTCACAGTCTGGGAACCCTCAGGGGCAGGAGGCAACCCAGCGATCAGGGGAAGGCATCGCCCCATCACACCTCTGCTGCTGCCACTTCTGGCAGCACAAGCCTCAGCTGGCCCTGGTTACCTGGACCTCAGGCAGCCCTGGACGGCTGGGCAGCCACCATCTGAGGTTTGCCTGCACCTCAGGCAGGACCTGGGTGGCTGGGGGGCTGAGGGGCCTGGGGGACTCTGGAGGTAAGCACATGGAGCAGCCGGACCCTCCTGGGGGCAGCTCCGGTGGGGCTGAGGGGACTGGGCACTGCCATCTTGTGGCTGTGGGTGCCGCCATCTTTGAGGGTGGGGCAGTCAATTAGCATATTCCCTCTTTATTAGATAGGATAATGAACTCACGGAAAGAGAAGCTAAAAAAATCCCACTTACCATTGCAACAAAAAGATTAAGATACCTAGTAGTAAACTTAAATAAGGAGGTAAAAGACCTGTACTTGGAAAACTACAGGACATTGAAAAAAGAGATAGAGGAAGACATAAACAAATGGAAGAATATACCATGTTCATGGATTGTTAGAATCAACATGATTAAAATTTCCATACTATCCAAAGAAATGTATAGATTCAATGCAATCCCCATTAAAATACCAATAGCATATTTTACAGACTTAGAATTCCAAAAATTTATCTCTATTTATAAAAGCCTAAGTGACCATTACGACCCGTCAACCATACAACAGGTCAACCGGTCGCTATGACAATGCACTGACCACCAAGGGGCAGACGTTTAACACAGGAGCAGTCCCCTGGTGGTCAGTGCACTCCCACAGCCAACCTCCCCTTGCCAGCCAACCTCTGGCGGTCCCTCCCCCTGGCTGGCCCCACAGAGACTGGGTGAGACGGCCCGATTGGCTCCGATCACCAGCCAGGCCAAGGAACCCCATCTGTGCACAAATTCTTGTACTAAGCCTCTAATATGGAATAAAAGAAGACCCCATATAGCCACAGCAATCCTAAGGAAAGAAGAACAAAGTTGGAGGGATCACAATACCAGATATCAAGCTATGTTACAAAGCCACTGTTCTCAACACTGCCTGGTACTGGCACAAGAACAGATATATAGACCAATGGAATAGAACAGAGAACCCAGAAATTGATCCAAGCCATTATTCTCAATTAATATTTGAGAAAGGAGGCAAGAGCATACAATGGAGTTAAGATAGTCTTTTCAATAAATGGTGTTGGAAAAATTGTACGGAAACATGCAAGAAAATGAAACTAGACCACCCACTTACACCATACACAAAAATAAACAAAAAAAATGAATAAAGGACTTAAGTGTCAGACAGGAAACCATAAAAATCTTAAGAGGAGCCAAAACCGGTTTGGCTCAGTGGATAGAGCGTCGGCCTGCGGACTCAAGGGTCCCAGGTTCGATTCCGGACAAGAGCATGTACCTTGGTTGCGGGCACATCCCCAGTAGGGGGCGTGCAAGAGGCAGCTGATCGATGTTTCTCTCTCATCAATGTTTCTAACTCTCTATCCCTCTCCCTTCCTCTCTTCCTCTCTGTAAAAAATCAATAAAACATATTTAAAAAAAAATCTTAAGAGGAATCCACAGGCAGCAAAATATCAGACATATGTTGGAGCAATATCTTTATTGCTCCAGCTCCTAGGACAAAGGAAACTAAGGAGAAAATAAACAAATGGGACTACATCAAAATAAAAAGCTTCTGATCAGCAAAAGAAACCATCAACAAAACAACAAGAAAGCGCACTTCATGAGAGAACATATTTGCCAATGCTATCTCAGATAAGGGTTTAGTATCCAACATTTACAGGGAACTCATACAACTTAACAAAAGGAAGATAACCCAATCAAAAAATTGGCAAAGGACCTAAAAAGACACTTTTTGAAAGAGGACATACAGAAAACCAAGAGACATATGGAAACATGCTCAAAGTCACTAATCATCTAAGAGATGCAAATCAAAATGACAATGATTTTGATCATCTAACACCTGTCAGAATGGCTATCATCAACAAATCAACAAACGACAAGTGCTGGTGAGGATGTGGAGGAAAAGGAATCCCTGTGCACTGCTGGTGGGAAGGCAGACTGCTGCAGCCACTGTGAAAAACAGTATGGAGTTTCCTCAAAAAATTAAAAAATGGAACTCCCATTTGACCCAGTAATCCCATTTCTAGGAGTATATCCCAAGAATTCAGAAACACTAATCAGAAAGGATATATTTACCCGTATTTTCATAGCAGCACAATTTACAATAGCTTAGATTTGGAAACAGCCTAATTGTCCTTCAGCAGATGAGTGGATTAAAAACAGTGGTACATCTACACAATGGATTTCTACACTGCTGTAAAACAGAAAGAACTCTTACCATTTGCAACAGCATGGATGGACACGGAGAGCATTATGCTGAACGAAATAAGCCAGTCAGATAAAGATAAATATCATATGATCTCACTCATTTGTGTCATATAACAAGCAGCATAAATTGATGAACAAAAACAGATCCAGAGACATAGAAGCATGGAACAGACTGTAAAACTTCAGAGGGAAGACAGGGAAGGGTAGGGGAGAGTAAGAAATCAACTTAAGGACTTGTATGCATGCATATACTAGTAAGCTTATCAATGGCACAGATAGTATTGGGGTGAGGGTATGTGCTGGGGATAGGAGTGGCCTGGGAGAGGTCCATGGGGGGAAAAGGAGACATATTTTAAACAATAAAGAATTAAAAAAAAGAAAAGAAATGTGCTATTTTCCCAAGATTATACAGCAAATTAAAAATTTTACCAGAGTTTAAAATAAAATTTTCTTGCGCTAGACTATATCTTGTCATTAAACCATGGTGACTATAAACATATTTTTAATTTATATGAACTAATTTATTAAGTTGGAGCTACATATGAATAACTATGGCATCAGTGGTTATTTTAAAAACAAAGTGCAGTCTGGTTTAAATTTTACAACTGCCTCGCTGTGTTATGAAACACGTGTCCTGATTCTGTATCTTCACACATGCTATAGTCTTGTGGGCACAGACAGTCCAACTTTATGAAAAGGTAGAGGTCATTGCATATGAGCCACAACGGGGAGAATTGCTCATATACACACAGTGATACTTACCAAGATATTCCAAATCATGTTCCTGAGAATCCCCAACTCTAAAATGTTTATTTCTCAGTATATATATCCGCCCTAGTGATTCACTTTATATATAATGCTTTATATTATATATATATATTCAAATAATTGCTCAAAAATAACTCAAAGATAAATGTTTTAAATAATATCTCACAGAATTATTCTGATATCAAACAGTAGAGCTGAAGTTTACTCATATATAAAGGTCGATTGTGTAGATGATCTCATTGGAAAAAATAAAGCCAGGATGGGTTTAAAAGGCTTATTCACAGACTATCTGTGAAAATGGGTCTCATTTTGTTTCACTTTATGTTTCTTTGTTTTCCCCTCTGAGTAAACTGATTGGTTGGAAGTCCTCAAAGGACAGTTTACCCTTGGACAGACAGAGTTAGGGAAGGCAATTACAGGGTGTTTCCTGAAAAAGCTTTAATTTCAGCTATAAAGTAAACATTACATACTCTTTGGATAGGAATGATAACTGCTATTGTCCTTTGATGGTACTTTTCATTTAGTTAATTTGGGTATGCACTAAGACCCTTGTTATGATTTGCCAATATATGCATTTTTAAATAGCAACTTCATTTTTCCTGTAACTTACTCTCCTCTATTTTCTAAGTAACCCAATAGAAACTTTTTGTTTTTTTTTTAAAAAAGCAAGATTACCTGAATTAGGAAGAACAGATTAATGCCCAATTTAAGATATTTTTAAAGTAGGTCTGTGGAGCACTTGTAAGCCACATTACTAGTGGACTTTTTATTGGCCATAACTAGTTTTGTCTTGTACCCAATACTAATCTATCTGACAAGTAGGCCCTACAGAATAGCTCTCTTTTTAATATATTTTCTACACATTACCTCCTTTTTAAATAAAATGTATATGTGACTTTACTTTCAAGCAAACCTTTTAATTTTTCTAAGATTTTATTTTTTGGAGTGGTTTTAAATTCACAAGAAAATGAAAAGAAGTATGGAGATTTACATTTTTTCCAACCCAAACAAATGCAAAGCCTCCCCTATTATCAACATCCCTTATCAGAATAGTACATTTACTACAATTGATAAACCTAAATTGATACATCATAATCAAACTATAGTTTACACTGTGGTTTACTCTATAGGTTTGGAAAAAATCTCTATATATAAAAGCGACCATTAAAACAGACAATGGCACACTAACCACCAGGGGGAAGACGCTCAATGCAGGAGCTGCCCCCTGGTGGTCAGTATGCTCCCACAGCCAACCTCCCATGGCCAGCCAACCTCCCACAGTCCGTCCACGCTGGCCAGCCGGCCCCCATCAGCCCTAATATCTAGCCAGGCCAAGGAGCCCCACCCGTGCTCGAATTCGTGTACCGGGCCTCTAATGTATAATGATATGTATCCATCATTATAGTATCATGCAGAGAATTTTCACTGCTTTGAAATCCTCTGTGCTCTATCTGTTCATCTATGTCCACACCCAACCTCTGGCAACCACTGATTTTATTAGTCTCCATAGTTTTATCTTTTATAGAGTGTCATAGAGTAGAAATCACATAATAGTAGTGATTTCAGATTGATATCTTTCATTTAGTGATATACATTTAAGGTTCTTCATGTCTTTTCATGATTGTTTGCTTCTTTTTGGTGCTCAATAATATTATATTGTCTGGATGTACTTGTTTGTTTATTCATTGACTTAATAAAGGATATCTTGGTTTCTTCCAAGTTTTGGGAATTAGAATAAACCCTCTATAAACATCCATGTGCAGGTTTTTTTTTGTGGACATAAGTTTTCAAATATTTTGAGTAAATACAAGGGAGCAGAATTGCTGGAGCATATGGTTTAAAAGTATGTTTAGTGTTGCAAGAAGCTGCCAAACTATCTTCCAAAGTAGCTGTACCATTTGCATTCCCAGCAGAAATGAATGAGAGTTCCTGTTGCACCTGTGCTCATCAGCATTTAGTCGTCAGTATTCCTGATTTTAAACATTCTGATAGGTGTATGGTTGTATCTGATTCTTATTTCAAATTGTATTTTCCTGTGGACATAACATGCGAAGCATTGTTTTATATGCCTATTTGCCATTCATATATCTTCTTTGGCGAGGTGTCTTCTTAATGTCTTTGGCTCATTTTTTATTTGGGTTGTCAGTTTTTTATTAATTTCAGAGAGGAAGGGAGAAGGAAAGAGAGAGAAAAACATCAATGATGAGAGTGAATCATTGATTAACTGCCTCCTGCACACCTCCTACTGGGGATTGAGCCCACAAACCAGGCACGGCCCCTGACGAAACCTGGGACCATTCAGTCCTCAGGCCAATGCTCTATCCACTGAATCAAACCAGCTAGGGCTGGGTTTTCAGTTTTAAGAATTCTTTGTATATTTTGGATACAACTTTTATTGGAAGTGTCCTTTGCAAATAATTCTTTTTGAAAAAAATGAGGCTTGTTTTCTCATTCTCTTAACAGTGTCTTTCACTGAAATCTAGCATATCAATTCTTTCTTTCATGGATAATGCCTTAGGTGTTACATATAAAAAGGCATCACCACAACCATGGTCATCTGGGCTTGCTCCTATGTTATCTTCTAGGAGGTTTATAGTTTTATTTGTATTTTACATGTAGGTCTATGATTCATTTTGAGTGAAGTCTACAAGATCTGTGTGTAGATTTATTTTCTTTTACATGGATGTCCAGTTGTTTCAGCCTCATTTGTTCAGGGGACTATCTTTGGTTCATTGCATTGCCTTTTCTGTTCTGTCAAAGATCAAATGGCTATATTTATGGGGGTCTATTTCTGGACTGTATTCTATTCCATTGGTCTACTTATTTACTTCCTTGCCAATATCACACTATCTTTATTACTCCAGTTTTATAGTAAGTGTTAAAGTTGAGTAGTGTCCTTCTTCCAACTTTGTTCTTTTTTTCAGTATTATTTTGGCTATTCTGAATCTTTTGCCTCTCCATAGAAACTTTAGAATGAGTTTGTGGGTATCCACAAAACTCTTGTTTTTTCATATCTTATAAAAGGTGTATATCTCTTAATACAACACATTTCAGCTATTTTTTAATAAGTTTATACATGTGCTAGCAGACTTTTGAATTATTAGTATAGTCCAGATACAATTGATAGAATGTCAAAATGATAAGGTGTCAACAAAGGGGATATGTTACTGGCCCTAGAAGTGGCCAGATGCCATGTTACTACATGCAAAGCAATGTTTGTTAATGGCCACACTAATTGGTGATCACAAAATGATGAAGTATATTAATCCTAACATCATGAGGGTTTCCTAACATTAGAGATCATCATCTTAAATTCCTTGATCTGACTTATATTACTCAATTATCTGAGTATCTTTGGAACAGAACCATAAATAAAAATTAAACTTTTGCTATACTTTTTATCAGTTGAAGAAACAATGCAGTCTGAGGAAACCTAGTGCAAAACATATTTTACTGGGTGATACCTGTACAGCAGTTGATCCTCCAAGGGACATTTGGCAAATCTTAAGTTAGCAGGCCTGAGGGGCCTTTTGGCCATTTACCATGTGGCAATTTTTTATTTAGCTCTGAATATATGGGACTCCCAAACACTTATAAGGCAAGCATGGTCTAGGATATTTAATTATAATGAGACTAGAGGCCTGGTGCACAAAATTTGTGCATGGGGCGGGTACCTCAGCCCAGCCTGCATCCTCTCCAATCCAGGACCCCTCAGGGGATGTTTGACTGGGATCAGGCCTAAAGTGGCAGTCAAACATCCCTCTTGCAATCTGGGACCGCTGGCTCCTAACTGCTCACCTGCCTGCAGGCCTGATTGTCCCTAACTGCCCTCCCTGCTAGCCTGGTTGCCCCTAACCACCGCTGCCTTGGCCCCCACCACCATGGCTTTGTGCAGAAGGATATCCGATGGATGTCTGGAAGACATCCAGTCTAATTTGCATATTACCCTTTTATTAGTATAGATTATACAACATAAGCTTTAAAGTAGAATTGCATTAGTAGAAATGAAGAGACATTTCATTAAAAAATGTATATTGGTTTGATATGATTCAAATCCACTTGTTTATGACAAAAATCAAGTCTTTAAGAATAGGATTGCTTGCCCTCGCTGGTTTGGCTCAGTGGCTAGAGCTTTAACCTGAGGACTGAAGAGTCCCAAGTTTGATTCTGGTCAAGGGCAGATGCCTGGGTTGTGGCCTTGATCCCCAGTAGGGTGCATGCAGGAGGCAGCCGATCAATGATCCTCTCTCATCATTGATATTTCTATCTCTCTCCCTCTCCCTTCCTGTCTGAAATCAATAAAAATCTATTTAAAAAAATAAAAGAATAATATTACTTTGCTATGAAAGCCATGTAAGGTGTGTGTCATTTGTTGTCCCTGATGAAGTCTGAGCAGCTCAGTTGTTAAACGACTTCGCTGGTTTCTTATTAAATAAAATCCATGGAGAAGCAACAACGCCCACCATGCATTTAGGCTATAAAGACGGAAAGTTGGGGAGGACAGAGTGCTTCTGGGGTAGGAGACAGTGAGGGTCAGTGGCTGGGAGGCAGGGAAGAGGCGGGAATGCCCAGTGCCTGGAAGTACCAGAGGGTCTGGGATATGCAAATCTCCTGGGGGTGGGGTCAGGCCCTGCTCTCCAAGAGGTCAGGTCAGGAGGAAAGGCAGGGGTGCGGTTCCAGTGAATCCCTTCCTGCGAGGATCCTCCTCCCCCCCTTAGCCCCCTAACCTGTCCATTTGAATAAAGGGGATGGGAAGCAGGTACGCAATGCCTAGGTGGGATGCCCCTCAGTCCCAGATCTCTCCAGGGCAGGGGAGGGGTGTTTGTATTGATTTATTTGATTCTTCTTACACATTGAAGGGGGTGTCAGGGGAGTGTCTGCCAGACATAGTTTCCTTCTGCTTGCTTGCCAGAGCTGCCCTGCATGATGCCTTTTCCCTTCCTTCCCTGCTGCCCCAAATTAACACACATGAGATCACCAGGGATGAAACTGGGGCCCCCATTGTATTGCATGGAGATTGCATTCCACAGGAACCTGCCTGATCCAGGGAGGGTTGGTGTCATTCACTGCTGGAAAGGCTCAATTTAAACCAATCCTCTGCTTGCCGCCACTTAGATCGGTGCAGGCTGAGCCGTTTGTGAAGGGTTGATCATCCCTTCTGGCTGTTTCCTTGGAAATTGCAAACTCAAGATAGCAGAGCCGGGGCTGCATGCTTCTTAGCGCCAGCTCTCCTCAGCTGCTGAATTTACTTGAAGGCTGTAGAATAATTTGTAAATGATACTAAAGTGTGTACAATTAGGTCAAAGCATTATGCAATTATTTCCTATTAACTTGTATGATTGAGAGTCCTGAGTATTTGAGGCTGTCAGCTCTCACAGAGCATAGTGATTTTAACTGTTGAATTTAACCAGTTTCCAGTGACTCTTTCAGCTGGGCAGCCTCCAGGCCGGGCACAGTGTGCCTTCTGGTGCTGGTGGCCACTGCCACCAGGGGCCGTTCCCAGGCCAGGCAGCACAGCTTGCCTGCTCACAACCCCTGGCCGGGCAGCTTCCAGGCTGGGCAGCGCTCCAGGCCCACCCGTGCCCCCGTCGGTGGCCATTTCCAGCGGGGGCCACTCCTGGGCCGGGCCTGACTGGTCATGACTATTAAGCACCTGACTGGTTGTGACTAATTAGTATATCTGGGCTAATTAGCATATCCCTCTTTTATCATATAGGATAATGTATAGAAAAACAGATCCAGAGACAGAGAAGCATCTTTCAGACCATCAAACCTCAGAGGGAAGGTAGGGCTGGGTAGGGGTATGGGGGAGAGATCAACCAAAGGACTTGTATGCATGCATATGAGCCTAACCAATGGACACAAACAACAGGGGGGTGAGGGCATGAGTGGGGAGGGTTGGGTGGCAATGGGGAGATAAGAACACATATGTAATACCTTAATCAATAAAAAACTAAAATGGTAAAAAAAAGAAATTATAATAGGGACAGAAAACAGAGTTTTTCAAATATTTTAATGATGTTATGAAATTTTTGCAAGCTTGCTATTTAGTAATAATTCCATTAGAGAATACAGGAACACACACATACTAGAGGCCTGATGCACAAAATTCATGCACGGGGCGGGGGGGTGGTCCCTCAGCCCAGCCTATACACTTTCTGTTTTAGGACCCCTTGGGGATGTTCAACTCATAAATTGGGACCACTGGCTCCTAACTGCTCACCTGCCTGCCTGCTGGATTGCTCCTAACCACTTTGCCTGCCTGCCTAGTCATCCCTAATTGCCCTCCCCTGCTGACCTGGTTGCCCGTAACTGCTCTCCCCTGTCAGCCTGGTTGCCCGCAACCACCTCTGCCTCGGATCCCGCCACCATGCCTTTGTTCAAAAGGATGTCTGTAAGGATGTCCAGAAGATGTCCAGTATAATTAGCATGTTTCCCTTTTATTAGTATAGCTATATACAGAGAGGCCAGATTATTATGACCATCCCATAAGTACTTCGTTGGGTCACCTTTTGCCTTCAATACTGCAGCGCTTCTTCTTGGCATTGACTCCATGAGATGTTGAAAGGTGATGTGAGGAATCTGACACCATGCCTGATGAATAACACTGTCCAGTTCTGTGAGATTTGATGGTTGTGGAACCAGCTGCCTGATGGCTCTTTTAACTTCGTCCCACAAATGCTCAATTGGATTGAGATATGGTGATTGTGGGGGCCACCTGAGCAAGGTAAAGTCTCCCTCATGTTCTTGAAACCACTCCTGCACAATACAAGCACCGTGGAATGGTGCATTGTCTTGTTGGAAGAAACCATCTCCATTGGGATATGCCATCAACATGATAGGGTGAACTTGATCAGCAATGATACTTAAGTATGTTGTGCTATTCAGACATTGTTCCACAGGAATTAAAGGGCCCAAATCATGCCAGGAAAACATGTCCCAAACCATAACACTGCCCCCACCAGCTTGAAGGGTTGTACTCATGCATGTGGGGTGCATGCTTTCATGCTGTTTCCGCCAAATTCTCACTCTGCCATCTGCATGATGCAACTGGAAACGTGATTCATCGGACCACATGACTTTTTTCCAATCCTTGACTGTCCAATCCTTGTGTTCCTGTGCGAATTGGAGTCGTTTTATCTTGGTAACTGCAGACAGCAACGGTGTTCAAACAGGCTTTCGGCTTCCATATCCCATACGATACAGTGTACGGCTAATTTGCCTACAAACGTCATGGGAGTTAATAATAATCTGGCCACTTAGTATATATTGTTATTGAATGCCATCTGCATATTCTTAGGTATAAATAAGAAAAACAAATCACCCCAAACATAGAGAAGTGCTGAACAGTTGCTATTCACAAAAGTTGACCAGAGATAAACATATTTTATCTACCCCTTTTTTTAGGGGATGTGGAATGAGGAAAAGGGTCTGTAGTATTTTTCAGATCTATAAAACAGTTCAAGGAGAGAAAGCTTCCTAGCATGGAGCTAATTAATATTTACTATTATCATAAGTATAAAATAAGATTACATTGGGAAAAAACTCTTTTAATTGATGTCTGTCATTTAAGACTTATGACAATGTTCATTAAGTGTCCTATAAAAGTCCAATTACTTTGTAAATTAGAAAATGGAAAATAATTCTCCTTTGATATTTGGCAAAAAATTCTTTAAAAAGTTTGGTGAGTGCACACAATGGTTCCCTTAAATACTCCTAAACAATCTGGAAGGCTCAGGAAATAAAGAAAAAAAAGTTAATACATCAATTTATTTATTCTAAAAACATCTATTGAACATGTTCAATATAGCACAAGGTATATAAAATTCTGTAAAAATCATAGCACTGGTTTTCATGGAACTTATATTGTGGTAGAGTATATTCTACTATGGAAAAATATGGAAATCCTTCACTTGATACTTGCTAATTACTTTACTATTTACTTGCTATATCTTCTGCTCCTTTTTTCTTAAAGAAAACATAGAATAATTCCCATGAAGGCAAGAAAACAGGAAGGTAACCAGGCTAACAAAAAATCAAGAAGGCTATCGTATGAGTTAATTGGTAGGAAAGAAATAGCTACATAAATTATTATATCAGAATCACATATCTATTTCTAATAGAAATATCTGGGTGCAAAAGCAAGTATTTTAAGGACAAAAAATTGTAAAATAAATACATAATAAAAATGGAATAAATGTGTTATTGTTGCTCCAATATATGGTTATAATTCTGCTAAAAGCCTATTATTTTAGTTAACACAATTTTAGAATATTTATTTCAGAAACTTCAGTTTTCAAAGAGAAATCAAATCTAATAAACTTTGTTTCCCTTGAAATTATTTGTGATAAATGTTTCCCTATGACCTTCCAGTATGTCTATATTTAGAATCTTAAAAAATATTTTTTAGAGATGACAAATAATCAGATTAGAAATGCATAAAACTTTCCAAAGTCCTATCCCAGGGTAAAATTTAATATTAACTCATCCTGGTTCAAGAAAATCACCCACATTTCTGGGCAACAATAAAACTCATCTGTGTATCATAAATACATACACCAATAAGCTGCAGTACTGGTCTGGAAATGTTGCTTCAAGCATTATGGTGTCATGACACCAAAATGCTTACCACCGGATCCTTCTAAATCTCTATTAAATTTTTTTTGGAGCTCAATCATATTCTATTGTTCAACAATATTATCTCATTAAACAGTAGTAGACAGAGTAAATTATAAGCTATTATTTTCTTTACGGTTCTGAATTGTGAATTTGTAATACATACCAAAAGTTACAGACTTTCCAAAGCCTGACTCTATTTTTGTCTCATTAACTGGACTGATTTAGGTTCTGGTTAGAAAATTTTTTAACAAATGTAATATGTTGAAAGTGTCTATCAACTCTAGATTCTATAAATTTTTAACAATTTAAGTCAATAATATATTAGACTTATTAAGATTCTATTTAAGAGTGGAGAGAAGTCAGATAAAAGAAAGCAAAGAATGACTTTTTTTCTGTAATTTGCACTTTTGCCCCCAAAGAAATTCTTGTAACATATTATATATGGAAGGGTTATATAATAAAGTTGGATTTTTACATGTAGGTAGAGTATTTGAATTATATATGTGCACTAGCCAGTGAAAAAGTTCTTCCAAATTTGAAAATTGTGTTTGAGTATATTGCTTTCTAAATACAATGAACCACAAAGTGAAGACTTGAAATTGAATACCTGAAATCTTTCATTTTTCTGAAGAACTGTTGTCATTGAAATAGAGAAAGATGAAGTAGCTAATTAACCTTTAAAAGGCTTTTCAATCCATGCCTAGTGAAAAATGTTTACAGTATTCTGATTTATAATGTTTTCTTATGCTTTGAAAAATGATGTAAGTTTAACTGTGATATTGAGTTTGAGTTCATTTGACTTTGATACTGAGTTTGTGTTTTTCTTTGTGACATTCCATCATACATTTGATGATAGCTTTTTATGAGCAGAAGACTTGAATCACTTCCTTATTACTATTAGAAATTTTATCTCAGCTAAACGGAATAAAAACATTTTTGTCATACTAGCTCATCACTTTTTCCTTCTTTCTATGTTTAAAAAGTTAGATATTTTTTATTTGCTTTATTTTGTTTTGAAAATCTTTCTGTAAATGTTAAAATTCAAAAGCTGCTTTAACTAAATAATGAGAGGGCTGGGTAGTCAGGGAGGGGGAATAGCACAGGAAAGTCCAAGAGGAACAGAATCTTGTGAAATAACAGGAGGCAGCTTGCTGACTGTGCCACAGAGACAAACAAAAGGACCTAGAACTGAACCCAGCTAGGCAGGGGTTGCTAAGACAACCCAGCTCGGTGGGGAAAACTAGACCCAGCTAGGCCGGAGTTGGTAGTGCAACCCAGTTAGGTGAGAACAGTGATATCACCTTGGAACTGAAGTGGCAGTGCTCAATCAGGTCTGTCCTGTGGGCAGAAACTTGAGTTTTAAATGTATGGATGCTGCTAAGGCAGCATTATTTGAAATGACCAATCAGAGCTAGCAAAGCTTATACCTACCTCTAGACAAAGGAGTACATTTTCTTTTCTCTCTGGCTCACTGGGTTCCTGGCTCTCCTGTGACAGGGGGACATGCTCCCCTGTGCCCATGTGGCTTATGACCATATGGGACTCCTCACATGGACTAATAGACTTTAAGTAGCTTGGATGCTGAACTACATCGGCTGCAACATGGAACAGAAGCTCTGGAGACCAGCCTGCTGTTGGCTCTCCTGGAACCCCAACGGCACCTTTTCCAGGACTGGCTTCAGGGGCATGGGACTGTGGAACCTGAGACAAAGAAGCTTCACTGGTAACCTGCTTTTGGCCCCCTCCCTTCTGCTCCCTGTTGCTCCCTGTGGCAGGAGACTATCTATTTCTCAAAAAACTTTGCTTCCACTAACCATTTTTAGTCCATGAGCTCATTCTTTGATTTTGTGAAACTATGAACTCGGACCCAAACTCAGCACTTTGGTTTCAGTGGTGCATAAGGTTGTGTGGATTTCTTATGATTTGTAGGAGTCTTAGAGGGTTTTTTTCCCTTGTGTAATCATTCCCCCCCCCCCATAAGAATGTAAAGTTTTTATTGCATATGACTTCACAAGATTACCAATCTATTAAACTGATAAGAACAGATATTACTTGATCTTAGCCAAAAGGCCAAGAAGGGATTAGAGCACCAAGCTATTAATGACAGACTGGACCCTGACCTTAGTATTACAAGAAAAATGCTTTTCACCTTCATTTGATCACAACACTAAGCATTAATAAAGTCATAAGGATGTAAATTTCTCTCTCCTAAAATATTTTCTTTAAATGAATAGTTGCCCTTGACATGGAAATACTCATGGATACCTGAAATATGCTGAGACATTTTCCTTAATAAGTATATAAAATGCCCCCTAAACACAATAGTAAATTGCATTTTTACTTCTTTCCCTGTTTTAAAACTTCTTTTGTTATGATTATTTCTATCTCTTCATTCTATTACACTGATTATTTCACTTGACTAATTCTTTTGTTGCAGTTGTATTAACTGCATTTATTTTTAACTTTTTTTTTAATCTGAGGAAGAAAAAGATTATTGTTCTCTTCTCAATCCATTAATCAGAACACTTACAAATAAAGAGGTTTTTTTTAAATGACTTTATTTCTACAGATTTCTTTTAGCTTTAATGTCAAATACAGTGTATGGAGCTTTTTCTTTTTAGTAAAACACATTTTTTTGTGTATTGTTAAAAACCATTTTAGCTCACCTTTAAGAAAAAAAAAAAGTCTTTATATAACAATAGAATTCTCTTGTCTTCATTTATTCATCATTAGGCCAAGTACTGGAAGGAAATCCTTTGTGTTTTATTCATTTTGAAATCATCTTTTATTAATTAAGGTGGAAGTACATTTACAACAATCACTGGTAAATGATGTGAAAAAATATTTAGCCCACTCTTCTTGATTGTAATATATTTGTTGAAGACTTTTCATGGTTTTCAAATTGGCATTTAGTAACTCAGCTTGGTTTAAGTGATGAATATTTTGTATGATACAACAATACAGATGCTAATCTTGTCTTTTCCCCATCCTCCATTTTCAATATAGGTATTCTAAGTGCTGCTTGCTAACTCCTGGAATATGACAAAGGAGAGCACATATATTTCCTTGATAGCAGACAGAAGAACATTAAGAAAAGCTTGAGTTCCAACTTATGTAATTAGCAACCCAACTAAATAACTTTCCTAAATGTGCAATGTACATATGTCTGTATTGTTTCATTGATGTGAGTCACATTTCATCTCTTTTCTTTTCATTTGGCTATACCCAAATTCATACCTGCTGGTATTCAAAGGTAGCAAGCAACCTACTTGATTTAAGCCCTTTATCCTCTTAACATATAGCTGTCTCCTCAGTGGAAAAATAATGAAATATTGGACCATGAGCAGGAACATATAGCAATGCAACAAAATATGTATCTGAAGCATCAGAAGTAATCTGCTTGGTTGCTTAAATTTTACTTAATGACAACTAACCTATCATAGAACTATTCAATTAGGTTAGCTAGAGTTTAAAGGGAGGTTATTTATATATATAGTAAGATAATTATCTTCAAATATCTATTTAGAGTAATTGACAGACTACTGTTGATCTTGAAAAAATTGCCACTCTTGTCTGTATTGTCTTAGGCTTCTTCTTGCTACCCATAATACTTAGATTGTTTTTCTCCATCTTATCCATAGGCTATAGAGACTGTGAAACTAAACAGTATAGTTTCTATCAGAGTCTATAGAAATTACGTGGAGCAACAATCTTGTGTGACTTTTTGAAAATGTTAAACTATAGTCAGTAAGGAAAAGACCATAAGTCTGCTCTGAAAAATTGATTTTATCTCAATTTGACTAAAGCAGCTAGTTATCTCAGTGGAGGCAATGTTTGAAACCTGAAATGTGAGACCAAAAAGGTTGACATCAAAAGTTGTCCATCATTACTTATAATGAAAATGAGAGATGATAGGGTTAAAGGAATAATTATATCACACTGCTATAGGGCTAAAGATTTTAATAATATTATATGTATTCTCTAGAACCCAAAAAGTTCCTTGTAATATGCATTTCAACTAGCAATGGCTTAAATCATATTTGTAAAATTATAATTGCTTGTATTTTTCATTCTATTTGCTAAGGCTCTGCTAAAAGTATTCAATTATTGTTCAAACCAACTCATGTATTTGTCCTCCCTTAACATGCTGGAAAACATACAGTAATTTAAGAAGAGATTTTATTAAAAAAAACATACCTTCCTTCAGAAAATATTTTATGTATGTTAGATGCATATCTTTCTTCTAAATCAAATAAATATGTTGATATAAATGAAACACTGGAGCCTTTGTGATTGGGCACTTGTGCTTTTATGTCTTATATGAAAGTAAAAATTTAATGTAAACCCATTTTCATGGCTCTTCTATAAATTATCCAATTGAATTCAGGTAATTTACCAATAGTCTGCATACCAAACTGGGTCAAGCTGTTTGGTATTAATATATGTGATTTTTTTCTTACAACATCACTAGTGGTCCAGTGCATGAAATTTGTGCATGGGGTGGGGGGTTCCCTCAGCCCAGCTTGCACCCTCTCCAATTGGGGACCCCTTGTGTGATGTACAACTGCCAGTTTAGTAAACCAGCAGTCGGACATCCCTCTTGCAATCTGGGACAGCTGGCTCCTAACCGCTCACCTGCCTGCCTGCCTGATCACCCCTAACTGCCTCTGTCTGCCTGCCTGATTGCCCCTAACCCCTCTGCCTGCCTAATCTCACCCCCAACTTCCCTCCCCTGCCAGCCTGATCTCACCCAGTCTCTGTCTCTCTTTGTTTTTCTCAGCAATCCACTAGGCCTCCCTGTCTCCCTCTTCCTCTTTCCCAGCTGGGAGGGAGTGGGGCCAGTGGGGGCCACTCCACCCTCTGCCCGCCCTTCCTTTCATCCAGGCCTCTTCAGGCCCAGTCTGTTTTGTTTCCTTATTCTGAGAGAGTCTCCAAGAGCTAGCTGGGAGGGAGAGAAAAAAGGGAGAAAAGTCTGTGAACTGGTGGGCACTGTGTGTGTATGTGCGTGTGTGTGGTTGTGAGTGAGTGTGAATGCCAGCCCCACCTCCCATCCCCATCTCTGCTGCCACAAGTCCCCACCTACCAGAGCCTGCTGCACTTGCAGCTGGGCGTTAGGTCGAGCCTCCGGTTGTTGTGGATGTGATGGACCCAGGGTTTTTATATATTAGGATTTTGTTTCATGGAGATATAAGTACAGAGCCTTTTTCAGTTAAAAAAATAAATTCTCACTAAGTTCAGGTAATCATTTTGTAACTTCCTCTGTTCTTTTTCTTCTCCTTTCCCCCTCCCCCAAGAAATTCATATTCTGTACTTTGACACTTTTATACCAAAATGTTCCTTAGGCAGGGTTGAAATATAAAAACGTACAAAGCAATTAAGGAAATTATTTGATTCAGTCTCTTGCAATAGGTAGACTGTTTATAAATGAGAAATGTTTCAAATAAAGGTAACATGATCTGAGATTTTATAGAGACAAGTTAAATGAGGAGGTATGAACTGGAAGTCTTAGTCTATACCAGTGGTCGGCAAACTGCGGCTCGCAAGCCACATGTGGCTCGCGAGCCATGGTTTGCCGTTCTGTTGACTAATGAGTTTGCTGACCACTGGGATAGGGGCTTAATCACAAGGAACAACAACAGCCTGTAATTATTGGAATCAAGAGTCTAGGTCAGTGGTCGACAAACTCATCAGTCAACAGAGCGGCAAACAGCGGCTCACAAGCCGCATGTGGCTCGCGAGCCGCAGTTTGCTGACCACTAGTCTATACTAAAAAAGGGTAATATGATAATTAGACTGGGTCAACTGGACATCCAGTTGTCCAGTCCCAGTCCTCCTTCCAGACAAAGCCACAGTGACTGGGGCTGAGGTAGAGGCAGTTAGGGGCATTAGGCCAGCAGGGGAGGGCGGTTAAGGGCTATCAGGCCAGTAGGCAGAGGGGTAAGGGCAATCAGGCAGGCAGGCAGGTGAGCAATTAGGAGCCAGCGGTCCTGGATTGCGAGAGGGATGTCCGACTGCCGGATGTCCCAAGGGGTCCCAGATTAGAGAGGGTGCAGGCCAGACTGAGGGACCACCCCCAACCCATGCACGAATTTTATGCACCAAGCCTCTAGTAGAGTTATAAAGAAGTGTGAAGACAGGGTGCAGGTGGTATGTACTTAAAATATTCAGGGAGTCCTTTGCAATTAGCAGTTTCTCAGAACACAAACATGTAAGATATTTCTCAGCCATCCTGGAAGTCAACAAGGCCTTGCTACCTCTGAAGTCCTCTAGGGAAGAATCTTCCTTTGTCTCTTTCTAGTTTCTGATGGATTCCCCACAATGCTCAGCATTGCTTACCTTCTAGAAAAGTCACTCCAATCCCTGCCTTTTTTTAAAAAAGCGTATTTTTATTGATTTCAGAGAGGAAAAAAGAGAGAGAGAGAGAGAGAAACCACTGAGCCATGCAGGCCGGGCTCTGCCTTCTTATTCACAGGACCTCCCTCCCTGTATCTCTGTGTTCCCTCTCTTCTTTTCTAGGGACTCTGATCAGTGTATTTAGGGCCCAACCCATTCCGATATGACCTCCTCTAACTAATTACATCTGGAAAGACTCTATTTCCAAATAAAATCAAATTCTGAGGACCCAGGTAGACATAAAATTTTTGGGGTCACTATTCAACTTTTGAGGGTCACTGTAAATAGGATTATGGGTTATCAAGAAACAATACTTGATTACCTATTTAACAAAAATGACAATAAAAGAATTTAAAGTACTCATAGCAGGTAACAGAATTGTAAAGAACCTTAGTTTTTTTCAAAGCTGGAACTTTGTAATAAATAATTGAGAACACAATGAAATCAGCAAAAGCACTGAAAATTATTCTGATAAAAAATAGAATCTTCTCTCCCATCATATTTCTCAAGATGTGGAGCAGCTTATACTTGCTAAGTAGCACACATTCAGACTTCCTGCTTCAAACAGCTTTCCTTTTGTTTTCATTTAAATCACTTAGTTTAACAGATCTGTTACCATTTCAAATGATGTCTTTGCATGACTTTACTTGTTACCAAATCATGAGTCTTTCAGATTAGTAATATTCCTTTTCTCTTCCCCAAGATAGTCTCTGGCTGTTTAAAGGGAACTCGTGCCCTTATGGCTGCAGGGAGCTATATGCTGTGCTCTGGGTTCTTGGCAGTCTCTTCTTTAGAGTAAATATACTGGTTAACTCCTGGACTGGTCATTTTTCTGTGTCTGTCTGCCATTTCTAAGGTATCAGGCCCCTGCCTCTTTTTTCTAACTCCAAACTTCTCCTAGTCCATTGTAACCTTAGCAACTCAATGTTCCTTCAATGGGAAAAGCTAGGATCTTTGGGTCCCCAGTGCACTATGCATGGCAAAAGATGGATCAGGGAAGTTGATAAGGCCCATCTATCAGTTAACCTCTTACTGATATTTTCAAGTCTAGATGAATAAATATGTATAGATGACAACTATACATATAAAGATGGAATTATATAGAACCTTTCTAAAGATGGATAAACATACAATTCAGGCTCCTCTGAAGCAAAGCAAAGAGAATCATTCTAAAATACAACAAAGGATAAAAGATCGTTCTCTTCTGGAATTGTATCACTTGTATCTTAAACATCTCTGGTACCATACTCAGAATGTCAGGTGCTTTTCACAAGTCTGCCCCTTTTCTTGTCATTTCTCCACCCAGAACAGGGTTAGACACTTTCTCTTATAGACTACAATCTCATTATCTACATCAGTTCTTATCTACTTCCTTTCCATCTAAATGTTACTCATTCTTGCCGAAACCGGTTTGGCTCAGTGGATAGAGCGTCGGCCTGCGGACTGAAGGGTCCCAGGTTCGATTCCGGTCAAGGGCATGTACCTTGGTTGCGGGCACATCCTCAGTGGGAGGTGTGCAAGAGGCAGCTGATCGATGTTTCTCTCTCATCGATGTTTCTAACTCTCTATCCCTCTCCCTTCCTCTCTGTGAAATATCAATAAAATATATTAAAAAAAAAATAAAATAAATGTTACTCATTCTTTTTTTTTTTTTTTTTTTTACTTAAGTGCATCATCCATCTTTTTTTTTTTTTTTATCCCATCCTCTCCAGTTCTTCATTTATCTTGCTTAATCAAGTAATAATATATTTTCTAACCTGGGTCTTCAATCTTTTTCTTTCCTTTTGATCTTTCCCATTAAAAGTTGTTCAGACTTTCACACCATAAGAAAGCATACCTTCCTTATACCCTGTAACACATACTTTGTATAAAATAGTTATCTTTCACTTAAATAGGAGAGTTC
This sequence comes from Plecotus auritus, assembly GCF_963455305.1. Classification (NCBI taxonomy): domain Eukaryota; kingdom Metazoa; phylum Chordata; class Mammalia; order Chiroptera; family Vespertilionidae; genus Plecotus; species Plecotus auritus. The sequence continues at coordinate 132,270,856 of NC_137771.1, read as the reverse complement.
TCTGCTCATCTTTGAGGACATTTGGAAGTCTAGTACTGATTTTTGGCCAACATAAGAATAATGAAGTTAGGTAACAATCTACAATCTGCTATTTAAAATTCAGAACTTCTTTTTTTTTTAAATTTCTTTATTGATTAAGGTATCACATATTTGTCCTCATACCCCATTCCCATCCCAAACCCCTCCCCATGCATTCCCCCACCCCTCTGTTGTCCATGACCACTGGTTAGGCTTATATGCATGCATACAAGTCCTTTGGTTGATCTCTACCCCCACCCCACCCTCCCCTACCTTCCCTCTGAGGTTTGACAGTCTGATCGATGGTTCCCTGTCTCCGGGTCTGTTTTTGTTCATCAGTTTATGTTGTTCATTATTTCCCCCAGATGAGTGAGATCATGTGATACTAGAAATATACTTACAAGAACCGAAAATGAGACAAGTAACAATGGTTATGCTGAGAGGCAAATGAATCAGTCTGTAGTGAGTTTCTTTCTGGGCCAACAGTTCTTTTGAGTCCCAATTTCAATGTCAAACAGTTCCTTATGTGTACATGTCAGCAATGATATTTCAGTTCTGGATGGTGGACAAATGGTGGTAATGCAGGTCCGACCCTCTCTGGTTTGGTCCTGGGCAACCTGCAGCGATGCACAGCTGCTGACTGCTTGTATGGCAAGGCATCATCAGCATCTTCCATCTCTGGACTGTTTCTCCTCTGTCTTCATGGCTGGAGCAGTCTTGTCAATTCCTCTCTGTTGCAGGAATCCACATGGTCTTGGAGTTGTTTTCCGAAAATATACAAACATATTCTTGACCAAAAGTTAATAAAGGAATCTTTTCTATAAATTTGACTTGGGATCCTTTTTCATTTTTTGCCCAATTTTCTTTTAGCTTGTTTTGACACCATGTGTGTTTTTCATGGGTGTCTTGCTGTTAGCATTTCAAATGAAAGTTAATTTTCTAAAGTAAAAATTTTCTAGATGTAATTTACTTACAGGATATTTTTCGTTACATGATATTCTTCTACTATCCCCCCTTTTTTGATTTAAATATTAGGAGGCTTTTGGAAATTTTATAATGTAGTCTTGATAGTTTTTAAATTTTAATTTTTTTCACTAAAATATGAGTGCTTTAGGTTCATTAGATGTTACACACTTTTACCATGAGATGAACTACCAATAAAAATTTTAGTTAACACTTAAGGAACAGCTTTTTGTCCAGTACCATTAATTTTTTCTAGAATATTCGCTTATTTCAATTAGCCAATTTAAATTAGTCTGAAAACTTGACTACTATTTTACTGTCAAATTAAATACTCTAACAACAATCTTATTTTACCCTGTAAATATTAGTGGAAAGGATTATTTGCCTTCTTGAGTAGCCCCTGAGCATCCTGGTGCTAGGCTGGATTTAGATATCAAAAACCCACTTCCCCACACCATGGGTACAAGACAACTCAAACACGTCTTGTTGCAGTGAGAGGGCAGCTGCTGTCGGCCAAGTCTCTGTCTGTTACCTGGGTCCAGATTTGAGCTGGACATGGAAAGCGAAGCAGCCATGGGGGCAGGAGACCTCCCTCAGAAGGGGTGAGGATTCAGGCCCCTGCAAAGTTGGGGGGATGAGGGTCTTTGCCCCACCTCTGTTGACCCCCAAGTTCTCTCCTGATGGCCCCTCTGTGACTGTGCCTATCTTAGGTTGTTCCTTCCCTGAGGAATCTTACCCATCTCTGGCTAACCAGCCATCCTCCAGGGCCAAGCAGGGTGATGTGAGGTTCAGTTCTGTCTCCTTGGTAGCCTATGCCCCTGTGGCTTCCACGCCCAGCACCTGCCTTAGGATCCCCTCGCCTGCTGGTGGGGCCCCAGCACTGATCACATCTCTTGGGGAACCCAGGTTTTTTCTTTGGGGAGGGCCCAGCTCACCCCAACGGGTGAGAAACAGATCCATGGTACCAGCCACCACGAGGCTTCAACCTTGGCATGAACAGAAAGCTCAGGCAACAGATGTGGGCAATTGGATTGTGAGAAGAGGGTCCCTCTTGGCCAAAAGGGCAAGAGGGGCCAATATAGAATGCTCAGGTGCCTTCCCAGGGGGCCCTCTACCCAGTGGAAGGGATTAAATCCTTTCATGTCCTTTTTGGTGACATTCTGAGACAGTTTGTTTTTTGCTTTTGTTTTTTTTTTTAATTGTTTGGGAATATAGATTGGTGACTTATTCCTGTTTTAATTGCTTTCATGGTCTGGGTTAGCTTTCTGATCAGTGGGGTTTAAAATACTACTGGTGTGCTCGCTTCGGCAGCACATATACTAAAATTGGAACGGTACAGAGAAGATTAGCATGGCCCCTGCGCAAGGATGACACGCAAATTCGTGAAGCGTTCCATATTTTTGCAATGTTAATATATGTACACATATATTACCTTAATTTAAAAAATTTTAAAAATAATAAAAAATAATAAAAAAATAAAATACTGGAAACTTCTGCACAATTTCTCCTTAAACCAAGATTTCTTGCACATATGTTGGTGGTGCATAATCCAGAGCTGAAGCATTTTCTGTGCAACTATAAAAGGGGCTTGGGTTGCTACATCAGGAAACTTTCAGGTCCACAATTCTTGTCTGTGATTCTTTTCTTTTAATTTAATCTTTATCTTGATTAAAACCTTATGTAAGTACACCTTGTTGAATGTAGTTGAGTCTTTCAATTATCTGGTCATGTATAGTCATTGCACTCTTCAACTATTGTCTCATCTTTTAACTCTAGACATAACATTCCACAAAAAGAAACATAGATGATGTTATAGCCAAAGCCAATCTAATAAAGTTTTTAGGGCATGCTTAGACAGAGAAAAGCTCTCTCATTTCCTGGGTTGGTAAAATGGAAATTATGTATTTTTAGAACTTTTGCAGCAATGCCCTCACCTTTACCATCCTGATGGAATTAATCTATAGTTAGGCAAAGAGGGATTAGGACAATATACATAGATGTAATAAATTCTGAAGAAGAGACATGAGACAAAGAGACAGAAATAGAGAAAGGCACATAAAGAATCCTAAGGTCCAAAGCCAGCTCTACTACTAGACTTACTAGTTATTTGAGCAATAAATCTCCACTGATGTTTAAGCAGTGTGAGCAGTGTTTCAGTCACATTTAGCCAAAACAACTTTCATTAATAAATTATTTAAGGATGAAAGTCACATTTTATTTATATACTTATCTCCACTTTAACATAATGCCTGAGATACTCTATATAAAGTACATGGTTAATGTTAAAGAATAAAACAAATAAATATTCTTGTTTTAATATATTTTATTGTTAATAGTAATATTTTTTATTGTTAATGGAAGATGTTTGTTTGTTCATTTGTTGCTTTCAATTTCATATTCCACATATGAGTGGAATCATAAGGTTCTTGGCTTTTTCTTACTTATTTTGTTTAGCATTATACTCTCAAGATTCATCCATGACATTGCAAATGACAGTATTTCATTTTTTCTTATGGCTGAGTAGTATTCCATTGTTTATATGTACCACATCTTCTTTATCCAATCATGTATTAAAGGGCACTTTGGCTGTCTCTATGTCTTGGCCACCATTTATAATGCTGCAATGAATATAGGAGTTCATATATATTTGCAAATAAATGTTTACAAATTTTTCAGGTAGATACCCAGAAGCAAATGGGAAGAGTATGGGACATATGGTAACTATATTCTTAATTTTGTGAGGAGCCTCCATACTATTTTCCATAGCAGATGTACCAGTTGATTTACCCACCAGTAGTGAATGAGGGTTCCCTTTTCTCCATAACTTCTCCAACACTTCTTATTACTTATCTTGTTGATAATAGCCAATCTAACAGGTGTGAGGTGATATCTCATTGTAGTTTTGATTTGCATTCCCCTAGTAGCTAGTGAAATTGAGCATTTTTATGTTTCTGTTTGTTATTTGTATGTCTTGGGAGAATTGTCTGTTCAGGTCCTCTGCTCATTTTTAGTGTTGTTTTTTTTGTTTGTTTTTTTTGTTTTTGAGGTGTAATTATGTAACACAATGTATGAGCATCACCTCATAGATTTATCATTCAGGGACTTTACTTAATTCTTCTTTTATTTTTATTAAGTGGAAGGGAGAGGGAGAGAGAGAGAGAAACATCAATGATGAGAATCATCAATCAGCCACATCAGGGAAAGAGCCCACAACCCAGGCATATGCCCTGACCAGGAATTGAACCTCCTTCATTCATAGGTTGACACTCAACCACTGATCCATGCCTACTGGGCAATTCTTCTTTTTCCTTTATATTAATTTGTAGGGCTAATAATCGAATACTTCACAAAAATTTTGGCAAGATATCCTGAGTTTGTCTTCATTTCCTTGTGATACAATATCCTTTGATCAATAGTAAATTTTTCTATAAAACACTGACAATACAAATCATGATGAGGATATGGAGCAACATGAACTTTCATTCATTTCTGGTGGGAATGTGATATTGTACAGCCATTTTGGAAAACAGAGAGTTTCTTACGAAATTAATATACTCTTACCCTATGATCCAGCAATTGTTCTTCCTGGTATTTACCCAAATGAATTAAAATTTATATACATACTAGAGGCCCAGTCCATGAAATTCATGCATTGGTACAGTCCCTTGGCCTGGCCTGTGATCAGGGCCATCTTCCCTGGCTGTTTGAAGCCTGCCCTGACCCCACCACCACCCACCCTCGGTTTCCTATTTGCCAATGGGTGATCAGAGCCTGCCAGACAAGGGCTGGGACTAAGAGGTTGGCCATTTCTGCCCACTCACTGGCCCCGCCCCTGCCATGGGTCACCCTCTGTGTATGGGGCAATTGGCAGGGGTAGGGGCCTTGGCCTAGAGCCACCTATCACCCTGCCACCCACCCCCAGTTCCCTGTTTGCCATCTGGCAATTGGAGCCAGCCGGACGGGGGGAGGGACTGAGAGGTGGTCAGTGTGCCTCATGGTGACTGGTCTAGCGGTTGTTCTGCCCACTCGCCAGTGGTTGCCCTCTGTGTGTGGGGCAACTGGCTGGGCAGGAGCCTTGGCCTGGTGCCACCCACATCCTCCACCAACCACCCCCGGTTCCCTGTTTGCCATTGGGCGATCAGAGCCTGCTGGCTGTGGGGAGAGACCAAGAGCTGGTCAGTGTACCTCATAGTGACTGGTTGAGCAGTCGTTCTGGTCATTCTGCTATTAGGGTCAATTTGCATATTACCCTTTTATTATATAGGATGAAAACCAGTACTTGTATGTTTATTGAAAATCTAAAGATATTCTTTAGTAGGTGAAAGGGTTAATAAACCATAATACATGCAGGTAACAGAATATTATTCATCACTAAAATGTAATGACTTATCAAGCCACGAAAAGACATAAAAGAACCCTAAATGCATATTACTAAGTGAAAGAGGCCAATATGAAAAGGCTATATACTGCATGATTCCAATTCTGTGACTTTCTGGAAGGGGAAAACGCATAGAAAAAATAAAAGAATCTGTGGTTGCCAAGAGTTGGAAGGAGGGAGGAATGAATAGGCAGAGTTCTGAGGGTTTTTATGGCAGTGAAACTACTCTATATGTTACTATCATGATAGATAGATATGTTAGATATGTTACTATCATATCATTATAGATTTGTCAAAAACCACAAAATGTACAACCCCAGAAGTGAACATTCATGTAAGTTATTGGACTTTGGGTGATAATAATGTGTTGAACAGGTTCATTGGTTATAACATATGTACGACTCTGGTGGTGGATATTGATAGTCATGAAGTATTGTGGGGGTAGAGAGTTTATGGAAATCCTCCATACTCCCCACTCAGCTTTGCTGTGAACCTAAAACTGCTGTAAAAATATATTAAAGATAAATAAGTAATAGTGATGTCCATTCCAAAGAAATTATAAAATCTTTAAACTTTATTTCAAGACAAAGCTTCCCATTCCCCAACCAAACTTGGCAAGTTTGACTGTGTATGGGAGCGTGGAGTTGGTGGGGGTTGACTATTTTTATATTTCCACTTTTCACATCTGGGCTCATTTCTCAGATTGCTAATATCTGAGTATAGAATGGGCACATGAAGATCAGAATCATGAATAGCAAAGAGAAAAGGGTGGGCAAAAATATCAACTTGTTTAAAACTGTAGAGGCATAATGCCACAATCCCTGGGTGTGATCGTCCTCAAAAGTTGCTGAGTAATGGAACATTGTTATGAGTTTCTCTATTGCTGGAATCTCTCATTTGCAGTCACATTGTCTACTGTGGCTGGCCACTCAATCTTGTCTTAAACACTAAGCATCTGAAGTAACAAAGCTTTTTGCTGAAGTCCATTTGATCCTGAAGTTGTACTCTTAGATAACTGAGGGATGCCTACACAGCCTCTCTGAGATCAGCCTCTCCTCAAGAGACTGTAATGTATTTTTGACCCAAGAAATCTCTAAACATGCATATTTCCCCATCCTGATCTGTTGTCAGGCATGATTTACTCACTGGTCTTAAATTGCAGAGGACAATTTTGAAACTTCCTGAATTGTCTTCATAAAACTTCTTTCCCTTGACTTGAATATACAGGACAGCGAAACCATGCCTACAGAAAAATATAGTCCTCACTAAAAATCTACTTAAAAAACAATACAAAATAAACTCCTCCAATGTCCCCACAACTTATATACTTTATGTGGACAGGAGATTTAAACATGGCATTAGATTTTTAGCATCTCTTTTTTGCATGAACTGCTGGTATCATCAATATTTACTGTCCTTGAGCTTTGATGGAAATTTTTACTTGAACATGATGTGATGTCTGCTAGAAAAAGTAACTACATAAAACTCCTATTTCACCAAGTGCTCAGAAGCTGAGGTTCTGGGAAGAGAAAACATGAGTTCAAATACTAGCTGTTCCATGTTTATCAGATTTTTGACATGCACAAATAGTTTTAAAATTCCAAGGCTTCACATAGTTACCACAAGATATCTATATATAAAAGCCTAAGCGACCGAACAACTGGAACAACTGGAACGACCGGTAGACCAGTCACTATGACACACACTGACCACCAGGGGGCAGACGCTCAACAGAGGAGCTGCCTCCTGGTGGTCAGTGCACTCCCACAGCCAACCTCCTGCAGCCAGCCAACCTCCCATGGCCAGCTAACATCCCCTGGTCCCTCTGCCTGGCTGGCAGGCCCTGAATCCTGGGAGCGCCCATCAATGACAGCCCCTCAGTTCTGTCACATCTGTTGTCACTGCAGGCCCCGCCCACCCTCAGAATGCAGGGAGGTGTCAAAAACATGCATGTGATCGGCCTGGCCCTGATCAACTTGCCCCAATAGGGACTGGGTGAGATTGCCCCCATCAGCCTTGATCACCAGCCAGGCCTAGGGACCCCACCCATGCACAAATTTCATGCTCTGGGTCTCTAGTCTATAATAATAAAAGTGAGTGTAATATGCAAATAGACTGAATGACTGAACAGCAGAATGACCATCTGGATGACCATGCTATGACACGCACTGACATCAAGCCAGCCAAGGTGGGTGCAATGCGATTGGTCAAGGGTCCTGCCATTTCCCCATGATCGCCCCACAGAGGGAGGCCCAGGCCACCCTCTGTGGGGCAATTGATGTGGGGGCTCTGTGATCAATCGCCAGTAAGAGGGAGGCCAGGCCACTGGCTGAGGGGACAATCATTGTGGCGGGGGGGGCTCCACCTTAGCCCCAAAGAGGGAGGCCCAGGCCACCTGACTACTAGCTACAGAGGAAGGCCCAGGCCACCCAGCTGACAGCGTGCAGCAGGTGGGCAGGGCCTCCCTTTGTGTGGTGATCGATCTGGGCGCCCCGCGATCAATTGCCCCACAGAGGGAGGCCCAGGCCAGCCAAGCCATCACATCACACGCCTGTCGCCGTCAGAGGGCAGTGACTGGGTGGGAGGGGGAAGTGCTCCACAGATGGCAAGCAGTGTTAGTGGCTGGGGTGGGGCCAGCTACTGGCAGCCAGAGGAAAGAAAGCCCCAATAGGCCCTGATTGCCAGCTAGGCCCAGGGACCCTACTCTAAACATCTCGGATTGCAAAAGAATGCAGACCGGGCTGAGGAACACCCCTCCCAGGCATGAATGTCAGGCACCAGGCCTCTAGTTAGTAAGATAAGTAATTTAATATACTTAAAGAACAAGAATATATGTAACGTGGTAAAATTTCAATAAATGTTAACTAAACATCATCATCAGTTGTCACTAAAGTTCTTCTATATCAATATGTTATCAGGGAAATTGAGGTATCTCTTTCGCCACTGAGTGCTGGAGGTGGTCCTTACAATATCCTGAGACTTGCACAGGAGGATGAGTCATTTTTACTTGTGTGGAGTTACATCTTTGTGTTTCTAAAGTCCCATTACAGTAATAGAAGAAGTGTAGTTGGGGTTCCAGTAGAGCTAGAAGCAAAGCCAGTGTCCAGAGTTTACATTCCATGTTGTAGCCAGATTCAGTTCAACATCAGACAAGTTGCAATCCATTAGTTCACTGTGTTTGGGGTCCACATGGCTGTGGATGAATGCAGGGGGCCAAGTGAGTTCACCCTTGCAACAAGAGTTTCAAGGCAGCCAACAGAAACCAGGAGGAACCAAAAGCATAAGAGAAACCAAGAGAGTGAACTTCTTTGTTTAGGAAATTAAATATCCCAAATTTCATGCCTTGCAGTGACCACACCCATTCTGGCCAATAACATTCTCAGGTTTGACTGACAGCAATACCTTCCCTATGTCACCCCAACTTTACTGGGCATGTGACTATCCACCTCCCTGTCTAGTCTCTTCCCCCAGTGATTTGCTGGGAATAGACCAGTGGCTCCCTGGGGAATATAAAGTTATAGCTTTACTATTGAAAGTATTACAGATTTCCCCCATTTTTCATACCTGGACCCCCTCCAACAACCCAACTTCCCCCAAGGCCTTCACCACACTATTTCCTGTGTCCATGGGTTATGCATACAAATTTTTTTGTTAATCTCTTCCCCACCACTATCTTCCCTCTGAGATTCCTCAGTCTGTTCCATCATGCTTTTATGTCTCTGTATCTCTTCTGTTCATCAGTTTATGTTGTTCATTAGATTCCACAAATGAGTGAGATCATGTGATACTTGTCTTTCTCTGACTGGCTTATTTTTCTTAGCATAATAATCTCCAGATTTCTCCATGCTGTCTCAAAAGGTAAGAGATCCTTCTTTTTTACAGCTGCATAAATAGTCCATAAAAGACATACATTTTCCATTGGAGAACAAATCTGACTGCTGAGAATGCCAGAATGGGTGCTTCATTATATATATTGTCTAACATATAATTTCATCCTTAAGCACTGATTATTCTTAATTGTCTATGAATTGGCTCCAGCATGCACATCTTCTAATATATATCATTAACATAGGCAACTTCAATTATGAACTGATTTAGTTAAGGGAGGAAGAAATAATTTACTCTTATAGAGGTAAAAGTATGAAGGAAAATGTCACAAAATTATCTGAACCAAGAAATACTACAAAACCAAATGTGACCTAATATAGTAGGCAATTATCATCTCTCACCCCCTACTCTGCTACTGGCTACAATCTCTATCCACCCACCTTAAGCTAGAAATATTGTCACTTGAAAAGGTAAGAGTTTCAAAGTGTCAAACTGAACATATTTTTTAATGCTTTCAATTTTTGCAAAATTTTCAGAAGCAAAGCCATATCTACTTATCATCTATCTATTTATCTATCTATCTGTCTACCTACCCATTAAGCAATCCATCCATCAGTCCATCCACATCTACCTACCTTTTTATCTATCTCTAGGAAAGAAAGTTGGAAGGCAATGTGTGAGTTGAAATGCATTCTTTCCTTATCCTCCAAGCTTGATAAGTATAAATCTCTCTGACTATCCTAAACCTATTTCCACTATTCCCCCTACAGCTCATCCTATGGCGGTCTGGTCATCCCAGGCAGTTTCTCCTTTTTGGTTCTCATAAGAAGGGTCTGTACTCTTCTTTTCTATCTTAAGTAAAGGTATTTTCTCTTCCCCTTCCCCAAATTAGGGCTATTTCTGTCTTGACACTCTTTTCCAAAAACTTTATACCCTTTGGTGCTATTGGTCTTTTTGTGTAGGAGGTGACTACCTTAGCTATGGAAACAGAGTCTGGAGGGATATTGTGTTCTATAAAACTTTCATTTATGAACAAAATTCTTGAAGGACAATATTGATATTCTGATATTTACTTTTAGATAAAACTAAAGGGCCCTGAGAGGATACACAAAACCCCTGGCCACAAAGTAAAGGAAAGGTAAAAGAATGGAAGATAAAAGAAATATAACCACTTTATTAGTCATCTTAAAAGAAAATGAGTGGGGTGGTAGTAGTTTATTGTCTGTATATGAAAAAAGTTCCCCTTTATCAATATTTTTTTCTGGGCACCACTAATATTGTATTTTTTAATTTTTCATTGATTTTTTTTGAAGAGAGAGAAATACAGGTATCCCAAAAAATGTATAAACACACTTTGAATAATTATAAATTCAGTGTTTATTAAAACACATTTCATTTCATTTAATAGCTATCAGCTATTAAAGTGTGTATACATTTTGGGCGATACCCTGTATATATAGAAAAACATTTATTTGTTGTTCCATTTATTTATGCAATCATTAGTTGATTCTTGTATGTGCCATAATCAGGGATCAAACCTGAAAACTTGGCATATCAGGATGATGCTCTAACCAACTGAGCTACCCAGCCAAGGCACCACTGATACTTAAAATTCAGCCATTGCAACAAGAACATCTTGGCTTGGAGAGAGAATATTCTTCATTAACTGAACTGTTGGATAGTTGAGTATATCAGAGCACATAGAAATAATGAGGCCAATAAAATTATAAAGTATAATAAAAACATCCATAGATTAAAGGTTTCTACCTCAAAGATAGATCAAAATTTTAGAGTTGTGGCAGTATTTTTGTTTTGATATTATTATTTCTTTAATAACTACTTTTAACTTTTAAATTTTGAAATATTTTCACTTTTCAGAAGTGTTATATGAACAGTACAAAGAACTCTAAATACCCTTCACCAAGAAAAATTCAATAATTGTTAATATTTACCATATTATCTCTCTTTTTCTGGTTGTTTTTCACACTATTGATATTTTTAAGGATTACAGGCCAATTGTTCTGTGGAAGGTCACATAATTTGATTTGAGTTTATCTAATCTATACATATAAAAGCCCTAAGTGACCAGCCAACTGGCTGGCTGCTTGGCCAGTAACTATGACTCACACTAAGGGTGCAGATGCTCAACACAGGAGCTGCCAAGCTGCGGTGACTTGGCAGCTGCGGTTCTTGGGTGATGCACCGGAACCAGAGGAGGGAGTCCAATTCTGGGGTGCATCACCTGAGAACCACCCTCTCTCAATCCAGGACCCCTTGGAGGATGTTGGAGAGCCAGTTTCAGCCTGGTCCCTGTAGCCAGGTTGAGGGACCCCATTGGTGCATGAATCCATGCACCAGGCCTCTAATGTTTCATAATGACCAAATTTAGGTAATTCATTTTCGCAAAAATACTACTCACAGTGTTTTCACTCTGTTTTCTCCTTGTGTAATCACCCACTTATATTAATGAGTCAGTTACATACATCATATCTCTTTGTCCATAATTATGAAATTTTCTAAAACTAAATATAATATAATGTAATGAAATGTTCTTGTATAATTATAGATATGTAACATTAGCATAATAGTTTTATGTAATGTTCAATTTCTATAATTTCCCATATGTTTTTATGGATATTTACCATAATTTCCTATGGTTCAGCATGCAATATAGGATAACACATTGTATTTAGTTGTAATGTCTTATGAGAATGGCAGTAAGAAATTATACTCTTTCTGAAAAATAAGAATTCATGAATACACACAGCCTAAATAAATAAGAAGAAAGAGAAAGCTCTTCCTTACATTAGAATTTTAATTTATAAATATGGAGAAAAATAGAATTAGAAAATTATCATTTGTAGCTGAGAATAACAATTAATTCATGGAGGAACCATAAATAAGTACTAAACCATTTCAGTAAAAAAAAAATCTGAAAAAGAGTATGATATTTACATGGTCTGGAAGCATTCCCACAAGTTATATATTAATTACTAAGAGAAAAATGATAGTATTACTATATAAAACATTGTGAACACATTTACTCAAGTAATCAAAATTAACATTAATAATGTAGTAAATGGACATAATGTGCTTTTTTTATGTAATGCACTAAGAACACAACATTTACTACTGCCAAAAATATATAACCTTATTCTAGTCATGAGGAAATACGGTATACATAGCACTGGTCTAAGGAGATAAAATGCTAAACAAGACAGTCAAAATAACTGCCCCAAGGGAGCCCACATTCTGATGAGCATGGGAAAAATGGAGGAAATTTGCTTGAGAAGAATAAAAAAATAAAATTTAAAAATCAAATTGTGTTATTACATTCAGAGTAATGATATCACGCACACTAATGGGAAAAACATAAACGAAAGTTACAATCTATTGTAGTACAAGACTGCTGATAATAACAAATCTGAGAACCCTAAATTGAAGGCCATTCTACAAAACTACGGCATGAAATGTTCAAAAATTCATTAAAAATTCATATGAAACTTGAGCATGGCTCAGTGGTTGAGTGTCAACCTCTGAACTAGGAGGTCACAGTTCAATTCCTGATCAGGGCACATGCCTGGATTACGGGCTGAATCCCCAGCATGGGGCATGCAGGAGGTAGCCAATCAATGATTCTCTCTCATCATTGATGTTTCTATCTCTCTCTCCCACTCTCTTCCTTTATGAAATCAATAAAAATATATTTAAAAATACAAATAAAAATAAAGTACACTAATTTTAAATATTTTTGAATAATCTTTAATGTAATACACTAACAACACAATATTTACTACTGCCAAAATATATGTTATTATCAATATCTGCAATAGATGACCCTATTGAATAGTCAGATATTTATACCACAAGGATGTAAATATTATTTTTAAAAATTATTTTTAAAAATATATGAAAATTGCTTTAATTTATATGACAATATATCAGAAAATGACAAAATACTGAGGGTTTTCCTCCTAGATTCATAAAATTTAGCTATAACCATAATGCTCAAAATATTTAAGTAAAAATAAATTCATAGTAAGTAAAATTTTTTTAGAAATAATATTTTTGTAGCAAGTTTCAATTATAGTAGGAATATACTGTGCATACACATAATTCAATACCAAGGTTTAGGTGTCATTATAAAGGTGATCATGGTTTGTTCTGCCTAGTAATAATATTTTATGAACCCTTGAATGGATTGTAATCCTGGTGATCTTGATAATAATAATTATACTATGTATAATTAGCACACATTGAATTATTTCAATAGAAATGTATTAATTTTCAGATCCTATTTGTGAAAAGATACTAATAGTAAATTATAATAGGTGAGAAGAAGTGAAATATGTATTCATGGATATTTATATTTACTATCTAAAATATAATTATATTTTATCTTAGGAATAAAGCTATTATGCTATAAAGTAATATGCATCTTTATAAATGTATATTATTAAGTGCCAAGTATAGCAGTTAAAGAACTGTGTGGGAAAAATTCATATAAACAACTCTTTAAAAAGTTATAATCTCATTCTCTAGCTCAGGAAGTCTATAAATAATTTGCCTTCTTATATAAATAAAGAATAATAATAAACTGCTATTTATTTTTCGATACTCAGTTCCCTTTTTAAATAATTTAACCAAAATCAGGTTCCAGGTTCATGATCCCACTATCAAGGGGCATTTTGGAAATGTGTAGAATCATTTTTCATTGATATCACTATTGGTATAGCTCCAGGAACTTCAAATAATTTTATCAATTATTAATGTGGGGGGAAATGCTACTCATACAATTTGTACTTTATTTGGCTCAAAACTTTACCAAGTATTTATAATTATGAAAATCATGTCATCTTCAACAATGCTGCTAATGGTATTTGAATGTCAATAAACACACACACACATACTTCATTCAATTTTCATTTCAAGTTCTTGAATTTATAATCATTTCTCATGTGGATGTAAATATCTGACTATTCAATAGTGTCATCTATTGCAGATATTGACAAACTGGGATACTGGGCCAAATCAAACTGCCATCTAAATTGGAAAATGTGGTTTTATTGGAACACTAGAGGCCTGATGCATGAATATGTGCACCAGTGGGGTCCCTCAGCCTGGCCTGCAGGATCAGGCCAAAACTGGCTCTCCAACATCCCCCAAGGGGTCCCAGATTGCGAGAGGGCGCAGGCCAGGCCAAGGTACTCCACTGGTGTACAAACCTGTGCACCAGGCCTCTAGTATGTCTAATAAGGGATTAATTTGCAAAATACTTAAAGAACTTATACAACTCAACACCAGGAAGACAACCCAAATAAAAAATTAAAAAGGACCTGACTAGACATTTCTCTGAAGAGATCATACAGATGGCCAGTAGACATGAAAAAATGTTCAAGGTCACTAATCATCAGAGAGGTGCAAATTAAAGCCACAATGAAATATCATCTCACACCTGTCAGAATGGCTATCATTAATAAATCAACAAACAACAAGTGCTAGTGAGTATGTGGAGAAAAGGGAAACCTAGTGTACTATTGGTAGGAATGCTGATTGATAATGCTAATATGAAAAGCAGTATGGAGTTTCCTCAAAATATTAAAAATGGAACTGCCTTTTGAGACAGTAATCCCACTTCTGGAAATATATCCTAAGAAACCCAAAACACTAATTTGTAAAAAACATATTTACCCCTATGTTCATATGTTTATTTTGCAGCATTATTTACAACTAGAGATCCGATGTATGAAAGTCATACAAGGGGCTCGGCCTTGTCATACAAGGGGCTCGGCCTTGTCATACAAGGGGCTCGGCCTTCGCAGCCCCAGCTTTGTCTGGAAGGCCGTTCGGCTGTCTGGTCTAATTAGCATATTACGCTTTTATTATTATAGATAGCCAAGATCTGGAAATACCTTAAGTGCCCGTCAATAGATACTAGTAAGTGGATAAAAAAGCAGAGGTAGATTTATACAATGGAATACTACTCCACTGTAAAAAATAAAAAATAATAAAAAGATATCTTACCTTTTGCAATAGCATGGATGGACCTGGATATTATTATGGTCAGTGAAATATGACAGTCAGGAAAAGACAAATGCCATATGATCTCTTTTATGTGGAATCTAAAGAACAAAATAAACTGACAAACAAAATAGAAACAGAGGCATGGATACATGAAACAGACTGACAGCTGTCAGAGGGGAGGAGGGTTGGGGGACTGGATCAAAGAAGTTGAAGATATAAGCAAAAAATTTATATCTCACATAAATACGGGCAACAGTGTGGTGATAGTGAGAGGGAAAGAAAATGGGGGGTAGGTGTAGGTGGACCTGGGGGTAGAAAACGGGTACCAAAGAGGTTTGTTTGTGTTTTCTCCCTTATTTTTTTAAAATCCTTTTTTTATTATTATTGTTTAAAGTATTACAAATAGTAGTACATATGTCTCCTTTTTTTTTCCCCAGTTGACTTTCCCCCAGCTTGCCCTACCCCCTGGCACATGCCCTCACCCCCCTCCCAGTGTCTTGCATCCATTGGGTTTTTGAAACATTTTTATTTTATTGTTACAAGTATTACAGATGTCCCCTGTTTTTCCCCATTTACACCCACCTGCCAGGCCTTCAACCCACTATTGTGGTGTCCACCCGTTATTTATATACTGTATGCACATTAGTTCTTTGGTTAATATCTGCCCATCCCTTCCCTTCCCTCTGAGATTCATCAGTCTGTTCCATGCTTCTATTTCTCTGGATCTGTTTTGTTCATCAGTTTATTAGATTCCACATATGAGTGAGATCACGTGATACTTTTCTTTTTCTGATTGGCTTATTTTACTTAGCATATTACTCTCCAGGTCCATCCATGCTGTCTCAAAAAGTAAGAGATCCTTCTTTTTTATAGCTGGGTAGTATTCCATTGTTTAAATGTACCACAACTTTATTTTCCCACTCATCTACTGATGGGATCTTTCCAGATATTAGCTATTGTAATTAATGCTGCTAACTTAGGGGTGTATATATTCTTCCTGATTGAATTTCCAGGATTCTTAGGATGTATTCCTAGAAGTGGATTCATTGGGTAAATTGGAAGATCCATTTTTTTAAATTTTTGAGTGAACTCCATCCAGTTTTTCATAGTGTCTGCACCAGTCTGCATTACCACTAGCAGTATACTAGGGTTCCTTTTTCTCCACATCCTCGCCAGCACTTGTAGTTTGTTGATTTGTTGATGGTAGGTAGCCATTCTGACAGGTGTGAGCTGATACATCATTATTATTTTAATTTGCATCTCTCTGATGATTAGTGACTTAGAACATTTTTCATGTCTCTTGAGTTTTGTGAATTTGGATGTTTATTTCCTTCCTCAGACTTAAGATGTTTTTAGTTTTTCGAATAAGCTCTTGGTCCATTTCTTTCTCTCCTTCTGGAACTTCCATAATTTGTATTTTAGTCTACATGATGCTCTTCCATAAATCTCTAGTCTTCCTTTTCTTATCTTTATTTTTTTTTCTTTTTACTCATGTGTCTATATCATTTTGAATGACCTTATTCCAAGTTCACTGATTATTTCTTCTGTTTGATCAAGTCTGCTGTCAACCCCAAATAAAAATGTTCATTTTAGTTATTTATTAATGTTCATTTAGTCTTTGGCTCCAGAATTTTCATTTTGTTCTTTTTAATAGTTTTTATCTCTTTATTGTTAATCTTATTTTGTTCATATGTCATTTCTTGATTTATTTTAGTTGTCTGTTCTTTCTTAAATCATTGAGCTTCTTTAAGACAGTTATTGTGAGGGTTTTTTTTTTTTAATTAGTAATTCATAGGTCTCCATCTCTTCAGAGGTGGTTTCTGGAGACTGAAATTTTGTAGGTGTTTTTTTTCTAGTTTATTTAGCTATCCTCTCTCTTTCTTCATATGTCTTTTGATATTTTAAAATGAATTTATGAATTTCAAAAATAGTTACTTCTCTCACTCTTTACAGATTGGCTTTCTGCAGGGGAAGATCTCCTTAACTATCAATCTGGCTAGAGATTCTGGGTGCCTCTGAAACCTTTGGGGAGGGAGGGCAATACAACTTCTCTGGGCTTATGTATGTAATGTTCCAATTGGAGAGGATTCTCCATTTCTTTTTCAGAAGCTCATAATCTTTGGCCTTCTCTCTGTGTCTGCCAGCAGTATTTCAGTTTCTCTTGTGCTACAGTGGCAAGCCACCCCGCTCTTCTTTCTGCTTCATGTCCTCTAGGCATTTAAAGTATGCTGGCTGCCCAGAACTTGAATCAGGAGAAACAGATATAATTTCTTTGTGCAGATCTCCAAAAAGTTAGAAACACTGAACACACGCTTCCCTATTCTCTCTCCCTTCTGTGGGAGAAGCCATAAGTTGGGCACCTCCTCTAAATCATGCTGAACTGTACCAAACTCTGTCGGTGGTGCTATAAGTCCTCTCTTGTCACACAAGCTGTCCACACTCCCCTTTGCTTTTAGCAGCCCCCAGATATCCACACTATACCAATTCCATTAGCACCCCAGGTCAGGTCACACAAATCATTCCCTCAGACAGCCTTCTAAAAAGCGAAAATGTTGGACACACATTCTATTCTTCTCTTTTCTCCTCAAGGGAGAAAACACAAGCCAGTTTGGGCCTGGGAAAATTTCAGATAAAGAGAAAAGGGTCTACTAATTTCAATGTGATAATTCCAAGCTTTTCACTTGATTGTGGTATTGCAGCTTTTTAACAGTTTTCTGGAGTTATCATAAAAGTATTTTGGCCTGTATATTGTTCTTAAGTCAGTCTCTTGTTGAGGAATGAGCTAGGGTTATGAAATCTGCCATTTTGCTGACATTACTTTTCCCACATGATATACTTTTAAAAGTATAATTAAATTTGCAATACACAAAAGCAAACACTTTCACTCACTCATGATTAATTCTCCATCTTAATTTTTAGGTGGTGGAAATAAAGGTAATTTTACTTCCTACTATATTTTTGTATTTTAACAGGATCATTTTGTTACTTTTCAAATAGAATAATACTATTTTGGTTATCTAATATTATACTGGATATCAAAATGAATTTCTATCCCCCCAAAAAAAATACTATACCCACAGTCTTCCCATATAAGTTGACTTATATGAAACGCTATAATTTCAGTTGTCCCTGAAACATTTTCTCTTACACTCCAGGAAGTTATATTGACTGTGCATTTATAATCCTATATAATATAAGGCTAATATGCAAAAAGACCAAACGGTGGAACAACCGAACAATAGGTCGCTATGATGTGTGCTGACCACACATGTGCAGAACATGGCAGGCGTTGGCTGCCTCAGGATGGTGGACAGGTGAGTGGGGGTGCCACACCAAGGTGGGGCACTGGACATTGTCATCAGGGTGAGCCTCTGGTGGTTACTCAAAATTCTTTGCTCCCATGCGCTGTGGTTCTGCCTGGTGCTTGCATCTGCTGCTGGCGCCGGCCCCGCTTGCACCCACTGCCAGTGCCAGCTCCACTCGGATCTGCAGCTGCTGGCGCTGGAGCCACTACTCGCACTCGCTGCTGGTGCCTGGCGCTAGTACTGATCATTCAGCTCCATCAGCGAGTGCAAGCGGTGGCTGCCGGCCCCAATCATCCCTGAGGGTTTCTCCACCTCCCCCAGCTCCTGAGGGGTGATGGGGGCAGCAGTTGCCACTCACACCCACTGCTGGTGCCAGCCCCAATCAGTCCGCACCATCAGCAGGAGCAGGGCCAGCTCCGTCAGCATGTGAGCAGCTGCAGCCAGAGCAGGGTTGCCGGCAGATAGGGGATGGGGCCATGGCAGGAGGGGCCGAGCAGGGTCACAGAGTATGCGTGGAGACCCTCCCCTGTGCCTACTGCAGCCCTCAGTTCCTTTCAAGGTACACAAATTCGTGCACTGGGTCCCTAGTGTATCTATAACACAACCAATTCATACTGCTACCACTGCTACTATCCTGGTTCAAAACAGCATTATCTCTAGCCCAATTTTATGAATAAGCTCCAAAAAGGACTCTGTGCACCTAATATTACCTTCCTCTAGATAAGAAAAACATACAGGAAGATGTCTAAATGAGATCAGGCCTTATAATGTCTTCACCCAAACCCGTCTTAATTTGACTCACAGTAATAACTAAAGTCCTAACAATGTTCTGTAACTCCTATATAATCCAGACCTCCTTCCTCTCTTAACTTCTATCTTATTACACTCTGACCTCATTCCTCTTTCTGTTCCTTGACCATGAGAACACAGATTTCACCATATATTTTTTTGCTCTAACTATTCTCTCTGCTGTAATGTTTTTCTTCCATGTAATCCCTTAGCTCACCTCTTTCAAATATTTGAACAAATTTTACCTTCTCAAGGAGGCTGACTCATAAGTCCCCATGTATTACTGCACATTGCACCCCACGCAGGACCCCAATCTGGTTTACCTGGGTCTATTTTTTCTTCATTTCATAGGAAAAAATCCACTTATATTATTAGCACTAATGAAAGTAGCAGGTAGCACACTTTATATGCAATCCTATTTTGAACTTTGAATTTATTTGCATTGTTTTAAGACAAATTACACTGTAAATGGTGTTTTATTTTAAGAATAAATTAGTTTGTAGTCATTGTGTATATCACATATGATAATGAGCAAACATGTATGCATGACTGCTGCATTGCAGTGGACATGAAGCAGTCAGAAAATGTAATGTCTGTAAATAATCACTAAGGATATACCAGTGTCTATAAGCTCAGCAGCCTTCTGTGGTAGAAAAATACCAGTTGGTGGTTTAAAATATTATCACTGTTGCCATAGCCGGTTTGGCTCATTGGATAGAGTGTCGGCCTGAGAACAGAAGGGTCCAGGGTTTGATTCTGGTCAAGGACACATGTCCAGGTTGTGGGCTCGAACCCCAGTAGGGGTCGTGCAGGAGGAAGCCCATCAATGATTCTCTCTCATCATTGATGTTTCTCTCTCTCCCTCTCCCTTCCTCTCTGAAATCAATAAAAATATATTTTAAAATAATAAAATATTATCTCTGTTAATAAGTCACCAAGATTATCATCCATATGTGAACATGTAAGTTTTGAAGTATCTGATAAAATATTCTAGCCAATTCTTTATTTCTTGAATACCTGTATCTTTCAGATACTCTTATTCTGATTCTTGTGACAGTAAGTTGATGTGTCTTGGTTTTGAAAGAACGAAAGTAGATTTTCATCAAACATCTACAAGATTTATTTTTTTAAAAAATAATTCATTCAGCATACCCACCGAGTACCTAGTATGTGGTATTTCATGGGAATTAAAACTTGAACTATTGAGACAAATAAGAATGCTGGTTCAATTAGGGAGCTCATGAGGTAGCAGAGACAGATCAACACAAACCTGGTTCTCATGTAATAAAGATCTATAGTAACAATGTGTATGAAGTAGTAAGGAACCAAAAAGTGAACAAATGATAGAATAATGTAATCCTATATAATAAAAGCCTAATATGCTAAGTATCCAGTCGACCCGTCAGCCATTCAACCAATCAAAGCGTAATATGCTAAGGCCGCTCAACCACTTACTATGATGTGCACTGACCGCCAGGGGGAAGTTGATCTGACTGCTAGGTAAGCTTGCTGCTGGTGTCTGGCCGATCGGGACTGAGCAAGATGGGCCGAACATGACCTGGAGCTTTCCCACGGGCCCCCCCTACCCCCGGGCTGGCCAACCTCCTGCATCTCTCTCCAGCCCCAATCATGCATTGGTGGGGTCCCTCAGCCTGGCCTGCACCCTCTTGCAATCTGGGACCCCTCAGGGGATGTCAGAGAGCTGGTTTCAGCCCGATCCTGCAGGCCAGGCTGAGGGACCCCACTGGTATACAAATTCATGCACTGGGTCTCTAGTAGGCCTATAAACATTTTAAATTTCCCCACAAGATTCCACAAATAATAATTATAATATTAATATTAATATTTTTCTTTGTCATAATTATATTTACCCTTGTTAGTTTAGAGTTTGATTATATACTAGTTTGTTTTCCTTATCTCATATCTAATAAAGAGAATCAATGATATTTATTGACCAAAGAAACTATTGCTCCAGGAGAAGAAAGTACTAAAGTCTACCTAGGAAGAAAATACAGGCATTTTAGCAATTCTGTTAACTAAAAATCAAAAGACCCTTCATCTTCTGGCATTGTGGGACCTTGGCTGTCTAGGTTACTGCATGTGGTTTCCATAGCCTGAATACTTTGCTGAAACCTGAGTGCCATATATTTACGATGAAGGCCCTGTATTTACTCTGTCAGAAATTTCAGGTTCAATATCTGGTTCATTTAATAACTCCATATTCCTGCTAGTATGATATGATAGACTATTCAAAATGGCATATGGTAGAACAGTGATGCTTTATTGGGGGTATCTGGAATATATGATACATAAACGTATATGAAAAAGTATGAAAAAGAAGGTGTTTAATAAACTAAAAAATAAATAACTCAGAAAAAATTTTAAGACTATTTTTTGATACTTTCTTATAACCTGTTTTAACAACAAAAGCAAAATATATCAGATTAACTAGTGAAAAAAATAAACTATTACAAATAACTTTTAAAATACAGGTTTTCTGTAGCTTCAAAAAAGTATTCCTGTAAAACATTAGGGGCTATAAAACTCATTCTGTCCTTCAATTTTCCAAGTTGGGAATCTAATTGAATTTTATGTGTAGTGTTTTCTGATTTCATGTGAACTTTCTATAGAAAAACATAAAGCGCATCTTCACTTTTTTTCTTGCATGACTATTAAACTCAGACTGCAAATAAAATTTTAGAGGCAATCCATTGTTTGGTAATCAGCATATGGCTACCAAAAATTTAAATCATTTAAAAAATAACTATTGATTGAAACCAAGATGGCGGCACAGGTAAACACCTAAACTGCTGCCTTGCACAACAATTTCAAAACTACAACTAAAAGACAAAACAGACATCATCCAGAACCACAGGAAGGCTGGCTGAGTGAAAATTCAACAACTAGAAGGAAAGAGAAAAGCACACTGAGACTCAGAGGAGCTGCAGCAGGCAGAGGAACTGAGACATGCATGGTGAGGACTGGCAACTGAGTGCGCAGCTGGCTATCTTAAGCAGGAGGGAGACAAAAGTTCCCGACTGCGCTGAACTCCAGTTCTGGGTGAGACTCTGTGGACCCAGACTCATACGGGGTGAAACTGGACTGTCAGGAAAGGGAAAAGCACACTGATACTCAGAGCAACTGTGGAAGGCAGAGGTACTGAGGTGCTCACACTTAGAGGGCGGGCAACTGAGTACGCAGCTGGCTTTCTCAAGCGAGAGGGAGACAAAAGCTCCCAACTGCACAGGACTCCAGTTCCAGGCGAGACTCTGGGGACCCAGACTCATTTGGGGAGAAACTGGACTGTCTGGCAGTGGGTGGAACTCAAGGGCAGTTTCTCTCAGAGGTGCTTGCAGTGATTACCATGGGACACTGAGACACAGGGGCCTATTAGGGCAGGGCTGATGGGAAGCCAATGCTGTCTGCTCCACCCTGAGACTCCGCCCCATCAAAGCTGAGCACAGAGGCTTTTGCAGGTCTTGTCTCATAAGGGTGTCTCCAGCACAGAATGTCTCCCAGTGTAGACACAGCTGATCCTCACAGCCAATTGGCCTGGAGGTCAATTCTTCCCAGTGATACCAACAACAATCAAGGCTTGACTACAACAAGACTGTTCACACAGCCCACAAAGGGGTGCACCAAGAGTGTCCACCTCAGGTAACTGGAGAGGCTGAGCCACTGGGCCCTATAGGACACCTAGCACACAAAGCCACTCTATCAATTCAGGGAAGCAGCCAAAATGCGGAGACAAAGAAACAGATCACAAATGAAAGAAATGGAGGAAAGAAAATGTCTGGAAAAAGAGTTCAAAACCACAATTATAAGGTTTTTCAAGAATTTTCTAGAAAAGGCCGATAAATTTAGTGAAATCCTCGAGGATATGAAAAAAAAAAACAACAACTAGAAATTAAGCATACACTGACTGAAATAAAATATATTATACAGAGATCTAACAGCAGACTAGAGGATCACAAGAATCAAGTCAAAGATTTGAATTACAAAGAAGCAAAAAACACTCAACCAGAAAAGCAGAAAGAAAAAAGAATCTAAAAATATGAAGATAGTGTAAGGAGCCTCTGGGACAACTTCAAGTGTAGCAACATCAGAATTATGGGGGTGCCAGAAGAAAATAGAGAGCAAGATACTGAAAACCTATTTAAAGAAATAATGACCAAAAACTTCCCCCACCTGGTGAAAGAAATAAACTTACAAGTCCAGGAAGCACACAGAACCCCAAACAAAAGGAATCCAAAGAGGACCACACCAAGACACATCATAATTAAAATGCCAAGAGCAAAAGGCAAAGAGAGAATATTAAAAGCAGCAAGAGAAAAACAGTTAGTTACCTACAAGGGAGGGAACACCCATACGACTGTCAGCTGATTTCTCAACAGAAACTATGCAGGCCAGATGGGAGTGGCAAGAAATATTCTAAATGATGAATAGCAAGAACCTACAACCAAGATTACTCTACCCAGCAAAGCTATCATTCAGAATTGAAGGGCAGATAAAGAGCTTCACAGATAAGAAAAAGCTAAAGGAGTTCATCACCACTAAACCAGTATTATATGAAATGCTGAAAGGTATTCTTTAAGAAGAGGAAGAAGAAGAAAAAAAGTAAAGATAAAAATTATGAACAACAAATACATATCTATCAACAAGTGAATCTAAAAGTCAAGTGAATAAAAAAATCTGATGAACAGAATAAACTGGTGAATATAATAGAATCAGGGGCATAGAAAGGGAGTGGACTGACAATTCTCGGGGGAAAGGGGCGTGGGGGGTGCGGGAAGAGACTGGACAAAAATCGTACACCTATGGATGAGGACAGTGGGGGCGGTAAGGGCACAGTGTGGGCTGGGAACCAGGTGGAGGAGAGCTATGGGGGAAAAAGAGGAACAATTGTAATAATCTGAACAATAAAGATGTATTAAATTAAAAAAATAACTATCAAAGTATTAATTATTCAAAAATGTGCCACGTAAAATCACTTATTATAAAAAAAAAATAGACCCCTTTATGTGTTATGGTCCCCAAGCCTTTTGATTGTGTTAAGAATAAATTTATTATATTTTAAGAGATCTACATTTTCCAAGGTGATTTCTATTGAATTTACAAGGTCATTGAAAATTTATACAAGCTTTTTATTTAATTTAGCAATGAAAAATCCCCAATTAAGTGAACAGCCTACCTATACAGTCAGAATATTTTCCATCCTAGATATAACAGGAGAAGATGGCAGAAGAACTTCCAAAACAAATGGGTCAGAAGAGCTTAAATGGAGGCTACTACAACATATAAAATAGTGTTTTTAACAAAGACTAGCTTTACATTCAAACATTACTATAGTTCTCTACACAAATAGCTTGTGCCTTTTAATTTCTGAACTCTTATTTAACAAAAAAACTATAGGATTTTAGGACCATATATCTGTCTTTATTTTGTTGTTTTCCCTCCTCTATAAATGGTCTCTCAATTTTCATTAGATTATAGCCTCAATTACTAACTGCACTGCCATCGTTTCTATTTCATGATTGTTCTATCAATAATGGGCCCTGCCCTAACTGGTTTGGCTCAGTGGATAGAGTGTCCGCTCAGGGACTGAAGGGTCCTTGGTTCGATTCTGGTCAAGGGCATGTACCTTGGTGCAGACTCAATCCCCAGTAGGGGGTGTGCAGGAAGCATCTGATCAATGTTTCTCTTTCATTGATGCTTCTAACGCTCTATCGCTCTCCCTTCTTCTCTATAAAAATCAATAAAATATATTTTTAAAAAATAATGGGCCCTACAAAAGTCTCATATATCTATATATAATTAATGATGAATATTTTATTTCTTAAATCTTTATATTTATTACTTACTCATGAAAGTTTATTAAAGTACAGAAGTAAAGCATACCCCTTCATTTTCCTAATGATCCTCTCCAGATGAATTTCTCTGTGTTCATTCATGTAATATTTCAACTTTTACCCCCTTTAAAACATATTGTAACACAAAATATGTTTGTTTAATAATTGTAGGGTATTAGTTTTGCTAGAATTTTTGTATAGTGACAAAGCCAATGGAATTATATCAGTTTTGAGTTTCATAGCAGCACAAAAAGTAGGAACTTTCAAGAATAACTATAAGTTTTTCATTCCATTTTTAATTTTTTATTTAATTAAATTTCATTATTTAATTTTATCTGAAAGTATGGTTCAGTTTGGTTCTGTAACTCAAGAAAATTTATCATGAGTTACAGGTAAAGACTCATGCTCTCTGCTCCACACAAAAGTGTCCTCAAAGGACAATTCTGCAGAAATTCACTTGCTGTAATGTATTTTAAAATGAGTGTAACAGAGGGAGTTTGCATATACTAGTAAAGTCTAGCAAAGTCAATAAAATAAAAAAGTAATTTCTAAAACCAATGATCTGGAGAATATTTTGTTTTAAATTCCTGGGATAGTTCTGGTTCTTATTTTGTGCCAACGTTTACTTTTAGCAGATTATTTTTTTCTTTCTGAAGGTAAGTTAGCTAGTTGTAATAGTTTTACCTGATCACTGTAAACAAGAGTGTCATAAATATGATAAACTAATATGAAAGATTTTTGGGTTTTGGCATGGAACTCAAACACCCATGTAGGTATTATCTGGAGTAGTATTCCAAGCCAGAAACTAGTGTGGAAAGTGAGGTAAGACATAGCGCTGTGTCACTTCCTATCAAATGTCTGAATAATTCTATTATGAATTTAGACTTTGTTAGTCTAGATTTATGACCTGTAAATTTGAAATCATTTCCTTTTAAATTAATTTATCTTCCATATATACTTTGAATCTGAAACTATGAATAAACAGTAAGATTTTCAACCTGCTGTCATATATCCAATGGCTATATATTATGTGCTTAATAAATAAGCTGGACATACTCCTAGGCACTAAAGATATGACTCTATTATACAAGACCTTACATTTTAGTGAATGATCACAACAAGAAAGTAAGTAAACAAATAAATAAGCAAACAAACAAACAAACAAATAAAATATATTAGTTAGGATGCAGTGACATGAAAAGAAATAAATTAAGAAAAGTGGAGAGAGAGTAATGGGGGAGAAGATTTGAACTATTTTAAAAGATCATGGAAGACATATTTTAGGAGGTGACATTGGACTAAAGAGCTGAGTAAAATAAGAAACAGAGAGCTGGAAAAGGGAACAAATTGGTAGCAAAAGGAAAAGTAAGGTAAAAAGCTTTGAAATTAGTTAGAAAAGTGGAAAGAGAACCAGAACCAGGTGAGAAAAGAGTGAGCAGGGGGACAGATAATCAAGAAATGAGCTTCCAGAGGTGCACAAGGTGGGAATCAAGTAGGGACGTGAAAACTAATGCATCCGGGTGTTTGAAATTTATGAGTTATTGAGAAGATGATAGAATTTGAATAAGACAGTGATGTATTTTTTAAAGTTCTGGCCAGATTACATTTTAATTATTATTATTAGTTTCCAGGCTAAATGTTGGGTAGTAATTTAGAAAATCTGTCCTTGCATAGTTTCACAAAACCTCATCTAAGTAGTTTTAAATAAAATAAAATATGCTTTAAAAAATACCACATTGGATTAAGCAACATGGTTTACAAATTTGAAAAAAAAATTTTTTTGCTCCATTCCCAAAAGATCCTGGAGGGTCTAGGACTCATGACTGTTCTCATTGTTATTTTAATCATGAATAAGTTTTCAATAGTGTGATTTCATTATTGTGTTTTGCAGCCCTTTAAAGTAATTAATTGTGTGTCATTTTCTAAAATAATTTTCTTCTTTCCATACAATCAAGTATAATTAATCTTCTACTTATCTGAGAGTGATCTACTTTGAATATATTCTCTCTGAAGTGAATGTGAAGGACATTTATTTTCATAGTCCACATTTTAAATTTAAGAATATGATGATCTGTGATTCTCCACAAAAAGAGAAGAAACTGTTTTTCTTTATTACATGAAAGAGAAATCTGTGAACTATATTATACCCTGGCTTGGCATTTCCATTCTTTTGTTCATTTCCCAAAATTAATAGCAATTATATATTTTTAAAAATTTTAATAAGTACATTATGACATTTTTAATTTTAGGTCAGATTGTTTTAGTGCTAAATTAGTGCATGGGTATTGACTTTTCAAAGAAAATCCTGTGATTTGGAAAATGTGCTCTCTTTATAGCAAGTAACTAATTACGTGGTCAACGCACACACACACTTTTTCTAATGAGAAATAAAATTTATTTGGAAAAACACTAAAAATCAAGTCAAGAGTGATTTTTTCTTTTGGATCTTATAAAATGACCTTGCGAAAGTCGTAACCTATGTGAGTCTTATTCCATAATGAAGTGATTAGAAAATAGATGCTTGTTCTATTGCAACTCATTGAAGAACTAATGAGTCAAAAGACTAAAATATTGAAAGGTCATATGCACATAGTGTAAAAGATGATTCATTAAGTTATTCAATGAATCTTATTGATTATCTACAATATTCTAGTGTGTATTTTAGGCATATAATTCTACAAATGGACAAATGAGACAAAGTTTTTACCCTTTGGATATTGTAATCCAGTAGTAGGAAACAAATAAAAAAAAAGCAATGTCAGATAATGATAATGTTTGAGAAAAGGGAGAGTCAGTATCAGGAAGGTTGGGCAATATTTTATGTCTCCTTTTACAAGAGGTTTACTGTATTAGTGGTCCTAACTGGTCTGCCACAATATGCCTTTTGTTATAATAAATGAGTTATAATAAATACACTTAAACATAAATACATAAATAAGCAAGTAAATAAATAAATAAATAAATAAATAAATAAATAAATAAATAAATAAATGCATGTATGTAGTAGGGTAGTCTAGGAAGCTATCACAGCTAAGTCAACATTTGAACAGAGATCTGTGGGAAGTGAAGGAGTAAACCATACAAAAAGCCCTGAGGCAGGAGCCTGCTTCCAATCACCGCAACACAGCAGAGACCCGACTATCTAGAGTAAAGTGAGTAGATACAGTGGCTGGAAGACGAATCCAGAGAGAAAGCACAGCTCCAGAAAGCAGAACTCTTAGGCTATTGTGAAGATTTATGATTTAGCTCTGAATTAATAAGTAATCAACAGGAGGGTTACAGATGGATAATCTGATCTCACTTTTATTTTAAAAAGGTCATTCTGTCATCTGTATAAAAATAGAAAACAAGAAGATAAGTGTAAAGTCAGGAAGTGCAGATTATTCAAGCCATTATTAGTAGAATCATCATTTTGATTTTAATAAAAATCCTAAACAATGAAAGTTAATTATGGTATGCAAAAACTATTGTATTAAAATAATATATTTTTCCACCATCACTAAGTTAATGTTATTGGTGTAAGGAAAGACAAATCCGGAATAAAGAAAACAGAAATAGGTCTAAATACATACAGTCAATGATTTTAGAAAAAGAAACCAAATTAATTTAATAGGGAGAAAGAAATATTTTTTATACATATTGCTAGACCAAATGAATATCTATATTAAAAAGCAAAAACATAATACTTGGCGTAAACAGTGGTTAGCATGCCAGCCTACATATCAGAGGGTCTCAGTTTGATTCTCAGTCAAGGACACCTAGATAGGTTTTGGGTTTGGTCCTCACCTTTAAACAGGGCACGTGCGGGAGGCAACCAATCCATGTGTCTCTCTCACATCGATGTTTCTCTCTCTTTCTTTCCCTCCTTCCTTTCAACTCTCTCTGAAAAATCAATGTATCTCTCATAGGGAAGACAGGGATGGGTGGGTGGGTGGGAAGAAATCAAACAAAGAACATCTATGCATATATGCATAACACATGGACAAAAACAATAGACTGATAAAGGCCTGGGACTGGGGATGGGGGTAGGCTAGCAAAGGTCACTGTGGGGAAAAGAGGGACATATGTAACTTTCAACAATATAGACTTAAAAACATAAAAAGAACTATTAAAAAAGCTGTAGTACATTTACACAATAGAATACTATGTAGCTGTAAAAATGCAAGAACTCTTAAAATTTGCAACAGCATGGATATACCTGGAGAGTATTATGCTAAGCGAAATAAGCCAGTCAGAGAAAGACATGTATCACATGATCTCACTCATACGTGAAATCTAATGAACAAAATAAACTGATGAAAAAAATAGATCCAGAGACATAGAAGCATCGAACAAATTGACAAATTTCAGAGGCAGGCGGGGGTGTGTGGGGTTAGAGACCAGTGGGTGGGAGCAGTTGGGGGTAACCAGGCCAGCAGGGGGGGCAGTTATGGATGATCAGGCAGGCAGGCAGGTGAGCAGTTAGGAGCCAGTGGACCTGGATTGTGAGAGGGATGTCTGACTGCCTCAGGATCGGGCCTAAACCGGCAGTGAGACATTCCCTGAAGGGTCCCGTTTGGAGAGAGTGCAGGCTAGGCTGAGGGGACAACCCCCCATGCACGAATTTTGTGCACCGGGCCTCTAGTCTATATATATATATAACCCTAATATGCAAATAGACTGAATGGCGGAACAACCGAACAACCAAACAGCTGGTCACTATGATGTGTGCTGACCACCAGGGGATGAGCAAAGAACATGGTGGGCATTGGCAGCAGCTGGCAGAGCGCAGAACATGTTGGGCATCGGCCATGGTGGGATGGTGGAGCAGGTGAGCAGAGGCACTGGTTGCTGTCATTGGGGCAAGCCTCTGATGGTTACTGAAAATTCTTTGCTCCCACATGCCGTGGTCCCACCGGGTGCTCACACCTGCTGCTGGCACCAGCCCCACTCACACCCACTGCCAGCAATGGCCCCACTCACACCCACTATCAGTGCCAGAGCTGCCACTCTTACCCACTGCCGTTGCTGGCTCCGCTCGGACCCACAGCTAGCGCTGAGCCACTGCTCGCACCTGCTGCCAGTGCCCAGCACCGGTCCCAATTGCTCTGTACTGTTAGTGGATGTGAGCAGCAGCTGCCTGCCCTGATTGTCCCTGAGGGCTTCTCCACATCCTCCTGCTCCTGAGGGGTGATCAGGGCAGCAGGCGCCCCTTGCACCCACTGATGGTACTGGTCCTGCTCGTACCCACTGCTAGCACTGACCCCAATCACTCTGCGCTGACAGTGGGTACAAGTGGGGCCATCGCCGTGAGTGCATGGGAGTGGCAGGGGCAGGAGTGGAGCTTCCAGCAGACAGGGGACCAGGGGCCGTGGCAGGAGGAGCCAGGTGGGGGCATAGAGGATGATCCAAGACCTGCCCCTGTGCCCACCACAGTTCCTTTCAAGGTGCACAAATTTGTGCACTGGGCCCCTAGTATATCTATAAAACATCTTATACAATAACATTTATAGTCCCTTTATTCATCGTAGCAAAAAATGAAAACAAACCAAGTGTTTATCAATAGGAAATTAAACAACAAAATGTGGTATATTTATACAATGTAATACTGCTCAGCAATTAAAAACAAAGTGAACTACTGACACACCTACCTCATCAAGCTAAATAGTGACAATCTCTGTATTTTATAGTATGTTCATTGCATTTCCATAAAAATACTCATTTATAAAAAAAAAACAAACAAAAAACTAGAGGCTCTGGTTTGTACACCAGTGGGGTCCCTCAGCCTGGCCTGTGCCCTCTCGCAATCCAGGATCCTTCGGGGGATTTAGTAGTGGGTGAAGGGGCAGGTGGCCAGGGAGGAGTGCAGGCCTGGCGCCATACCTCTCCCACTCATTCAGGCCCCACTGTACCTGCCACCACTTGGGTAGCACTGCCACAGAGGCAGGAGAGGCTCGCACTTCCACAGCTGCACTCACCAGCCATGAGCCCAGCATCTAGTGCCCCTTGATCAGCCCCTGGGTGCCCCTGGTTGACTTAGGTTTTAATAAATATAGACTAGAGGCCCAGTGCATGAAATTCATGCACTGGGGGTGGGGGGGGTGTCCCTCAGCCCAGCTTGCACTGTCTCCAATCTGGGACCCCTCAGGAGATGTCCGACTGCTGGTTTAGGCCCGATCCTGAGGACACCCCTCTCACAATCTGGGACCACTGGCTCCTAACTGCTCACCTGCCTGTCTTCCTGATAGCTCCCAACTGCCCTCCCCTGCAGGCCTTGTCCCTCCCAACTCCCCTCCCCTTATGGCCTGGTTGCCCCCAACTGCCCTCCCCTGCAGGCCTGGTCCCCCCCAACTGCCCTCCCCTGCTGGCCTGGTTGCCCCCAGCTGCCCTCTCCTGCAAGCCTGGTTCCCCCAACTGCCTTCCTGTGCCAGCCCAGTCACCCCCAACTGCCCTCCCCTGCTGGCCTGATTGCCCCCAACTGCCTTCCCCTGCCAGCCATCTTGTAGCGGCCATCTTTGACCACATGGGGGTGGCCATCTTGTGTGTTGGAGTGATGGTCAATTTGCTTATTACCTCTTTATTATATAGAATTATGTTTTCCTCTTTGGTGCTTACAGACACACTACAAGTTATGATAATGATGATAATAAACTATACTAATAAAAGGGCAATATGCTAATTAGACTGGATAGAGCAGAGGTCTTCTGGACAAAGCCATGATGGTGGGGACTGAGGCAGAGTGGTTAGGGGTGATCAGGGTGGCAGGGGAAAGCGGTTAGGGGTGATCAGGCCATCAGGGGAGAGCAGTAAGGGGCAATCAGGCCGGCAGAGGAGAGTGGTTAGGGGTGATAAGGCAGGCAGGTAGAGGTGGTTAAGGGAGATAAGGCAGGCAGGCAGAGGCAGTTAGGGGCAATCAGGCAGGCAGGCTGAGTGGTTAGGGGTGATCAGGTAGGCAGGCAGGTGAGCGGTTAGGAGACAGTGGTCCCAGATTGCGAGAGAGACTTCCGACTGCTGATTTAAAGCAACAGTGGGACATCCCTCGAGGGGTCCTGGAATGGAGACAGTGCAGACCAGGCTGAGGGACCCCCCGCCCCCCCAATGCACGAATTTCATGCACTGGGCTTCTAGTAATAATATAATATTAAAAATAAAAAATGTTATTTTATGTATATGTAATTACTTGTAAAACTTTTTGGATCTGAGCTTCAGGGTTATATGTTCATTAGACTACTTATGTAACAAATTAATATTGTACATAAGCTGCTCAGGAGTGCAGATTCAAGGATAATATATTTTGTTATCCAAATGTAATTTCTAGCACTTACCTTCCAGTATATTGCTTAGCAAAATAAATGAAAGTCAATGTTTTCCTTATGGCATATAACAACAGGAGTAAATGAAAATAGGAATTGGGGAACATCTTTTTTAAAGACCAAACTTAATCACCCAAGATATGAGAGATGGGGAATTTTAATTTATACATTCCTTTTTAGTTATGTTAAACTCTGATGCGGTATTTCTCTATTGTCCCTGAAGCAAATGATGTCTACAATAAAGTTTAAAAAATTATGGATTTTTATCAAAAGCTTAGATATCATCTACCAATAATCTTCATAAGCAAACTATGCCAGATCAATACCACGAAGGCTGCAATCTTGACTCAATAGGAGGGGGAGTAGAACACAGAATTTAAAAGGTGACTTTATAACTTTCAGTTAAGCAAAAACTTTAGTTACATATAGAAGCTAACATATATTAAGCTAATTTATCTCAGTTCTATTTTATATGAATGTTTCTATGGAATAGATTTAATTTGTATATGAATAGAAACTAATTGGAAAGCATTTGTCATTTGGGGATTAAAATGATACTACTTGATTTAGAAAAAACTTTGGCAGTCTTCCGGTTCAACTAAACTGAGTACTTGGATAAATTACCTTCACTGTTTGAATAGTTCCCATGTTTCAAAAGCTTCCACTTTCACCATATCTGCAGAATATTCTGAAGTATATGCTTAGGACATCAGCAAAACAGGTAAAATTACTATGTGACAATGTTTTCTGAAATAATTTAAAATACCGATGTATCAAAATGTTAATAGTAATAATAAAAACAATTATTTTAGACTTCTCTTTACATCTTTCATGTTTCAGGCAGGGCTATCACTAGCATATGTTGAATTTAGTTATGAGAGATGTGGTTCTGTAAAGTGCTTAGGTACTCTGTGGTTCAGTGTGGTTCTATTTGCTGTTATGTAATTTTTCATTCTTTATATTAAATGTTTCTGCTATGACTTGATTTTTGATGCTCTGGCATTCTACTATGATTTGATTCTGCCATAAAATAAAAAATTCAAAATCCACATTCTTCTGCAATTTGTAATGCAAACCCACTTTATAAATTAATTTTATATAAAATTGCCCACTAGTTAATCAATGACCTTTTGAAGATATATTCCCATGGTTCTAAAATTTAAAGATTTCTCATAACTATTCTCTCCAATTTTAACTAGAATGCAAGACTTTCATCCTCATGGGCTAGAAAAGAAGTTGGGATGAAAGACATATTCCCAGTTCTGTGGCCATGCCTTTCTGCGAAGTAATTCAATATGTAACAAAAGCCTTTTATTTTTACTGGAAAATAAAAACATTTGAAGAAGAAACAAAAGAATACAGTGGAGAACATTATTTTTATACTACAAGTAAGTTGAGTGGAATGAGAAATATATAAATGAATTTCAGCTACATTTGGGGTAAAATAGGAATTTTTGGATTATCCTAGAGAGATAAAGTACCAATTAATGCTTTCTTAAGAAAAAACATGTTTGCACTTAAATAACTTTTAGGTAGGAACTGTTTTACTTTGAAGATTATATTTAAGAATATAAGAATGTATATCACAGAAAATTTAGGTGTCACTACTAGTTTTTAATTATAGAATTCTGACAGCTTTTAGCTTCCCTCTAACTGCTTTCTATCCAGATTATGTTATTTATCTTACATTCTCTTCTCACACCTGAAGTTTCACAGCTGTAAAACTGTAAAGAATCTATTCCTAAAATCTCTACCTCTTTATGGAGAAATGCTGGATTTTCTTTGCATTAACATCACTTGGATATTCAAAATGACTTCTACCACTAGAATATGCCACGTGTGCAGCATAAATTATTGTGACCCTTCAATTTCAAGAAACATCCTCTTGATCTTTGTTTTATAATCAGGCTTCATTTGTTGTATTTTAAACATTATTTATAATTACTCTAATTTTCCTCCATAGACAGAGATTTTCTCTATTGACATTATTCATGTTGCATGTTCAAGAAAGTAGCTGCTTTAAAATGACCTCCTACCATGTTCACTGAGAGGTCCAGGAAGTGCCTGCTCTCCTGGACAGTGGCCTGGGACGATTCCTGTGTACAGCAGCTTGCATTGATTGACATTGAAGTCAAGTTCTGTTCAACAGAGCACTTTCTATGAAAAGATTTCTCTTTCAGATCTTCTGCTTCCTCTTCTGGGGAAGCTCATTCTCTGATCTGTACTTGAATATGTGTTGACCTCCAGGTCTTGTGGGTGGATCCACCTCCACTCACTGTTAGTTTTCTTCTGGTGTGATGCTGCTTTTATCACATTTTCAGAAAAAGGCCAGTTTTTCATCTTCCTTTTCTCTGCTGAATGTGTCAGATCCTAGAAATATTTCCCTGAAGTGATGTTACTGAGACCTCTGGTGCCACCCTCTCAACTTGAATGACCACAAAAAGAAAATGTTTCTTTTTGTCTATAAAAGTTGAATTAAGTTATTTTAAAAGTAACACATGAACTTGTTGGAAAGTATTATGTCAACTGAGATACAAGTAAAGCAGAGAGCATATCATAAATACATATGTTCAGGGAGAGTAGCATATCGTTCTATGATTTTGGAGAAAGAGCCAGAAATAGCCTAAATAAGACATTTAGAGATAAAGAAAATAAAAGCTTTTTAATTAGGGTGCACAGCAATGTCACCAGAGATTAAATATACTGGTGATGCCACAGAAAACCTAGCAACAAAACCATCTCATATTTAGAGCTCTTTCCAGAAATCATTTTTAAGAAATCCTTGCACTATACCATACGAAAGATATGTTTATCCTTTTTACTTGATCAGAGTAAAATATTTCAAGTATGATTTGAAAACCAGTATAAGTAGTTTCATCATATTTTTTCTAAAAAGCATAAAACACTATTTGTTCCTTTATTTTCTAACTTCAACATCAGTTCTACTGCATAAAAAAATGTCTTTCTCTGAATCTCCCTTACTTCCTTCTTATGATCAGCTATAAGCACTGCTAATTTAAACTCCACAATGCCTCTCTTCTAATCCCCGCTGCCTTCTCTTAGTAAATTACCAAGAAACCTGAAAAAGAGAAGAGAGAAGATATATTTAAATGTATCAATAATGAGACTGTCAGAAAATTATTAAAATATGTGGTATAATCTACTATTTAAACAAATTTTAAAATGGGAAAAGAAACAAGAGGTTTACCCAAAACTTGTACCATAGAGCTTAATTGCCAGATAATATAAAGAGTAGCTGTATAAGCCTTCATTTTTCTTCTGGTCTTTCCTGTCAAGAATTATATTCAGTTGGGAATACTCCCTTAACAGGAAGTAAAAACTTACCTATATGAGAGATAGAATGAATGCACATGGCATTTCTAGTGGTAACTTTTTCTGTCAAAATATATCTTGACTTATGGAATTTATAGGTAAGATAGATGAGCGATGTTTGGTCATTAACTTCAGAGGAATCTTGAAGAGCTAAAGCATCTTCTCCCTGTATTTTACAACTATCTGACTTAATAGCATTATCATATTACTTGGAGGCCAAGTCAAAAACCTGAAAACCGTCTTCTGCTATTCTATTTTCCTTTCCATATCCAATCAAATATATTTGTTAAAATTCACTCTGATTATTCCAATTCTTAAACATCTTTTACACAAGTTCTTTCTGCTTTCTTTTAGCAGCAATGTGCTTAATACTCAGGGACTACAATACTATGATACATTTTTTCCCTTAATAAGTATTTATTGTGCCTCTACTAATTATGACAAACACTATTCTAGTGCTATAAACAGTGAAAAAATTAACAAAGTTCTGCATTCTTATGAAGCTTTAAAGAGTTTCTTATCTTCAGCTTTAAATATTCCAATATATACTACATACTATGGTTAGTTATCACTGCCCATCTTAAAATCAATTTAGTATGTTATACAACACCCTTTAGGACAGTGAGTGGTTATTACAATTCAGAATAACATTTAAAACTCTAGGTTCAAAAAATAAAAACACAAAATAGCTCAATACCATGTTTGGCTCATTAATGTCTAATATAGTAAAAATGATGATTATCATGACAGAAACTACAATATGCTCCTTGCTAATATTTTTAAATTCTCTTCTGCAAGGATTCTACAAATACCCTATGCTTAATGTTTTCTAGAAATATTATGTTAAGTTATTTCTGGATTCTTTAAAATCTGCAATGTAATTACTTTCCCCAGTGTTCCATGCAAACCACCAAAGCTCACTATAAATGTTATTATTTCTTTGTAATTTTAACAAACATACATTATTTGGTTGAACCTTTCTGTGTCTATAGCACCTTAAACATATATTGATATGAATATATTATGCACTAATATAATTTTTATTTACATGTCTTATTCAGAAATTTATAAAGCCTTTGAGAAGAGGAATAATGTCTTGATCACTGGTACATGCTCAATCCTTAAGTCAGTACATAGCATAAATTAAGGACATGTATAATAAATTTTGGTTGGAGAAATGAATCAGTGAGTAAATTTAACTAGTAAATTCATAGTCCATTTCTTTTGTCCTTGAAATCTTATACTTCTTATTAAATTTTTCAAGCTCACTAGATCAACTTTTTGTAATAAATTATTTACAAATACACTAATACACAATTTCTAAGGACAAAATATGCTGACTAAATACTTTTTCAGTTTATGCGGTGGTAATGGATATGTAAAATAAATCTATTTAGGTTAGGAATTAGCAAGACTCATCATAGAGTCTAATTTTCAAGAACTTCTGAAATATGAAAGCAAAAACATTATTTTGATATAGATTAGACATAGTTGCTTGCTTTTTTAGAAAGAACAATGTGAGCAAAGCAAACAATAGGACTTACATAAGATACTGCTCATGACAAAGCTCAATTTCTTTTCTTTAATTGAGTTAAATGATGAAATTTGGAAGAAATAAAAGAAGCAAAACCATTTATAATTTGTTTTTTATTACTATTATTACATCTTTGAGGTGAAATCTCTCATACATTTATTCCAGATTTGGCTATTCATATTTTTGCCTTGCATTATTCAAATTTTACTTAGAAGTTACAGATGTAAAATGCTCTTAGGAAGACTTTCCATTAGAGCTTTATACATTTCACTTGAAAATATCTTCATTAAATATTGTTGTAAATCTCTGCTTTGTTACTAGAGTGGTGTCTGGTTTAGCAATTTCAGGTTACGAGGGCAGTGTAGCTGAAAGCTGTTACTTATATAATTAATCACTTTTGAAACTTAATGCATGCTGTGTAGATAAAGAACTTTTCTTTGGAGAAAAAATAGTCTATGGAAAACAAAACAACATGATAAAATTAAAAAATAATCACCATGGTTGTATTATTTTAACATAAATATGTGTGGATTCTCATGCAAGAAAGAAAGAATGGGAAGAAGGAAGAAAAGAAAGAGAAGAGAAAGAAATCTCAGAACAAATTTAAATGTAAAACACCAGCCGAAACCGGTTTGGCTCAGTGGATAGAGCGTCGACCTGTGGACTGAAGGGTCCCAGGTTCGATTCCGGTCAAGGGCATGTACCTTGGTTGCGGGCACATCCCCAGTGGGAGGTGTGCAGGAGGCAGCTGATCGATGTTTCTCTCTCATCGATGTTTCTAGCTCTCTATCCCTCTCCCTTCCTCTCTGTGAAATATCAATAAAATATATTTTAAAAAAATAAATAAATGTAAAACACCATATAGAGCTACATATTTTTTTACACATAAGTAAGAGAAATGTGTGTTTCTGTGTGTGTGTGTGTGTGTGTGTGTGTGTGGTGTGTGTGTGCATGCACAAATGTGCATTGCAAGAGATCTGATAAAATTAGGGTTATTTTCAGATAACTAAATGTTTACCTTTATCATGAGTAAAGACAATAAAAAAAGTCAGTAAGTAATACTGTATTTCAAAAATACATGTAATTTATGTATCTACTCCCTCGGTTTAATTTTCTGTTCTTCATTTAGCAAAATAGTTCTGCTTATTATTTTATTTTTAAAAATGTTGGGGGAAGGATGAAGGTAGAAAGATTTCTAAAGTTTTAGAGTCAATCTTCAGACTCTGAAGGTTGAAATGTACTATATTTCTGATATAAAATACAAAAATAGGATTCTCTAGTCCTGATAATAGTTTTCATAGTCAAGTATTAGGTGTTTCTTCTGCCATTTTCTGACTCCCAGCTTTGTCTATACTGTTTTATGTAAAATCATTTCAATGCATTCCATTATGCAATTGAGAAAATATTAGCAGCTAAAATTAAATTTCTATTGTTAGTTTTAGTTTCAACATACTGCAACTGACCTTGCCCAAATCTATACTAATAAAAGAGAAACATGCAAATTGACCATACCTCCGCTACACCCACCAGCCATGCCCACCAGCCAATCAGGAGTGAATATGCAATTTAACCCAACCAAGACAGCTGCAGCCATGGAGCGAGCAGGAGGCTTGGGTTTCCCAGGCAACGGAGGAAGCCAAGCTTCCTACACACCCTGGCCAGCCCTGGCCTCCACTCAAGGCTACAAAGTTTCAATTATAGAAGATAAATAAATCCCAACAAAAATGGTTGTGGCCAAGGAGCAAGCAGGAGGCTTGTGTTTCCCCAGAGATGGAGGAAGCCAAGCTTTCCGCCCACTCTGGCCTGCCCTGGCTTCTGCTCAAGGCCACAAAGTTTCAATTATAGAAGGTAAATAAATTCTAGATACCAGGGCCTCCACTTGGGTCCCCAGGGGGCATGGCCGGCCTGCAAACCACCACAGGCCCCTTTCCCAGGCCACCCCATGCCCCAAGGAAACCCCCACCCTGATCCGGGACACCCTTCAGTGCAAACCAGCTGGATCCCACCTATGCACCAGGCCTCTATCCTATCTAATAAAAGAATAATATGCAGATTGACCATCACTCCAACACACAAGATGGCTGCCCCTATGTGGTCAAAGATGGCTGCCCCCATGTGGACACAAGTTGGCCACCACAAGATGGTCAGCAGGGGAGGGCAGTTGGGAGGGACCAGGCCTGCAAGGGAGGGCAGCTGGGGGCAATCAAGCCTGCAGGGGAGGGCAGTTAGGGGTGACCAGGCCGGCAGAGGAGGGAAGTTAGGGGTGACCGGGCCTGCAGAGAAGGGCAGTTGGCGGGGACCCAGGGCTGCAGGGGAGAGCAGTTGGGAGGGATCAGGCCTGCAGGGGAGGGTAGTTGGGGAGGGACCAGGCCAGCAGGGGAGGGCAGTTAGTGGTGACCAGGCTTGCAGGGGTGGGCAGTTAGGGGTGACCAGGCCTGTAGGGGAGGGCAGTTAGGGGCAATCAGGTGGCAGGGGAGTTGTTAGGGGGTGATCAGTCTGTCAGGCAGACCCTCAAGGGGTCCTAGATTGGAGAGGGTGTAGGCTGGGCTGAGGGACAACCACCCCCGTGCACGAATTTTGTGCACCGGGCCTCTAGTCCTATATAATAAAGAGGTAATATGCAAACTGACCCTCATACCCTCACAAGATGGCCCCCTCCACAGCATCATAAGATGGCCGCCCCCACATCATCACAAGATGACCACCCCCACATTGTCACAAGATGGCTGGCAGAGGAGGACGGTTGGGGGCGACCAGGCCTTCAGGGGAGAGCAGTTGGGGGTGATCAGGCTGGCAGGAGAGGACAGATGGGGGTGATTGGGCCGGCAGGGGAGCATTTAGGTGTCAATCAGGCTGGCAAGGGAGCGGTTAAGGGGTGATCAAGCTGGCAAGCAGTAGCAGGTTAGGGGCAATCATGCAGGCAGGCAGGTGAGCAGTTAGGAGCCAGCAGTCCAGGATTGTGAGAAGGATGTCCGACTGCTGGTTTAGGATGATCCCCGGGATCGGGCCTAAACCAGCAGTCAGACATCCCCTGAGGGGTTCCAGATTGGAGAGGCTGCATACTGGGCTGAGGGACACCACCCCAGTGCACAAATTTTGTGCACCGGGACTCTAGTATCTACATAAAAGAAATTTATAATTTATAATTTCTTCTCCCTACATTTTGAGAACTTTATAAAATCTAATATGAACTTAGAATGAACTGATTCTATAAAACAAAGTTTGTAAGTAAAATTAGTTTGTGGTAAAAGTGATTTATAGATCTGTTTTGAGTCAAATGTTCAAGAATATGTGTGTGTGTGTGTCTGTGTGTCTGTGTGTGTGTGTGTGTGTGATTGTATGAGTTTTCTTAGGTTGTTATTTAATAATTAATTATACAGCAGTCCCATCTTACCCATGGTTTCAGTTACCCATGCCAGAAATAAACAATTTATGTTTTAAATGCATTCATTTCTAAATAGCATGGTGAAACCTTGTATCATACTTTTCCAGCTTGACTGAATATGAATCATTATTTTGTCCAGCATATCTACATGGTATATGCCCCCAACCCTAGTCACTTAATAGCTGTCAGGCTAAAGATCCACTGTTGCAATATTGCAGTGCTTGTGTTAAAATCACCCTTATTTTACTTAATAATGACCACAAAGTGCAAAAGTGATGGTGCTGGAAATTCAGATATGCTAAAGAAAAGCCTTACAGTGCTTCCTTTAATTGAAAATATGGAAGTTTTTGACCTAATAAGGAAAGAAAATAATAATATGATGAGGTTTAAAGATCTATTGTCAAAACAAATCATTTATCATTAAAGAAGGAAACATTATTTTTTCTACTTTTGCTGTAGCACGTCAAACTGCAAAAGTTAGGGCCACGATTTTAAACTGATTAGTTAAAAAGTAAAGGCCATTGAATCTGTGGGTGAAAAACAGAAAGAGAAATGTGTTCCCATTGATAGCAACATGTTACTCCAGAAAGCACTGAGCCTGGATGAAATTTCAGCAAGGGATCTTCTGAAGCCAATGACCACATTCACATAACTTGTATGAGAGTATATTGCTATAACTGCTCTATTTTATTATTGGTGATTGTTGTTCATGTCTTACTGTTGTTAATATCTAATACAAACTTTATATAGGTATGTATGTGTAGGAAAACACAGTGTGTATAGGCTTTGGTACTATTCATGGTTTCAGGCATTCACTAGGGGAACATAACACCTGTGGGTAAGGGGGAACTGCATCTTATTATTTAGAGAGAATCTTAATATTGGCAAAAATCTACATTTTATATCAATGTTTAGTTTAATTAGCTTTATTTCTCATAATGAGAGCAGAAGAAAGGAAAATATACAGAAATTAAATTCCAGCTCAGATCCTGTATTTTTCTTTATTATCTTACTAGAGGCCTGGTGCACAAAATTCATGAATAGGGGCAGAGGGGTTCCCTCAGCCCAGCCTGCACCCTCTCCAATCTGGGACCCCTCGGGAATTGTCTGGCTGCTGGTTTAGGCCCAATGCGGGATCGGGCCTAAACCGGCAGTAGGACATCCCTCTCACAATCCTGGACTGCTGGCTCCTAATTGTTCACCTGCCTGCCTTCCTTGGCTCCCCTAACTGCAACCTGCTGCTGGCCAGGTTGCCCCCAACTGCCCCCTCCCTGCCGGCCTGGTCACCCCTAACTGCCCCCTCTGCAAGCCTGCTCACCCCTAACTGCCCCCTCTGCAAGCCTGCTCACCCCCAACTGTGCCCCCTGCTGGCCAGATCACCCCCAACTGCCCCCACCCTGCTGGCCTGCTCACCCTCAACTGCCCTCCCCTCCTGATTGCCCCTAACCACCTCTGCCTCAGCCCCACCACCATGGCTTTGTCTGGAAGGATGTCCAGAAGGTCTCCTGGTCTAATTTGCATCTTACCCTTTTATTAGTATAGATTGTCTATTAAAGGCTCTGCAAAAAGAGAAAAAGAATAGAGACAGGAAAATTTGAAAAATACAAATTATAAATTGAACGATACTTGAGATCTTGAAAAAGCTTAAAAAAAAGTTAATTTTCATTAAGAAGAAAAAAATCAAATTGAACCTGTTAAGAGATTATGTTGCAAATTTAAGTAATAAGGAGAAAGTATAGATAGAAGAAAATAGAAAATATTCCCTCTCTGTCAGCATAATTTAAAAACAATGATAGTAGTGATATTTATCAGATTTTTTATTAGAATGAACATTTTATGAAAAAAATGAATAAAATCATTCAATAATATTCTAGATTGTATAAGATATATTTTACTTTGTACTGCTTTTTTCCTTTATCTCTGTTGAATTCCTTTTCTCCCATTATTTTTCCTTTGAACTTCTCCAATTTTATCCTAATGGCTTACATCACTTTCATAATCTCCACTTAACCTTTAATATTGCACATTCCAAGTGAAATCAACATCACTCAATTTGTCCAAGAGAAAAAAAACATGCAGAAAACATGCTGAGGAAATGTGTGTTGAGAAAATGATAATTGAACAGATGTTACACTATATTGGAAAAGATAAAAATATGTTAATAAATCAACCAAACAGAAGTCATTCAGACAGAAAGTAAAAAGGTGTTTCAACTGGGTAAACATTTTTTTTCTTTCTTTCTTTTTAATTCCCACTATTAAACATATGCACTCCATAAAATGTATGAATTGCTACATGATATATACAAACTGCAATCTGAGTCCTTGATAATATTAAAAGCAAAAAAAAAATGCTAGAGAAAATAAAACAAAAAAATACTTATCTCTTAAGCCCATGTCATCAGTGATTATGATCAACATAGATTTTACCAATTATTACATTACTAGAAGCCCGGTGCATGGAATTCATGCATGGGGGGTGTCCCTCAGCCCAGCCTGCACCCTCTCCAATCTGGGACCCCTCAAGGGATGTCCGACTACTGGTTTAGGCCCGATCCCACTGGGATGG
Organism: Plecotus auritus; assembly: GCF_963455305.1. Lineage (NCBI taxonomy): Eukaryota > Metazoa > Chordata > Mammalia > Chiroptera > Vespertilionidae > Plecotus > Plecotus auritus. Next base: position 132,227,590 of record NC_137771.1, on the reverse strand, counting down.
GCAGTCCGACATCTCTCTCACAATCCAGGAATGCTGGCTCCCAACTGCTCTCCTGCCTGCCTGGATGATTGACCCTAACTGCTTCTGCCTGCCAGCCTGATCACCCCCTAACCCAGGGGTGGGCAAACTTTTTGACTCGAGGGCCACAATGGGTTCTTAAACTGGACCGGAGGGCCGGAACAAAAGCATGGATGGAGTGTTTGTGTGAACCAATATAAATTCAAAGTAAAGGAACAGAGGGGAGAGCAAGAGAACCCTCCGCTCTTTCGGCTCCACAGGCCGGATAGAACAGCAGAACAGGCAAGATGCGGCCCACGGGCCGTAGTTTGCCCATGGCTGCCCTAGCCACTCTCCTGCCAGCCTGATTGATGTCTAACTGCTCCCCTGCAGGCCTGGTCCCTTCCAACTGCCCCCCCCCTGCTGGCCTGATCACCCACAACTGCCCTCCCTTGCAGGCCTGGTCCCTTCCAACTGCCCTCCCTTGCTGGCCATCTTGTGGTGGCCATCTTGTGTCCACATGGGGGCAGGATCTTTGACCATATGGGTGCAGCCATCTTGTGTGTTGGAGTGATGGTCAATCTGCATATTACTCTTTTATTAGATGGGATAGAGGCCTGGTGCATGGGTGGGGGCCAGCTGGTTTGCCCTGAAGGATGTCCCGGATGAGGGTGGGGGTTCCCTTGGGGTGTGAGGTGGTCTGGGCAAGGGGCCTGTGGTGGTTTGCAGGCCGGCCATGCCCCTCGGTGACCCAAGCGGAGGCCCTGGTATCTGGGGTTTGTTTATCTTCTACAATTGAAACTTTGTAGCCTGGAGCGGAGCCAAGCCTTCTGCTCGCTCAGTGGCAGCAGCCATTTCTATTGGAATTTATTTATCTTCTATAATTGAAACTTTGTAGCCTTAAGCAGAGGCCTGGGCCAGCCAGGGTGTGCCGAAAGCTTGGCTTCCTCCATTGCCAGGGAAACCCAAGCCTCCCTCCTGCTCTCTCTGTGGCTGTAGCCACCTTGGTTGGGTTAATTTGCATACTCACTTCTGATTGGCTGATGGGCGTGGTTGGTAGGCGTGGCTTGTGGCTGTAGCCGAGTGATGGTTAATTTGCATATTACTCTTTTATTAGAAAGGATTCCCATATTGTTTGATTTACATAGTGTTGGCCACAGTGGCCATTAACAGGGTCTGGCAGAGATGCTACCAGTAGTTACCAGGTGCATTAAAAAATGACAGGTGGCACAAGTGAATGTACATGCTATGTCCACCACCTTGCTCCAAGAGAACTCAACCTCTTGGGGGAAGTGGGACAGGTCTCAGACAGGCAGCATTTTTGGAAGCATTATCAATAAGAACCATGGACTTTCTGAGACCAATCATTGTGGGAAGCACTGACAAGTACATACCATCCAGGACAGATGGCAGAGCACTTGGGTGCTCTCTGGATGCAACAAAGTGTGAGGAACTGGGGAAAATCAAGTAAGCATTTATTATACAATTCACTTTGTCAGATTGTAGAACAGATAAGGCCATGCTTTACCTAGTGATTACACTGCACATAATACTGAAAAACAACAAATGATTTGAAAATTATTAAAAGGATTTAATGAGTGATTACCCTTATAATATAGACCTTTGATAATCAGTTTTATGTATGTGTAGTTCAGCTTTTAAAGGTGTGTTGTCTAATATGGAAGGCACAAATCACATATGGAGTATTAGATTCCAATTTAAAATAGTTAAGGTTAAATAAAATTGAAATTCAATTCCTCAGACCACTAGTACATTTCACATGTTCAGTAGTCAGATATGGTTAGTGGCTGCCTCATTGTAAAGTGCAAAATATTTCTATCATTGCAAATAATTCTCTTAGACAGCAATAATTTAAAGATGAAATGGTCTATATTGTTATATATAACATAGTATGTACTACATATACTATGTAGTATATAATACATAGCATAACATTGTTATTTGTAGGTAATATAATATATACCAAGTAATATATATCCTATGTATTATATAATATATAATATAATTATATCTATATGTATTTATACTATTATCTCAATGTTAAAATTTTTATATATCATCTATACTAATAGAAGGGTAATATGCTAATTAGACTGGGTTGACCAGACATCTTCCAGAAGTCCAACTTCCTTCCGGACAAAGCCACGGTGAAGAGGGCTGAGGCAGAGGCGGTTAGGAGCGATCAGGCTGGAGTTGGGGAGCAAGCAGTTAGTGGGAAATCAGGCCAGCAGGGGAGAGAAATTAGGGGGTGATCAGGCTGGCAGGGGATGGCAGTTGGGGGTGATCAGGCCAGCAGGGGAGCAGTTAGGTGGAGATAAAGCTGACAGGGGAGCGGTTAGGGTGCAATCAGGCTAGAAGGCAGAGGCAGTTAGGGGTGATCAGGCAGGCAGGCAGGTGAGCGATTAGGAGCCAGCAGTCCCGGATTGTGAGAGGGATGTCTGACTGCCGGTTTAGGACCGATCCCAGGGTCCCAGATTGGAGAGGGTGTAGGCCAGGCTGAGGGACACCCCTCCCCCCGTGCACAAATTTTGCGCACCGAGACTCTAGTTGGTTTATAATTACCAGCTATTTGCTAGGCAATGATATTACTTCTGAGTGAAAAATTGTCTGATATATTTAAAAATATAAGAAAGGATTTTAAAAAGTTGTTTTGTTATGCTCTATAAATGCATCTATAAAATATCTGTATTCATTAGCAGAACTTAAAGTCTACCAAATAATACTTTGGAAATATTAGTACATCTCTTTCCTTTTGAAAAAATAAGTTCTCAGAGTCTGAAAAGCTTTATTTTTCACCATTCAAATTATGGCCTCTGCATTAAACCACAGGATAAAACCCAGTTAAATAAAATGTGTTAGCCCTAATTAAAAGGCTTTATAGCTTTACTAGAGAGAAATGCAGCATCTGAAATCACTTTTCCTATTTTGCTGCTATAGATTTGTTTCCTGGCTTCCATTTACATGCATAACAATATACAAGCATAACTATTTGTACATTAGTTGTTATTATATTTTATGTGTGTTAATAAGTGATATACTACTTCCTAAAAAACTAAACCTTTTTTCTGACATTATATCAATAATCTATTAAAGCTCAGCTTGAGCTCAATTATCCAGATATCCAGACTTTCATTTTTATGTTGTTTTTATAATAATTTTGATTACAAATAATTATTCTTTTTACAATTTAAAGATGTTTGATTTTGTTTTTCTGTGGTCAGCACAAAGGATACCAACTAGATATTTAATATATTAATATCTTTAATGTGATACTAGTATATTAAATCATATTTTTGAAATCTACCATATGCTCTATTTTATATCAAATTCTGATTGTGAGAATTTGTATTTTCCCAACTATTTTAAGGTGTTTTTTAAATTAAGTTTATATTTACTCTAGATTATGTATATTGTGAACCTTTTTATGTACTGTCTTTAAGGAGCTTATGGTATGTTAACAAGAAATTTCATAGGATACTTCTGGGCTTAGTTTAGTCTGAAAGCATGAGGACAGCACATTCTACATTACGAAACAGTCTAATACAGATGGGATGAAATGTTTCAAAATGAAGAAGAATGCATAAGGAGGATGTATTTTCAGAAAGTGCCTGGGATTTCAACACACCAAGTAGGATATAAGGTAAGTGTGGGGGTTTTTTCCCCCTCCTCCTGTTAAAAGAGAGAGGCAATGAGAGTGTTCAATGCTTGCCCCATTGAATCTGAGGAAGCAGAGAGGTTACAGAGCAGGCTGGTTTCTAACTTCTGCCTGGGAAATCTAAGAAGATGTGCTGCTGGTTCAATGTGGAGAGATGAGTCAAAGAAGAAGAGCACAGTGGACTATGCCTGAACTCTAAGGCTTTGTTGTGTAAAAGGTTTCAGGAGTGTTCATCAGTCAGTGATGTGTCACACATAAGAGCACGTGACATGAATTCATCTTAGAAACTGTGCAACAGGAACAATTAAAGCAGTTACTCATCAGGCAAAAGCTAAAGTTAATGTCAGCATTTCCAGGCACTGTAGAAACAGTAAAGCAACCAGTTGTACTAAGATGGTACTTCCTATGGATGCTGTTAAGAGATCTTCGGTAATGAAGAATCCTCTCTTCCACTCTCCCTACACACACACACACACACACACACACACACACACACACTCACACACACACTCACACACACACTCACACACACACTCTCACACACACACTCACACACACTCACACACACACACACACTCTCACACACACACACACACCCACACTCTCACACACACACACTCACACACACACACTCACACACACACAATGCCACGTAAGATAAATTCAGCTGTAAATACCTCCAGACCCAGCAATTGTGAAGCTATCTAGTAAAGTAAAATATCGCTATTTCTCTTACATGCCTTCTCTTCCCCATTTCCAACTTTGAAGAAATAGGAAACAGTTGATAAATTTCAGAGAAGGTGGTAATGAAGAAAGCAGTGGACAGCTATTCCCCATTCCTGGGCATCACATGGCTATACTTAGTCTTTTGTGCATGAAAGGTGAAGGAATAGCAATAATGTTGAGTAAAATTGGGTACATTGACTATTACAGAGGGCTGAACATTTTAAGTAGGTAGTTCTAGTTGTTGTTTTTAACTTAAAGTAATTTTATTAACTTTTGTTAAACTTAAAATGTTTACTTAAGAATAAGAGAAAAACATGAAATTATTGAGTTTTACCAGAGATTAGGGATAAATATCCCACAATAAATAACTTTTAAAGGAATATTGGAAGACAAAGTAAAATTGCTTTTGATTGAGTTCAATGACCCATATTTGTTTATAATATAGTAAATAGGGTTGGGTGAAAAGACAGAAAATGGCCTTATTGTTATGCAGTAATCTATATATGAATATTAACAACTTATGAAATAATATCAAATTATAAGAGAATAATAAAGAAACATAGAGATCATACCAATCCTCTAAGATCTGGCTTTGTTTCTTGATTTTGTTCCTGCCCTGGCATTTGAACCAACCCATTTCCTGTCAGGCTGCCAAGCACATTCTCATTGTTTTGAACCAACTCTATTCTCCATAAATATTTCCATGTCTCTGCATGGTCAGGGATGAATGAGTAAATGGCAAACATGATTTGGAAGTTAAAGATTGTGTATCTCTCTAGAGTCATCTGTTTACATTTCAGGGTAAAGTTCTTCCCTGTGCTCCTCAGAGAAGATTACATTCCAGAGTAATTCTCTCTGGAGGGCAGAAAGTTAAATGTTCCAGCCACCCTGTGTATGCTCTGAGTCTCCTTATTTCATGGTGCGATTGCTATTGCACACGCAGGTGACACCTGGCTCTCATTGTCTTGCTCCATAGGGAATTGGAGTATAGGGAGCCAGTGCTGCTGAGATTGCTCTATGAGTAAATAAAAAGTCATTTTTCTGATCCAGAGGTCTAAGGTTTGTGTGTGTGTGTGTGTGTGTGAGAGAGAGAGAGAGAGAGAGAGAGAGAGAGAGAGAGAGAGAGAGAGAGAGAGAGAGAGAGAGAAGACAGTGTCAGGCCATTTTGTTAGTTTGAAAGTAGGATAACATCGCAGACCCTTCACAGCTTTGGACTTAACACCGCTACATAATATTTATAACTATCTCTTTCAGTCAGTTTTCTAGAGTGTTTTTTCATTTTGTTATAAACCTGAAACCATTCAATCTGCTATATTCACTCTTTGAATCTATAAACTACTTTTTGCTTTCCTATAATTTCCACTCATGCTTTCTCCAAGCTGCGCCAGTTCCAATATATTGTGTGTGCTCTCCATATCTAACCACTCATTAAAAAGATGAAAGCAGCTCAGAATGAAACCTGTCATTTTGAGCAATCAGGAAATAGCCTTCAGTGTTGCATGAGCAAAGAGGAGAGAGATATCATTTTGTTCTAAAAGGAGGTGCACGGATTTCAAGGTTGATCACATGTATCTCGATGTATTGTTTTAAACTAGAGGCCTGGTGCATGACATTCGTGCACTGGAAGGGGGGTGTGATTCCTCAGCCCGGTCTGCACACTCTCGCAATTCAGGAGCCCTCAGGGGATATCTGACTGACAGCTTAGGTCTAAGCCAGCAGTTAGACATCCTTAGCGCTGCCTCAGAGGTGGGAGAGGCTTCCGCCACCACCGCTGCGCTCACCAGCCCTGAGCCTGGCTTGTGGCTGAGTGGCACTCCCCCTGTGGGAGCCCACTGACCACCATGGGGCAGCTCCTGCGTTAATCATCTGCCCCCCAGGTGGTCAGTATGCATCATAGTGACTGGTCATTCCACTGTTCAGTGGATTTGCATATTACTCTTTTGTTATATAGGATACTAGTTATCACACCTATCTTATTGGTGCCCCATTGATGATTATTCTAAAGCAACTTGGATTCCATGGAGCAGGGTGGTGCAATAGCTCATTGAGAACAGACTTCAGGGCTCTTCAGTTCTAATCCTCTCATGGATTACTTTACCTGGTCTATGTTCTGAGCATGAGTCAGATCCACACTCTCCATCAGTGCCTCCGCTACTTTGTTTTATTTGTGAAAGCTAGAACATGTGAGAATACAGCTCTTTTCCCCACTTCTATTTTACCTTTGCTTCTACATGTCCTGCAATTTTGTGGTCTCAGCTTTGTAGTCTATTTCATAAAGCCAGTCAGAGTCACAGCTCATGAATGTCCACTTCTGTGAGCAGTTCCTTGTGGCTATTCTTTGTCATTCATTAATAGCGCATAACTCCAGCACTGCACACTCTGATAGCACATGTTCTTCACAAGAAGTGCATTTTAAAAGCAAAAAAGAATAATTACAATTTTTCTTAAATTTCTTCACATTGACCTTGATCTTATATCTCTGGGATTGGTGAATTACACAGAGGTTGTCTTCTGGTCCCAACTTTGTTACCTCAGTGCGAACTCACAGTGTGATCTCAATCCTATTCTGAGCCTCTATGTCCTCATTTATCAAGGGAGGGAGTTAAGTATTGACCAGGTTGCTCCATAGTTTATAACCATGTTTTTAGGTTTATTTTATTTTTTTATTTTTTAAAATCTTTATTGTTGAAAGTATTATATATGTCCCCTTCTACCCCATTGACCTGTTCTAGCCAACCCCTGCTCCCTGCCTCAGGCCTTTACCACCCTATTATCTGTGTGCATGGGTTATGCATATATGCATACAAGTTCTTTGGATAATCTCTTCCTACTCACCAACCCTCCCCCATTTCCCTCTGAGATTCATCAGTCTGTCCCATGCGTCTATGTCTTTGGATCTATTTTGTTCATCAGTTTATTTTGTTTATTAGATTTCACATATGAGTAAGGTCATGTGATGCTTATCTTTCTCTGACTGGCTTATTTCACTTAGCATAATACTCTCCAGCTTTATTTTAGTTATTTCTTTATTATTTAAAAAAACAACTTATATTCCCCATGATTATATACTTACTGATATTTTTTTTTTCATTCTGAGATCATTCTTGAGGATATATTAATCAATCTGTGAAGTCTCATGCCATTTTCTCCAAAAAACTGCCGGGGTCTTTATTGGCCAATTATAATTATATAGCATGTTTTTATTATGCCATGAGCATTAATGGGATTCTTTTTTTATTATTTCTATTTTTAATTTTTAATTTTATTTATTTTATTTTTTATTTTTTCTTTATTGATTAAGGTATTACATATGTGTCCTTATTGCCTCATTATTCCCCACCCCCCACTCATGCCCTCACCCCCCTTGTTGTCTGTGTCCATTGGTTAGGCTTATATGCATGCATACAATTCCTTTGGTTGCTCTCTCCCCCTTACCCCCACCCTCCCCTCCCTTCCCTCTGAGGTTTGACAGTCTGATCGATGCTTCTCTGTCTCTGCATCTGTTTTTTTTCAACAATTTATGTTGTTCATTATATTCCATAAATGAGTGAGATCATGTGATATTTATATTTCTGTAACTGGCTTATTTTGCTTAGCATAATGCTCTCCAGTTTCATCCATGCTGTTGCAAATAGTAAGAATTTCTTCATTTTCACTGCAGCGTAGTATTCCATAGTGTAGATGTACCACAGTTTTTCTAATCCACTCATCTGCTGATGGCCACTTAGGCTATTTCCAGATTTTAGCTATGGTAAATTGTGCTGCTATGAACATAGGGGTGCATATATCCTTTCTGATTGGTGTTTCTAGTTTCTTGGGATATATTTCTAGAAGTGGAATCACTGGGTCAAATGGGAGTTCCATTTTTAGTTTTTTCAGGAAACTCCATACTGTTCTCCACAGTGGCTGCACCAGTCTGCATCTCCACCAGCAGTGCACAAGGGTTCCTTTTTCTTCACATCATCACCAGCACTTGTCATTTGTTGATTTGTTGATGATAGCCATTCTGACAGGTGTGAGATGGTACTGCATTGTTGTTTTGATTTGCATCTCTCTGATGATTAATGACTTTGAGCATGTTTTCATATGTCTCTTGGCCTTCCTTATGTCCTTTTTCAAAAAGTATCTATTTAGGTCTGTTGCCCGTTTTTGATTGGTTTGTTTATCTTCCTTTTGTTAAGTTGTATGAGTTCCCTGTAAATGTTGGGATTCTTATTTGTCACACTATTAAAAGAAGCTCAGCAGCAAGGACAAAGCCCAGATCTGGGAAAGGTGAGCGCTGTTCCCTCAGAGAGCAGAGGAAAGGCACACCTCCATATTGGTCTATATTTTCATTTTAATTCTTTGTGTTTTTTTTAATTTTTATTCTGTGTTAGCTGAACTATGTGTTTCCCACAACTGCAGCAATGACCAATAATCAACACTGTTCCTAACCACCTCTGCCCAGCCTGCTTTCTATACTTCTCATTTTGAATGATCAGAAACTAAAAAAAACAATTTGATAAAGAGCAAATGCCTGAGGTGTGATCGCTCCTACATCATTTACATATACCCATCTGGGTCTTAAGCCTTAATAGGTATTAATATAGATTTTTCAGATACTTCCAGTGGACAAAGTTTAGTGAAGTGGCAAACAAACAAAAAAAAAAAACAACCCAAAAAACAGTAAGCACCATAAGCAGATTCCTCCCTAAGCATCAGCCTAGGCATACTTTTGCCTCAGGACTTTCATAGAGAGGAAAATACCATAAAGAAAAAGGAACTTAAGAAATAAGGGGGACATGTCCTACCTGTCTATGATGACTATAGACTGTATAAATATAGAACTGTTATTTTTTAGAGAATTAATATTTTTCCTGTTTAAATAAAAAAGATCCTTCTGTAATCTCCAGATATTAATTGTATAATTGTATAGTCCAGAAATATTCTACTCTCACCATTTCCATATGCCTTTGGGCCAACAGCATTGGATTGATAATATCTTGTTTATATGTATGGCTTTCCACGATTCCAATGTGCATGTCAAGCCTGGCCCTTTTTACCCAGTAGGTCTGAATCATAGCACAGAGTTCAGTCTAGGACCAAGCTGAGAGATTGCATAAGCAGTTTGTGTTGCCCAGATGAAAGAGTGATTTTAAAATATGTTGTCATGACATCATCAGAACATTTTGCCCCAAAGCTGCGGAATATACATTCTCAAGTGCACATGGGACATTTTCAAAAATAGACCACATATTGGTTCACAAGCACAGTCTCCCAAATTCAAGAAGATTTAAATCATACCAAGCATCTTCTCAGACCACAATTGCATAATATTAGAAATAAACTACAACAAAAACAATCCAAAACACTCAAACACTTGGAAGCTGAATAGCATGTTTTTAAATATTGATTGGGTTACCAATGATATCAAAGAATAAATTAAAAACATCCTGGAAACTAGTGACAATAAAAACACAACAATGCAAAACCTATGGGACCCAATGAAAGCAGTTCTGAAAGGGAAGTTTAGAGCTCTACAGGCCTACCTCAAAAAACAAGAAAAAAATGGTAGTAAATCATCGAACACTACAACTCAAAGAATTAGAAAGAGAGCAACAAGAAAAGCCCAGAGTGAGCAGAAGGAAAGAGAAAATAAATATCAGAGCAGAAATAAATGAGATAGAGACCAAAAAAAATAAATAAATAAAAATGCAAAAGATCAATGAAACCAAGAGCTGGTTCTTTGAAAGGATAAACAAGATTGATGAACCTCTAGCCAGGCTCACCAAGACGCAAAGAGAGAGGACCCAAATGAATAAAATCAGAAATGAAAGAGGGAAAATAACAACAGACCCCACTGAAATATAAAGGATTGTTAAAAAATACAATAAACAACTCTATTCCAACAAACTAGACAACCTGGAGGACATATTACTAGAAAAATACAACCTTCCAAAACTCAATCAGGAAGAATCTAAAAATCTCAATAGGCCAATAACTATGGAAGAAATTGAAGCAGTCATCAAAAAGCTTCCAGCAAGCAAAAGCCCAGGGCCAGAGGGCTTCACAGGGGAGTTTTACCAAACATTCAAGGAAGAACTAAAACCTATCCTCCTCAGACTACTCCAAAAAATTCAAGAGGAAGGAACACTTCCAAGCTCATTCTATGAAGCCAGCATCACCCTAATACCAAAACCAGATAAAGACAACACAATGAAAGAGAATTACAGGCCAATATACCTCATGAACATATATGCCAAAATCCTCAACAAAATTCTAGCAAATCAGATTCAGCAGTACATCAGAAAGATCATACACCATGACCAAGCAGGATTTATCCCAGGGATGCAAAGATGGTACAATATCCACAAATCAATAAACGTGATACATCACATAAACAAATTGAAAGATAAAAATCACATAGTCATATCAATTGACACAGAAAAAGCATTTGACAAAATACAACACCCATTTTTGATAAAAACTCTCAGCAAGGTGGGAATAGAAGGATCATACCTCAACATCATAAAAACCATATATTACAAACACATAGTCAACATCATACTCAATGGGCAAAAACTAAAACCATTTCCCCTAAGAACAGGAACAAGACAGGGATGCCCACTCTCACCACTCCTGTTCAACATAGTACTGGAAGTACTAGCCATTGCTATCAGACAAGAAGAAAAAGAAGTAAAAGGCATTCAAATCAGAAAAGAAGTAAAACTGTCCTTCACAGATGTCATGATACTGTACATTTAGCATTTCTATACACCAATAATGAATTTTCAGAAAGAGAGACTAAAAAGCAATCCCATTTACCATCGCACCAAAAAAATTAAGATACCTAAAAATAAACTTAACTAAGAAGATAAAGGACCTATATGCGGAAAACTATAGGACACTGAAAAAAGAGATAGAGGAAGACATAAACAGATGGAAGAACATACCGTGTTCATGGATTGGTAGAATCAACATCATCAAAAAGTCCATACTACCAAAAGCAATCTATAGGTTCAATGCAATCCCCATTAAAATATCAACAGCATATTTCACAGACCTAGTACGAACTCTCCAAAAATTCATCTGGAATAAAAAGAAGACCCTGAATAGCTGCAGCAATCCTGAGAAAGAAGAACAAAGTAGGTGGGATCTCAATACCAGATTTCAAGCTATATTACAAAGCCACTCTTCTCAAAACAGCCTGGTACTGGCACAGGAACAGACATATAGATCAATGGAATAGAATAGAGAACACAGAAATCGACCCAAACCACTATGCCCAATTAATATTTGACAAAGGAGGCATGAACATACAATGGAGTCAAGACAGTCTCTTCAAAAAATGGTGTTGGGAAAATTGGACAGATACATGCAAAAAAATGAAACTAGTCCACCAACTTACACCATACACAAAAATAAACTCAAAATGGATAAAAGACTTAAACATAAAACGGGAAACCATAAAAATACTAGAGGAATCCACAGTCAGCAAAATCTCAGATATATGCCGAAGGAACTTCTTCACTGATACTGCTCCTAAGGCAATGGAAAATAAAGAGAAAATAAACAAATGGGACTACATCAAAATAAAAAGCTTTTGCACAGCAAAAGAAACCATCAACAAAACAACAAGAAAGCCCACTACATGGGAGAACATATTTGCCAATGTTATCACCCATAAGGGTTTAATCTCCAACATTTACAGGGAACTCATACAGCTTAACAAAAGGAAGATAAACAACCTAATCAAAAAATGAGCAAGGGACCTGAATAGAAACTTTTCAAAAGAAGACAGAAGGAAGGCCAAGAGACATATGAAAACATACTCAAATTCACTAATTATCCGAGAGATGCAAATCAAAACGACAATGCGATACCATCTCACACCTGTCAGAATGGCTATTATCAACAAATCACCAAAGACAAGTGCTGGCGAGGATGCGGAGAAAAAGGAACGCTTGTGCACTGCTGGTGGGAATGCAGACTGGTGCAGCCACTGTGGAGAACAGTATGGAGTTTCCTCAAAAAACTGAAAATGGAACTCCCATTTGACCCAGTGATCCCACTTCTAGGAGTATATCCCAAGAAGCTAGAAACATCAATCAGAAAGGATATATGCACCCCTATGTTCATAGCAGCACAATTTACCATAGCTAAAATCTGGAAACAGCCTAAGTGCCCATCAGCAAATGAGTGGATTAAAAAACTATGGTACATCTACACAGTGGAATACTACCCTGCAGTAAAAAAGAAGGAATTCTTACCATTTGCAACAACATGGATGGAACTGGAGAGCATTATGTTAAGTGCAATAAGTCAGTCAGAGAAAGATAAATATCACATGATCTCACACATCTATGGGAAATAATGAACAACATCAACTGATGAACAAAAAAGGATCCGGAGACAGAGAAGCATCGATCAGACTGTCAAACCTCAGAGGGAAGGTAGTGGAGGTTGGGGGTAAGGGGGTGAAATCAACCAAAGGACTTGTATGCATGCATATAAGCCTAACCAGTGGTCACAGACAATAGGAGTGTGGGAGAGGGGTTTGGGAAGGTAATGGGGGGATGAGGACAAATATATAATACCTTAATCAATAAAGAAATTAAAAAATAAAATATGTTGTCATGAGAGTACTGTTATATCTTTAACATCTTTCATCATGTTTCTGTGATTCTCAGTGAAGGAGTTAGTTATCTTGAAAATCACTGCTGTCTAAAGTTAAGGAGCCTTAAAGTAGTTGCCATCATCATTGTACTATGATAGGGGCTTAACCCCTTGTTCACTAGGATTAGGTTTCTTGGGTGGATTAGGAAAGAAGATAATAACATAGTAGCACTAAACTGGGTTATTTGCAGAGGAACTCACAACTAAGTTATTCTGTTATACTTCCTTTAATTTCAAAAGGGTCTGAAGATGAGTCATCAGACAATACAAACAGAATGTCAAATTTCACACAGTTACAAAGACATAGTATAGAAACTCATATAACTAATATATAAATACAAAACAATTTATTTGGTAGCATTTACTTCAAATGAGCTTAAAGTGTGTGTTTTTTTCTTTATGAATAAATTAGTGATGATATCTTCTCAGGCAATTGTCAATAGAAGATGTTTTTGCTTTAATATTTTGTTATTAGGTTCCTTAATTATATAATTTTTAAATAGCACCAATTTATATTTTTAGATAAGAATGCCCTGTGAATTTTATTTTTAGAAAAGTATATTTATATTGTCTTTGCTATTTGGTTTCTTTTCTGTCCTTTCTTTTTATATCAATGTGACTATAATAGGGAAAGTATATTTTTCTACTTAGTTTCTCTAATTATCACATTGGATATGGCATATTACCTTCCTCATTTTAATTTGGATACTAAAATGGAATGGTTAAGGTCTATGCAAAATGACAAAAAAAAAAAAAAAAAAAGACAGCTTGTGAATTTTATCCCAAATATTTTTGTTAATTAATAGTAAACCAGAAGAGTATATAAAACTGCTTTTTTGGCCTGTATTCACACAAAAAATAAAGATAAAAAAATCTAGGGGAACTGACCAACACTGAGATGAGATTAAAGAATGCTCTTCTCTGTGATTCAGTTCCCATATTAGTAAAATTTGGACTGTATTGCTTGCACAATAAAAGTCTTTCAATTTAGAGATATTTACAAATCTCTATACTTAGGATATATCTCGATTAGACTTGATTTGAATCATCATTATAAAATATATGTAGAATATATTCCTGATCTTTTAACAACTGTTAAATTATTTCCATTATAACTTACTGCTCAAGATGAACAGGTTATTTAAGGACCGATTTCTAAGATTATGCCTAACGTGTCAGTTACTATAGGAAGAAGTCTAGTATTAAAGACACCTGGAAGTCTCGCAGACTAGATTCTCACAGAGCCAGTTTTAAATCCTAGCTCTGAGGCTCAGTGCTGAGTAATGAGAGGATTAAAAGAGAGCTCAGAAGTCAAGAGAGCTTAGAAGTAAAATGCTAACCATGCCAATCATCCCCTAGACTCTAAAAATAAAAATATAAGGGGAAAGGGGGAAACATTTTATCTCTCCTTTTTTTTCTGTTTCATTGCCTCTTCACATTATTTCCCAGTTTTCACAAGTGCATTTTCAGTGGTCACAGTGGTCACCGATAGCTGAAGCTCTTCCAGTAATGGTTTGCTGTTTTTTCCCCTCCTCATCAGTATCTGCTTTAAGGAATGAGTCATTGAAAGACTGCTGGCTTTATGTCAGTCTGGCCACTATGACCTTATTTTTCAGCCTGTGTTCCATATTCTCAATATTTAATTTATTACATACCTAGAAAATAGTGAATATTTAATAACTTTGAAAAGAGAAACAGAGAAAGAGAGATGAATTGATCCCCAGATTTAGGTCTTCATGACTTATCACCAAGCCATTTATTTAAGAATATTTCTTAAAACAAAATCAATATGTATAGTGTCAGATAGATACTAGACTTATCGGGGTAATTACTCCATATGTTAGGTTATTTAAATGTCTAATCAGTATGTTGTATGCCTGAAACAAATTTGTATGTATGTCAACTGTAATAGAAAAATAAACTGAAAATATCAACACTATGATGCATATCATATATTATTCTAGAATATTCATTTAACACTTTTCCAATTTATTTCCCTATATTATCATATACTTTTCAATATATATTTGTGAATGATTTATAATTTAATTTTATGCTATAATTTTATTAACAAATGGTATTTTGCTATAATTTAACAAATATATATATTCAATATATATATATGTGTGTATCTATATATATATATATATATATATATATATATATATATATTGAATTCAAAAGGTCTTTATATATCTTCTCTTCTTTTTTGGCCATTACAATAATGGTGTCACAAATATTCTTGCAAATAGTTTCTGATTATGGCCTTAGTATGTACCCAGAAGAGAAATTTCAAAATAGTAACCTATGGAGATTTCTCAACCTTTCTATAAATGTTGTCAAGTTCCTGTTTATAATTAATATACCAATATCAAGTCCCCCAGCCCACAGATTAGAAAAAGTGGTTTAACCTTTCCCTCTTCTACTGCATATATTATGTTTGCATTCATATATATATTAGAGGCCCAAAGCACGAAATTCGTGCATGGGGGGCGTTCCTTCAGCCCAGCCTGCACCCTCTCCAATCTAGGAGCCCTTGAGGGATGTCCGACTGCCCATTTAGGCCTGATTCCAGTGGAATTGGGCCTAAACAGGCAGTCGGACATTCCTCTCATAATCCAGGACTGCTGGCTCCCAACCACTCGCCTGCCTGCCTGCCTGATTGTCCCTAACTGCTTCTGCCTGCCAGCCTGATCACCCCCTAACCACTCCCCTGCCAGCCTGATTGACACCTAACTGCTCCCCTGCCAGCCCGATTGTCCCTAACTGCCCTCCCCTGCAGGCCTAGTTCCCCCCCAACTGCCCTTCCCAGCAGGCCTTGTCCCTCCCATCTGCTCTCCCCTGCAGGCCTGGTCGCTGTCAACTGCCCTCCCCTGCTGGCGTGGTTGCCCCCAACTGCCCTCCCCTGCAGATCTGGTTCCCCCCAACTGCCCTCCCCTGCTTGCCCCATCACCACTAACTGCCCTCCCCTGCACACCCAGTCAATCCAATCTTCCCTCCCTTGCCAGCATGGTCACCCCTAACTGCCCTCCCCTGCTGGCCCGATTGCCCCTAACTGTCCTCCCCTGCAGGCCTGGTTGCCTCCAAGTGCCTACCCTGCTGGTCTGGTCACTCCTAACTGCCCTCCCTTGCCATCCAGGTTGCCTCCAACTGCCATCCCCTGCCAGCATGGTCACCTGCAACTGCATTCCCCTGCTGGCCTGGTCCCCCCCAACTGTCCTCCCTTGCTTGCCTGATCACTCACAACTGCCCTCCCCTGCCTGCCATCTTGTGGAAGCCATCTTATGTCCACATGGGGCAGCCAGCTTTGACCACATGGGGGTGGCCATCTTGTAGGTTGGAGTGATGGTCAATTTGCATATTACATCTTTATTAAATAGGATTTTATTGATTTTTTACAGAGAGGAAGGGAGAGGGATAGAGACTTAGAAACATCGATGAGAGAGAAACATCCATCAGCTGCCTCCTGCACACCCCCTACTGGGGATATGCCCACAACCAAGGTACATGCCCTTGACTGGAATCAAACCTGGGATCCTTGAGTCTGCAGGCCGATGCTCTATCCACTGAGCCAAACTGGTTAGGGCTCTGTTTGCATTTCTTAATTCAAGTGAAGCATAAATCTTAAGTAGGTTTTTAAGATATTTACATTTCTTCCTTTAAGTGATTTGTTAACTCTTTTAGAGCCTTATTTTCATCAATTTTCCCTAGTTCATTGATATATAAGATCATTTCTTGTTTCTGAAAGTTATAACTGAAACTGATTTGTCAAAGTAATAAATCCAGCTTTAGACAATAAAGAGATAACTTTTTCTTATGCTCTTCCTCACTTCCTCACCTTAAAGTGCTTCCTAATATCTTGTCCTACTCTTTTTTTTTAAAGACTTTATTATTTTAGAGACATTTTAGGTTCTTAGCAAAATTGAGAGTACGGTAAAGATGATTCCCACATATACCAATGTGAGCACATGCATAGCTCTCCATTATCAACATTGCCCACCAGAGTGGTACATTTGTTATAATTGAAATACTTACATTGACCCAAAGTCCATAGTTTACATTAGAGTTAACTCTTGGTATATTGCATTCTATAGGTTTGGACAAATATTTAATGACATATATACATCATTATGATATCATACAGAGTATTTTTACTTCCCTAAAAATCCTCTGTGTTCCACATATTCAACCCTCACCCCATCTCAAATAACTGTCAATCGCTGATCTTTTTACTGTTTTCATAGTTTTGCTTTTTTCCAGAATGTTATATAGTTTGAATCATACAGTATGTAACCTTTTAAGATTGACTTCTTTCACTTACTAATATACATTTAAGGTTCATTCACGTTTTTAAAATTTTTCTTAGTGTTGAATAATACACTGCCTATAAGTACCACAGTTTATTTATCTAAATACAAATAGAACATCTTGGCTATTTCCAAGTTTCTGGCAATTATAAGTAAGGAAGATATAAACATCCATGTGCAAGTTTTCAACTCTTTAAGTAAATAAGAAGGAGCACCACTATTGGACTATAAAGTAAGAATGTTTAGTTTTGTGTAAAACAAACTTTCTTTCCAAGTGGCCGCTCCATTCTGTATTCTATAAGCAATGCCTGAGAATTCCTATTGTCCACATCCTCGCTAGCATTTGGTGTTTTCAGTGTTCCACATTTTGATCATTTAACTACATGTGTAATGATACCTCATTGTTATTTTAAATTGTATTGCTCTGATGATCATATGATGTAGAGTATATTTTTATATGCTTTTCCACCATCTATATATCTTCTTGGTGAGGTGTCTGTTATATGATTATACTTTATATCCTTTCATAGCATATCAGTTATACTTCCTTTACCTTTTTTATTACTTGCCCTGGAGTTTGCAATACATTTATAATTAATTAAAGTTCACTTTAATCATGAGTAATATGAGTACCTTATATAGCAAAATACTCCTAACTTCTTCTTCCCATACCTTATACCATAGCAGTATTTCACTTCACTTATATAAAAACATACACAAGTAAACATTATAAGATACATACATAAGATACATAATCAAATATATTGTTACTATTATTTTGAATAAAATTTTATGTTATAGAAATTATTAATAAGAATAAAAGTTTTTATTTTATTTCATTGTTTTATTATTATTTGAATCTTTATTGTTGACAGAATTACATATGCCCTCATTTTTCCCCCACTGACCTCTTCTAATCTGCCCTAACCCCACCTCAGCCCTTTAGCACCCTATTTTCTGTGTCCAGGGATTATGCATATGTGCATTCATGTTCTTTGGTTGATCTCTTCTCATTCACCCTTCCCTGCCTTCCCTCTGATATTCAACAGTCTGTTCCATGCTTCTATGTCTCTGGATCTATTTTGTTCATCAGTTTATTTTGTTCATTAGGTTCCACATCTGAGTGAGATAATGTAATACTTGTCTTTCTCAGACTGGCTTATTTTGCTTAGCATAATGCTCCCCAGGTCCATCATGCTGCTGCAAATGGTAAGGGTTCTTTATTTTTTACAGCAGCATAGTATTCCATGATGTAAATGTACCACAGCTTTTTTATCCACTCATATATTGATGGGCACTTGGGCTGTTTCAAAATCTTAGCTATTGTAAATTTCACTGCTATGAACATAGTGGTACATATAATCTTTGATTGATGTTTTTTTACTTCTTAGGATACAATCCTTGAAGTGGTATCACTGGGTCAAATGGGTGTTCTGTTTTTAACTTTTTGAGGAAACTCTATACTGTTTTCCACAGTGGCTGCACCAATCTGCATTCACATCAACAGTGTAATAGGATTCCCTTTTCTCTATATCCTTGCCAACACTTGACATTTGTTAATCTGTTGATGATAGCCATTCTGACAGGTCTGAGGCGATACCATACTGTCATTTTAATTTGCATCTCTTGGATGATTAGTGACTGAGCATCTTTTCACATGTCTCTTTGCCAAAACTATGTTCAATTTGGAGAAGTATCTATTTAGGTCCTTTGCCCATTTTTAATTGGATTGTTTGTCTTTCTTTTGTTAAGCATATATATTTTGGAAATTAAACCCTTATCAAATGTATCATTAGCAACTATATCCCCTATTCAGTGTGCTCTCTTTTCATTTTGTTGATGATTTCTTTTTCTATGTAGAAGCTTTTTATTTTGATACTAGAGGCCCCCGGTGCATGAAATTCGTGCATGGGAGAGGGGGGTTCTTCAGCCCAGCCTGCACCATCTTGCAATCCAGGACCCCTCAGAGGATGTCCGACTGCTGGTTTAGGCCCGATCCCACAGGGATCTCTGCGGGATGGGGCCTAAACCAGCAGTTGGACATCTCTCTCACAATATGGGACTGTTGGCTCCTAACCGCTCGCCTGCCTGCCTGCCTGCCTGATTGCCCCTAACCACTCTACCTGCCTGCCTGATTGCCCCTAACCACTCTACCTGCCTGCCTGAATGTCCCTAACTGCTCACCTGCCTGCCTGATCATTCCTAACCACCTCTGCCTGACAGCATGATCATCCCTAACCACTCGCCTACCTGCCTGATCAACCCTAACTACCTCTGTCTCAGCCCCCACACCCGGGACCCAGGCTTCCCTTCTCCAGCCAGCTGCAGGCAACCGGGACCTGGGCTTCCCTCCCTTTGGCTAGCCACAGGCAACAGGGACCCTGGGCAGCTTCAACCCAGCTGGCTGCAGGCACCCCAGACCCGGGCTTCCCTCCCTCTGGCTTGCCACAGGCAACCAGGACCCAGGCTTCCCTCCCTTTGGCCAGCCACAGGCACCCGGGAGCACGGTGGCTTCCCCAGGGCCGGCCTGGAAGACATCCAGTCTATCTGGTCTAATGAGCATATTACCTTTTTATTAGTATAGATAGTCCCATTTGTTTATTTTCTCCTTAGTTTCCTTTGCCCTAGTGCAGTGGTCGGCAAACTCATTAGTCAACAGAGCAGCAAACTGTGGCTCGCGAGCCGCAGTTTGCCAACCACTGCCCTAGTGGATGTATTGGTAAACATGCTAGTAGAAATGTCTGAGATTTTGGTACCCATAGTTTCTTCTAAGATTTTTATGGTTTCAGGAATTACATTTAAGTCTTTTATGCATTTTGAGTTTATTATTATGTATGGTGTAAGTTGGTGGTCCAGTTTCATTTTTTTTGCATGTATCTGACCAATGTTCCCAATACCATGTATTGAAGAGACTAACTCTGCTTCAATGTATGCTCTTGCCTCCTTTGTCAAATATTAATTGAGCATAGTGGCTTGGGTTGATTTCTGGATTCTCTGTTCTGTTCCATTGATCTGTATGCCTGTTCTTGTGCCAGTACCAGGCAGTTTTGAGCACAGTGGCTTTGTCGTATAACTTGATATATGGATTGTGATTCCTCCAACCTTATTCTTCTTTCTCAAGATTGCTGTAGCTATTTGGGATCTTTTTGGTTCCATGTAAATTTTTTGATCTGTGAAATATGCCCTTGGTATTGTAATAGGGATTTCACTGAACCTGTATATTGCTTTGGGTAATATGGACATTTTAATGATGCTGATTCTACCAATCCATGAACATTGTATTCTCTTCCACTTGCTTATATTTGTAGTTTTCTGAGTACAGGTCTTTTACCTCCTTAGTTAAGTTTATTCCTATGTATCTTAATTTTTGTTGTTGTTGCAATGGTAAATTGGATTGTTATTTTAGTTTCTCTTTCTCAGAGTTCACTATTGGTGTATAAAATGTTATGGATTTTTGGGTGTTAATTTTGTATCCTGCAATGTTTCCGAATTCATTTTCTAAATCTAATAGTTTATTGATGGAGTCTTTAGAGTTTTCTATGTACAGTATCATGCCTTCTGTGAATAAGGAGAGTTTTACTCCCCTTTTCAATTTGAATGCTTTTTATTTCTTCTTCTTGTCTAAATGCTATGGCCAGGACTACCAGAACGATGTTGAATAACAGAGGTGAAAGAGTGCATCCCTGTCTTGTGATGTAGCATTTCTTTTAATATTCTCCTTATAATTTCTAAATCTCTGCATATTTATTTGTTCTCAATGATTATTTTATTCACTAGAGCCCACAGTTATTTTAAATACCCAATCTATATTTTCTACATTTCTGCCATGTCTGTTTCTGATGCTTGTTCTCTCTTCCAATTGTGGTTTTTGTCCTTCGGTATGCTTATAATTGTTTTTCTTGATAGCTGGACATGATGTACTAGGGTTAAAAAAACACACACAAAAATTTGTGGTGAATAGGCCTTTAATAATATAGTGGTGAGGTTCTGGTTAACTATTTCCCCTGAAAGCAGGCCTTGTTAAGAAGAACAGAAGTAAGATGGTAGCATAGGTAAACATCTGTACTTGCTGTCTCTCAGAATCACATAAAAATTACAACTAAAAGACAGAGCAACTATCATCCAGAACCGTGGGAAAGCTTGCTGAGTGGAAGTTCTACAACTAAAGAGGTAAAGAAGAAAGTGCATTGAGACTGATAGGAGGTGCGGAGGCATGGAATGGACTGGCACATGGGTATGCTGCTTTTTTTATTGGGAGGGAGATACAAACTCCTGCTTGCTCTGAACTCCAGTTCCGGGCAAGACTCAGGGGGACCCAGGCACATATGGGGAGAAACTGGACTGTCTAGCACCAGCACAGGAATGCGAGGGAGGCATTCTTTCAGACAGAAGTGCATGCAGAGGTCATTGTTCCTGCGCGGGAAACTCTCTGGTGCAGGGCTGACTGGCAGCCATTGCTGTTTGTTCCACCCTGGTGATTCCTTGAGACACTGCCCCACCCAACTTACAACCCCACCCAAGCTGTGCACAGTGGCTTTTGCATATGAATGGTCTGTGCTTTCTCAGCCTAAAACCTGTCAAACAGGCAGCAGCTGGGTCAGGGAGCCCCAAAGCTATCAATCCAGCTGCAGCAACCTGCCTTGCTACACAGCTGGGCCTTGTGTGGGCACTTCCAAACCTGATACAAAGAGGAGGAATCTGCTGATCTCTCTGTAACTACTGCTGGGTGACCCCAGGCAGTGGCTGACTTTGCACCTCCTTGGAGATCCAAGAGCCAGTGTACCCAGTGGTCAGTGTGAGACCATATCAGATTACAACCCTTCACATCCATAAGTGACACACTTAAGGGGCAGACTCAGTGAGCACCAAAGCCCTACTGAAGCAAGTCCTGCCCAGCAGCTCTTCCATTGTAGACACAGCTGGTCCTCACAGCCAATTGGCCTGGATGTCAATTCCTCCCAGTGATACCAATAGCAATCAAGTCTTAACTACAATAAAACTGTGCACACTGCCCACAAAGGGATGTACCAAGAGTGTCCTCAGGTGACTGGGGAGGCTGAGCCACTGGGCCCTATAGGACAATTACCACACAAGGCCACTCCATCAAGTCAAGGAGACTTAGCGGCTACCCAATACATAGAAACAAACACAGGGAAGCAGCCAAAATGCGGAGACAAAGAAACATGTCACAAATGAAAGAAATGGATGAAAGCAAAATACTGAATATAGAGTTCAAAACCACAGTTATAAGGTTATTCAAGAATCTTCTAGAAACCTCCAAGGAACATAGTGAGACCTTCAAGGATCTTAGTGAGAATGCCAAAAAATAAAAAAATTTAAAAAAAAATGGAAAAGGACCAGTCAGAAATTAAGCATACACTGACTGAAATAAAGAATAATATACAGAGATTCAACAATAGACTAGAGGATCTCAAGAATCAAGTAAAAAATTTGAAGTACAAGAAAGCAAAAAACACCCAACCAGAAGAGCAAAAAGAAAAAGAATCCAAAAATATGAAGATAAGGAGCCTCTGGGACAACTTTAAGGGTACCAACATCTGAATTATGGGGGTGCCAGAAGAAGAGAGAGAGCAAAGTATTGAAAACCTATTTGAGGAAATAATGACAGAAAACTTCCCCTACCTGGTGAAGGAAATATAAGTCCAGAAAGCACAGAGAACCCCAAATAAGAGGAATCCGAAGAGGACCACACCAAGACACATCATAATTAAAATGCTAGGGGCAAGAGACAAAGAGAGAATCTTAAAAGCAGCAAGAGAAAAACAGTTAGTTACCTACAGGGTAGTACTCATATTACCATCAGCTGATTTCTCAACAAAAACTATGCAGGCCAGAAGGGAGTGGCAAGAAATATTCAAAGTGATGAATAGCAAGAACCTACAACCAAGATTACTCTACCCAGCAAAGTTATCATTTAGAATTGAAGGTCAGATAAACATCTTCACAGACAAGAAGAAGCTAAAGGAGTTCATCACCACCAAACCAGTATTATATGAAATGCTGAAGGGTACTCTTTAAGAATACGAAGAAGAAGAAAAAGGTAAAGATAAAAAATGATGAACAACAAAGTGACAACAAATACATATAAATCAACAAGTGAATCTAAAAATCAAAAGAATAAAAAATCTGATGAACAGAACAAACTGGTGAATGTAATAGAATCAGGGGCATGGAAAGGGAGTGGACTGACAATTCTTGGGGTGAAGGGGGTATGGGGGTGCGGGAAGAGATTGGACAAAGAGCTTACACCTATGAATAAGGACAGTGGTGGGGGGTCACAAGGGCCTGGGGTGAGGTGGGAACTGGGTAGAGGGGAGCTATGAGTGGCGGGGGGGGAGAGGAACATCTGTAATAATCTGAACAATAAAGATTAAAAAAATAAGAACAGAGTGCTTTTTTTTTTAATATTTCAAAATGGTTTATTTATCCCTTGCCCTGGTGGAAGCAGGAAGGGATGTCTCTTCAATGTGTACTGTGAGAACTTGGTTAAACTCCTGCAGCTAAAACTCACAAAAGTGTGAAGGTTGCCTTATGACAGGTCACCCTGAGAATTTTTAACTCTCAGATTTGCCTGCACTGAGTCTCCCTCAATTTGTGAATTACAGTTGAGTTTTTCCACCTTGGCACTGGTTTCTCTACTGATTTTCTCTTTTGAATTTTTACTCTGGGTAAGCCATGACTCCCTACATTCACCGATATGTCTGGAGGGCAGAAATTTATCCTTTACCCTTACCTCTCTTATGGATCCTAAACAAGTTGTTGACTATTTACTTTGTTCATCTTTTTACTTCTTGTTTAAATGAAGTGGCAATTTCCAAGACCCTTACATGTGAAACTGGAAATTGGAAGGCTCTTCTGTTTTTATAAGACAGGGTCAGCCAAAGTCTTCATCTCATGGAAGCATGGCATCTAGAAAGCACAGTTAGCCTTCTGGCTAATACACTACCCTGCAAAATCAACTGAAATCTCTTTCTATTATGAAATTGGGTCTGTTCATGTATTTACAAATAATTATATGTAATTATATATAATATGTTCTTTAATTACACAATAAATATGTTTTTTTGCAGAAATAACATATCCTATCTAATAAAAGAGTAATATACAAATTGACTGTACCTCCACTACACCCAAAAGCCATGGCCACCAGCCAATCAGGAGTGAGTATGCAAATTAACCCAACCAAGATAGCTGCGGCCACACAGAGAGCAGGAGGCTTGGGTTTCCCCAACAATGGAGGAAGCCAAGCTTTGCACCTGCCCTGGCCTGCCTTGGCCTCTGCTGAAGGCTACAAAGTTTCAATTATAGAAAATAAATAAATCCCAGATACCAGGGCCTCCCAGGGCCTCCGCTTGGGTCGCCAGGGGGCGTGGTCAGCCTGCAAACCATCACAGGTCCCTTGCCCAGGCTGCCCCATACCCCAAGGGAACCCCCACTCTGATCCAGGACACCCTTCAGGGCAAACCAGCTGGCCCCCACCCGTGCACCAGGCCTCTATCTTATCTAATCCAATCTAATAAAAGAATAATATGCAAATTGACCATCACTCCAACATACAAGATGGCTGCCCCCATGTGTTCAAAAATGACTGCCCTTATGTGGACACAAGATGGCCACCACAAGATGGCCAGCAGGGGAGGGCAGTTGGGAGGGACCAGGCCTGCAAGGGAGGGCAGTTGGGGGCAATCAAGCCTGCAGGGGAGGGCAGTTAGGGGTGACCAGGCCTGCAGGGGAGGGTAGTTAGGGGCAAACAGGCTGGCAGGGGAGCAGTTAGGCATCAATCAGGCTGGCAGGGGAGTGGTTAGGGGGTGATCAGGCTTGCAGGCAGAAGTGGTTAGGGGCAATCAGGAAGGCAGGCAGGTGAGCAGTTGGGAGCCAGCAGTCCTTGATTGTGAGAGGGATCCCAGATTGGAGAGGGTGCAGGTTGGGCTGAGGGACACCCACCCCCATGCATGAATTTCGTGCACCGGGCCTCTAGTATGCTTAATAATATAAAAACAATATCCACATATCTCCATACTTAGACAATCTCTCCCCAGAGCATAATTAATCAAGAACTGTCATCACTTTGAGTTTTTTTCCCTTTTATTTTTTTATTTCTTCCTGCAATGTATCCTTCCATTTTAACATTAATTGTATTCTCTTTTGCACATGGTATTTTTAGAAATCTTGCTTTATTTTTATTTAAATATTTTTAAAATGTGTCCAGCACCATTTATTAAATAGAATTCATGATGAGTGGTTTAATTCTAAATCTTATCACATGTTTGAGATCTTTCTAATGTTGATTTCTAGACAGTTTCATTTATAGGCAGTAATGTTTATTTCTTGACATTTTTATCCTTTTTTTATACAAGCTCATTTTAAAAAATTGTTATATATTTACTCTAGAGAAGAGCTTTGATGTCTTCAATTTTGACTTTATCAACTATCTATTTCTCCAAATTAACTTTATATTACTATTGCTTATTAAAAAATATCTTGCTATATTTTTGAAATTTGTGTGTTTTTTTTACTTGTTTAAACATTTATTATATATTTCTCAAATTGTTAAATTGTGGTCAGAAATTTAACCACACAATTCTAGTTGGAAAAATAATTGGCACTTTTCACTTTATACATTATGAATATTTATCAATATTGAATTGATTCATAAATATTTATTTTTATTAGTTTTACATTATATCTTTCACTATGCTATATCATTATTGATGCTTATACTTTACCTAATATCCAAAAGTGCAAGAAAATTACATTCTGCTATGCCATTTCTCTAAATTTCTTCTTTTATTCTTCACGAATATATTTTCATTAGCCTGAGAAAGATAGTCAGTATTAAACCTTTATAACTCATATTTCCTATGAATTACATATATTCAATATATTAAAAATATTTTTGTACCATGTAACAAATTTTGTTTTAAATTTCTCTGGCATTATTTTATGTCTATGTGCATGTGCTTCAATTTTGACTTTTAAAATGTTTATTTGTCCCTTTGATTTAGCTGTACATTTTAATATATTTTTCTCTAATTTTTTATTCACCTTATGTAGGAAGATGTGGAGAAATGAGCTTTTATGAATCCTGGAAATCCACAGGCATAGATATTTTCAAGAACAACTATCTAAACATTTTTCACAGAACTGGAACAAATAATCCAAAAATATATATGGGACTACAAAAGACCCAGAATACCCACAGCAATCTTGAGAAATAAGAACAAAGTTGGAGGTATCATGTTACCTGAGATGGAACAAGACTATAAGGCAATAATAATAATAATTTAAAATTGCATGGTATTGGCCCTAGCCTAGTAGCTCAGTTGGTTAGAGCATTGCCCCAATACACCAAGGTTGTGGGTTCAATCCCCAGTTAGGGCACATATAAGAATCAAGCAGTGAATGCAAAAATCAGTGAAACAATGAATTGATGTTTCTCTCTCTTCTTCTTTCTCTCTCAATTCAGGTTTATATTTGTTTTGTTTGTTTTAGGTCATAGTACTGTCATAAAAACAGACACATATATCAATGAAGCAGAATAGAAAGTCCAGAAATAAAACCACACCTATATGGTCCATTAATATTTGACAAAGGAGTCAAAAGCATATAATAAAGACAGGTTTGCTCAATAAATGGTATTGAGAAAATTGGGCAAATACCTGCAAAAATATGAAACTAGAACACCTCCTTACATCTTATACAAGAATAAACTCAAATTGTGATACTTGAAACCATAAAACTCCTAGAGGAAAATATAGGCCAATAAATATTTGACATTTCTCTTAGCAATATATTTTTCGGATATATCTCCTTTGGCAAAGGAAACAAAATAAAAAATAAACAAATGTGACTACATCAAACTAAAAAAATTTTACATGGCAAAGGAAACCATCAACAAAAAAGGCAACCTACTGAATGTGGAAAGATATTTGCTGATGATACATCTGATAAGGAGTTAATATCCAAAATTTAGAAAGAACTCATACAACTCAACACTAAAGAAACACACTAAAACAAACAAACTAACTAACTAACTAAAAAACAATTAATAAATTGACATGAGTAGACACTTCTCCAAAGAGGACATATAGATGGCCTATAGACCTTTGAAAAGATGCTCAACACCACTAATCATCACATAAATGTGAACTAAACCACAATAAAATTTTACCTTAGACTTCTCAGAATGGTTATCAATAAATCGACAAACAAGTGTTGATGGATATGGAGCAAAGGGAATGCTCATGTACTATTGGTAGGAAAGCAGATGGCAGATCAGGGCAGCCACTATGGAAAACAGAGTAAAAGGAGCCAAATACTAGTAGATCATGACTGAAGATGATTCGATTTTGGGTTGTGAGAACACAATGCAAACACAGATCATGTATCATAGAAATATGCACTTGGAATCTATATGATCTTATTAACGAATGACACCTCAATAAATTTAATTTTTAAAAGGTGCTAGCTAATTGAAATATTTTTTTAAAAAATTAAATAAATACAAAATTTCAAAATAGGAAAAAATAAAAACTAAAAGTGGAACTGCTCTATGACCCTGCAATTCCACTTTGACTTCATATCTGAAGAAACCCCAAATACTAACTTAAAAGGACACATGCACCCCTATGTTCATTGTAGCATTATTTACAATGACCAAGATATGAAAGTAACCCAAGTGCAGTAGAAGAAAAATACAATGGAACATTACTCTCCATAAGAAGAATGGAATTTTAGCATTTGCAATATAATGGATAGACATAGAGGGTATTATGTTGTGTGAAATAAGTCAGAGAAAGATAAATATCATATGATTTCATGTATATGTGGAATCTAAAGAAAAATAAACAAACAAAAACAAAACAGACCCATAGATCCAGAGAACAGACTGATGGTTGCCAATTATGGGAGGTAGATTGGGGGAACTGGTGAAAAAGGTGAAGGGCTTTAGAAGTACAAATTGGTAGTTATAAAATAGTCATGGGAATGTAAAGTACAATATTGGGAATATAGTTAATAATCTATAATAATAAAAGGGTAATATGCTAATTAGACTAGATGTCTTCCAGATTCATTCTGGACATCCTTTCTGATGAAGCCAGGGCTAGAGGGAAGCCAGCCCAGGTGCCAGAGGGAAACAGCCAGGAGAAGCAAGGCCTACTCTTGCACAAATTTTTGTGCATCGGGACTCTAGTATTATAATAATTATGTATGGTGCCATGTAGATAATTGAAATATCAGGTGGGGGAACACTTTGTAAATAATATGATTTTCTAACCACCATGCTACACCTGAAGCTAATACCAAATAATGAATGTGAACTGTTATTGAAAAAAGTAAAATTAAAAAAAAAAGAAAAACTAGCCATAGATTCTGCTTCTTTCTCTAAGAAGATAATGTAGTCTCATTTTGTCTGAATTTCAATCAGGAAACAGGCAAAGCATTAGATGTTATTATAAGTTTTTCTATGGTCATAATTTAAGTATCAATAGGTATAGTAACAACTAAGATTTCCAGATGTATGACAATTGCATGTCCTTGGCCTCACTTAGGGACTGTGAAATCAAAGAGAAACTATCCTGGATATGTTATATCAGTTCCTATTCAATGTCTCAAAAGACAATATACTTTTATTTTATTTTTAAACTAGAGGCTGATGCATGAAATTCGTGCAAGAGTAGGCCTTCCTTCCCCGGGCTGACGCCACCGGCTTCCCTTAGGCACATGGGACTCGGGCTTCCCTCGCAGCCCCAGCTTCATCGAGAAGGTGGTCCGAAAGGATATCTGGAAGGACTTCCGGTCTAATTAGCATATTATGCTTTTATCATTATAGATTAGAAATTATGTCAATACACGATAATTGAATATAAATGGTTTCTTTCTGCCAATCAGAAAACTGTAGAAATTTAGATTTACTTGCCTGTGCTAAAATCATATGCTTGTCTCCATACTGTCTTTTTGTATTCTTGCAATTTCATGAAATATACTATAGACACATTTATTCAGCTCTTGTCTCCTCCTTTTTCTCCTTCTCCTCCTCCTCCTCCTTCCTTTTTCTCCTCCTTCTTCTTCCTCTCCCTCTCCTCTTTTCTTCTCCTTCTCTTTTTTCTTCTTTTTCTGCATCTGCTTTGGCTTCTGTAAATGCAGTAGGCACTACTACCAGTTTTAAATTCTAATAGTGGTATCTATATTTTTTATTAAAATCATGAATCAATAGCAATAAGGTAATTACATAGGCTAGGAAATGTAAAATTATGAATTTGATGTAGACACCAGTAAGGCAAGGATACATATTTTAACTACTAGCATAATAACAACAACTAATAATAATAATAATAATAATAATAATAAAACAATTCAAAAAATAAGCCAATCTGATTAAAAATGGACAAAGGACTTGAATAGACATTCCTCTGAAAAAGACATACAATGAGCACATGGGAAAATGCTCAACATAAATTATCATTAGAAAAATGAAAATTTTTCCCACAATGATATATCACTTCACACCAATTAAGATGGATATTCTCAAAAACAAAAACAGAAAATAGCAAGTGTTGACAAAGATGTGGATTAAATATGAGTCATTGTATATTGCAGGTAGAAAAGTAAAATAGCATAGCTACTGTGGAAAATGGTACAGTAGGTCCTAAAATAATTAAACACAGAATTACCATATGACTCAGGTATTTATTTTTATATGTATACTGAAAAACTAAAGAGATATTTATATATCCATGTTTATAGCAGCACCATTAACAGTAGCCAAAAAATGGAAACAATTCAGCTGTCCATCTATGGATAAATGGATAAGCAAAATGTGGTATATACAAAGATTAAAATATTACTCAGCCTTAGAAAGGAAAGAAACTTCATTATATGGTACAACATAGATAAAACTTGAAGACATTATGCAAAGTGAGTACACTTATATATGGTACCTAATGTAGTCAAATACTTTGTATAACATGAATACTGTTTTGTTACAATAATTTATTCTTAGTACTTTGGTATTTACCAATAATTTATCTATTTGAAATAAGGTATTTTTGTTTGTTTTACTGATTTTGGAGTGAGGAAGGGAGAGAAAGAGAGAGAGAGAGAAACATCAATGTGAGAGAGAAACATCTATTGGTTGCCTCTTGCACATACCCCATCTAGGGATGGAACACATAACCTGGGTGTTTGTCCTGACCAGGAATCAAACACATTGCCTCTGTTTTCAGAATGCATGATACATATTAGTATATTGGTAAGCCTAACTAAAAGTGTGTAAGTTCCTAGGTTTAAGAACAGGTGAACACTTCTTATCTGTTCTATATGTAAAAGATCTGCATTTAAGGGATAATCTTCACAACTTTACTATTGATCCATGAAAAAACTCTGACAACTGAAGTTTTATATAAGAACATTCCCAGAATTTTGTTTTTTAATCTATTAATAAAACTTTATAATTTCCTAAAAACAAAACAGGGTTCTATATACCCCAACTAATTTATGTGGGACAGCCACATGTATTCATGCATCCAAGAAAATATGTGTTCCACACATCAGTTCTTTTCTCACCAATAGGATCACATATATAGGATATATTTCTATTCACACATGTTTATTTTTTGTTTATTTCCCTATGATGAAACTTAATATATTAATTCATGGCTAAATTGAAAAAGATAAGAATAGACTATTTGCTATCCTTTAGTGGCAGCATTTTAATACTGTTGCAGGCTGTTTGCTTACTTTGCAATGCCTTCCTCCAGAGGAATTAATCTTCTTATTCAAAGTTAAAGTAAAAAAAAACACAACT
Source organism: Plecotus auritus (assembly GCF_963455305.1). Classification (NCBI taxonomy): domain Eukaryota; kingdom Metazoa; phylum Chordata; class Mammalia; order Chiroptera; family Vespertilionidae; genus Plecotus; species Plecotus auritus. The sequence continues at coordinate 132,196,401 of NC_137771.1, read as the reverse complement.
CATCCTATTGAACTGAGAGAGCAGGCATCTCTCAACACATAGCACGTAGGTGGTTGACAGTCTTGCTTCCTACTTGCAAGCATCCTTTTGAATAGGAACAGTGCCAATAGTCTCCTGGAAAGATATGCAACATACAAATGTGCCACCTTTGTTATTCTGATTCTGTAACAATGCCTTGGACACCTCTAGGACAACTCATCAGATTTGCTGTATTGAGGTGATTATCCTTTCCTATTTTTTCTCCACTATCATTTAAGTGTAAGGTCATCACAATCTCTCCCTGTCATTTTTATTCAGGAAATCCTCAGTGTGTTTTTTTTTAATCTATTTTTATTGATTTCAGAGAGGAAGGGAGAGGGAGAGAGAGATAGGAACATCAATGACGAGAGAGAACCATTGATCCACTGCCTCCTGCACACCCCACACTGGGGATCGGGCCCACAAGCTGAGCGTGTGCCATGACCAGGAATTGAATCATGACCTCCTGGTGTATAGGTTGAAGCTCAACCAGTGAACCATGCTGACCAGGCTAGGTGACAGAGCTTGACAACCCATTTACCTCTCTGGTTACTATCACTCATTCTAAGTGCTCTGTTTTCATTGTGAAGATACATAGGTAATTGCCTTTTTCTTGCAGATTTTTCAAGATGATCTTGCAGATAATGGACAAGAGTTTATAAATGAGATTCCTCACCCTAACCACCTGCTTTCTCAAAGTTAACTCAGAATTTTCCCTTATATAAATATGATTGCTAATTTTTTAAAAAAATTTTGATGTTATACAAGTAGGTACAGAATAATAAATGAGATCTTCACAAAAAATTAAAGACAACACATCCAAAACATTTGCAGTTCTAAAGTTAAATAAATAAGTAAATAAACAAATAATCAGTAGCATTTATTGTTTCTAAACAGATTACTGAATGATAAAGCAGGTTTAAGGTAAAACAGAATATCAGTATCTCTATACTTAGTTCTTTATTATATGTCACACATTGTATGTCCATCTATTCATATAATAAGTATAACATTTATTACCTCATAGAATTTCAGATTCAGTTTCATTTAAACCCAGACTAGGATTTTTATCCTTTGTGACCAAAATAATTGGACAAACTTTTCTTTTGCCTGAATTAACTGGTGCTTTAGCATAATTGAATGTTAAATTACAAGTCAGTTGTGTTAAAACTAAATCCCACTGTTAATGTAACTTGGAAATAAATTGAGAAAAAAAATTCTCACTTGTCCAGAGAAACTTATTTCATAATGTTTGTTTTGGGGATTAGGGCTTAAAAAGGTTTCTCCATGCTGAGAAAGAAAGAAATCATGTCTCTGCTATAAATATGATTTAAAGTGCTTAAGATATTTGTGTTTTCTTTGTTACATGTTTTCTACTATATGTTTTATTTTTTTTCAAGTCCATGAAGGAAATATTATTAAAAATTACAATGAATATATCCTAGAGTTCTCATTCAATTGACATACCTTTCTTTGAGAATTATTCATCACCTGATAAAACTATCCTTTATATTTATAACCTAAATATAATCTACTTCTCTTTTCCTAGCTCACACACAAATGCCTATCTATAGCTGATAGTGCAGAAGATGGAATCAAGATAAGCCAATCAGATTGTCTATCCAAGTCATGATACTGCTATTCAATACTAGGTTCCATGAGTAAGATAAATCAGGAAGTAAATAATTATCTGGGTTATGGTGACATTGAAAAGAGAGTCAAAAATTAAGTAGAAGTAAAAGGAAAACTATCATTACAAAGCAATGTGGAGAAAAAGAAAAAGTAAAGCATGGATCCAAACTTGCTGATTCTTAGTTCTCAGATGCATTCCTTCTAGAATTTGATTCCTATTCTGTGGTTAACAACTGTTAACTTTGTATGCTAACTTTTGTGGAAAAAAATGTAAATGAATTGCTTCATAATAATTGAATGTTCAAATCATTTCTAGTGATGGCACAGATCTCTAACTTGACTATTCATGATATACTTGACCACTTGTTGCTTAAATGTCCATGTCTGTTGAGTAGCCATCTGTTCAACTCAGGATTATTTTTTCTTCCGTATCACCCAAACTTCTACTTGATGGTGATCTAAACTCAAGGAATACTGACATGTTGCTCTAGCATTAAAAATGAAGACTGTGATTCACAGTAAATCCAATTCTTTGAATCTTTGCACTTGTGAGATTTTCATAAAACCCTGTCAAATAATTATTCCTACATATTTCTATATTTTTTCAGCTCTATAGTTTTTAGGTTAAATTTAGTAAATGATTTTGGACTTCTCTTAGATACTGGCTTTGTGAATACAAATCACTTTGGCTTTCAAGGCTATTGATTCTCCTGTGATTTTTCAAGGTACTATAGGTCACTTTGTTGTTTACAGTATTGGTCTCCTCCTGAAAGCAGTATGTGTAGAATTGCATAGGTGCTCCCAGAATCATTGATGTAGTGGTAGTATAGTAAGAGTACTAAAGAGGAAGAGAATAAATAACATCTCAAAAAGTATCTTCTAGTGGGTGCATATCTTTATAAATTGAATAAAAAACATTAACAGTGAATTCTGTAAACTGTGGACTCTGAGTGATAATGATGTGTCAATGTAGGTTCCTCAATAATAGGAGGGGCTATGTATGTGTGGGGGCAGGACTATATGAGAATTCTCTGTACTTTCCACTCAGTTTTGCTATGAATCTAAAACTTATATAAAAAAATAAGTCTATGAAAAATTACTGTCATAATATTATCACCAATATTAAATTGCCCTGGAATAACTCATGCATGCAGTAACTTACTGAAATGGTAGTTTAAGCATCTTTTCTTTGTTTCTATTACTATTTCTGCCTCAATAAATAATTTTACCCTTTGATATTAAAATTAACTCATTTATAGAATATATCTAAACAAGACCATACTTTTTTAAATCTCAATATGAAGTTTCATTTAGTAATTTGAATAGTTTTTAGTTATTTTTTCATCTGCCTTTTTGGCATATTTATTTTGCATTGTGAAACATCAAAAAGCAATTTGTAGTATATGGACTGCAATGAAATGAGCCGCCATATCCTATAGTTCAGGATAATACAATTCTGTATTCAATTGTTTTACAAAGAAATTTAGTTACTGGAAAACTGCATCTATATATCAATACATATAAAATGTTTTTATTCTAGAATGAATCAAAATATGGTTTTATAAATGGATGTGATATTTATGCCCAGTCATTAAATAAGGATCTGTTGTCCTCTAACCTTTCTCTTATTTATTATCATAATCTTACTGAACTAAACTTTTCTTCACTCAGTTTCCTTTGGTCTTATTCCTTTATTTTGTACTCCAATTTTCCTTTAGAAATTTCCTGTACCCAATATTAATGTTTATTAATGTTTTCTAGGTTAATAGTGTTAATTACATAAAAACTTGCAATTATAAAATTAAGAGACTACTTTGTATTAAATATTCATGACTGACAAACCAATAAGCATTGAAAAATGTACAGATGTTTCATAGAGGTTCATTTATATACAGTATATATATATATATGTATATGTGTATATATATATATTATGAAATAAACATGAAATTATCAGAGAAATCAACCCATATAAAATTTTTCTACATTATAGTTGTCCCCCTCATCTGTGGGGGCATGTTCCGAGACCCCCAGTAAATGCCTGAAACTGCAGATAGTACTGAACCCTATATATACAAGGTTTTTTCCTATACGTGTATACCTTTCACTTAAAGGAAGCACTTTATGGCTTCTCTTAGGCATATCCAAATTACCAGCATCATTACTCTTTCACTCTGGGGACATTATTAAGTAGCATAGGGTTAGTTGAACACAGCGCTGTGATAGCAGGACAATCAATCTAACTGAGACAGATACCAAGTGACTCACAGGCAAGTAGCATATATAGGTGGAGACACTGAACTAAGAGATGATTTATATCCTGGGTGAAACAGAGCTGATGGTGGGAGATTTCATCACATGACTCATAAAGGCCAGCAATTGTTTATTTTTGAAGATTTTTTTTCACTATCCTATCTAATAAAGAGGGAATATGCTAATTGATCATCATGCTCTTACAAAGATGGTGATGCCCACAACCAATAAGGAGGGAATATGCTAATTGACTGCCATGCCCTCAAAGATGGTGGTGCCCACAGCCACAAGATGGTGGTGCCCAGTCCCGTCAGCCCCGCCGGGGCAGCCGGCGTGTGGCATGGCCAGGCCCACCCCCAGGTGGGTCCGGCCACTCTGCGTGCCTGCCTCTGGAGTCCCCCAGTCCCCTCAGCCCCCCAGCCACCCAGGGCTGGCTAGAGTCAGGCAAGCCTCAGATGACAGCTGCTCAGCCACCCAGGGCTGGCCCGAGGCACAGGCAAGCCTTGAATGGCAGCTTTCTGGCCAATGCCCAAGGTGCAGGCAAGCCTTCGATAGTGGCTGTCCAGCTGCCTAGGGACACCCGAGGCTCAGGTAACCAGGGCCAGCTGAGGCTTGTGCTGCCAGCAGTGGCAGCAGCAGAGTTGTGATGGGGGCATCGCCTTCCCCTGATGGCCAGGTCCCATCCCGCCCCTGAGGGCTCCTGGACTGTGAGAGGGTGCAGGCCGGGCTGAGGGACCGCTTCTTTAGTGCATGAATTTTTATGCACTGGGCCTCTAGTTACAGTATAAGACAGCTGTTGATTGTGGGTAACTGAAACTGCAGAAAGTGAAACAGCAGATAAGGGAGGATTACTGTATTTAATGTCTTCCATTGCTTTATTTGTTCAATGGATTAGAAATCTTTTGTCAGCCCTGGCAGGGTGGCTCAGTTGGTGGGAACATCGCCCAGTACACCTAAAGATTGTGAGTTTGATTCCCCCTCAGGGTGTGTACGGAGGCAGCTGGTCAATGTTTCTCTCTCTCCCTTCCACTCTCTCTAAAAAATCAATAAAAACATATCCCTGGTTGAGGATTAAAAAATATTTTGTATTGCCTTGTTAATTATGCTGCCCACATTTAATAAAATGAAATGATGTATTTAAGGCCATTGAGCAAGTGAAGGATTTGGTAATTAGTGTAAGACTATACAGTAATTGTTATAAAATGGAATGAAAGAAAGCTAGTGTGTCCACTACACAATGCATTGATAATGTTTCTATATTCATTAAGATAAGGGGAATTATACTACCGCTTAAGTTCTGCACTTTGGTTATTCTAAAAAGAAAACAATGAAAAAAAAAACAAAATAAAATTTAATAGGTTCAAATAGTATGGTGCCAGATTTCTATTGTATAGTATACATATGGGAAAAAGATATTAACAAGAGATAAGAGTTTGCTATTAACTCTAATTTTGCTTTTGATATTTTAATAACATTATAATAAAACTGAATTTTGTTAACTTCACTGAATGTAGGTATAAATGTGCACATAAAGAGAATATCTACTTAAGCAGTGGCTGAATGGCTCAGTTGGTTGGAATGGCATCCCATACATCAAAAGGTTGCAGCTTTGATTCTCGGTCAGGGCACATACCTATGTTGTGTGTTCAATATACATTTCTCTCTCACATCGATGTCTCTCCCTCCCCCTCACTCCCTCTAAAAATCAATAAAAACATATTTTAATGTGAGAATTAAAAAAAAGGAGAGAGTACTCACTTAAATGATTTTTGAAAGTGAAAAATCTTTAAACTGATGTCTTCTTATGAAAAGAAAAAATTACAGTGCTTAGTACTATTGCAATAGTCTTAGACCGCTCACCAAGCTCCTCCTATGTGTAAGCCAATAAATAATACTGTTGTTGTTTTTTATTTTTATTTTTTTAAATATATTTCTTTATTGATTTCAGAGAGGAAGGGAGAGGGAGAGAGAGATAGAAACATCAATGATGAGAGAGAATCATTGATCGGCTGCCAATAAATAACACTGTTGTTGTTTTTTTAAATAGGTTTGAGATACTGCAGAGACATTTAAAATGTAAAATATCATTTTAAATGTAATAGGGAAATTTTTATTATTTTAAATTAAAAGCATTTATGAAGAATATTATTCTGTCTCTTCGCAAAGGTTAGTTGTTACATTCTTGCTGTTATTGAAAAACAATGGTTGCCCTCTTTTACATTTATGGTGATCCCACTGAGCTACCTGTTTGCACAATAATGCTTTCTTGAATCTCATTATTTGATGATGTGATTGTGATATTGGATTTCATAGAGATAATCAACATAAACATAACTGAAATTTATACTTAACTCTACACTCCTGCTGTTTTTAAAATGTCCTAAAAATAAAATTTTTATTACAGTATGATATTTCATTTAAAAATAAACCAACATCAAGCACTTCTGAAGTTTTTATTAAAGAATTTAGGAATATAGTTTTTCCTCACAATCAGGATGTATTGTAAGCTCTCTAGACATATGATTACTAGAACATAGGTATATGATGTTCTATATCACTTATAATTAAATCCATGCATATGTCATGATACTAAATCACAGGTAAAAATAATTGAATATGTCATTTCACTTTGCTCATGTTAAGCTAAAAGCTTATATATTTATACATGTGTTTGCTATAAACATTTGTTTTCCCCATATCACCTATTGTAGTACAGTGAAAAGAAGCATAGGTTATAAAGAATTTGGGTATCTGTCATTAAATTTAAGGTTTTTTTTTCCATTGTGGATTTTCTTCTATCTTAAAGAGAAGTATCCAGTGAACAATCTGAAGTAATTTTATGTTTCTAAATGTGTTGTCTCTACAAGTATTGCCTAGAATTTTTTTTTATTGAAAACCTCTTGCCAACCCTTTCCGCCGCCCCCAATAAATGTGATGGAACATGCTTCAGGTAGCAGTTTAGGTTTATTTCCATGTCACAGGTTTTTCCTAAAAGTTCAGTTTTAGAGACAAGACAATAAGGAACTTTATGGCACTGGTTTACACAGTTCTTTCCCTTGTTGAGAGAGGGGAAAAAGAAGAGAGAAAGAGATGGAATGGTGAGCATAGTCTGAAACTGATGTCAGAAAAGTTACAACTGTCCAACATGCAGTTATAAATGCCCAATAGAAAAAAAAAAAACAACAAACAGGTACATATTCTATGATATTGATAATAGAACCACTAGGCTATATTACGATATGAAATGTGTATGGTTTTTGACAGTGAACAGTTTGTCAAAGTGACTAATGAACTCAGTTCACTGGATGTTCCTTAAGTTTCTAATAACCCCAACTCAGCTGGAGGCCACCCCACTGTTTCTCCCTTGATGCTGACTAACTACATCCCTATGTTAACCTAGTTTTGAAACAGCTGCCTCTCCACAAGAAATTCAATCATCTCAAGACTTTTGTAGAAACACAAGCGATTTAAGAAACAGTGGGGAGGAATGCAATCAGCATTCTGTCATCTAGCTCCCCCTCCAATACTCAGTCTCTTTCTTACACCCCTACCTGCCCTGTGCCCCATATCCTAATTCTTTTCATTTTATCATACAGAGTTCCTTCTATCATGCTTGGAATCCTGGTAGTCAACCATCACCTGAGCTCTGTATTTCAATTTATAGACCAGGAAAAATTATTAAGGCTTAGTCTCAACACTGGAAAATGCCTCCCTAAGAGAAATTAATAGGGTGTGTCACTACACAAAATAAATTTGTTTAACTCCTTTATGTAAATAAATATTTGATTCAAACTATATGCAGAATCTATCTGTTCTCACAATTGTCATGTGGGCACATTTGTGATATTTTGATTTATAATAAGAATATATATTTGTTCTATTTCTATAAAAATGTCATTGGAATTTTGATGGGGACTGCATTATATATATACACATTGCTTAGGTAATATGGCTATTTAACTAAATTTTGTATGGAAACAAAAAATACCTCAAACAGCCAAAGCAATCATGAGGGGGTTGCAGGGAGCAAGCTGAAGGAATCATACTCTCTGACTTCAAATTAAACCACAAAGCTACAATAATAAAAAAGTATGATCACACAGACAAATAGAACAGAATTGAGAGCCAAAATATACACCCACATGTATATGAGCAACTAATTTTCTACAAAGGAGCCAAAAACGTACAACAGAGAAAGGAAAGCCTCTTTAATAAATGGGATTGAAAAAATTGGAAAACCACTACAAAAGAATAAAACTAGAGTTTTATTTGACACCATACTCACAAATTAACATAAAATAGATTAAAGACTTGAACATAAGATCTAAAACAATAAGATGCATAGAAGAACACATAGGTTCTAAACTTATAAGTTTGGTCTTAGAGAGGTTATTATGAACTTGACCCCAAAGACAGAGGAAATAAAACCAAAAACAAATGAATGGGATAACATCAAATCAGAAAGATTCTGCAGAGCAAAAGAAATAATCAATAAAACAAAAGCCATCCAACCATGGGAGAATATAATTCCAAATGATACCTCCAATAAGGGGCTAATATCCAAAATTATATATATATATATATATATATATATATATATACATATATATATATATATATATATATATATATATATATATATTAAACTCTTACAACACAACTGCAAAAATGCAAACAATTTAAATTAAAAAATGAACAGAGGACCTGAACAAAGACTTTACCCATGAAGATATAAGAGGGCCAACAGATATATAAAAATATACTCGCCCTGGCCAGGTTGCTTAGTTGGTAGAGTGTCCTCCCCATATACCAATGTGGCGGGTTCCATCTCCAGTCAGCACACATATAAGAAGCAACCAATGAATGCATAAATAAGTGGAATGAAAAAGTCATGTTTCTCTCTCGCTTCCTCTTTCTCTCTAAAAATCAGTAAATAGAAAACATACATAGTAAAAACTCAGACATTTCTCATAGCAATATTTTTGACAATATTTCTCCTTCAGTAAGGGAAACAAATGAAAAAATAAATAAGTGGGATTACATCAAAATAAAAAGTTTTTACACAGCAAAAGAAACCATGGACAAAATGAAAAGACAACCTACTGAATGGGAGAATGTATTCAGCAATGATACATCTGATAAGGGGTTAATTTACAAAATATATAAAGAATTTCCTTTTATAACTCAACACCAGGAAGACAAACAATCCAATTTTAAAATGGGGAAAGTACCTAAATAGACACTTCTCCAAAGAGGACATAGAGATGGCAAATAAACATAAGAAATTGCTCAACATCTCTAACCAGAGGCATGCAAATGAAGATGACAATGAGGTGTCACTTCACACCTGCCAGAATGGCTACCATCAACAAGTCAACAAACAACAAGTGCCAGTGTGGATGTGGAGAAAAACTACTGTGGGAATACAGATAAATGCAGCCACTATTGAAAATAGTGTGGAGTTTCCTCAAAAAATTAAAAATGGAACTGCCATTTGACCCCGTGATCCCACTTCCAGGATATATCCTAAGAATCCTGAAAATCAAATAAAAAAAGAATATATGCACCTCTATGTTCATAGCAACACTATTTACAATAGCTAAGATCTGGAAACAGCCCAAGTGCCCATCAGTAGATAAATGGATAAAAAAGCTGTGATACATTTACACAATGGAATACTACATGGCTGTATAAAAGAAGGAACTCTTACCTTTTGCAACAGCATGGAAGGACCTGGAGAATAGAAACAAAATAAGCCAGTCAGAGAAAGACAAATATCATATTATCTCACTTATATGTGGAATCTAATGAACAAAATAAACTGAAGAACAAAATAGAACTAGAAGCACGGATACATGAAGCCAACTGACAGATCTCAGAGGGATTGCGGGGAGGTGGTGGGCTAGAAGAGATTAGCCAAAGAACATATATGCACACATGGACACAGATAACAATGTCAGGGTCAGGGGGTGGGGGCTTGGTGAAGGGTGAAGGGGGGGAATAGGGGACATCTATAATAGGGGCAACAATTTTGAAAAAATCAATCATTTTTTTTTTTTTTAAAGATGCTTAGCCCTGGCCAGTTTGGCTCAGAGGAGAGAGCGTCAGCCTTTGGACAGAAGGATCCCAGGTTAGATTCTGATCAAGGGCATGTACCTCAGTTGCAGGCTCCTCTCCAGCCTGGGCCCTAGTTGGGGCATGTGTAGGAGGCAACCAGTCGATGTTTCTCTCATATCATTGTTTCTCTGTATTTTTCCCTCTCTCTTCCATTATCTCTAAGGAGTAAGGGGGAGAGATCAACCAAAAGATGTGTATGCATGCATATAAGCATAACCAATGGACAGAGATAGCAAGGGGGGGTGAGGGCATGTACCATGTATGGGAGTGGGGTGGGGGGGAAATGGGGGGATATGGACACATATGTAATACATTAATCAATAAAATAAAATCAATGGAAAAAGTGTCCTCAGGTGAGGATTTTTTTTTTTTTTAAAGAAGCTTAACTTCACTACTATAAGAGAAATATAATTCTGGCCAGGTGCTTAGTTGGGAGCTTCATGGTAATACACCAAGGTTGCAGGTTTGATTCCAGGTCAGGGCACTTGTAAGAATCAACCAAAGAATGCATAAATAAGTGGAACAATAAATCGATGTCTCTCTCTCTTTCTCCCTTTGTCTCTCTCTAAACTTAGTAAATTAAAAAGAGAGAGAGAGAAATACAAATCAAACCACTGTGAGATACCTGTTAGCATGGCAACTGTCAATAAATAATAAATAATAAGTGTTGGAGAAGATGTGGGAAAAAAGGAACCCTTATGCACTGCTGGTGGGAATGTAAATTGGTTCAGCCACTATGGAAAACAGTATGGAAGTTCCTAAAAAAAATAAGAATACAACCCAGGTATTTGGGAAGATGTTCTTACAGAGGGCATAGAAATTCCATGTCCTTTCCCCACACCTAACCCTGTGCATCTTTTCCATCTGGTTGTTCCTGAGTTATGTGCTATTATAATAAAGTGGAAATTTAGTAAATAAATGTTTCTCTGAGTTCTGTCAGCTGCTCTAGGAAATTAATTAAACCCAAGGAGGGGGTCATTAGACCTTCAATTGAAAGCCAATGGATCAGGCGCATAGGTGATAATCTGGACTTACAAATGGCATCTGAAGTTAAGGGAGGGAGCAATCTTGTAGGACTGAGCCCTCCTTTGTAGACACTGGCAGAATTGAGTTAAATTATGGTATAAGCAGCTAGTGTTGAAGAATTGCTTGGTTTTGGGGGGAAATCCACACATTGGATTTGGTGTCAGAATCCTAACATTGATTCAAGGCACCTTCTATCTCTCTTGAGAAATTATAAATATCCCCTAACTGCTTTGCCCCGGAACCATACACAACAACCCAAGATACCCTATGAAGTAGAAAATAGGGTATGTCCCTGTTATGTTCAAGACGTTACTGGTGTCCCATCTCATGCAGAGTAAAAGAAAATGTCCTTTTTGTTCTCCTTATCTTATACCTAGCCTGGATCATGCCAATGTACCCTCCTTTTGTACCATCTAACACATCAACCTGCTCCTATCAGAGCCTCTGTATTTGCTGTTCCATTCCCTAGAATGCTTTTCTTCAAGATATCTGCTTAGGTCATTCGCTCTTTAACTTCTTTCATGCCTCAGCTCTTGTGTCATCTTAAGAGGGCTGCAAAAAATAGCAAGCAACTTCTCCAAATCTCTCATCATGACTGGTGTCTTAATAAATACATGTAAATACAATAAATACATGACTGAAATCTCAGATTTATCTTTTGTGTGAAATAAAACATTATTTCAATTCATGAAAATGTATTTCATTTATTTATTCACTTATTCTGCGAATAATTTAATTTTTGTTTGCCTCAATTTATTCAATTGTAAAATAGAAAAATGTTTTAGAAACTACCACTTATGATGTTTTAAATAATTTAGATTCAGAAGATATATTGAAGTAATTGGTTTAGTGCCTATCTAGAATGGCCAATCAATATTAGCTATTTATATTGTAATTTCCTTGAGGACAGGTAATTACATTAATAATAAAATAAATAATAGCATCCCTTTGTCTATTTATAGTTGCTTTTAAGTCTTAAGTAGCAGAGCCTGAAATGAGAATTCTCCTTGAGGAGATTAATCTAAGGAAAGCTTTGAGGAGAGGGAGTGAAGAAAGTAGGACAAAACAGAGAGAAAAAAGCTAAGTAATGTGGTGCTTGATCAGGGTAAATTTTTTTTTTGGGGGGGGAGGAAACAAACATACAGCCTGGATAGACTTGAGGAATATTGTGCCATAAGCAGATTTACTTTAAGTGGCTAAAAAACTAAGTTTAAAGAGCAAAGTAACAATAAAAGAAAATATTTCTGGTACAGGACCAATAGAACAAAAAGCAATATATGAACGAGTACCTGAATAAATACCCTTTTTGAAATAGTTTAGCTTATAAGTACATTTTGTTAACTGTCCATTGTCCACAAATCCACAACAACATGATGATAGTTCTTAAAAATAACTATTTAAAACCCAGGTGTTTCCTTATTTGACTAACCTCATCTGAGATTAAAAGTACAGAAGGACTTAGATATATACACTGAGTGGCCAGATTATTATGATCTCTGAACGCATAGTAATCTGCCCACTCAGTGCATATCCTATATAATAAAAGGCTAGTACGCAAATTGTCCCCTCAACCAGGAGTTTGAGCAGCAAGCAGGCTGGACAACCACCCAGGTCCCCTCCCCCCGGCCAGGCTGGCCGGACCCCACCCATGCACAAATTCATGCACCGGGCTTCTAATATATATACTGAGTGGCCAGATTTTTATGCATTCAGACATCATAATAATCTGGCCACTCAGTGTATATCCAGAGTAAGCCACATACAACATGTTACTTGATTAATTTTCTAAAATGAGGTTACAAGGTAATGATAGTAAGATAAGGGAAGAACCATCCACTAAAACTTCTAAAATTTTACCACAATGTCAGAAATTAAAGATACTATTGCAGAGATTGAAACTAATTCACGAATAGCTCCATGTTTCAGTAGTCCTAGTTCAGGTCTCTTCTATTGTCTTCCCACCTTTAATTGAACTCCAAGTTTAGACTGGTGATCACACTCAATTTCAAAGCCTCACAGGAATCCCTGAAACTTGTAAAGCATGCTGTGGAATGGTGATAGATTTCTTTCAGTTTGTTTATCTGAAATTACAAGGAGATTAACAGATGGAATGTCAGATTCAAATGAAGCTTTATTGGTTCAAGTGAAAAAGCACAATCCACTTGAACTCCTATCAGTTCTAAATACCTACCACTAAGACATGCAACTATAAATCCTAGGGAGCTAAATAGCAGCCAAAGCATAATCAGCCATTGATAAAACTTTTTTTATCCTTGAATTATACTTTCTGTTGAATCCACTTGTCAATAATAATAGCTATTTTGTTTTTTATTGTCCAAATATATGCTGACAGGATAAATTTTAAAGATTTTGATGTTTCATGTTAAAATATAATAAACTGAAAAACATTTAATGATTAAAATGTCAACAAATGCAATGCAGACCATAAAACACCTGATGTGGCAAATAAATAATGAGAACAGTTCCTGGATTATTGAAAAACCAGGACTACTTTTTAAAAGGTTCATTTTAAATAATAAAAATCCACTAAGATTTAGCACCTCATGAACCTCTTCCCAACTCAAGCTTGGCTCTTCAGTCTTACAAAAAATGGATGTAGCAAAAATAGTTTTAATAGCAAAACTTACAATAGTTTATACTCCAGTATACTTTAAATCACTTCCAGGTAGATAGCCATTACTTATCTGATTTACTGTTTCAATTCATTTTAAAGAAACCTATGATACTATCCTCTCAAAATACACACAACAAATGGCAGAAGGGGTGACAACAAGTAATATATGAGTATAATTATATACTCATACACTTGATAGAAGCACAATAAAATTTTGCTAATCACTAAATTAAAAGTGACTAATTATATAGTACCTTATAGTATGGTTTCAAAACCTTGACACTATTGCAATTTGGGCCAGATATTTCTGTATTGTGGGGGCTATACTGTGCACTATTGGGTGTTTTGCAACATTTCTGACCACTATTCACTAAATGCTAGCAGCACCTTCTTCCTAACTTGTGGCAAGCAAAAATGTTTCCAGACATTGCCAAATGTCCTGGGAGAGTGTGTGTGTCATGGGATGAGGGAGTGGGGGGATCCCCAATTGTTACATCTGATGTAAAATCATGATAATTGTTGAGGATGCAAAAGAGGCAATACAGAAACTCAGTACTCAGCAATATTGTTGTTTATTACAAGGCTATTTAAGATTTAGTCAGGTAAATTGAAGAGTCAAAGATGGCTGGGTAGTGGAGAAGGCACATGAGAGAATGTCAAGTCTACTGTCCCATGGGTTGAACAACGTTCTGTCCAACTAATAGAAGCACCCCTGAGAAAAAGTAATTAAAAAGCCCATCTGCATTCATCGGATTTGCTATCATGTTTTAAGCATATGCAGAAAACCTCAGAAGCTGTTTTTATTATATTTATCTGTGTAACTATAGCATTTCTGTCTTCCAACCTGACTGTTTGAATCACAGTCTGTATGGACCATATTCTGTGAAATCATGTGTGTGTATATGTGTGTGTGTGTGTGTGTGAGTATGAAAAAGAGAGAGAGAGAGAGAGAGAGAGAGAGAGAGAGAGAGAGAGAGAGAGAGAGAGAGAAGGAGAGAGGGATGGAGAATAATGGCAATTTTAATTTCCTAGACTCCTGTTCTAACTTCCAATATAACTATTCTTTATTCCAACATTTAGCATGCCTATACATTAAATAATTAAATTATATGAGAGAATGTTGAATTTTCTCACCCAATATCCCAGTAAAATGCTAAAGTATATCCCATAACAGTTATAGAAATCTAGAAATATTGTTGGGAGACAATTCTCTATGACTCACATTTTTTCACATCTTGCCAGCAGAGATACTAACTACCTTTATTTCAGATAATCTTTTCATGATGTTTCTAAAGTGGAAAGTTGTAGAGCGTAGAGATAATGTCTGTATCGAGGCACAAGAAGAGGCATGCTTACTGTCCAGTATAATAAAGAAAATGTTTCCCTCTGAGGCAAAAATCAGTCATGATTTTTTTTTGTTTGTTTGTTTTGTGTATGTTTTGTTTTGTTTTTTTGCCTATTTAAAAGATGTAGGTTTGCTAGCTCAGAGCTTCTACACAACTCACTGTATGTACAGGCTCATCCTTACACTTTTCACATTGCCCTATGGCAACTAGGGCTCAGAGAACAGGACCAAGAAAATGCCAAGAATCTTACTGCTGCCATTTCTGGGAATGATAGAGTCCTTTGTCTCTGACCCAGGGATGGCATGTCTTGTGTCAGCATACATGAAACTGGAAGGCAAACTTATACTTCCTACTCTTTGATGCTGCTTCTCCATGCACATTTTTTAACCTAAGCTCTGTACATCCATCCTGGTTTGCCTAGACTTTCCCAGTTTTAGCACTAAAAACTCTGCATCTAAGGAAACCCCTTAGTTCTGAAGAACCAGGACAGTTGGTCACCATACAACAAATACGTCAATTTTCTATTTCTTCTATTTTCCTTTTATTTACTTTTTATCTTTTTTCTTCTTTTTTTTTCTTCTCCTCCTTTGTCATCATTATCTTCTCTTCCCCCCTTTTTTCTCTCTCCATTTCCCCTCTCCTCTCTTCTTTCTTTCTTTTCTTCCTTTCGTTTATTCTGCAATTATCCAATTAGGATTTTAAAAAGAAAGCA
This sequence comes from Plecotus auritus, assembly GCF_963455305.1. NCBI lineage: Eukaryota > Metazoa > Chordata > Mammalia > Chiroptera > Vespertilionidae > Plecotus > Plecotus auritus. The sequence goes on along the minus strand of NC_137771.1, from coordinate 132,180,662 downwards.
CCAAAGAATTTGTTTCAAGTGTTGGCACCAATAAGACATGCCTCTGGTGTAGTTACTATAGGTTTCATTTTTGAGAAACTGATCAAAACCAATTCTTGATGATTTAATAATTTTAATCTGTATTACCTACTAGCCATAGATAACTTTTCTCATGTATATTAATTTTAGGTTCTGCAATTATTTCTATAACTGTTCTCAAACATTTGCTGCCCATGTTTGTGAGAGGGTTTGGTTCCCCATTCCACTCATCAGGCCTAGACATGTGATTTGAATGCTTCTTTTTGTGGGGGTTTTAAGCTTCCAACTTTATGAAATCAAAATTGCCTTGTGACTTACCTTCATGAGGGAAATGTGAGAAAAATAACACATAGTCCTTTCAAAAAGAAGTTTCAAGAGTCAGAAAATCATTCCACCATTTTCCTTTGCTTGTTTTAAGATTGGCAATATCTCACATAAGACTCACCAAAAATTTGCATCAGTTTATCTTTCTCTCCCATATAGTGATGAAAAAAAAAAAAAAAAAGATATCTCAGGTTTTGCTAATGTCTTTTCCATTCTTTATCCATTTTAGCTTAGGAAAGGAAAATTATTAGCCACATGGAATAGTTAGAAGTATTGCTGATTAGTTTGTTACCATAGATAAGCAGCATAAAGCCATATAAGATTCTATATCTGATTTTAAGAAATTATTTATAGCCAAAACCGGTTTGGCTCAGTGGATAGAGCATCAGCCTGCGGACTGAAGAGTCCCAGGTTCGATTCCAGTCAAGGGCATGTACCTTGGTTGCAGGCACATCCCCAGTGGGAGGTGTGCAGGAGGCAGCTGATCGATGTTTCTCTCTCATAGATTTTTCTAGCTCTCTATCCCTCTCCCTTCCTCTCTGTAAAATATCAATAAAATATATTTTAAAAAAAGAAATTATTTATATGTCTGAGGTATATTTTGTATTCTAGAATTATTCTATATATTTGAGGAAACAAAGTATCTAAACCATAAAAATTAAGAAAATAGAAATAATTAGTATTAACTAGAAATTTTAAATAAAACTACTTTAAGAGAACCTTGATAGAACTTATGTCTATAATAAACTATGATATTAAGTTTATGAGAAAAATAATATAGTAGTTGAGGAAAACATATACCCACACAAAGAGAGAGAACACAAATTACTAATATCAGAAATGAAAGAGGGGATATCATTAGAGTGCCCATGGACATTAAAAGAAAAATCAAGGGAACATTGAAAAAAATATTAGCAATTCAACCAACACGTGTAAAAAAAATTATACACCACAACCAAGTGGGATTTATCCCAGGTATGCAATATTGTTTCAACATTTGAAATAAATTAATGTAGTTCAACACATAGCATGCTAAAAAGGGGGGAAAAATAACGCATGATCATATAAGTAGATGTCAAAAAGGCATTTTACAAAATCCAATACCACTCATGATAATAACTCTCAGTAAATTAAAAGTCACCCTGCCCCATGTAGTTCAGTTGGTTAGAGCATCATCCCTATATGTCAAGATTGTAGGGCACATACAAGAATCAACTAATGAATGCATAAATAAGTGGAATAATAAATCAATGTTTCTCTCTCCCTTTCTTTCTCTCTAAGAGTCAATTTAAAAAAATGTAAAAGTGAAATTTGTCAACTGGTAAAGAATGTCTGTATTAAAAACAAAAACAAAACACCCTACAGCTATCATATATTTCATAGTGAGAAACTCAGAAGTCCTCTCTAAGATGGGAAAACAGGGCTAGGATGATATCTCTTACCACTGCTTTTCAACATTGCACTGGAATTTCTAGCTAATGTAATAAGACAATAATAGTAATACATATCATGAAAGAAAAAAACATAACTTTATTTTTTCATGGATGAAAATTCTAAGGTATTGACCAAAAAACCTGGAACTAAAGCATTTCACAGCATGGTTATGGTATACAAGGTTAATATAGAAAAGTCAATAACTTTCCCACAAACCAGCAATGAGCAAGTGGAATTTAAAAAGGATATTCTTTACATTTACATCTCCAAAAATGAAATAACTAGTTACATAATTTTTACCAACAAAATATGCACAAGGTTTATATAAAGAAAAGTACAAGATTCTAATGAAAGAAAACAAAGGAGAACACAATAAATAGATATTCCATGTTTATAAAGACTCAGTATTGTCAAAAGATAAGTTCTTTCCAACTTGATCTAATGATTCAAGACAATCCCAATCAAAATCCTAGCAGGTTATTTTGAGAATATCGACAAATTGACTCTAAAGTTTATATGGAGAGGCAAAAGACGCAGAATAGTTAACACAATATTTAAAGAGAAGCAGAAAATTGGACTGACACTACCCAATGTCAAGAGTTACTATAAAGTTACAGTAATAAAGACAATTTGGTATTGGCAAAAGAATAGACAAATAGATAAAGGGAACAGACCAGATAGACCAGATATAGATCCACATAGATATAGTCAGGTTATCTATGACAAAGATGTAAAGGAAATACAATGCAACAATGGTAGTATTTTCAACAAATGGTGCTAGAAAAATTAAACATCCACATGCAAAAAAACAATGAATGTAGACATAGAGCTTACATGCTTAACAAAAATTAATTCAAAATGTTTCATAGACCTAAATGTAAAGTGAAAACATATAAAACTCATAAAAGATAACATAAGAGAAAATCTGGATGACCTTGGATATAGTGATGACTTTAGATACATCACCAAGAGTACAATCCATGGAAAATATAATTAAAAGCTGGACTTATTGAAAGTAAACACTTCTGCTCTGCTAAATATAATCCCGATATAGAATGAAAAGACAAGCCACTCTAGAAAATATTTGCAAAAACATATGTAATAAAGTGCCATTATGCAAAATATTTTTAAAATATTTAAATGAAACAGTAAGAAAACAAACAACCTGATTAAAACATGGGCCAAAAATATTAACAGACTCCTCACTAAAGAATATATAAAGATGACAAATAAGCACATGAAAAGATAGAGTATGTACATAGTAGTGTGGCAAAAATCGAGAACACTGATAACACCAGGAGCTAGTGTGGATGTATTGCAGAATAAGCAAACTGATTTCTTTCTTTTTAAAATAAATTTATTTTTTCTTTATTGATTAAGGTATTACATATGTGTCCTTATCACCCCATTGCCCCCACGCACACACTCATACCCTCACCCACTTGGTGTCTGTGTCCATTGGTTAGACCAATATGCATGCATACAAGTCTTTTGGTTAATCTCTCCCCCTTACTCCCCAACTCTGTCAGAGAAAGATAAATATCACATGATCTCACTCATTTGTGGAATATAATGAACAACAAAACTGATTTATTTCTGACAGAAATGCAAAATGGTACATACACTTTGGAAGACAGTTTGACAATTTCTTAGAAAACTAAACATATTTTTCCATACATCCAGCAATCACTTTCCTTGACATTTCCCCAAATGAGTTGAAGACTATGTCCACACAAATCTTGCATATGGATGTCTATAACAGCTTTATTTATAATTGTCAAAACTTGGAAGTAACCAAGATATTCTTTAATAGGTAAATGAATAAAAACACTGTGTTACAGGCACACAATAGAATATTATTCAATTCTAAAAAGATATGTCATGAAAACACATGGAGGAATCTTAAATTCTTGTCATTAAGTGAAAGAAGCCAATCAAAAAAGGCTATCCGCTATATGATTCCAACTATATATCATTCTGGAAAATGTAAAACTGTGGAAACAGTAAAAATGTGTGATTTCCACGGGTAAAGGAAAAGGAGATATGAATAGGTCAAGCACAGAGAATATTTATAGGGCAGTGCAATACTATAATGGAGTGTACATGTTATAATATAATTGTCCAAATGCTCAACACCAAGAGTGAACCTCAATGCAAACTATCGACTTTGCATGATTATAATTTGTCAGTGTAGGTTTATCAATTGTAACAAATGTACCACTCTGGTAAAGGATGTTGATAATGGGAGATGTTTACATATGTGGGAGCAGGGGACCTAGGGGAAATCTCTGTACTCTCCCTCAACTTACTGTGAACCTAAAATTTATTTTTTAAACTCTTTTACACATATACAAACTCACAGTTCTGAAAGCTTGGACAGATGATTCTAGTCCTTGTTTTCCCATAATTAGCTGTTTAATTATGTGTAGGTCACAATAGATTTCTGTATATAGTTCCTCAATGGAAAGTGAAGTGACTGAGATCTTTAATTATAATATTTAGTGATCTCTCTCCACTTCACTTCAATAAAAGTTAACTTTTATAACATGAATTTTCTTCTTTTATGAGGGGAATACATATTTAATGTTATGTCCTAATATTGAGTTACTCTTCTTTTCTCTAAAATCCTTGAATTTTCATATTTAATTTGTTTATATATACAAGTGATCACTTCACTCATATGTGGAATCTATGAACAAAATGAACTAAAATGCAAAATAAAGACAGATTCATAGAGAGCAGGCTGGCAACTGTCAGGTGTGGGGTGAGGGTAGGTGGAGGGATTAAGCTAAAAAGAAAGAAAAGGGAAAGAACTCACCGACACAGGCAACAGCGTGGTGATTGCCAGGGCGGGTAGGGGGCTGGGGGAGGTGGAGGAGGGTGTAGGGGGGGATAATTGGTGATGGACAAAGATTTTACTTGGGTGGTGAACACACAATACAGTGTACAGATGATGTGTTATAGAACTGTGCACCTGAAACTTGTGTAATTTTGTTAACCAGTGTTACATCAATAAATTCAATAAAAAATAAAAAAGTTGCCCTGGCTGGTTTGGCTCAGTGGATAGAGCATCGGCCTGTGGACTGAGGGGTCCCAGGTTCAATTCCAGTCAAGGGCATGTACCTTGGTTGCGGGCACATCCCCCGTGGGGGGTGTGCAGGAGGCAGCTGATTGATGTTTCTCTCTCATCAATGTTTCTGGCTCTCTATCCCTCTCCCTTCCTCTCTGTAAAAAAACAATAAAATATATTTTAAAAAAAATAAAAAATGTAAAGACATTGGCAGAAATTTAAAAAGTCAATTAAAAGTCAATAATATTGGAAATATTGGGGGGGAATAATGAAAAGAATATGATTATCTAACCACTATGCTATACACCTGAAATTAATACAAAATAATATTGAATGTAAACCATAATTAAAAAATAAAATTAAAAAAAGAAAAAACAGAAAACAAAAATAAAACAAAGAGCAGTTAATAAAAAATAAACAATTTATGACTGCTTTAAATAACATTACTGTTCAACCAATGTAGAAATACAAAGCGAATATTGAAAAGGTACAGACCAAATATTGTTCTTTGCAGAAAGTTGTGGACATACTTTCATGCAGGGTTCAAACTCTACTATTACCATGTTTAAGACTGAATAAAGATGTACGAATATACTAGAATATATGTGTCATTTCTGAAGCAACACAGTGGTCCTGAGTCACCATATGACTCAATATTAATTATGGTTAAATTACCACCTTTCTAAATGGCATGCTGGCTCTCAATGGGGAGTAGCACTAGCCTGTACAAATGTGGAATCAATTTGACTTGTACTACATATGATGAGAATTATTCTCTTTTGTAAAATAAATTTGTGTACAGATCAGAGTACATTTAGTTCTTTCTCCAGATCATAGATGGCTGAAGACTCCAAATTAAGTGTTTCTCTAAAGGTTCTTAGAAAAATTTCCATTTGATATTGAAGCTGGAAAGATTCAACATAAATTAATGAGACTGGCCATCTGCAGAAGTGACCTATTCTAACAGATGGTTCCTAAATGTAAGAATGATTACACAAGGGTGCTTCTCAAATCTTATTAAAGAGACTAAAATAAAACCAATGTATAATAAACTGTGACCTAATTAATTGTCATTTCTTCTATGTAATGTCAGTAGAAGGCTAAGGCTTGCCTCTGAAGTCTGGGGTGGGAAGAAAAAAAGAGCTCAGGGGTCCAAATTTAACACTGCCATCCATTCAGACAACATTTATTGAACGCTTACTTATGAGCCAAGTATTAAGTAATACATTAGAAAATAGGTGCCACAACACTGAAGATAAATGTTTGTATATGCTTGGCAAATATTTCTTTTTGGTGTAGTGAATTGAATTAAACTACCAGTTTTTATTAATTCTACTAACTTAAATCCTCCAAATTCCTTCAGTCAGATATTTTAATAAATTTGCAAACTTATTAACCAATATATTTTATTTTGCTATTATTTTATTAATTTCAGCGTATATTAAAAAATGATTTTATTGAGAAAATACTGAGTGGAAGATACTTAGAATAAACTATGGAGAATGCAATAATAGATGTGTCTTGATGTCTTATTTGCTGTTTTAACAGAGGACATAAAATCCATGAAAACATATCTACAATACTAAGTAAAAGGATATAGAAAAGAGATAATTCTTCATTTGGCATTTGGAAGCAGGGGGAGAATAATAGAAGTTTTCATGAAGGAGATAACATGACCTGAATCTAAAAAAAAGTGAACAGCTGTAGAAATGAGGAATAGCACTCCAATTGGAGGGTATAAGGTAGTTAATTCAATAAAGCAGAAAAAGATGAAGCTGGAAAATTTTCTGGAATATAGGAAAGAAGGATGCAGAGAAGTAATAGATAAGGGAGGGTTGAAACATGTTTGGAATAAGGCCACTGTGTGCTACATGACACGATAAATATAAACTTAATTTTATAGCATGCAGAAGCCCCTAAAATATTGAGTAAGATATTAATGGGGATCAAATGGTTAAACATTTGAACGTCTTTATTCACAGTTATAAAATTGTTTTCTGACTTGTTATTTGAATGAATATGCTAGCACATGAACATCCCTAGATAAAGTGACAAAATTAATATCCAGATTATAACATACTAAAAGCCAGACTGATATAACTGTCTTATGAAGTTGTAAAATAACAAAAAAAAATGTATTTTTTTTCACTTGTCCTCTCTTTCCTCTAGACCAGTGGTTGGCAAACTGTGGCTCGCGAGCCGCATGTGGCTTGGGAGCCGCGGTTTGCCGCTCTGTTAGCTAATGAGTTTGCCGACCACTGCTCTAGACTATGATAAAGCCCAAATTTTAAAAGCTGAATTGTCACTGAATTGAAAACTAAATTTAGCCCAAACTATGATTTATTAGTAAAATAATGTCCTAATTAAAAGAAAAAGAAACAAAACGAGCGTTACCTCAATAGTAGATCATCACATTGCTGTACATGTATTCTCCTTAGAATTTGAAATTTCACATACTTTGAGTGGAATATTGTTTCAGCTATCTTACTTCTAATGAAAAACCCATCTTTTGGGAGTATGTTTTAAAAATATATTTTAATTTGTACTTCAAGTCAGAGAGTATATAGTTTTAAAGTACTTGTCCATTTCATTTTTCTTCGGTAAGGAATATTTAACATTGATATTAGTAATCTCTACTGAGCTGCTTTTCTTTTAAATGTGTCCCTGAATTAGAAAACAAAGTGTCAAGGTATTTGCTCCTAGAGACAATTTCTAGAGAAGGTTAGCATAAACATTGAGAAAATTAGAACCACTTTATTTATTAACTTCAATATAAATGATTTTTTCTCTTCAGTTATTTTGATAACTTGATTCAATATCTAAACAAAATTTCTGCTTAATATCAGATCTCAGTACAAGGTAAAAATGAGAAAATAATTCCATATTTATATGTCACATGGATATTCATTATATTATCAATAATATGTTTATATGAAAGTACTTTTTAATTTCCTAATTTAAATATGTTAGCGCATTGCTGTTTTCTTCCAGATAAGCTAGTGTCTGTCACCTTAGAGATTCCTGTGGAAATATGCAATAATAAGTAAAAATAGAAAATGAAAAATTAGAAGTACTTTCATATGACCAATAATATGAGAAAATATTATTCTTTCATAGAATAGTGTAATATTAGGCTGCCAGAATGGTGTGAATGCAATGATGATTTTGGTAAACTCTTACTCAAGACAGAATTAGTTCAGAGCCCATGTGTTCCAACAGCACATTACCAACCCTTGGGCTTGTGAGGGCTTAAATGGCTCTTTCCCACTCAATTCTAACCATGCTGCCAGCTTCACTTCATAATACCCAAGAGCAGTGGTGATAGTAACAGGCATCTTTTACCCTATGTGTAGCCCATCCTTGGCACCAGGGGAAGTTATCCCACCTCTTGTGCAGGATCCATACCAGACATCAGATAGTCTCCCAAGGATAAGCTTATACATTGCAATGTGTATCTGCAAATCAGTATTTCAGTAATGCTCAGAAACTGTGATTATGACCTTATATGGAGAGTCTTTGCAGATGATCAAGGGAAGATGAAGGCATTAGGATCACTAATTCAATGTCTGTGTCCTTCTCAAAAGGGAAAATTTGAACATAAAGATAGATACACAGAAAAAAATGCCATGTGGAAACTGTAATTATGCTGCCTCTAGCCAAGGAACACCAAAGATTGCCAGCAAAACAGAAACTAGGAGATAAGGATGAGGTAGGAAGTACTTGGAAGGAAACAATCCTAATCTCCAGAACTGAGAGACAATAAATTTCTGTTGCTTAAGCTATCCACTTTGTGGTATTTTGTTATGGCAACTAATGTAAGACACTAATACAGGTAATCATAACTATCCCTTCTGAAAGCAATTTAAGATTGTTGCTCTACAAAACTAACCAACTCTGCTAATCAATGTGGTAATTTCCAACATCTCCTAAATTGGTCTTAAGCTCTGTCAGCCAACAAAGGACAGACATTCTTATTTCATTCTTACTTAGTGTCCCTTCTGACGGTGAGTGCAAAAAACATGGATGAAGCCAAAATTGGAGAAGATCACAACCTAGGAATGCAGTGGTTATTACCCAAAGACGTTTAGAGAAGATATTTTTAGTGCTGTATCATTCTATGTTAATTAAGTCACTAGTATAAAATTCTGAAAGGTCAACTTAACATGACCAAAAAATGAATTATTCACATTTTCCTGTATATTCTGGATAACACTTGATTTGTGGTTATCATTAAGCACAGTAAAAATCTTTCAAGGAGTCATCAGGAGTCAGCATTCATGAGCAACACAGTAGATGATAAACATAATGAATAATAATGAAACCCTAGCATTATGCAAATATTAAGGAAATACAAAGGCAAGAAGGTAAATATTGGTTCAGTAGCAACAAGTTCTGTACTAAATACAGAGCCAGGGCACTGTGAATTGTGAATAAAGCAGAGTCTGCCTTTTCTTTCTTTCTTTCTTTCTTTTTTTTTTTTTTGTAATAGGAGATATAAAATCAGCCAGGACTATAGACTCAATGTTTGTGTTCTCCCAAAACTCATATTAAAACCTAGTTCACAGTGTAGCAATATTTGGCAGTAGGCTTTTGGGATGGGATTAGGTCATAGGGGTTGAGCCCTTGTTAAAGGGAATTAGTGTCCATATTAGAGACCACAGAGAGTTCTCTGCTCCTAGAGAAGATATCTGTCATTAGACAATGAATCTGCTAGTGCCTTGATCTTAGACTTTTTAGCCTCCTGAACAGTGTCAAAGTTACCCAGTCTATAGAATTTTTTAAAATATTTTTTATTGATTTCAGAGAGAGGAAGGGAGAAGGACAGAGAGATTGAAACATCAATGATGAGAGAGAATCATTGGCTGGCTTCCTCCTGCACATCCCCTATTGGGGATTGAGCTTGTAATCCAGGCATGTGCCCTTGACTGGAATCGAACCCGGAACCCTTCAGTCTGCTGGCTGACACTCTATCCATTAAGCCAAACCAGATAGGGCTATAGTATTTTTGTTATAGCAGCTAGAACAGACTAAGACAACTAGGCATGGTGAATTTAAAAATAAAGAATACAAATAGATGATTTCTGGACTGGAATATAAAAATATGATGATACCAAACATATATATACTCACCGATTGAATAGTAAATAAATACACATCTATTATTTGGCTTCTTTGATGTTTAAGCACCCATAAGTATGTAAAAAAAATATGACTTGTTTATATCCATTACACGTTCTAAAACTTTATTTATTTATTTTTATGTTCTAAATCTTAATTGATAAATCACTATGCTTTGCAAGTTCTCATAAGTTATGTATCACACTTGAACCAGCTTGTTTATATTGCAAAGGGCATTAGAAGTAAGGGTTGATATTAGCTAATGGGTGGGGAAAGTCTTCCTCCAGAAAGGGACCAGTGTTACTATAGATTACAAGAACCATATAGGTCCCAGGAACCAGTGATCTCAGTGAAAATCACTTCCAGATCCCATTGGCTGCCCTCATGTCAATCCTTTCTCCTTCTTTTTCCTCTGAACTTCAAAGTTCCTAGTGCGGAGCGGGCCTAAGCCAGCAGTTGGACATCCTTAGCGCTGCCACAGAGGCTGGAGAGGCTCCTGCCACCTCTGCTGCGCTTGCCAGCCTTGAGCCAAGCTTCCTGCGTTGAGCATCTGCCCCCTGGGGGTCAGTGTGCATCATAGCGACCAGTCATTCCGCCCTTTGGTAGATTTGAATATTAGCCTTTTATTATAGAGGATACTTGAGGAAGTTCTCTTTCTTTTTATTTCCTCTTATTTTTTAATTGAATCTATTGGGGTGACACTTAGTCAATAAACTTTTCACTCAGAGTAAAATCTCTTACCACCACCATTTATACCATCTTTGCTATCTTCCAGCTCCCTGCTCCTTTTCCTCTGTCAATCACCATACAGTTGTCCATTATATGTTTTGTGTTTTTTTATTTTTATTTTTAATTCATTTACCTATTTCACCCAACCTAACCCCCTTTCCCTCTGACAGCTGTCAGTCTATTCTATGTATCTACAGTATGATTCTGTTTCTATTTTGTTAGTTTTTTCTCATTAAATTACATGTTTAAGTGAAAGATTAAAGACTTCAATGTAAGTAAAAAAATAAAATAAATAACAATAAAAATCCTAGAAGAAAACATAGGTAGTAAAGTCTTAGACATTTCATAGCAATATTTTTTCTGATATATCTCCTTGGACAAGGGAAACAAAGAAAAAAATGGGACTACATCAATCTAAAAAGATTTTGCACAGAAAAGAAACCATCAATATTCACCAATGATATATCTGATAAGGGGTCAATATGCAACATTTCTAAATAACTTATGCAACTCAACACCAAAAAAAAATCTAATTAAAAATGTACAAAGGATCTGAATAGACACTTCTCCAGAGGACACACATATGGCCAACAGACATATGAAAAGATGCTCAACATCACTGATCATCAAAGAAATGCAAATTACGACCACTATAACATATCCCCTCACACCTGTCAGAACGGCTATCATCAATAAATCAACAAATAAGTGTTGACTGGGATGTGGAGAAAGGGAATACCTTGTGCACTGTTGGTGGGAATGCAGATAGGTGCAGACACTGTGGGAAACAGTATGGAGTTTCTTCAAAAATTAAAAAATGAAACTACCTCATGACTCAGCCATCCCACTTCTGGGAATATATTCAAAGAAAATTGAAACACTAATTCAAAAGAATATATGCACCCACTATTCATTGCAGCATTATCTACAATAGCCAAGATTTTGAAGCAGCCCAAGTGCCCATCAGTAGATGTGAATAAAAAAAATCAGTGGTACCTTCACACAATGGAATACTACTCAGCTGTAAAAAAATAAGAAAATCTTACCTTTTGTGACAGCATAGATGGACCTGGAGAATATTATGAAAAGGGAAATAAGCCAGTCATAGAAAGGCAAATATCATAGGAAGTTTCCTATCTTAATCCAGTAGTAGATACTCCAGTAGTATATCTGCTCCAGTAATGCCTTCATTTTCAATGTCGTATACCAAATGTAGAAAAGTAAGCCCATTTCTCGATTTCTTTCCCGTATTTTTTGTCTGCTTTCCTCCCACCCATGGCTCTGAGTCTCACAAGAGTCCCAGAAGAAGGTATTATCTTCTGAAGTTATAAATGTCGACAAGGTTGAAGACAACACAAAGGCTCTTATAACCAGTCCCAGCTGCCCAGAATATACACACATCCACAAACACTTGAAAATGTGGCTTTGATAATCTCCTTTTCACTTGCACTAGTGGCAGTTGAAACCCTGTGGGAGAATTTCACTCCAGAGCTGGTGAATTCTCTCAGTTAGCTCTGCATTTCACTGTCATTTCTTTTTCAGATGGGGGGCTGAAGTGAATGAATACTCATCCACAGGTAATAAAGACTCCAGTAGTACTACCCTACCCACCTGAGGGTGGTTAGATCTTGTGTTAAAGAAGATGGTTAATGACTCCATCAGGGACATCTTGTCTGTATTCCATAGATACCAATGAAATGGTGACACACTGAAGTGCCTGGGGAAAGATTTGTTGGTTGGGTGGTCGGTAAACTGCGGCTCATGAGCCACATGTGGCTTGCGAGTTGCGGTTTGCTGCTCTGTTGACTAATGAATTTGACGACCACTGACCTATGACATAGATGTCCATTCTACACATAGAGTAGACTTCAAACAAAGCTTGTTGACTGCCAAGGTTGACTACAAACAAAGATTGTTAGGTCATTTGTAGAAAAATGATAATACATTGGCTAGTGTCAGGATACTGTATAAATTGAACGGAAAGTGTGTGTGGCAGGGACAAAGCTCCATGCCATGGTTAATCTGGCTGCCAGAACCTTTTATTATACCAGAATATTTGTTTTCCTTCACCCTTTCCATGGGCCAGAAATATTTGTAAAAGTAGACACAAAATTATGACTGTGTCCTCCACTTAAATTCCTTACAGTAGAAAAATATGTCTTTTACTGTAAATAAGAAAAAAAAATCATTCAACTTAAGATAAAAATCAGTAATCCTATATAATAAAAGCCTAATATGCAAATTGACTGAACGGCAGAATGATTGCTGGAACAACCAGTTGCTATGATGCACACTGACCACCAGGGGGAAGACGCTCAACGCAGGAGCTGCCCCCAGCCCACAGGCCCCATGCCAGCCAAGGCGGGTGCCAGCAGGGGCCCCCGATTGCCCCGCCAGTCACCTCCCTCTGTGGGAGGCAACCAGTGGTGGCAGTAAGGTTCAGGGGGCAAGGCTGGCGAGTCGGCAGTTCCAGGCCAGCCAAGGCAGGTGCCACCAGGGCCCCCCAATTGCCCCATGGGTCACCCCACAGATTGGCCCTGATTGCCAGCCAGGCCTAGGGACCCTACCCGTGCATGAATTTCATGCACCAGGCCTCTAGTTAAGAATAAATGTATAAAAATGGAATCAAATCAGAGCAAAATACCTCTTATGCTATCAGGAAAACATATGAAATTTTCTAATTCACATTCCAAATAATATTAATATTTCCTATATAAACCAAGAAAAGTCAGCCATGAAAGATGACAAAATTAGTACTGTAGGTGAGAAATCTCCTCAGACTTCCATCTTCTGCACTTTATTTTAGGAATAGTGGTTATGGATGGTCAATTACACTAGCTTTGGGACATTTTGTAAGTTTCAGTGCCTAAGAGTGTTAGGCAATTTTTGTTGTGCTGCTCAAAGATGAAACATTCTGTACTTCAGGGGTTGCTTTGTTTTCTTTGTTCTGTTTTATTTTCCAGGGTCAAATGGTGGTGGTGGAGCAGATCCTTTCCAAAGCTGATGTGTTTTCACTATTCATGGATTGCTGTTTGCAGCATCTCAGGTGTTCCCAGCCTTTTAAAATTCAGTGGTTTAATGAGACATTTTTTGCAGTTCTGCTACAATTCTTTTAATTCCGCAATTGAAGTCACTCATAAATAATGATTGTCATGAACTGGAAAATATCTGTTCAACATTAAAATTATTTTAATTTTAGGTTTCTGAAAATTGCTGATGACATAGCTATTTTGACTAGAATCTAACATATTTCCTAAAAACAATCTGGTTGTGAAGACAATTCTTTCTCATTATAAATCAATATGTATACTAGATGTTTTTCTGCATAAACAGTTAGTGGCTATAAGGTGTATTTTGCCTTTAAGAACTTTAGAGAATAATTCTGTCTTGGCTTTCTTCTCTAAAAAGAAAAATGTGTTCAGAATGAGTCCTCGGTTATTTATACTCTTTTTCATGTTGCAGAGAGGCAGTTTTTAGGAGTTACCACAGATGTTAACTGTTCTGATGTAACTGAGTCCTGTAAGAAACTAGCCCTGGAGACTGCTTCTGCTAAATCAACTAATCTATCAGTAAGTGTTTACTGAGCTCCAGCAAACACAAAACTGAGCTAAGTAATGCAGGGAATATAAGAGAAATAGGTTAAACTCTAACCTTTAAATAGTCTATGAGAGTTCTCTTACCTAATTCTGTTGCTTTTTTATCATTTGTTTATCCAAGATTATTTCAGGGATGGCAGAAACTACAAGTTTGGAGGTCTCCACATCTCACTCACAAACCTGGAATTTCTAAACTTTCACTCTCAGGCAGGTACTGATAACTAAATATATGTGCGTTCTTAATTTTTAGAGTTGCCAGGCAGTTTGTAGCAAATGTCTGAATACTATTAACCACTCTATTACCACTACACAATCTAATCTAACAATTTAAGGTACTGTATCTCATCACAAATATCTGAGGATCATTAGACTGTGATTTCCATAGTTGCTTAGAGACTTTGCATATATAATTTTGTGGAATATTTTAATCATAAGCAAGAACAAGTATTTAAAATAATTGACATATATCATTCAGAGAATTTAAGTTTTATTTCTGTTTTAACATAAATTATTGTAAGAGTTCTGGAATTTCTTAGAACTCTACTCTTTAAAATGAGGGATTACATTAGATAACATTTCAGATTCTTTGCTGGAAATTTATCTATATAGATAGATAAATGATAGATGATAGATTCTATGGGATAGTAAAAGTCTAAAGTCATGGAAGCTGAGTTGGCCAAAAAGATCCTATATTATAAAAAGCCTGTGGTCATGACGCCCTCACGCTGTAACAACCCATCAGCAGGAGGCTGCCTGTACAGCAGATGCACACGGGTGGGCGGGAACTTGACGCTGCATCCCTGCGGATGCCAGCAGGGACTTGACCAGAAGGTACATCTGGGGAGTCCCACAG
This sequence comes from Plecotus auritus, assembly GCF_963455305.1. Taxonomy (NCBI): domain Eukaryota; kingdom Metazoa; phylum Chordata; class Mammalia; order Chiroptera; family Vespertilionidae; genus Plecotus; species Plecotus auritus. Next base: position 132,165,520 of record NC_137771.1, on the reverse strand, counting down.
TGTTGGCCCCACAAGGCGGGACCCCGGGACTCTGGGAAGTCCTGCATGGAGGCCGGTCTGGGTCTTGCAGGATTTCCAGGCATGTGAGGGTGGGCGGGGCTGTGTGCGGGGCAAGGCATGCACAGGTGGGCGGGGACTTGACTCTGGGACTCGTGGCACCAGCAGGACTTGATACTGCATCCCCACGGGCGCTGGCCCAGACTCTGACAGGAGGAAGGAGAGAGCCCAATACCCACACCCAGGACTTTACAAATAGTCGTATTAAAATATTTCTTCTAGCCAAAACCGGTTTGGCTCAGTGGATAGAGCATCAGCCTGCGGACTGAAAGGTCCCGGGTTCGATTCCGGTCAAGGGTATGTACCTTGGTTGCGGGCACATCCCCAGTAGGAGGTGTGCAGGAGGCAGCTGATCGATGTTTCTCTCTCATCGATGTTTCTAACTCTCTATCCCTCTTCCTTCCTCTCTGTAAAAAATCAATAAAATATATTTAAAAAAATATATATTTCTTCTAATTAATTCCCTTTCAATGTGCATAAATTCGTGCACTGGGCCACTAGTCTATAATAATGATGAAAACCACTGGAAATGGCCAAACTTAAGTAGTTATAGCTCAACTGTGGCTCTCCTAAATCTTCTTCCCAGCTTCAGTTCTTACTGGAAATAATTCCCATTTATATCTGTATCCTCAGTTGGGTGGATGGCATGCTAGCAGATATATTGGTTAAATACTGTATATATATAATCCTATCTAATAAAAGAGCAATATGCAAATTAACCATAACTCTGCTACACCCACAAGCCACGCCCACCAGCCAATCAGGAGCAAGTATGCAAATTAACCCAAACAAGATGGCTGCAGCTACGGAGCAAGCAGGAGGCGTGGCTCCACTCAAGGCTTCAAAGTTTCAATTATAGAAGATAAATAAATCCCAGATACCAGGACCTCCCCTTGGGTCACCGGGGGGTGTGGCTGGCCTGAAAACCACCACAGGCCCCTCGCCAAGGCCACGCCATGTCCCAAGGGAACCCCCACCCTGATCTAGGACACCCTTCAGGGCAAACCAGCTGGCCCGCACCTGTGCACCAGGCCTCTATCCTATCTAATAAAAGAGTAATATGCAAATTGACCATCACTCCAACACACAAGATGGCTGCCCCCATGTGGTCAAAGATGACTGCCCCCATGTGCACACAAGCTAGCTGCCAGAAGATGGCAAGCAGGGGAGAGCAGTTGGGAGGGACCAGGCCTGCAAGGGAGGGCAGTTGGGGGCGATCAGGCCTGCAGGGGAGGGCAGTTAGGGGTGACCAGGCCGGCAGAGGAGGAAAGTTGGGGGCGAGCGGGCCTGCAGGGGAAGGGCAGTTGGGGGTGACCAGGCCTGCAGGGGAGGGCAGTTAGGGGCAAACAGGCTGGCAGGGGAGGGCAGTAAGGCATCAATCAGGCTGGCAGGGGAGTGGTTAGGGGGTGATCAGGCTGGCAAACAGAAGCAGTTAGGGGAAATCAGGAAGGCAGGCAGGCGAGCAGTTGGGAGCTAGCACTCCTGGATTGTGAGAGGGATGTCCGACTGCCTGTTTAGGCCCAATTCTACCAGGTTTGGGCCTAAATGGGCTGTCAGACATCCCTCAAGGGGTCACAGATTGGAGAGGGTGCAGGCAGGGCTGAGGGACACACCCCCCATGCACGAATTTCATGCACCGGGCCTCTACTTATATATATAATTATAACCCTGTATTATTTATGTGGGATTAATGCAATCACAAGGATTCTTATAATGGAAAGAAGGAGGCAGAAGAGTCAGAGAAGAAGATGAGATAAGTAAGCAAGTGTTGGAGTGATCAGCCATGAACCAAGGAAGGTGAGCAGCCTATGAAAATTGGAAAAAACAAGGAATAGCTTCTCCCCTAGAACCTTCAGAAGTAACTCAGTGGTGCTAACACCTGATTTTAGCCCCATTAGAGCCATTCTCAAATTTCTGCCTCCAAACTTTAAGATAACATTGTCATTTTGTAAGCCACTAAGTTAGTGGTAATTTGTTACAGCAATAACAAGAAACTAATATAATCTTTGTGTTTAAAATATTATGGTGGAAAATTTAAGTTTGAGGTCAAGTTGGCAGAAGAAACAACCTTATCTGCCTTTCAGTTCCCTCTAAGTCTTATTGTAATGAAGTACAAAATGTTAAAATATGTAACAGTTCGGAGTATAATGCTCATAGGATGGATGGGTCAGCAACATGCAAACACAATTACAATATTTCTTACAGGTTGAAAATCAGACAAACTTATTGAAAAATTAATCAGAATAGAAGTTGCAATCTAGTACACAGACAAAAGAAGGTCAAAGGAGAAATGAGAGTAAACATTTTATAAGTTTATGACTTTGGGACAGATAAGTTTTGAAAGTGGGAAAAGGGAAACAGAAAAGAGGTTAATTAGTTAAAAGGTTTGCTAAGGAGTAAGTTGCTGTTCAGTTGCTCCTACTCTCTCCCCATGTCCCAACTCAGCTTATAGAGGATTTTAACACCTGATTTTTCTCTAAAAGGGAAAAAAAATCTAGAGTTCTGCTTTTAGAAATTCTAGAAAAAAATAGTTTTCTTAGATGATATTATGACTTCAGAGTCATTCAATCTCATTTTAGATTTGCAGGGAAGGAGTAAAAGCAACAGCATGCTTGCTTCTAATTTCTACATATGTTTACCAAAGCTTGCCTGCAAGTCTCACAGCTCTCCCACATAGGTTCACCTGCCTGTCAGCCTTAGGACTAAGGAAGCAGGACTTTTGAGAAACTGAGCCCCATTACATAATGACAGAGGAAACCCAGGACACCTACGTATGCTGATCAACATGAGCACAGTATTCGAGCATCTCTGATGGACTGGAAGACAAGGCACACATATTGAGAAATTAATCCTAATGGAAGAGCTGTGGTACAAATTCTTTGTTCTTAAGCATTAATAGAAAGCCAAGATTGCTGACTCTTAGAGAAAATAATATTTAAGACAGCAAGAAGAAAACTACATACATTTTACATATATTAAATTTATATCTTTTGATATGTTTGATAACTTATTAAAATGTAAAGAACACAACAAAAATTTAAAAATAAAATTTACAATTTTAATAATTAAAATCAGTCCTGTTGGATAATCCCAAAGAGGAAATGAGCATTTTTAAAAATAAATAAACAGAAATCATCAGGGGAGATAACATTAAATTAACAAAATGATTGAAAAGATAAAGTTAAAAAAATGGTAAATGAGAAAATTATTCCCTCATATATTGGGAGAATCTTTCAGATTAAACAGGATTAGCAAGTGCCCCATAGGTTAGTAACAGACACACAGCCTCATGAAATGTCAGAAAACCAAAAGCGAAGAATCTAAAGGCATTTACATCAACAGCAATAAAAAAGAGGAGATTCCAACTGACATTAAACTTTTCTGGAATTTACTTACAAGAAATCTTAAAATGGTTATATGTAAATATTATTAATTTACAGCTAATAGCTTTCAGTAACATTTAAATCAGATCACCATTTTCCAAGCAACTGTTATTAGTATACTGCAGCTAAATACCTCTCCATAACACTTAGCCCTGTCTCTGTTTACTTCTTCACAATCTGCCTCTGCTACAATCTGGTCCCCAACTAGAATGTTGCCTCCTGCTTACCATCTAGCTCTGTACCTCTGGACTTAGCATTTATGTCAGGTTACTCAGCAGGTCCCTGTCTCCCCTCTTAGACTCTGGCTCAGTTTCATGCTGGAAGCTATCCATTGATTACACTATCATGAAAGTGCATCAGGGAACTTGGAAGGCTGATGGACCTTGAGCTTTATCAAAGGCTAAAAGCTATGCACCAGTTGTTCTGTTGAGAAAATGGTGGCTCAAGCAATAGTCTCAAAGTAAATCTTCACTAATATTTACTGACCTTTAAGATAGTCTGTCTGCTACCAGATTGCCTGCCTGACTAAGGGCAAGATGTGTATTGTAAAATTGAATAAAAGCTAACAGAGCTTGGGCCCCAGTGAAGCCTTTCCACTGGAAAGGGGTTCTCCGCCTGACCCCCCATGATTTCTAAATTCATATTTCTTGTCTAGTGTATTCATTTGTGCACAGCCCCTTCTCCAGATCCTGAACCCTAGCCGTGCTGGTTGCAGCTTTCACAGTTTCACACACTGACCTTCTTACAGTGAATTACTTTTGAAAGCACATAGCTTTCTTATCCTTCCAGCCCAAAAACCAACCAGAAAGTCCCCTGCAACAAGGAGAATGGAAAAGTCTTATGCTTTTTGCTTGAAATGACCAAATTCATTTTAATCATTAGGTGAATTTATCTCTTTTGTTGTTTTGGGGGAACAGGTTTTTTATTGTTCTTCTTGTTTTTACTTTAGTGTATGTCCTCAGTGATTGAAATGAGATACAATTTCATCCCATAGTATAGTTGTCAATGTCCTTTAGTCATTCAAAGTTTGCTCACTGTATAGTATGTTTCTGAGCCACCTGCAACTACAATTCATAGCCCATGCATGTCCAGATCAGCAAAATGTATTTCAGTAGAGATAAGTTGAGCGATAATAGATTCAAAAGTGACACTAATTAAAATGTTCAAAATATAAGATTTGTTGCCTGTTCTATTGACAAAAATTAGTCATATTGAAAATTAGGTATGCATGCTGCACAAGGCACCAAAGCCTAAAGAGGTTTTTCATCCTTAAATGGTACTAAGAAAATGCTACATGATTTTCAAAAATGCAGTCATTTAAGAACATACTAGGTAAGAAGCTGATGTGAGCACTACTGTGTGCAGTTTTATGTGTAAACCCAGCAGTCATTTCTTACTGTAACTGAATGACGTGGTAGAGACCTCCCTAAGAATAGTTTCTGAATGGACCTGAAGCCCCAAATCAATGTTTACCCATGTTTTTCACAGCACTTTGCTTTCAGCATTGATTGAGCTTATTGAAAAGCTCCCACTGTTCATTTTTAAGTATCAAGTTAAATTGAAAGTTCCCAGTGGTGTTACTGAAACCTACAACTAGCAGGCACCTCGGTTTTTCAAAGAGCCAATGACCCTGACTATCATCGGTTGTTTAATCTCTTGGCAAGCGGCCACAGGATATCTGAAATTAACTGCTTTTCTGGCCTGTTTTCTTTGTATTAAACAAAAAACTTATAGAAAGTAATTACAAAGGCTTTAATTCAATTCTAGTAATTAAATGTGACTGCACCTATTATTATTATTATTATCCTCTGTTCTTTCCTGCATTACTACAGGAAAGGGGAGTTCCACATAGGAGTTTATGCCTAGCTGGGCATAATAAATTACATAAAATAAATGGACATACTACAAATGTATTATATTTGGACAACTCAAAAAAATTGGTATTTTTGTTTTGAGGGGGAAGAGATATTAATTTCATAATGAAAGTAAAGTTGTATGACCAGGTCAAAGAACACTAAAATGACCAAGTTCCACTTTTTTGCATAAGTTTTTTTTTTTTTTTTAAAGATAAAACTAGTATTGAAAATGGCAGGAATTAGAGACCTGTATGACTGAATTCTTTTTCCTAAATTACCCCTACCTTAAGTTGAAGAAAAAAGAAGCATTTTGGAGAAAAAAGTATGCATGCCATGTCTTCCATTTACTCTCCATGTGGTATTTATGGCATTTTGACTAATGCCTATGTATAGGATTATCATTTATTGAGTCCCCAGTTTAGCATAAGAATGAGCAACAAAAGGAATGAGAAGATTTCTTTATGTATTAATAAAAGTTGTGTATTAAATTAATACCTAGAATGTGATTATTTCTTTCTATGACACTCATAAGTCCAATATGGAGAAGCAGAAGAAAATTATGTATTAGTTAACAAATATTTATTTATTCCATTCTGTCTTCAAACTATTTAAAATTAGAGGGTTTCCCATGATATTCTCATAGGTTACATTAGAAGGTTAATAATTCTACTCATTATTACTGCTTACTCTTTACTATTGTTCCTAGTTCCTACATGCTATTCCAGGAGGTCAACCAAACTCCCATCTAGGAAAGTAGGCATGAATCCTTTATTACAGCAATCATCACAACCCATACCCTAACCACAGTATTTGTTTCAGTGATGAGAATGTGATTGAGTTGGTTCAACTGAAATGCAGCATAGAAACTTAGTGCACAATTGTAACGTATATGCTCTCTCCAAAAAAGATGATATATTGGAAAGATCGCTACAACCTTTTGACTATAAAATGAATGTCAGCTTAAGGAAGAACTGATACATGAAGAGAGCAGAGTCAGTGATGAATTCCAAGCCTTCCACAATAATATCAATACATTTTAGTTAATACATAACATAAATATTTTATAAAACTGAGTATATTTGTTGTTGGAATGAAACATCAAATGCCACTAATATAGTAGATACATGATAGTACATCTAGGCTTAGTCAGTTGCCCGAATCAGTAATTTGAATTCCAAGGAGATCAACACTAATAAAAGAGAAAGATGCAAATTGACCATACCTCCACGACGCCCACCAGCCAATTAGGTGTGAGTATGCAAATTAACCCGGCAAAGATGTCAGGTTAATTTTCATATGTGGTTGCCGAGCAGCCTGGGTCCTGGGAATATCCTCAGGACCCAGACTGCTCCGAGCCTGTAGTCCCGTGCGTAGGCCCTGAGTGACCAGGGTTCCAGAATGCCCCTGGCCAGGGGTGGCCTAGAGATGCCAGCACCAAGTGGCCTGGGTCCTGGGATGAGCGGCCAGGGGCACCAAGCAGCCCGGGTCCACATCCCCCAGCCAGGCGGACACAGTGAACACGGGCTGGGGACTTGCCCCTAGCCCAGTGGACACAACGCAGGGGATCCTTTGCTCATGAGCTGCAGAGGAAACACCTTTTCTTTTTTTTTTTTTAAATATATTTTATTGATTTTTTTTTTACAGAGAAGAGGGGAGAGAGATAGACTGTCAGAAACATCGTTGAGAGAGAAACATCGATCAGCTGCCTCCTGCACACTCCCCACTGGGGATGTGCCCCCAACCAAGGTAAATGCCCTTAACAGGAATCAAACCTGAGACCCTTCAGTCTGCAGGCTGACGCTCTGTCCACTGAGCAAAACCAGTTCAAGCATAAACACCTTTTCTGACCGCTCATTGGCTAAGCTCCCTGTACGCTGCCACTAGCAGTGTTCTTGGTAACCTGGGTAATAAGAATCCAAAAGGTGATCTAGGGTTTTTCCACCACACTCCTGGAGAAAATAATGAAGTTCTGCTGCTGGTGGGGCTAAGAAATATCATATCCTGCCCTAGCCAGTTTGGCTCAGTGGATAGAGCCTCGGCCTGCCAACCACAGGGTCTGAGTTCAATTCTGATCAAGGGCATGTACCTAGGTTACAGGCTCCTCCCTGGCCAGGGCCCAGGTCAGGGCTCATGCAGGAGGCAACCAATCAAAATATCCTTCTCACACTGATGTTTCTCTCTGTCTTTCCCTCTCTCTTCCACACTCTCTAAAAATCAATGAATACATATCCTCAGGTGAGGATAAAAAAAAAGAAAGAAAGAAATGTCATATCCTATGAAAGACACATCTTGAAAATGCCTAAAGAAAGTTGTCATGTTTTCATGGTGAAAGGACTGGAGTCTGTGTTGATGAAAACACCTTGGTGGCTATGGTGGCTGGCAGTGGCTGCAGCAGCGGGGTGATGGGGCTGGCACCTTCCCCTGATCAGCCCGGTCATCTCCTACAGAGGGAGGCCAGACTGCGGCTTAGGCCCGTCCCCACGGGGAGTGGGCCTAAGCCATCAGTAGGACATTCCCTAAGGGCTCCCAGTCTGTGAGAGGGGGCAGGCTGAGCTGAGGGACTCCCTGCCCCGTGCATGAATTTCATGCACCAGGCCCCTAGTTCAGTTATAATTAAACTTAGGAAATCTAAACTTAGGAGTAACTACTGAAAGCACTTCTAGTTCTAGTATCTATGTTTCAATCTATACTAAGGCTTTTTCCAAATAGCATAATGAATCTTAGAAATACATTTCTACTGGTGATATTAATGGCTTGTTAATCACCATCATGAATATTAGCAATGAGTTTTCAGTAAAATTAATAGTATTTAAGATATGTGAATTGACTAAAATAAATAAGAATCACTCATATTTGCATAATCAAAGCATAAAATTCTTACAAAACTTGATCATTAAATAGTTTGTGTCCAACTATTGGGTTCAAAAACATCTAGTTTTTGTTATCATCTAAAAGTAAAATAGAATCTTATCTCTGGAATATTAGCATGTCTGCCTTATGTGAACCTTTCATTCAAGGTGTGGTCAAAGCATCAAAAAGTCAGAGAGCTGGGGTTTCATTGAACTCACAAGATAGTGGTATGAACTATTTTGTGTCTACTGGTTAATGTTTGCTTAATCAATTTCTGTATATATGGCTGGAATTGCCCTAAGGGTTTCTTTCATTTTAAGCTTTTAGCAAGACTAGAGATAGAGCTTATCTTCACCTACCTCAAAATTCTCCAGTGATTATCATTATCTAACAACAACAAAAACTAAGCATTTTACATAACACAAATGGCTTAGAAAAATTCATAATACCTATTGTTGATGCAGTGTCTCTCAGATATAACATTGTGATGCATGTATTTGAAGATATAGTTTAGAGTTAGACAAAACCTGTTTCAAGATGTAGGTAAAATTATAACTTTGTCAGATTATCTAGAGTTGAAAACAGTTATATTCTAATATTGACACAAAACTAAATGTCAACTGAATGAAGAACATTAGGCTTGGAATTATATATTTTCTCAAAGATGTAAATGTATTTATTTTAAGTTGATTTTAAGTAAACTTTAAAGTTTCACTCTGAATGCAAAGCTCTTTTAATTGAAGTATAATTGACATACAATATTAATTTCATAGAGATTTGACATTTATGTACCTTATGAAGTGATCACCATTAGAAGTCTAGTAACCATCTGTCACCATACAGTTACTCTGATATTATTGAATATATTTCCTATACTATACTGTATAGCCATGATATGAAAGCAACTGAGGTGTCCATCAATATATGAATGTATAAAGAATAAGTGAGTATATAGGGTGTCCCCAAAAATGTATTCATATTTTAACAGCTGATAGCTCAGTTTTGAAAACTAAATGTATTATATAAACACTGCCTTTGTCATTATTAAAAGTATGTGTAATACATTTTTGGGACAATCCTACCTAATAAAGAGGGAATATAATAATTCACCCTCACACTTTTGTAAAGATGGTGGCACCCACAGCCAATAAGGAGGGAATATGCTAATTGCTGCCCCACCCTCAAAGATGGCGGTGCCCACAGCCAATAAGGAGGGAATATGCTAATTGACTGCCACACCCTAAAAGATGGTAGCACCCACAATCACAAGATGGTAGCGCCCAGTGCCCTCAGCCACACTGGGGTGACAGGCATGTGGCAAGGCCTGCCTTTAGGGTACCCCAGTCCCCTCAGGCTCCCAGCTGCCCAGGCTGGCCCACGGCATAGGCAAGCCTCAGATGGTGGCTGCCCAGCTGCCCAGGGCCAACCCAAGGCACAGGCAAGCCTCGGATGGAGGCTGCCCAGCTGCCCATGGCTGCCCAAGGCTCAGGAAACCAGGGCCGGCAGAGGCTTGCACTGCCAGCAGTGGCAGCAGCAGAGGTGTGATGGTGCATTGCCTTCCCCTAATCGCCGGGTCTCCTCCCACCCCTGAGGGCTCCCAGACTGTGAGAGGCAGCAGGCCGGGCTGAGGGACACCCCCTCCAGTGCATAAATTTTCATGCACCAGGCCTCTAGTATATATACATATGTGTGTGTGTGTGTGTGTGTGTGTGTGTGTGTATACATCCTATATAATAAAAGGGTAATATGCAAATTGTACCCTCAGGAGTTCGACTGACCGGGAGTTTGACTGACCGGGAGTTCAACCACTCACTATAATGTGTGCTGACCACCAGAGGGTGGCACAGAACAAAGGAAGGCCCTGGCCAGCAGCTGGCAGCCAGGAGAAGGAAGGCCCCAATCAACCCTGATCACCGGCCAGGCCTAGGGACCCTACCCTTGCACTAATTTTGTGTACCGGGCCTTTAGTACAATATAATATTTTTACTCAGCCATAAAAAAGAATGAAATCTTGCCATTTGTGACAACATAGATAGACCTAGAGGGTACAATGCTAAGTGAAATAAAGCAGAGAAAAACAAATATTCATTTTACTTATATGTGGACTCTATAAAAAGTAAATAAGTAAAAAGTAAAGAAAACAGTCTCATATATATAGAAAACAAACTGATAGTTGCCAGAGGATTAAGCAGGGGTAGATGGGCAAAAAGGTGAAGAGGGTTAATAGGTACAAAAATAAATTAATAATTTTATTATATAAATAACATAATTCTTTATACAAAAGCACTGATTGATTGTACATAATAATAAAGTCACTGCAAATATTGCTTATAATAAAATAAATCTATCTTCTCATTGGTTATTTATTGTTTTTCATCTCCCAGAATTGTTTTCTTTGTAGTCACACATACATGCACACACATGTACAGTTATGGGAAATCCTATATAATAAAAGGCTAATATGCAAATCAACCAAATGGCGGAACAACCAGTCGCTATGATGCGCACTGACCACCAGGGGGCAGACGCTCAATGCAGGAGCTTCCCCCTGGTGGTCAGTGCACTCCCACAGGGGGAACACTGCTCAACCAGAAGCCGAGCTCTCTGTTGGCGAGCACAACGGCAGCAGTGGCAGGAGCGCTAAGGATGTCCAACTGATGGATGTACCTGGGGAGTGGACCTAAGCCATCAGTTGGACATCGTCTGAGGGCTCTCAGACTGCAAGAGGTCGCAGGCCAGGCTGAGGGACCCCCCTCTCCACCTCCCAAGTGCACGATTTTATGCACTGGGCCTCTAGTATATATATAATTTAAGAGAGATTAAGAAAAGTTATAAAATATATTAGTTTTTCATTTAGCATTTCTTTAGCAAAGTAATGCACATAATTCCAACTATTGTTTTAACTTAGTCATATTAAATTGTGTATTTTTTCTCTTTTACAAACAATGTTGCAGTGAATGTAATTATAATGTTATTTTGTTAATAGAAAAGGATTTCTTCATGGGTTAATATGGGAGTATTTCTCCCACCCTAAATTATAAAAATTACAAGTAGAATTGCTGAGTCATAGAGAATGTATATGTAAAATTTTAATAAATAAAACCAATTGTCTTTTAAGTGCTTCTCCAACTAATGAGAGGGTCTGTATCCATATACTCATTTTCTTAACAACTCTTGATATTAACATATTTTAATAGTTTGATAATTTTATGAAAAAAAATATATATCCCATTCACACTTTATCTGATTCTAAGTTTAAAAACTGTTTTATAAGTGTATTTGTGATTGGAATTTCCTAATTTATGAATTTCCTGTTCATAATTTTAGTCTAGAAATGCTTTCATAGGTACAGATGATCATTGCTATTTAGCATTAGCAATTACTAGTGATTTACAACTTGTTTATTGTTTTAACACTTTTAATTTCTCAGTTGTATCACTTATAAAAATGATCTACTGATTTAAAAAGGTGGGCTACAAAAATGATTGTGAATCACTGCTAAATTTAATGAATCTGTACTTATGTAAATACATATCTAAACTAATAAAAGGTAATATGCTAATTAGATCAGGAGACCAGACACCTTCCTACCATCCAATTTCCTTCTGGACAAAGCCATGGTGGGGGGAGCTGAGGCAGAGGCAGTTAGGGGCAATCAAGCCAGCAGGGGAGGGCAGTTGGGGGCCATGATGCTGGCAGGGAGGGTAGTTAGGAGCCATCAGGCCAGCCAGGGAGGGCAGTTGGGGGCCATGAGGCCAGCAAGGGAGTGGTTAGGCGGCAATCAAGCCAGTAGGCAGGCAAGTGGTTAGGAGCCAGCAGTCCTGTATTGCAAGAGGCACATCCCCTCAGGGGTCCCGGATTGGAGAGGGTGCTGGCCAGGCTGAGAGGCAACCCGTGCATGAATTTTGTGCACCGGGCCTCTAGTGTATAAATAAAAAGTGTACAACCTTCCTAAAGAGGGAATTATGGGAAGAAATTACTAATTTTATTTTTTAACTTCACATTCAAAGGCACAAAACATAATGAATTTTTTTTCTAAATTTTGAACAACATATTACAGAAAATTTTATTTTTCAGAAAAAAAGGCCTTATTTTAATGTCAACAAAGGTATTAAAAACACATAAAAATATTCAATGAATTTTATTTTATTAATTGTGCAGTAGAATCAAAATACAGCTACATAGCTTTAGATATGAACTATTTAAATATTTGGAGTCTTGTTTAATTTTTTTCTTTTATGCCTTAAGTAAATTCTTCAACCACTCCCGTTTTTATTGACCTTGTTCACAAAGTGGGAAAATATTTAAGTCACAGTGTTGTTATAAATTATTTTTTAATGATGTGAGTAAATCATGCACTACAGCAATACTATATATTAAAGAGGTAATATGCAAAATGACCCTCACACCCTTGCATCACAAGATGGATGCCCCCATGTCATCACAAGATGGCCACCCCACATTGTCACAAGATGGCTGGCAGGGGAGGGCAGTTGGGGGGGAATAGGCCTGCAGGGGAGGGCAATTGGGGGTGATGGGGCTGGCAGGGGAGGGCAGTTGGGGGGAACCAGGACAGCAGGGGAGGACAATTGGGGGTGATCGGGCCAGCAGGGGAGGACTGTTGGGGGTGATCAGGCCGGCAAGGGAGCAGTTAGGTGTCAATCAGTCTGGCAGGGGAGCAGTTAGAGGTATATCAAGCTTTCAAGCAGAGTGGTTAGGGGCAATCAGGCAGCCAGGCATACGAGTGGTTAGGAGCCAGCAGTCCCGGTTTGTGAGAGGAATGTCCAACTGCCGGTTTAGGACCGAACCCTGTAATATTGGTCCTAAACCGGCAGTTGGACATCCCCCGAGGGGTCCCAGATTGGAGATGGTGCAGGCTGGGCTGAGGGACACCTCCCCCCAGTGCACAAATTTTGTGCACCAGGCCTCTAGTCTATAATAATAAAAGGGTAATATGCTAATTAGACCAGAAAGACTGGATGTCTTTCAGATGTCATTCCAGACATCCTTCCTGACAAAGCCTGAGCCTGGCCTGGGGGAAGCTGCCCGCAGTCCTGGGTACCTGCAGCTGGCCCGAGGGAAGCCACCATAGTCCCGGGTGCCTGCAGCCGGGGGCCCAGGAGAGCTGGCTCTGGTCCTGGGTGCCTGCGGCCCACCAGTGGGAGAGAAGCCTGGGTCCCAGGTGCGGGAGCCAAGGCAGAGGCAGTTAGGGGCGATCATGCAGGCAGGCAAGCAGTTAGAGGCAATCACGCGAGCAGGCTAGCGGTTAGGAGCCAGTGGTCTTGTATTGCAAGAGGGTTGTTCGAATGCCTGTTTAGGACCCATCCACAGAGATCCCTGTAAGATAAGGCCTAAACTGGCAGTTGGACATCCCCCAAGGGGTCCTGGATTGTGAGAGGGTGCAGGCAAAGCTGAGGGACCCTCCTCATGCATGAATTTTGTGCACCAGGCCTCTAGTAAATATAATAATAAAAGCGTAATATGCTAATTAGACCAGACAGACAAACGACCTTCCAGACATCCTTCTGGATGACCTTCCAGAAGAAGCTGGGGCTGTGAGGGTGAGGCAAGCCACTGTGGCTGTGAGGGTCATGCCCCTTGCACGAATTTCATGCATCAGGACTCTAGTGTATATATATAAAAGCTCAGTGACAGGAAAGGTAGAATTACCAGAAGGACCAGAACAACCAGTGGCTATGACATGCACTGCGACAGCCAAACAGCTTGATCCAGGCCCCGATCGCCGCCCCCCTCTCCCCCCCAGGGAAGGCCCCATTCCTGATCGGCCCCCAACACCCAGATCAGGGCGGGGTTGGCCGGCCAACAGCCTGTGGCCCCTCTCCCTACTGGTCTGGCCCAACGGGCCTTCATGGGGGTGGGCCAGCCAGACACCACCCATGTATGAATTCATGCACTGGGCCTCTAGTTTGAGAATAAAATAGAAGCAAAAATTCTGCTCATTAAATTTAAGAGGATTAAATAAAAATACAAAAAAAGTATTTTTTAGGGAAAAAATACACACAAAAGGATATATTCTCCTTTTACTTTCTTATCTTCCTTAAAAATTCTGGATGATGATTTTGTCTTTTTAAAAGATTTAGATTTTTTATAATGTGGCTTTCAGATACATGTTAGCATTTTTTATACTAGCATTTCATTAAGGCATTTTATCTTTAAATTTTCTTAATCTGTTTCACAAAAGATACATAAAATTACTGAAATGTAATATATATAATGGAAATCTAAATTAATGGCTTGATTAGAAAAATTTTTAACAATATTCATGTCTAGTGTTTCCTATCCCTTTTATGAATAATGTCATTCTTTTATTATGTAATACTAGAGGCAATTCATGCAATAGTAAGCCTTCCTTCCCCCAGTTGCTGGCACTGGCTTCCCTCCAGCACGAGGGACCCGGGGTTCCCTCCTCTGGCTGCCAGCAGGCAACCAGGACCTGGGCTGCTTCTCTCCTCTGGCCACCAGCAGACACCCGGGACCCAGGCTGGCTTCCCTCAGGCTGCCCACAGGCACCCAGGACCTGGACTGGTTTCTCTCCGGCCCTGGCTTCGTCAGGAAGGATGTGCGGAATGACGTCCAGAAGACATCTGTTCTAATTAGCATATTACCCTTTTATTATTATAGATAAAAATATTCAGTTTCAACCTATTTATTTTGTGATCTTCTTGTCTCCCTAACTATTGGTTTACATTATCTAATTAGGTAACATGATAAGAAATATGCTATTTTCTTTTTGAAAGAAGTAGTTTGTTGAGAGTTTTGGCCTATACATTATTCCCCCACTTCTGTTGTAATATTTTTATGCTCCTCATTCTGTAAGATTTCTGATTATTAGAATGAATGGTAATATTGTAGTTTGTTTAAAGAGCATTGATTTATCAATTAAGTAAGCATTTTTATGAGACGTGTTTAAGACTGTCAGAGAAATTTCCAAATAAATTCACTGTTTTAGAATGGTTTTAAACAACATAAATGAAAGTTACACTCCACAGGTCAATATACCAAACTGATATCTCTATAGGTTTTCAGGGAAATGATTGGGAGATTTGTGAAGGCAATTTAAGCTATGCCCCTCTCTCCATGTATTTTGTCTTACTTTCAATACTACACTTGGTTGGTAAATCTTTGATTTTGTATGCCAAGAACTTATAGAACAGCTGGGAAATTACACGAATAGATTTTGAGTTGGACATGGAAAACATAGTTATTAATTAATTGACAATTCTTTAGATTGAAGTAATGAAATAGGAAGTTAATACCAGTGGAGAAACTAAACCCTCACTTGTTCTATAAATTAATACCAAATTATTAGAGAAAAATGACAAAATACAATTATGTCTTTTTTTCTTTTCTGCTAGTAAGCATTCATATATATCCTAAAAACACATAATTTCATCTCTGGTGATTGTCCCTCACTGAGAAGTTCTGCTTTCTAGAAAAGATGCCTCAGATACAGGACTGGTGATTCCTAAATTCTAGAAAGATATTATCGGGCAACAAGGTTTTAGAAGATAATGCATTATCACATTAAATATCTGGCAAAAGATGAATAGCTACTTCAGTATTCTCTAATGTTATGTGTAAATTGTTCTTTCAATAAATTTAGCTTCCATATAGAACATTCTTGATAAAAGAGTGAAAAATATTTAATTTTTATTTGATTCTTGCAGAAGGTAAAAAAAATAAAATAAACTAGTAAAAGTTACATGTTAGAAACTAACATGTTGCCAAAATCATTTGGGTTACTCACTAATAAAAATAGCATACTATTTTTCAGATGTTTTCCATGCTGGTTGTTGAGTTACAGCATTGATGACAGCAGCTGTTTTCTAATTCTTACGCATAGTCTAGTAAGTGTGATAAACTAGGAATAGAAAATATTGGTGAATAGATTATTTATTTGATTTATATTCTTGCTGAAATTATAGAGATAGTTTCAAATTATATAATTCTGAGTTATTTAGTTTGATTTAATTCAGAAGGTTGATAATTAACCTAAAAAATAGGTCACAAAATATTATAAGACAAACATTTAATTTGTAAGTGGCATCATTATGATTTGTCAATCAGACTGCTTTCTACTCTTATTTGTATAACACTTAAAGAGGTTTCTTATAAGAACTATAATTTTTAGCTCTCATTGGAAACAGCCCAAGTTTCCATAAGCACATAAGTGGATAAAAATGCTGTGGTACATTTACACAATGGGATACCATAAGGCTGTAAAACAAAACAAAACAAAAACAAACAAATAAAACAAGAAGGATATCTTACCCTCTGAGACAGCATGGAGGAACCTGAGAGTATTATGTTAAGTGAAATAAGCCAGTCAGAGAAATACAAGTATCACATGATCTCACTAGTACGTGGAATCTAATGAACAAAACAAACTAATGAACTCCCCTAAAATAAAACATCCTCTGAAAATAAGACCTACTTACATGTTTCCTTCTGAGTGAGATATAAGGCATCCCCCGAAAATAAGGCCCCCAGGCTCTGTCTCAGAATGAAAATTAATTTACCATAAACTGGTCGCTAGGGCCGCCCCGACTGGCGTCTAGCAACCAGTGACGTTACGCGGAGTCCTGACGTCACTGCTGTGTGGAGGCGGAGCAGAGGTCAGAGTGAGCGGTGAGCGCGGGGCGGGAAAGAGGAGGAGAATTTCGCAGATGTGTGTAGAAGAACAGGAGGATTAGAGCGGACGGGACGCGGCGAAGGTGGTGAGTGCTGGCCTGTCTCTGGTGACACTACCTGATGCTCGCGGCAGCCTTCATGATGACTGAAGGTTCTCAGTCAGTGGCAGACCCTGCTCCAGCCCAGAGCCAGGCCCCAGCAAGCCCAGTGACAGTCCCCAGGCAGGCCCCAGGGAGTAAATGTCTGATAAAGGGGTAGGGGGGATGTCTGGTGAAGGTGTTCAGTGGCACAAGGGTGGGGAGAGGGGGATCACTTAAAATGACACAGGAGGATCAGAGGGGGCAATCAAAATGACACAGGAGGATCAGAGGGGACAATCAAAATGACACAGGAGGATCAAAAGGGGTTATTAAAATGGTAATCCCCCCTCTGATTCTCCTGTGCCATTTTAATTCTCCCCTCTGATCCCCCCTCTGTCATTTTGAGTGATCCCCCTCCTTCCACCTTGATACCCCAATTCCTTTTTTTTTTACCCCTAGAAATGAGCGCAAAAAGAAAAAGCTACTCCGTGGAGTACAAGAAGGAATCGTGGAAGACTCTTGGGGCCAAAATCTTACTGCTTTCTGCAAAGAGAAGATGTTGAGTATCCGATTGGTCCGAAAATGGCGAGCAGAGTATGGTAACCTCATTGAACAAGTGGACAAGGGAAA
The DNA here is from genome assembly GCF_963455305.1 of Plecotus auritus. Classification (NCBI taxonomy): domain Eukaryota; kingdom Metazoa; phylum Chordata; class Mammalia; order Chiroptera; family Vespertilionidae; genus Plecotus; species Plecotus auritus. The sequence goes on along the minus strand of NC_137771.1, from coordinate 132,148,012 downwards.
TGCTAAAAAGCGCAAGTGTGGATCAGGTCGGCAACCATTATTTTCCGAGCTGGAAGACCTGATCTGTGAATGGGTTGTTGACAGGAGAGCAAAGGCTGTGGTTGTGAATAGGGCTCAGATTCAAGAATTTGCCCTTGCAATAGCACCACAGTTTGGCATAGCCCCCAAAGACTTCAAAGCATCACAACACTGGCTGGATAATTTCCTTCAGCGAAGTGAACTGTCTTTAAGAAGATCTACAACATTGTTTAGGTTGGAAGATACTCAAGTTATTAAGCGAGCACTTGCATTCAAGTCCTTTATTGATGATGCTGACTTCTCTAAATACAATCTTTCCAACATGATTGCTATGGATGAAACTGCAGTGTTTATTGGCCAATCATCTCAAACAACAATTGAACAGCGGGGTGCCTCCTTAGCGTACATTCCCTCCACTGCTTACAAAAGTGCACGTGTTTCCTGTATTTTGGCAATTCATCTGGATGGCACTAAAATCCCACCTTTAATCATTTCTAAGGGCAAGAAGGAAAAGATTGAACATGTTTTGGGCGTTTTTATTCTTGAAACTGAAAAAGCCTGGGCCACACAAGCAGTTATAAGGAAGTGGGTCGATTTAATGCTGCCGCTTGTTATGCGAGGGAGCCAAAGAGGTCTGCTAGTCTGGGATGCAGCCAGCACTCACCGTGCTAAAGACATGAAGACATTTCTTCACGAAAGAAAAATAGATCAGATAATGATTCCCGCAGGAATGACGGCCTATCTCCAGACTCTTGATATTGCAATAAACAAGCCATTCAAACACAATTTGTGCATGGAAATTAATGACTACATTGAAAATAGAATGGAGAGAAATCAGTGTGGAAACTTTGTGAAACCTAAACTGCAAGAAGTTGTGACTTGGGTGAAGAATTCATGGGAGAAAATCACTGACAGTTGCATTGCAAATGCACTGCGAGCAGGCTACCTTGACAAGAAGTACTCATTTAAAGACAGTGCTATTGCTAAACCTGAGAGATTTGGTCCACTGATTCTGAAAGAAATGGAGTCACAAGAAATTCACCAGGAAATTCAGGAATTGGATTGTTATGATGATGTTCCAGAAGATGATGACATGATTGTCATTGAATAAATGAGTAAATTCTTGATACTGTAGGATTCACAGTTTGTCTGGTTTGTGTTGACAACTACTGTACTACCGTACCATATACAGGTAATAAATTTCCTTTATTTTCATTTAACAATAAATGTGTACCATATTCTTCTTCATGGAAAAATAAGACATCCCCTGAAAATAAGACCTAGTGTGTCTTTGGGGGCAAAAATTAATATAAGACACTGTCTTATTTTCGGGGAAACACGGGTAAATCCAGAGACATAGAAGCATGGAGCAGACTGATGAATTTCAGAGGGAAGGCAGCGGGGGAGGTTTGGAGAATAGTGATTAACTAGAAACATATATTCATATATGCATAACCCATGGACACAGACAATAGAGTGGTGAAGGACTGGGGGGGTGCTGGATGGAGGGGCCAATGGAAAAAACTAATAAACAAAGGTGACATCTGTAATACTTTCAACAATAAAGATTTTTTTTAAAAAAGAACTATAATTTTTGGTATGCTTTTTGAATGCTGCACTTTCCCCCCAAATTTCCACTATGTGACAAAGATGTAAGAATACAAATGTTCTCTTTTTTTAATCCTCACCTGAGGTTATGTTTATTGGTGAGAGAGAGAGAGAGAGAGAGAGAGAGAGAGAGAGAGAGAGAGAGAGAGAGGTATTAATATGAGAGAGAAATATTGATCAGTTGCCTCACTTACATGCCCCAACCAGGGATTGAAATGTCAACCTGGGTGTGTACCCTGACCAGGAATTGAACTAGCAACCTTTTGTTGCACAAGATAATGCTCCTACCAACTGAGCCACCCTGCCAGCACCAAATGTTCATTTTAAAAGCCCATTCCTTCTATATTTGGGGTATTCTCAGGCAAAAAAAAATGTTCTTTCCTCAGAAATATCATTCCATCAACCATATGCAGGAGTCCTATGATAAATTGTGAAGAAACAAGGCAATTAATATGAACCCAATCTAATAGAGCACACTATATAAAAGAGAAGACAGGTTTATAAGCAATTAACTCTAATACAATGTAAGTATTAATCAAGCACTATGAATGCAGTAGTTGTAGAATAATAGGGAAAAATAAATTAATCTCTGAGTGGAAAGAATGAGATTGTTAAGAATTCATATAAGATATTGCATATGGACTCAAAGGGTGATTAGGTGTAGAAAAGGTAGAAAGGGTATTCTAGACAGAGGGAGGAGTATGAGTAAAGACATCTAGTGCATTGAGCACCTGGGGTCACAGGTCTTATCCAGAGAAGTTGTAGTAAATGAGGCCAGGTTGTGAATGGCCATGAATGCATTTATGCAATGATTAACCACAAAATAAATTACCTGTTAGGATAAGTGATGATAATAACTGTTAATATTGGAGAGAAAGAGGGACTGAAAGCAAGGATGCCTTTAGAAGCCCACTGAAATAATGCTAGCGAGAGGTGATGTAACTATAAAGACAAGCTGAATTAGAATGAAAATGGGTTCTTGGAAGCATTTTAGACATTAATTTACAGTGCATAAGGTTGCTTCTATTCTGTTATATTAACTGAAATAAGGAATCCCAGGACAATAACCTGTGAGGGTGAGAAAAAGAAAATATACTCGTATTTGAACTTGGTACACTTGACAGGACTATGTATACCCAGGTGGAGAACACCAGTTTCAATTGCAAATATGCATATGGATTTGATAAAATGTTTTGATCCAGCAGCTAGTGCTTGGGGAATTATTGGCATATTAACAGCAGTTGGAAAGGCCTAAAATTAAGTATCAATACTCAAGTTTACAATAAATAAAAGTTTTCAGTGGAAAGCTCGGGGACTTCACCAGGGGCCCACTCTCTTTGCACATCAGGCATTACCATTTTTTTTCTCAACACTGGGAAACTGCTGAATGTTCTGCTTAGCTTTTGAGCCCCCTAATGACTATTTTTGGTCAAGTTTAAGTGTGTAGCATTGTATTCAGGATATTAACCCTTTAAGTCTCAACCTTGTTGGTAGCCTTAAATCCAATATTTTTCTATTCAGCTCAGTGAGATGCCATAAACTTTAGGCTGTTACTTTCTCTACACTCTCTCTGTATCTGTGGTAAATAAATTCTCTGACAGATAAATTCTACAGAAAAACTCAGCTCACCACACCTTCTTGTTCTTTCTGGAATATTGACCACTAAATTCTTGGCTTTAGTTTTCTTTCTAATGAGTTCAAATGGTTCTTTTTAAAAAATACTATATTCAGATTCCATTGTTGGCCATGTGTTGAATCCTGTAACAAGGGCTCTATCACAGGCAGGTGTGAATCCTGTAACAAGGGCTCTATCACAGGCAGGTGTGAATTCTCCCCCATAGCATCTTATATGTGGCTCTATTAAAACTTTATTGTAGCGGGCTTTTATTATTTATCCACTAGAGATCCGGTGCATGAAATTTGTGCACTCAGGGGGTCCCTCAGCATGGACTGTGCCCTTTTGCAGACTCATGGGATGTCTGATTGATGGCTTAGGCCCGCTTCCCATGGGCCCTATGGCCCTGCCACAGAGGCAGGAGAGGCTACCGTTACCACCACTGCACTTGCCAGCCATGAGCCCGGCTTCTGGCTGAGCGGCGCTTCCCCTGTGGGAGCACACTGACCACCAAAGCGTAGCTCCTGCATTGAGCATCTGCCCCCCGGTGGTCAGTGTGCGTCATAGTCACTGGTTGTTCTGCCATTCAGTCAATTTGCATATTAGCTTTTTATTATTTAGGATACTGTTCTTAAGTCTAATGTGCTTTTCTTGCATTAGACTTAACAACAGAGAATAGTTTATTATATATATTTATTTTAGCACTTAGTATCTGGTTCAGTAAAAGATAGATAAATAATGAACCTTTTACATCTATGTGAAATTTTCTGAGAGCTATAAAAGATTATCATCTATCCCTAAAAAAAAAAAAAAAAAAAAAAGAACCTGTGTTCCTAATCACGTAGTGGAGTATGCCTGACACCCTCACACTTTACCTTCCATTATTCTCAACTTCTTGCTGGCTTCTGCCACCCCATTCATGCTGCATCCCTGCACCAAGTTTTAATTTATATGAAATAATTTGTTTTGCTTTTGTTTATCTCTCTATGAAACTAGTTTTCCTTCCTCAAAATCTGATTAAGCAGCATCTCCTCAGTGAAGGGTTTCTAAATGTCCCACCTTTCTTATGCTACCTCAATATTTTGCATTTTTATTGTTATGCATATTGTCTGCCTATATGTCTGTCTCTTCCATGGAGATCACTGTATATGGGGCCCACAGCTAACCATTTTCAAAAACTGCTGTGACTAATATCAGCTAATTTCCATGGAGGGCCTACAGGCTACGGATAGGAGCTAGCTTTGTAATCATTTTTTCCTTTACACTTCACATACACACCCACACACACACACACTGTAGTGGTAGGTATTACTTACATTTTATGTATGAAAAACTGAAGTTCAAAAAAGTTGGGAAAATTATTTAAATTTACAAAGATAGCAGCAACATATCAGATCAAATAGTCATATATTTTCTCCAAACACTTGTTCTTTTTTCTTTTTCTTTTTCTTTTTATCTTTCTTTTTCTTTTGAGTTCAGCTTTTTATTGAATGTGTTACAAAAGAGGTTTCGTCAAAAAGACCAGAGCCCATGTCATCATCAGACTCCCTTTTTTTTTTGCTTTCTCTTTCTCCTCCTCAGCTGGGGCAGCAGTGAGGATAAATGAGGGGGCAGGGCCTTCTGCTGGGGCAGCACCAGCTGCTGGGCAGGTCCATCAGCCCCTACACTGAAGATGAGGCCCCATGTTCACAATGGCCAGAGCCTTTGCACACAAGCCTGGCCAGAAAGGTTCAATATTTACTCAAGCAGCTTCAATGAGGGCACTGATCTTGTCCTGTGTCATCCTTAACCTGACCTTCCTTCAGGATAAGGACCCAGTAGGTGCAAGTGAGCTACGAGAGGAGGTCATGGTGCCTGTGAGTGCTGTGTCCGGGAGCGGTGCTAGTCTCAGGATGAAGAGAGGGCTTATCCCAACAAGGCCCTAACGTCCTTGGAAGAACCTTACTGACAGCTGGGGAAAGGGATATAAATGTTTGTTCTTAATTTATATTCTTGCTGCTCATATCAGTGTTTGGCACAAGGCAGGCACTACATAAACCTTGTGAAACAGAATATACTAATTCTATTATATATTATATTATATTATATTATATTATACTAATTATATTAATTATATTTATTATGTTTATTATATTATATTAATTATATTATATTACATTGTAAAGAAATATAAGTCAGGATTATTTTATCACAACTATTTTGAGGTTAATCACCAAACAGTAAATCTGATTCATCTTCATTTATTTCAGACAAAACAATGAAAAGACAGCAATGAATCATTTACTCAAAAGAATCAACCATGTGAAAACCAGAACATTTAATAAGCAAATCTATATAGATGTCTGGTCTTCTTAAAATTATATAATTTCCATATAGGGGATGTGTGAGTAAAAACTTTTATTTCAACAATTTGGTAATCTGCAAAAAGAAAAGTTGTGGGCAGACTTCATTGGTAACTCTGCAAAAGCTCCTTTATTGAAATAACATAAGAGATGACTGCTTGTGAAAACATAAAAATGTATACAACGATTGGGGGCTTAAGTTTTATCAGTGCATCCTGAATGGTATTGAACTTTCTGTCTATTACATCACATTTACATTTTTGACACTGAAAAAAAAAAAAACATTCACCCGAGGGCTCCTGGACTGTGAGAGGGTGCAGGCCAGGCTGAGGGGCAACCCGCACCCCCAATGCAGGAATCTCTTGCACCAGGCCTCTAGTAATCAATAGAATCACACGCACAAGTTTAGAGTCAAATCTTTGCAACTGACTAGCAAACTGTACTTTGTGGAAGTTGGTATCTCAGTGCTCTTTTCACTGTGACCTCACACTTTCTCATCTCAGGCTTTCTTATTCCCTATCTGTTTTGCATGTGTGGAAGTAATTTGAATTTTAATCAGTCAGAAAACTAATTTACTCAGGTAAATTACAGAATGCTTTATAAAGTAAATAGCAATAGTCTGATGATTTAACGCCTTGTTTTATATTTTTACCAACAAATCTGTAATCTGTTTTTACGAACAAATTAGCAAGCTACAGGTCAACACTGTTAGTAGTTGAAGTTTCACACAAGCTGATCTCAGGTTTAATTTCAAAGGTAACTTATTGGGTTAAATGGGGCCACTATGGAAGTTTTAAAAGAAAGATAAAAAAATCACATATATAGAGATTTTCAAAGTGTTTTTGCTTCTTGCATTAGTTGGATTACATATGCATTCACACAAAATAGACCAGTGGGGAAGTCCAACCATCAACTATCATTTCATCGTGGGGGCAGGGATTCCAAAACAATGGAACTATTATTAATTAGGAATTTAATGTTCATAACCTACTCAGTTTATCAACTTTGCATAAAAGACTTCTCACAGATACTAGGATATTATTTGTGATACATGCTGTAAGATAACAACATAATATCACTATTTCAACACTACAACCAAATAATTTTTCAATAATAAAATTATTATATTCAAAATGCATAAGCCCAACTGGTGTTGCTCAGTGGTCGAACATCGAGCTATGAACCAAGAGGTCACTGTTTGATTCCTGGTCAGGGCACATGCAGTGGGGGTCATGCAAGAGGCAGCTGATCAATGATTCTCTTTCATTGATCTTCCTATCTCTCTCTCCTTCTCCCTTCTTCTCTGAAAACAATAAAAAATATACTTAATGTGAAAATAAGCCAGTCAGAGAAAGATAAATATTACATGATCTCACTAATTTATGCAAAATGATGAACAACATAAACTGATGAACAAAAACAGATCCAGAGACAGAGAAGCATCTTTCAGCGGGAAGGTAGGGGAGGGTGGGGGTAAGGGGGAGAGATCAACCAAAGGACTTGTATGCATGCATATGAGCCTAACCAATTGACACAGACAACAAGGGGGTGAGGGCATGAGTTGGGGAGGGGGGCGGGCAATGGGGAGATAAGGACACATATGTAATACTTTTATTAATAAAAAAATAAAATGGTAAAAAATAGCTTTACACCAAAAAGCAAATACACACACACACACACACACACACACACACACACACACACACATATATATATATATATATATAATTTAAGACAAAACCAAAAAGAATGCATAAAAATGCTTTCTAAATTATCAAAGAACAATGTATGCATTACTTTTGAATATATATAATATACATATCACACATATGTATGTACAGATGTGCATTTTTCATTGTTGAGAGTTACTTTTGTTTTATTTATTTACTAGTATAAAGCAATGTTATCTATATAGTAACTTTGACTAAACCAGAATAGTGAAACAACCAATCACCAATCATGAAACCACTCCTAATAAATGTTAGCTTACAGTACAATACAAGAGTACCACAATGTTTACTAAGGAATTATACACACATTTGTCATTTTCTCTCTAGTTCAACTTCCTATGGAAAAAGATTTCTGATAGGCATCATAAACATAAAAGTGAAACATTACTGGCTTCATTTCTTAACTATTGCTAGACTAAAGCTAGAAACAAATAATGAGAACATCAACATAAAAAAGTCAATCGGGCATAAAAAATATGGTAACCAATGTATCTGTCTTCCTTTGAGCATTACTTCCTCCAATGACAGTGGCAGGTGTGTGAAGTTTGGTAGACACTTTTGTTTTGGAAGGAGGAACCAGATTGAGGTATGATACAAGTGTTAAGAAAGGCATCTCAGATAGTCTTTAAGGGACAGAGGCAATTTAGGATATTAGGAGACTTCCATGGTATCTATCTCATAAGGTTAGAACAGGAAATTAAGTAGGATTCAGCAGAAACATAGAATAATTATTTAAAAAGATACATTTCAGTGAGTTGTTCCTTTTTTCTTAATTATCAGTAACCTATCTGTAACAGTTTGGGGAGTTAGGGAAAGCAGCTGAAATAAAAGAAAACCACAGAAATAACACCATGCAATCAATTTCCTAAAACTCATTAACCACAATTTATTAACATAGAAATACACAGAAATTATTATATTCAAAATGCATAAGCTAACTGGTGTGGCTCAGTGGTTGAGCATCGAGCTATGAACCAAGAGGTCACTGTTCGATTCCTGGTCAGGGCACATGCCCAGGTTACAGGTTCCACCCCCCGTAGGTTACCTTACAAATACCATATCTTTTAGGTCTGAAAACTTTACAAAGGCCCTATATTACAAATACTGTATATCTCAGATATGTAACACTGTCCTTATAGTCTTTATGCTTATTCTGACTCTGATCATGACCCCCCCAAAATTTATAAATTTATAATATGTATTAAAAATATTAAATCATTCAGTGAGATTATGTAAGTGCAGAACATTTGGTAAAACATGAAGGTATAAATCCCTTATTATGGCTGCATATTTTCACAACTGCTTCAAAATGTTTCTCTGTTTTTTGGCATATATGAACATTTGTTCTTTGTACTTTGCATTTCATCGAGCTAATATTTAATGCAATCACAAAGAGTAACTTAATAAAGGTCAAGACTGCTCATTCATACTTCTAAAATTTCCACACACTGTTTTTTGCACTCTAAAATTAGACAAAATGAGGTACTATCTGTGGGATCAAGTTCCTCCTTGATTCTGCTGGACTGCGCCAACTGTTGTGGAAAGACAGGTCCCTGGATGCCAGGTATTAGATGGAAAAGATATGAGAAGTCCACGCATATAAGAGAGGCTTTATTATAGACCAAGTAGCTATTGCTACCAAGGAGCCATCAGACAAAGCAGTTCTTCAAAGTAGCCTTACAAAGGAGTCACACAAAGCAGCCCTTCCCAATATAGTAGCAAACATAGGAGCCAGGCACCCACTGGTCAGTAGTACATTTTATACCAACTCAGACAAAAGAGGCTTCTTGCCAAATAGTGACATCAATATTTGGGTTATAGAAAGGCAGGCCTACACAGTGCATACAGTAAGGTTGTTGTTTCCTTGCTTTTGAGCCTGCAAGTTGGCCTTGAACATCCGGGGTACATTGGACAGGGCCCCCACATTATCTCATTGTGATTTGAATTTTCATTTCTCAGATAATTACTGACATTGAGCATCTTTTCATATGTTTATTGGCCATCAATATATTGTCATCCTTAGAGAAGTGTCTATTCAGGTCCTTTGCCATTTTTTAAAATTGGATTTTTTTTTTTGGTGTTGAATTGCATAAGTTCTTTATAAATTTTGGATATTAATTAAAACCATAATGATATATCACCTCACACTGTCAAATGTTGGCGAGGATGTGGAGAAAAGAAAAGCTCCAGTGACTATTGGTGAGAATGCGGATTTGTGCAACCACTGTGGAAAACAGTATGAAATTTCCTCAAAAAATTAAAAATGGTACTACCCTATGTCCCATCAATTCCACTTCTGGAAATATACCTGAAGAAACCCACAACACTGATTTGAAAGAATACAGGATGGGAAAAAGTAGGCTTATAGTTGTGAGTATGCAAAACACAGAATTTATTCTTGTATTATTATTTATTAATTATTTTCTTATTTTCCATACTACCAATTGTAAACTTATTTTTGCCCCACCCTGTATATTCACTCCTATGTTTATCGCAGCATTGTTTACAACAGCCAAGATTTAGCAGCAGCCCAAGTGCCCGTCAGTAGATGAGTGGATAAGAATGTTGTGGTATGTTTACACAATAGAATGCTACTCAACCATAAAAAAAGAAGGAAATCTTACCTTTTGTGATAGCCTGGGAGTATCTGGAGAGTATTATGCTGGGTGAAACAAGCCAGTCATAGAAAAACAAGTACCATATTATTTCACTTGTATGTAGAATCTAATGAACAAAATAAACAAATAAAATAGAAGCAGACACATAGATGCAGAAAACAGACTGACAGCTGTCAGAGGAGAGGGGGGTTAGGTTGCTTGTTAAAAAGGTGAAAGCATTAAGCACACACACAAAAAAGCTCATAATAATACAGGCAACAGTATGTTGATTACCAGAGGGAAAGGGAGGTGGTGGGTGGAATAGGGTAAAGGTGATGGAAGGACACTTGACTGGGGATAGTGAACACACAATATAATATACAGATTTTATATTATAGAAGTAGTGGCCCGGTGCACAAAATTCATGCACGGAGCGGGGGGTTCCCTCAGCCCAGCCTGTACCCTCTCCAATAGGGGACCCCTTGGGGGATGTCTGACTGCAGGTTTAGGCACGATCCCTGTGTGTGTGATTGGGCCTAAACCAGCAGTCAGACATCCCTCTCGCAATCTGGGACTGCTGGCTCCTAACTGCTCACCTGCCTGCCTTCCTGATCACCTCTAACTGCCTCTGCCTGCCTGATAACCCCTAACTGCCCTCTCCTGCCAGCATGATCTTGCTCCCAATAGCCCTCCCCTGACAGCCTGATATCACCCCAACTACCCTCCCCTGCCGGCCTGGTTGCCCCCAACTGTCCTCCGCTGCGGCCTGATCTCACCCCAAACTGCCCTCCCCTGCCTGCCTGATCTTGCTCCTAATTGCGCTCCCCTGCCAGCCTGATTTTGCCCCCAACTGCTTTCCCCTGCTGGGCTGTTTGCCCCCAAATGTCCGCCCATGCCAGCCTGATCCCACAACCAACGGCCCTCCCCTGCCTGCCTGATCTTGCCCCCAACTGCCCTCCTCTGCCAGCCAATTTGGTTCTGATTGGTCGGTTTCTATGCCAGTCAGCATTAAAAGCTCTGCCTCCTAGGCAGCCATTGGCTCTTCACAGTTGACCCAGATTTGGTTCCGATTGGTCGGTTTCTACGCCAGTCAGTGTCAAAAGCACCATCTCCTAGGCAGCCATTTGCTCCTCACAGTTCACCCAGATTTGGTTCTGATTGGTCAGTTTCTATGCCAGTCAGCATCTCCAGGCTTATCTCCAGGCTTTATCAGAGAGGTGGGGCTGATCAGCAGCCCCCTCGGAGGCCCGGAGAGAAATAGAACATAGCTGCTGGTGAAGCCTGGAGAGAAAGAGAGAGGCAGCGGCTGATCAACAGCTGCCACAAAGGCTGCGGATCGGACCCTTCCTGTCTTTCTGGGCCATGGCAACCCAGCACTGACTGCAGGACTGACTTCCAGTGTTCAGTGGAGCCTTTGGTTGGTCGTGCAGACCCTGGGTTTTTATATATTAGGATTAGACACATGAAACTTATATTAACCATTATCACCCCAATACATTAAAAAAATAAAACTAGACAAATGTTTGAGACATCTTTACTAGTTTCATTTAGTAATTACTTACTACAAATGAGCCATATAGTGTCCTTACTGCACTGTGTCCTCCATATTGTATACATTAACTCTTTGAAACCTCATAACAACCCTATGATAAAGAAACTACAACTTTTCTTTATAGAGCATCATGTCTAAGTTCATAGAGCCAGTGACTATAACTGAATACATGCAGTCTGGCTGTAAAATCTATACTCTGAAATGTTACTCTAACAAGCCTGCATCAATAATTACATTTATATAGCATAGTAGAGGTCCAATGCATGAAATTCATGCAAGAGTAGGCCTTCCTTCCCCCAGCTGCCAGCACTGGCTTCCCTCTGGCACCCTGGACCCGGGCTTCCCTCATAGCCCTGGCTTCCTCTAGAAGGTCGTCCAGTCTAATGAGCATATTTCACTTTTATTATTACAGATACTATGCATACATGTATTTTAATTAGATTTCCCTTTTATTCTTCACATCACCCAAATTCTACAAAGTTAGATATTGAGAGTTCAGCTTTTAAATGCAAGTGGTTTGGTAAAAGTCCCAGTGATTATTCCAGTTCCTTGAAACTAGTAGAATTTTCATTGTTTAATAACTGAATGAATCAGCCAAAACCGGTTTGGCTCAGTGGATAGAGCGTTGGCCTGTGGACTGAAAGGTCCAGGGTTCGATTCCTGTCAAGGGCATGTACCTTGGTTGCAGGCACATCCCCAGTAGGGGATGTGCAGGAGGCAGCTGATCGATGTTTCTCTCTCATCGATGTTTCTAACTCTCTATCCCTCTCCCTTTCTCTCTGTAAAATATCAATAAAATATATTAAAAAAAATAACTGAATGAATCAATACATGAATGCATTTTTTAAAACTCAGTTACTAGAGAAAATACTTTTAATATCATGAAAATTTTTCTTATTTTAAATTTATAAACTAAATTCTGAAATCTTTTACTTTATCTTTTGAAAAGTCCATATAAATCACCACAAATAAATAATGGCCATAATGGCCATTATTTTTAATGCAGTGTACTGATATGCTGTATACATTAAATCCTAAAAATGTCGTTTAAGCTATTTAAATGTTCAATTTGGGAAAACAATTTAATTCCTAGTCATGTAACAGAATACAGCCTATAAATATTATGTGTTTTACCACAATAAGAAGGGGGGGGGGAGAGATAGGTGGACAAGGTGGGAGCTGAATAAAGAAATCCATTTTATTTCATTTCATTTTATTTTTATTACTGCTAGGAGGAGTATCATGTAGATTTCAAATTTTACATTATATAATTATATAGAGTGTGACTAGATACTAAGGTGCTTAGGCACTTCCCCCCTGAGAGGGATGAGGTTGAGTATAAATGAGAATGACAAATAAAAACCACATTAATATTAATTTGACAAGGACAGTAGTCTAATTGACTAATGATTCTTTTTTAGACAGGAAAGATTCACTTTCAAAAGAATTTGTAAACATTAAAATGTATCTTTAAATTTATAAATAACATCAAGCACCTGCATTTACTTTATGATACGGTTTTATAATGTTAGACTTCAAGCTTTATTTTCCTCCCTGTTTCTTTAGCATATTAGACATACATATAGTTAAAAAAACCTTTTTAAAAATGTGTTAGAGGCATTTATATTTATTTTTTACAAAAGCAAACAATATATTCATGCTATTGCTCTGAGTTGCAAATTGCTCATTAATCATATTTATAAGAAAGATTGAAAAATCTTCCATGTCATTGGATTCAGATAAAGAAAACCTATCATATTGCTCTGATAAATAATAAACATAATCATAAATTCTACAGCATCAACATAAATCATTTGAGTAAATTATTCTTTTAAATATATTATTTTCAAAATATCCTGTTAGCTATTCTCCAGTTAAGTTGCTGATTTTTCTTTTTAAGTGAAGCTTATATTTTCATGTAGTTACTTTTATTCAGATAAAGTAATTATTAATGCTGAAACATATATTTTAATATGAACATTTTGTTTTTCCCATTAAAGGTTACTTAATGATTTTTCTAAATAAAATATGAGTGCTATAATGTATTAAAATGTGCTAGTTGCACCACAGCTTGTAATTGGCATTTCAAAATAAAGTGAATATGAGTTTTTTCTTATTATTTTATAATATAATAAACATTAAGAATTCTTTCAGCAATACACCTCTATTTTATTTATTCTAGTTTTTGTCCAAACTTACTATGAATATTAGTGTGTACACTAAAATAAAGCTTAGAGTATTTTTCTCTCTTATTTAAATGTCTTATAAGTAAAATTCAAATCTGAATGTGGTTCATGTACAATTTTAGCGGCTCTACTCTAATTTTTTACTGAGATTTATTTTTTGCATAGGTTATTGTTTTAACTACCTTATAATTAAATTTCTTAACTGACTATATGACATTAAAATGGTACCTTTTCTATAAAAATGAAAGATTATGTGGCCAGTTAATACTTTTCAGAATTTTCTATAGCTATTCTTCATAATGACAGTCAAACAAGGTTTTTAGTTAAATTTGACTAATATGTATATTCATAAGAAATGGTTCTTACTACTAAAATTTTACATAAATTGTGAGAGTTTTTTTTATTTATTTTTGTAATGCTTTACCAGTCGTTTTTATTTAAAATTTTTAAATATTATCAGTTTTCTTTTGAGGAAGTATACTATATTGATAAACTTCAATGCCTTAACAATATCTCTTCCTATTAGTCATTCTTTGAGTCAGATATCTTAACTACCCTTAAAAAATACAGATGTTGCCCAGCCCCATTGTGCTCAGTGGTTGAGCGTCGACCTATGAACCAGAGGTCTCATTTGATTCCCTTTCTGGGCACATACCTGGGTTGCAGGCTAGATCTCCAGTGTGGAGCATGCGAGAAGCAGCTGATCAATGATTCTCTCTCATCATTGATGTATCTGTCTCTTTCTCTCCCTTCCTCTCTGAAATCAATAAATATATATATTTTAAAAATACAGATGTAAGAACATTCTTTTATCTGTTGCTTCCTGGGTATTCTGATAGCTTATCTGCTGTATTTAGCAATGGATGAAACATGATAAGCTTCCCAAGACCTCTGGTGAAATGGCTTTGTCAGATGCAACTTTTGCACCTTACAGAATAGCAGCATATCAGCATACCTCTTTTTTCCTAAATTACTTCTTATTCTTTCACACACTACATTGAGCTAATAGGCACATAAAGGCTGGAGTTTGGAGTTCTTTGTTTTTGTGTGTGTGTGTTGTTGTGTGTGTGTTTTTTTAATGAAAATTCTAGGCACTAAATATAGGTTAAAATGTCTTTGCAACAGTATCATAGCAACGAAAGTTCTAAACTAAAGCAACCAGAATGGCAAAGTAAACAGGTTTATCAGAAGGAATGAGTATGATAATTACAAATCACCACCAAGCTGGCTCAGTCCACATCCCATGCCAATATACCCCGCAAAGACGCAATTTTCATCCCCTGGATTTCAAATCCTCCCCCACTCCTGGATTCTAGAACGGTGGAGAATACAAAGCTGAAAGTTTATGTCTCTCCAACCATGGTCTACTTTAAGATGGAAGGTCTAATTATACACATATGCCAAAGTAGCCACTATATTTTAAATTCCTAAATGCAAATTACTTTTCTAATAGAGAAAATGTATACAATATTATAAAAGAAAAATCCAGAAACTTCAATTCATTTATCAGCACCTACTATTGGAAAAAAGGCTATGTAAAGGCAAAATGGTTACCGGTGTGAAAGTGCTTCACTCCACTCATTTCAGAAATGCAGATTGTTCATTTTGTTTTTGCAAGCCATGCTGTACAAACTAAACATTCTTTTAGAAAAAGAGTTTCAATACATGGACAGCCAAAAAGGAGGAGGTATGGAAGAATAAGTGCATAAGATAAAAGCAATGAAACCATTCCAAAATGAAGTTAAATTGAAGGTGGCTGTAGATGTTTAGAAGCAAGAAAAACAGTGCCATTTCCAATATGTTTTAAGTAATAAAAACAAAACAAGCATTGTTTTAGCTTTCATTCTCTGGCTCTCTAGAGACTTGAGATACATCTGCTACATCAGTTTGCAATTACATAGGATGACACAATAACCAACAATTATCTAGTCACAAATAGCTAAAAACCTTAAATTTTCTGTTTGGATGTTATCTTTTTTCTGTTTACACAAGAATATTCAAATTAAATATCAATATTACTAAAACAGTGAATTTGTTGCCATGACATATTTTGTATCAAGAATTGTTAATTATTACTAGACAGGACATTGGTACAAATATTTTATCAAATACTGAGTAAAATAGTTTATATGTGCCAGAAAAATGTGAAAAATTAACCCAAGAGTCCCCCAGAGGCAGAATTAACCAGAAGAAGGATTCTACCTATGATTCATGGAGCCCACTGATGTGAGAGGCGAGGAAAAAGATAGGCTGAAAATAGATTTCATTGATCTTTCTTCTATCTTTAATGAAAACTTTCTTAACTTTATTTTGCTCCCTAACTTTAACTCTTTCATTTCCAACAAAGTGAAGATTTTCTGTATGCCTTGTTCTTGCTCCCCAATCATAATCCCCTACATATTAGTATAATCTTTAATACTTCTATGCAAGAATTTTACTAAGATGACAGATAGCCATCTAAAACAGTTTATTTTTAAAATATATTTTGATTGACTTCAGAGAGGAAGGGAGGGGAAAGAGAGTTAGAAACATCAATGGTGAGAGAGAATCATTGATTGGCTGCCCCCTGCACACCCCCCACAGGGGATCCAGTCCCCGATCCTGGCATATGCCCTGACCAGGAATCATACATGACCTCATGATTCATAGGACTGCGCTCAACCACTGAGCTACACTAGCCTGGATAAAACACCTTCAAAATTTGATTTTAGTCAACTTCTTTCTTGAATTTTTTAAGATGTCTACCTTAAAACACTTTCCTACTTTTTCTATCACTTTTCTAATGTTGTTTATATGCATTTCTTACTGTTTTTAAATGTTCTTCTCAGTACTCTGTGGGCTTCTGTTCTGAAACCTTTCCATAAAAGTTAGTGTTCCCTACGTGTCTGCTCTTGGTCTACCCCTTGTCATTTTATAACTTTCCTTCAGCAACCTTATCCATAGTTATGATTACAAAAATTGTGATGACTTCCTATACGATATCTTCACCCTACTGACTTATAAGTGATTTAATTTAAGTGTCCATCATTGAACTAGTTACCCAATATTCAAAGTATCTCCTATCCCTGAATTCTTCATTTTGGTTAAGACTCCATGATCAATTTGGTTACTCAAGCCAGAAACATGGGTCACAAAGATTCATTCACTTCCTTTAACATTTATTTCTTAGTCCTTATGCTTTCATGTATGTTTATTTTAGCTCTGTCTCTTCTTAGCAATTATAACCATTTTTACTTTAAATTTATTGCCTTGACTATCACAATGTCCTTTAGAAAAGTATTGACATTTCATATGTTTTTAATTTTAACATACTAATAATTTATTCTCCACTCCCCCATCCCACAGCCAGAGATATATTTCTGAAAAGCATAATATAATATTTCTCTACTTTAAAATTTTTCAACATTCCACTTGGGTGTATGATAAAGTTCAAACTTCTTTGCATAAAATTAAAAGCTCTGTAGCACAGTCACAGTCATATGGAACAATTTAGGTTTTACTAAGCAGACCAAATAATATCTTCTACCTGTTTCTTTTGTCTTTAATGACCTTTTCTTATTTGACATCTGCTGAAGGAAAACATTCTGGAATCTCCAGACAGGTTCTTCCTCTTCTGAGATTGTATAGCAACTTGATTATGGCCTTCCATAATCCTCATTGTACTCATCAGGATTTACAATAATATATTGCATGCTATTCATCTATGTATCTTTGGTTCTTAGAGGTGTCTTAGTAAACTATTTTGGAGAAAAAAAAAGAGAAAGGAGGATGAAGTGAATGACAAATAGGATAAAATAAATTTTATCATTAATTCTAATATTAAGATTTCTCTCAGCTCTCCTCAAAATCTATTAACATAAATATTTCACATTCTTTTTATTGCTTACATACAAGATGGAGGTTAATTTTATATTCCAACTTGACTGGGCCACATGTCCAAATATTTGGTCAAACAGTATAGTGAAGGTGTCCATGAGGGTGTTTCTGGATAAAAATAACATTTGAATGGGTGAACTGAATAAGCAAATTACCTTCCCCAGTATGGGCAAGCCTCATTCAATCAGTTGAAGGTGTATATAGAACTAGAAGGCTGGCACTCCCATGAGCAAGAGGGAATTTCCACCTGCCTGACTGCCTTGAGCTGTGACATCAGATTTTTTTTTCACTGTCATTAGATTTGAACTATATATATAGACATAGATACTTAAATTCTATTGGTTATATTTCTCTAGAGAATCACAAGGATTAAAAATGTACACATATGAGATGGTACATTTTAAATATATCATACTCAGACTAAATTATAATTAACTTTTCAAGCCACAGAAACGAATGACTCATAATGGCTACTTATTTCTGCAAAAGGCAAAATGTACATAGGAATGATAAGAATGATGAAGATGCCCAAACCGGTTTGGCTCAGTGGATAGAGCGTCAGCCTGCAGACTGAAAGGTCCCAGGTTCGATTCCGGTCAAGGGCACGTAACTTGGTTGCGGGCACATCCCCAGTGGGAGGTTTGCAGGAGGCAGCTGATCGTTTCTCTCTCCTCGATGTTTCTAACTCTCTATCCCTCTCCCTTCCTCTCTGTAAAAAATCAATAAAATATATTTAAAAAAAAGAATGATGAAGATGGAAAAAAAATCATTTCTTTGATTCCACCGCTTTCTAATATTGGCACCAAAAAATTATTTTACTACTTTGGAGAACTAATAAGAAATAGAGACAAGATTCAAATTCAGGACCAGGGTTCTCATCACTATTTAATTCTACTGCTCAGATCACAACTAGTCTACCAAATAGGTACCTGTTCACAAAACAGGTTACAGGGTAAAACAAAGCACACAATATTCAGGGTTCCAAACATATTACATATTTGAATATCAATACAATAAGTGAGTATAAAGGATTCAACTGTCCATTTACATGAATAAATGGTGAATATACAGTATTTCCAATTCCACTAAAGTATATTATTCTCAAATGGAAATATACCATTGTTTTTCTAAAAAAAAAAAAAAAAAAAAAAAAAAGACCTTTTCTGATACCCATATTGCCCTCACTGCATAGAAATACAATAAATATTTAAGAAAGAAGCTACAAATGAAAAGCCTGAAAACAGTGACAATTTGTGGTAGTGTTTTCTGGTTAGATCTCTGCCCCAAAATACAAAGAAATAGACAAATTACTATTTTTATGATGAGCTGCTGAGAGCATTACAACATAAGGAACTTTGTTAGCAGGGGGTAAAAAGAAAAGGGCAAATGGAAAGAAATGGTGAGAGATGCATAGGAAATTGCAGCTGTGAACTGGATTTGTTGAATTATCTGTTGAAATGTGTCTGACTTTATTTTCTGAACAAATGTAGGAGTAGAAGTTACAATAAATGTAGTTGTCATGTTGCTGATGGAAAGAACCCTGGAAGACATATTTAGTATTAAGTTATTCTAGAAACAAGAAATATTCAAAGTCTAAATTCAAAGAGGCAATCAGAGAGCATATATGAGATCTGAAATAAATATGCTTCAACAGAGTTAAGAAAGAACCTGAAGTCACAGCTGTACACACAAAGATTACTTTCATATCTTGCCTAATCTCACAAGAGGCACATGTATCTTTTTAAATTAGTGTTCTCATTTTTGTTAGGTAAATACCCAGAAGTGGAATTGTTGAGTCACATGGTATATCTATCTTTAGTTTTTTGAGGCATCGCCATACAAGTTTTCCATAGGGGCTTCACCACTTTGTAATCCCATCAAGGCTTCCCTTTTCTCTGGCTCCTACCCACACATATTATTTATTGATTTTTTTTGTTTGTTTTATAATACCCATTCTGACTGGGGTGAGGTTGTAGCTCATTGTGGTCTTGATTTGTATTACCCTGATGATTAATGATGTTGACCATCTTTTCATAGGTCTGTTGGTCATCTATATGTATCTTTTGGAGAATACCTTCATGCATGTTACACATGTTTTGATTGGCCCATTTTTTTATTGAGTTGTTTGAGTTTTTCTCATGTGTTTTAGATACCAAACCATTATCTGATATAGAAACAACCTATGTTTCCATTGATAAATGATTGGATAAAGAAGATATTATATATATATATATATATATATATATATCTTTGAGAGAGAGAGAGAGAGAAACATTAATAAAAGAGAAACATCAGTCGGCTACCTCCTGCACACACCCTACAGGGGATAGAGCCCACAACCCAAACATGTGCCCTGACTGGGAATCAAACCAGCAACCTCTCAGTGCATGGGATGACACTCAACCAACTGAGCCACACCGTCCAGGGCCAAAGAGAGAATCGTAAGGCCAGCAATAGAGAGACAATTCACTTACCTACAAGTGAGGCCCCATAAGGTTGTCAGTTAATTTATCAATAGAAATACTACAGGCTAGAAAGGAATGGCATGAAGTATTAAAAGTAATGAAAAGCAAGGATTTGAAACCAAGACTACACTATCCATCAATACCATTATTCAAAACTGGAGGTAAAATAAAGAGAGGTTCCCAGACACCCCTCTCCAAAAAAAAAAAGTCTAAAGGAGTTTTTCATCACCAATCCAGCATTGCAAGAAATGAAATGTTATAGAAGAAGAAATATATAGAGAGAGAGTAACATATCCATAAAAAATTAATATGCCTATAAATAATTACCTATCAATAATAACATTAAATGTGTGTGGATTAAATGCTCCAGCCAGAATATATAGGGTAGCAGAATGGATATGGAAACACGAGCCATATATATGCTGTCTACAAGATACCCATCCTAGAACAAAAGGCTCACACAAGCTGAAAATGAAGGGATAGAAAATATTTTCCAAGAAAGTGAAATCGAAAAATAAAAGTGGGGGTAATCATACTTATATCTGACAAAATAGACTTCAAAACAAAGGCCATCACAGGGGATAACGAAGATCACTACATAATACCAAAGATAACATTCCAAAAAGACACTATAACCCTAGTAAACATATATGCAACCAATATAAGAGCACCTAAATATATTTAAAAACTGGAGGACTGTAAGGGATAGACAGACAACAGCAATACAGACATAGTAGGGAACTTTAATATCCCACTGACATCACTGGATAGGTCTTCCAGAAGAAACAAACAAACAAACAAACAAAAAAACCAACAGGAACCTTAAATGACATAATACATAATAGGGATTTAATTGACATTTACAAAACATTTCATCCCAAAGCTGCAGAATATGCATTCTTCTCAAGTGCACAGGAAACATTCTCAAAGAGTGTCCACATGTTAAGACACAAAACAAGTTTCTATAAGTTTAAGAAGATTAAATCACATGAAGCATTGTCTCAGATCACAATGGTATGAAGCTAGATATCAACTATAATAAAATAAAAAAACACCTCAGACACACTCAAAAACATACAGGCTAAATAGTATCTTATTAAACAATGAATGGGATACCATTAAGATCAATGAAGAAATCAAAAACTTCCTAGAAACAAATGAAAATGACATACAACAACCCCAAATCTCTGGGACACCAAAAGCAGTCCTGAAAGGAATGTTCATAGCATTACAGGCCTACCTCAAGAAACAAAAAAGAGCTCATATAAATGACTTAACTTTACAACTAAAGGAATTAGAAAGAGAACAACAGAAAAGCACAGAAGAAATAGAAGGAGGAAAATAATAAAGATCAGAGCAGAAATAAATGACATAGAGACTAAAATAACAATGCAAAAGATCAATGAAACCAAGAGCTAGTTCTTCAAAAAGCTAAGCAAGATTTATGAACCATTAGTCAAACTCATCAGGAAACAAAGAGAGGACCCAAATAAATAAAATTAGAAATGAAAGAGGTGAAGTGACAACTGAAACCACAGAAATACAAAGGGTTGTAAGAAAATTCTATGAATATCTATATGCCAACAAACCACAACCTGTGTGAAAGAGACAAAATACTAGAATCATACTATCTTCTAAAACTCAATCAGGAGGGAGTCAGAAAACCTGAATGGACTGACAACTAATGAAACTGAAGCAGTTACAAAAAACAAACAAACAAACAAAAAAAAACTCCCAGCAAACAAAAGTCCTAGAGTGGATCGATTTACAGGCAAATTTTACCAAACATTCAAAGAAGAACTAACACCTATCCTTCTCAAACTATTACAAAGAATTCAAGAGTAAATAAGACTTCTAAGCACTTTTTACAAGGCCAGCAATGTCCTAACTCCAAAACCAAATAAAGTCACTACAAAGAAAGAAAATCATAGGCCAATATCCCTGATGAACATAGATGATAATATCCTCAATAAAATATTAGCAAATCAGATGCAGTAATACATCCTATAGGTCATACACCATTACAAAGTGGGATTTATTCCAGGGATGCAAGGCTGATACAATATTCTCAAATCAATAAATGTGTTACATTGCATAAACAAAATGAAAGATAAAAATCACATGATCATATCAGTAGACACAGAAAAAGCATTTAACAAAATCCAACACCAATTTTTTTTATAAAATCTCTCAGGAAACTGGGAATAGAGGGAACATACATCAACATAATAAATGCCATATATGGCAAACCTACATCCAACATTATTTTTAATGGTTAAAAACTAAAAGTATTTCCCTTAAAAACGGGAACAAGCTGTGGTTGTCCATTTTCACCACTCTCATTCAACATAGTACTAGAAGTCCTAGCCACAGTGATAAGACAAGCAGAGAAAATAAAAGACATCTAAATTAGAAAGGAGGAAGTAAAATTTTCATTATTCACAGATGATATTGTACATAGAAAAGCCTAAAAACTCTACCCAAAAACTACCAGGTTTACTAAATGAATTTGGCAAAGTATCAGGATACAAAATTAATATAAAAATTGATGGCATTTTGCCAAAACCGGTTTGGTTCAGTGGTTAGAGCGTCAGCCTGTGGACTGAAAGGTCCCAGGTTCGATTCCGATCAAGGGCACGTACCTTGGTTGCAGGCACATCCCCAGTAGAAGGTGTGCAGGAGGCAGCTGATTGATGTTTCTCTCTCATCGATGTTTCTAACTCTCTACCCCTCTGAGGCCCTTCCTTTCTGTAAAATATCAATAAAATATATTTTTTAAAAAAATTGATGGCATTTTAATAAGCCAATGATGAATTCTTAGAAAGAGAAACTAAAACACACACCAAAAAAAAAATCTTATTTATCATTACAATGAAAAAAATAAGATACCTTGGAATAAACTTAAACAAAGAGGAAAAATAAAAATAAAAAACCTATACTCATATAACATTGAGAAAAGAAATAGAGAAAGATAAAAACAAGTGGAAGCATGTACTGTGTTCATGGATTGGAAGAATTAACATCATTAAAATGTCCATACAACCCAAAGCAACCTATAAACTCAATGCAATCCCTATTAAAGTACTATCAGCATATGTCACAGGTCTGGAACAAATATTTCAAAAGTGTATATGGAAAAACAACAACAACAACAACAAAAGAACCACAGCAAGATTGAGAAAAAGGAACAAAGTTGGAGAGAGCACAATACCAGAGATGAGATGATACTACAAAGCCATATACATCAAAATAGCCTGGTATGGCACAATAATAGTCATATAGATCAATGGAACAGATCAGAGACCCCAGAAATGGACTCACACCAATACAGTCAATTAACATTTGGCAAAGGAAGCAAGAGCATACAATGGAGTTAAGACAGTTATCTTCAATAAATGGTGTTTGGGAAATTGAACAGGTACATGCAAAAAAATTGAAACCAGACCACCAACTTACACTATGCACAAGAATAAACTCAAAATTAATAAAAGACTTAAATGTAAATTGTAAAACCGTAAGAATCCTAGAAGAAAAAATGGGCAGTGCAATCTCAGACATATTTCATAACAATATTTTTTGCTGATATTGCAACAAAGATAAAAGAAAACAGAAATAAAGGAAAATAAAAACAAATGGGATCATATCAAACTAAACTATTTCTGTACAGAAAAAAAAAAACCCACAAAATATAAAGGGAACCCACTATAAGAGTAGAACATGTATGCCAATGATACATCTCATAAGGGGTTAATTTGGTTAATTTCCAAAATACATAAAGAACTCATACAACTCAACAAAAGGGAAACCCACAATCCAATTAAAAAATGGGAAAAGGACCTAAATAGACACTTCTCCAAAGAAAACATACATATAGCCAATAACCATGAAAAAATCCTTGACATCACTAATCATCAGAGAGATGCAAATTAAAACTACAACAAGGTGTCACCTCACACCTGCCAGAATAGCTACCATCAATAAATCAACAAACAACAAGTGCTAGGGAGGATGTAGAAAAAAAGAAACCCTTATATACTGCTGGTGGGAATGCAGACTGGTGCAGCACTGTGGAAAACATTATGGAGATTCCTCAAAAAATTAAGACTGGAATTACCACTTGACCAAGCAATCCCACTTCTGCAAATATATCCTAAGAATTCTGAAACACCAATTAGAAAGAATATATATGTCCCTATGTTCATAGCAGAATGATTTACAACAGCTAAGATCTGAAACAAGCCCATGAGCCCATCTGTAGATGAGTGGATTAAAAAAAAACTGTGGTACAGACCAACCTAAGCATGGACCTATGAACAAAAACTTCAAGGTTCAATTCCTGGTCAGGGCACATGCCAGGATTACAGGCTTGATCTGCCAGTGGGGGACATGCTGGAGGCAACCAATCAATGATATTTTCTCTTCATTGATGTTTCTATCTCTCCCTCTCCTGTCCTCTCTAAAGTCAACAAAAAATACATTTTTTAAAAAAGCTGTGGTACATTTACACATGGAATTTATGTGACTATATAAAGGAAGGACATCTTATCCTTTGAGACAGCTTGGGTGGACCTGGAGATTATTATGCTAAGCAAAATAAGACAATTAGGAAGAGACAAATATCAAATGATTTCACTTATATGTGGAATCTAATGAACAAAATAAATTGACAAATAGGTTCAGAAACATGGAAGAGACTGACCAATCTCAGAGGGGAAGGGGGTGCAGATTAACCATAGAACTTATATCTACATATGCATAGCCCATGGACACAGACTATAGTGAAGGCCTGTTGTGGGGCAGGAGCTGGGCAGAATTGGTGGAGTAATCACATTGTAACACATAAAAATGTCAAATAACTATATTGTACACTTGAAACTAATATAACCAACATATGACTGTATACTATCTATCTATACTAATAATAGGAATATGAAAATTATCTGGGATGCTGTCACATCATGACCATTCAGCAGAGTGGGCGGGTCTGTGGGGCCACGGGGCGGGACTCCGGGACTTGCACAATTTTGTCCCGCCCAGGCAGACTCCCCGTGGCCCCACAGCCCCATAGCCAAATCCCAATGCCGACCTGGGATTTACTAAACTTTACTGGAGCTGCTCCCTGCACCCCCACCCCTTGCCCCAGGACCATACTTCCTGCAGCAGGTTGCCCCAGCAGCCTCCTGACAGGTGGGCAGCCAGGGAGAGCTGAGTGGGGTGGGGGTGGCAGGGAGCCATGGAGGGGCGGGGTAGCTGGAGGCAAGTTCCCAGGGGTCTGAGGAGAGCACCTGACAGGAGCCGGGACTGCAAAGAAGGAAGAGGAAGCAGCTTGAGGAGCTCTTCCAATCCCCCTGCACAGACACCCTACTCCAGTCCCCACAACCCCGGGGAGACGGAGAGGTTGACCAGACGGGGAGAAGACCCAGCCTTGGGGGTAGCTGCAGCCCGCACCTCCAATTCCTGATCTCTTGCCCCGCCAGGGGTGCCCACAACAATTGCACGTCAGCGATGACCTGTCAGCACCCCTGAGGCACCTGGGGCCCACAGCCCACTGCTGCCGGGCCCCTCTGCTGGGGACGGACATGCTTCTCCTCCCTACAACTCTGGACCCGCATGGAGGCAGGCCTGACCAGCTCCCCATGGTCAGACCCATCCCCCAGACAGCAGCGTTGCTGTCTCTACAGCAGAAGCATACTGAACCTCGCCAGGGGCCATGGCTAAACCCGCCCTGCTAGCCCGACTTGCCCCACCCAGGCCCAGCCCCGCCCTGCTCCAGGAGATTGGAGCCCCACCCTGAGCACAAACAGCTGCAAAACGGCCAGGTACAATGTAAAGAATGGTGCCAAGAGGAGAGGTTTTACAGTTACTCCCCCTTCAGCCTTGCCGCCCCCCTAATGCCCTCTTATTGCCCCCCCAGCCAGCACCTCCAGGGACAATCAGAGCCTGCACTTATGAGGCCTGCAGAACCCTCTGCAAAGCTTCAATAGCTACAGTCCCAGGAAACAATCATGCCCTCCTCCCCTAATCAGCACCTGCTACCTGTGAGGGTACCCATGGGCTTAAAAATAACAATCCCTTCCCATTTAGACATCAGTTACTTGATGAAACATTTCTAGGTTTATTAGCTCAGAACCTCCTCATGACAACCCAGTGAGGTAGGCGGAGAAGAGATTACAATTCCCATGGTATATGCATATGTATTCAGAAATGAAGCTCAGAGAGGAAAAGTGTCAAGCCCAGTGGTTCCCAAGGTGCAGCACATACCCCACAGAGGGGAAATTTAATTTTAAGCAGGGGCAATTCAAGAATAAGTTAACAGTGAATTTTTTGCATTTCTTATGGTTCTAGGGGGCCTCATCTACAGCATAGCCTATATAATAAAAGGCTAATATGCAAATGACTGAATGGTGGAATGACTGGTCACTATGATGTGCACTGACCACCAGGTGCCAGACACTCAACACAGGAGCTGCCCCTTGGTGGTCAGTGTGCTCTCACAGGGGGAGCACTGCTCAGCCAGAAGCTGGGCTCATGGCTGGTGAGCACAGAAGCAGTGGTGGGAGCCTCTCTTGCCTCCGTGGCAATGCTAAGGATGTCAGACTGATGGCTTAGTGGGCCTAAGCCAGCTGTGGGCAAACTATGGCCCGCGGGCCGGATCCGGCCCATTCGGCTGTTCTATCTGGCCCGCAGAGCCAAAAGAGTGGAGGGTTCTCTTGCTCTCCCCTCCACTCCTTTACTTTGAATTTATATTAGTTCACACAAACACTCCATCCATGCTTTTGTTCCGGCCCTCCGGTCCAGTTTAAGAACCCATTGTGGCCCTCGAGTCAAAAAGTTTGCCCACCCCTGGCCTAAGCCATCAGTCCAACATCCCCCCAGGGCTCTTGGACTGCAAGAGGGCACAGGCCAGGCTGAGGGACCCCCGAAGTGCACAAATTTCATGCACCGGGCCTCTAGTACTTAAATAAATATACCATCTTCATTTAAAATTTTTAAAAAAGTATTTCCTAAGGGATTTGTAGACCACTTTTATAGAAATTATTTCTGACTTGACTTGATCAAGTATTGTAGAATGAAGTATAATCCCAATTCCCTTGGCTTCGTACACCTGATAAAGTGGAACTAATTTTTTTGGGAAATTCAAAGCTAATTGTCTTAAGCCCTACATTGTCACTGGACCAAATCAATTATATTAGTTTTCTACATTACATAAGAAGTTACAACAAATTTAGTGGCTAAAGCAACACACATTTATTGTTTCACAGTTCCTGGTATAAAGAGTCCTATGTTGGCATAATTGGGTCCTCTTCTCAGAATTTTACAAGGTTAAAATCAAAGCTAAGCGGACTGCAGTATCACCAGATACTCGAATGGGGAAAAGATCAGTTTCAAGTTTCCCTCAGATTATTGGCAGATTCATTTCCTTGCAGCTAAGGCGATACAGACTCATGGTGACTTTCTCCTTGAAAACCAGAAGGAGAGAATCTCTGCTGCTTTGGGTCTCTGACTTCTAGACTCTCTTCTAATGGGCTCAAGTTTTAATTAAAATAAATAATCTCCCTTGGTTAATATCTCTTTTAAATTTAAAGTAAATTGATTTGGAACCATAGTACATCTGCATTGTCCCTTCACTTTTGTCATTGTCTGTTTGTTTGTTTGTAGGAACAGACTCAAGGAGAATGGATTGTGTAAGAGTATAGGTCATTAGGAATCATTTTAGAATACTTTCTACTTATACCTACTATGAGAAGTGTACTGAGAAGTCAATATGCAGGACCAGTCACAAATTCAACTTACTATAGTCTTGAAAATTTCCAAACCAAAAAGTACCTTTATTAAAGTTTTCTACTTTTAATACCTAAAACACAGATCTCATCAATTCTACCAATCATGTCTATGTTATTATATTCTGACTTTCTTAGTGGCATAAAATAATCAGCATTTTCTTAAAGCACTCCTTTATTTACTATCAGCTTCAAATATTGTTGTATCACTAATGAGGTATATTTTCCTTATAAATACAATTTTCCATTCTTTTATATTGTTACTTCCAGTTTTTCAAAATGTTTTTTAATTAAGTTGAAGCTTCAGTTGAATATAAGATGAGTCTAAGAAGATTTAATGTATGCTTGTGTATCAACAAGCACACTTTCTGATTTTTATAAACAACATATGTTCCACCAAGGAAGTGAGTACTTTGCTGTTTTATTAGTACACACTATTTGCAATTTGTATTTGCTAAATATTGACTTATATTAAACATTTTCCTAATGTTTGCTGATTATTTTTTCTAATATTTTACAATTATTTAATATGCTAACCCTATCCTTAGTTAAAAAGTGAGTTTTCCATATTGACATCTATGTCACGCATGAAAAATGTTAAATAGAACTGGGCCAAGTCTCTACAGTTCCTCTTAAAGGGCCAGCACATGGACTTACTCAGACTTGCTCCCTCTAAGATCCAGTACTGGGGCAGTAGCTGGGGGGGTGCGGGGGTGGTGAGGGATCCAGGGACATACAGTGAAGAACTGGATTGTCTGACATCAGAGCAAGAACTTGGGGGCAGCTTTCTCCAAGACAGGGGTGCTTGTAGGGATCATTGTTCCTGTGGTGAGATATCCCCTTTCACAGAGCTGACTCTGACTCCCAGAATACATATCTGAGTCTCTATCAACCTAGCTCATACTGTTCACTCCACCCTGGTGATTCCCTGAGACCCCACCACCCAGTTTGCAGCCCCACCCAAGTTGTTTGCAGATGCTTTTCTATATAAATGGCCTGTCCTGACTCAGGCTTTAGACTTTCTTAAAGTATCTCAAAAAACACCAGCTGGCATCAGCATGCCCCATATCCTATATAATAAAACCCTAATATGCAAATTGACCAAATGGTGGAACTACGGGTCACCATGATGCGCAATGACCACCAGTGAGCACGTGCTTAATGCAGGAGCTACCCTCTAGTTGTCAGTGAACTCCCACAGGGGGAGTGCCACTCAGCCAGAAGCCGGACTCATAGCTAGCAAGTGCAGCAGTTGCAGCAGGAGCCTCTCCCGCCTCCGAGGCAGTGCTAAGGGTCTAAGCTGGCAGGAAGACATCCCCTGAGGAGTCCTGGACTGCAAGAGGGTGCAGGCCGAGGTGAGGGACCACCCCCCCCCAGTGCACAAATGTCATGCACTTGGCCTCTAGTCACTCAATAAGAGGCCCCAGGTCCAGCACTAGATTCAGCCTACCTTGGTTCACAGGTTGGCCTCTACTGGGCCCTTCTAAGCCCAACACAAGTAGCAGACATTTGCAGATTACTCTGTAGCTCCTGATGGGTGGCTCCAGGCAGGGCACAGAAAGTGGCTGACTTTGCACCTCCCAGAAGACCACAGAGCCAGTGCATCCAGTGGACAGCTTCAGACCACGCCCAATTACACTCTACACATCCATGAGTGACACAGTCAAGGAGCAGAGTCGTTGAGCACCTAAGCCCCACTGAAGCAAGTCCTGCTCTATTGGGGTATCTCCTGCACTGTACCTCTTCTGCTATAGTCACAGCTGGTCCTCACAGCTATTTGCCCTGGGGATCAATTCCTTTCAGTGATGCCAATAGTAATCAAGGCTCAACTACAACAAGACAGTGCACAAGCCTACACAAAGACACCAGTAGTGTATCTAGCTCAGGTAACTTGAAAGGCTGAGCCACGTGGCCCTACAGGACACTTACTACACAAAACCATTCTACCAATTCCAGGAGACATAGAAGTTCTACCTAATACATAGAAACAAACACAGGGAAGCAGCCAAAATGCAGAGACAAAGAAACATATCACAAATGAAAGAACAGAAGAAATCTCCAGAAAAAGAACTAAATGAAATGAAAGTAAGCAAACTACTAGATATGGAGTTCAAAACAATGGTTATAAAGATGCTCAAGGATTTTAATGAGAGGTACAAGGGACTTAGTGAGAATTTCAAGAATCTTAGCAAGTTAGTGAGAACATCAAAGACATGAAAAAGGACCAGTCAGAAATTACAGATACACTAACTGAAATGAAGAATAATTTACAGGGAATCAACAGGATAGTAGAGGATGCTGAGAATCAAGTCAGTAATTTGGAATATGGGGAAACAAAAAATACCCACTCAAAAGAGCAAAAAGAAAAAAAGAATTCAATAATATGAAGACAGTGTAAGGAGCCTCTGAGACAACTTCAAGCATACCAATATTCACGTCATGGGGGTACCAGAAGGAGAAGAGAGACTCCAAGATATTGAAAACCTATTTGAAGAAATAATGACAGAAAACTTCCCCTACCTGGTGAAAAAAAAATAGACTTACAAGTCCAGGAAACCCAGAGTCCCAAATGAGAGGAACCCAAAGAGGCCCACACCAAGACACTTCACAATTAAAATGTCAAAGGTTAAAGACAAAGAGAGACTCTTAAAAGCAACAAGAGAAAAGCAGCTAGTTGCCTATAACAAAGCACCCATACAACTATCAGCTTGACAGCTGATTTCTCAACAGAAACTTTGCAGGCCAGAAGGGAGTGGCAAGAGATATTCAAAGTGATAAATAGCAAGGACCTGCAACCAAGATTACTCTACCCAGTAAAACTATCATTTAAGGTTGAAAGTCAGATAAGAGCTTCAAAAGATAAGAAAAAGCTAAAGGAGTTCATCACCACCAAACCAGTATTATATAAAACTAGAGGCCCAGTGCATGAATTTATACATGGGTGGGGTCCAACTGGCCCGCCCCGATCAGGGCCAATGGGGTGCAGGGCTGGCTGGGGGATGGGGCCACAGGCAGTTGACTGGCTGGCCCCACCCCAATTGGGGTGGGGGGCCAATACCCCATGGTCAAACTTCCAGTTGAACTCTTGGTCGAACTCTAGGTCTAGGGGACAATTTGCATATTAGCCTTTTATTATATAGGATGTTGAAATGTTGAAGGGTATTCTTTCTTTCTTTCTTTGTTAATACTCACCCAAGGATATTTTTTCCATTGATTTTTAGAGAGAGTGGAAGAGACAGAGAGAGAAACATTGATGTCAGAGGGACACATTGATTGATTGTCCTCCTACATGTGCCTTAACCAGGGCCGGGATCAAGCCTGCAACTGAAGTATGTGACTTTCACTGGAATCAAACCCAGAGCCCTTTGGTCTGTAGGCTGATGCTCTAACTACTGAGCCAAACTGACTAGGGTGAAAGGTATTTCTTAAGAAGAAGAAGATTTTTTTAAGATAAAAATATGAACAATCAAATGGCAATAAATATATATCTATCAACAATTGAATCTAAAAATCAAAATAAATGAACAAGGAATCTAATGAACAAAATAAACTAATGAATAAAATAAAACCAGAGGCATAGAAACATGAAACAGACTGACAAATCTCAGAGAGGAGTGGTGGGAAGAGATTAACCAAAGAACTTATATGTATATATGCATTACATATGGCCACAAATAATAGGGTGATGAATGCTGGAGATGGAGGGAACTGGGTGGAGGTGGGCAATGGTGAGGGGGGGAATGGAGTACATCTTTAATACTCTCAACAATAATGATTTAAAAAATAAAATAAAACACTTTAGATATTTCCTTAGTTGTATTGATTTAAGCATACCTATAAGTAATTCTACTAAATATATACAAATTGGAAATGCATCCATATGTGCAAAAGTTATTAAATATGATCAAAGTGGAATCTATAATAATCTATAATAATAAAAGTATAATATTCTAATTAGACCAGACATCCTTCCTGACGTCCTTCCATCCTTCCAGATGAAGGCAGGGCTTGGAGGGAAGCCCAGGTCCCAGGTGCCTGCTGGCAGCTTGAGGGAAGCCTGGGTCCCAGGTGCCAGAGGAAATCCAGTGCCGGCAGCCAGGGGAAGGAAGGCCTACTCTTGCATGATTTTCATGCATCTGGCCTCTAGTTAACTATGACAGCCAAAGATTAGAACTAAGAAAATATCCATCAACTACAAAATGAATAAATAACATGTTGTATTAATTCAAGGATCTTTTATAAGTAATGAAAATTATTATTCACAATGAAATATTACATAATGTTGAACAAAGAAAGCCATTTATATAAAAAAACATGTTATGGTTTAATTATATGCATTTTTAAAACAGTGAAAAAAATAACCCTTTGGTATTAAAATTAAAAATAGTTGTTTCTTTGGAGGAATGGGAGGTAGGGATGTAATTTGTTTTTCTAAAGAAATAGCCACATGTCACAACACATTAAAAAACTCATCTTCCCCCAATATTTTATAATGATGCTTCTATATGATTCTACTATATGCAAATAAGTCTCTGTGTGTGGCCGTTTGCAAGCATCTTACTTTATTTTTTATATATATATATATATATATATATATATATATATATATATATATATATATATTAGAAGCCCGATGCATGAAGATTCGTGCTAGAATGGGCTTTCCTTTCCCTGGCTGCTGGCACCGCCTTTCCATTCCATCCTAGCCCCTTTCTGCTCAGGCTCTGGAATCACCTCTTTCTGCTCCAGCCCCTCCTTCCCACAATGTCAGAGGCCCTGAGAGACCAGGGGTGGGGCAGAACACCCCACATCACTCGGCGGCTGAGTATGCAAATTAACCACCATCTTTGTTGGGTTAATTTGCATATCACTCCTGATTGGCTGGTGGCGTAGTGGAGGTTTGGTTAATTTACATGTTTGTCTATTATTAGGTAAGATGATAAACACTGTCCTAATTAATATAACCATGTAATTGATCTTGATATTTTGTTTTTCTCATCCCCCACATTATTCTTACCATTATCTTGGATATTTTTAACCCACTATTACATCATATGTAATACATGGAATATGGGGAAACAAAAAATACCCACTCAAAAGAGCAAAAAGAAAAAAAAAATACATAAAAACAATATTATCAATGGTTGTTTTTAGATATTGCTAGCAAACTTCAAGTGTACACAAGTTATTAATCAAATCATATAATGATTAAGCTGCCATATTTGAATTTTTTCCAAAATTGTTTGGACTATTCTAGATTATTATAATTTTAAATGAATTTTAGAATCATATTGTCAATTTCTAAAATAAAGCTTGCTGGGATTTCAATTGAGATTGTATTGGTAATTGACTTTTTAACAATGTTGAGTGTTCTCTCTGAAACTATTGTTATTTCTCCTGTAATTAAGGACTCTTTTAATTTCTCTCAGCAATGTTTTGTAGTTTTCAATATAAAGGCCATAAATACACAGGGTGGTAAAAAAAGTGAGTTTACAGTTACTATTATCCTATATAATAAAAGGGTAATGTGCAAATTAACCCTAAAGGCAGAAAAACTGGGAATGACTGGTCGCTATGACGCGTACTGATCACCAGGAGGCAGATGCTCAATGCAGGAGCTGCCCCCTAGTAGTCAGTGTGCTCCCACAAGGAGACCTCCACTCAGCCACAAGCCAGGCAGTGGCAGGGGCCTCTCCTGCCTCGATGGTGCTAAGTATTTCCAACTGTGGCCCTCTGAGCGGGCCTAAGCAATCAGACATCCCCCAAGGGCTTCGGGACTGTGAAAGGGTGCAGGCCTTTCGTGCACTGGACCTATAGTGGAAAAATAATACAATAATTAATAAGTAATAATGCAAGAATAAGTAAATAAATACTTTCCCCTACCTTATATATATAGAGAGAAGATATAGAAATAAAATTGATATCCTATTTTTAAAAATTAGTGCCTCTTTATTTTCCATATGTGTAATGGAATCAGTTTCGCACAAAATTTGAACTACTTATAAAATTTGAACTATGTTCAGAAAAGAGCAATCAGAAAAGAGAGAGAGAGGCTATGGAATTATATTATAACTAGAGGCCCAGTGAACAAAATTTGTGCATGGGGGTGGGTCCCTCAGCCCAGCCTGCACCTTCTCCAATCTGGGACCCCTCGGGGAATGTCTGACTGCTGGTTTAGGCCCAATCCCACAGGGATCTCTGCAGGATGGGGCCTAAACTGGCAGTCAGACATCCTTCTCAAAATCCGGGACTAATGACTCCTAACCACTCACCCTGCTTGCCTGCTTGATCACCTCTAACCACTCTGCCTGCCTGCCTAATGCCCCTAACTGTGCCCCTGCCTGCCTGATGCCCCTAACTGCTCCCCTGCCTGCTTGATTGCTCCTAACTGCTTATGCCTGCCTGCTTGATCACCCCTAACTGTTCCCCTTCCAGCCTGATCACCCCTAACTGAGGCCTGATTGCCCCTAACTGCTCTCCCCTGCTGGCCTGATCACTCCTAACTGCTCTCCCCTGCCGGCCTGATCACCCCTAACCACCTCTGCCTCAGCCCCCACCACCATGGCTTTGTCTGGAAAGATGTCCAGAAGATTTCTGGTCTAATTAGCATATTTCCCTTTTATTAGTATAGATAAGATTTTATGTCATTTATGATCTTCAAAACTAAGAAAAGATGCTTCAGATTGAGGGAAAAAGTCTAGAAAAGAGAATCAATAGGTGAAAAAAGAAAAGTGAGAGATAAAATTCAACTTAAGACTTAACAGTGGATATACTAACAAATAGTTAAATCCAAAGATGGAGTGACATGTTATGAAAAATATCAAATTATTCATCAATGAAGATATTTAAATTCCTGGTAGAGAAAAATCAAGCGTCTGCCCCCCTGGTGGTCAGTGTGCATATTAGGGTCGATTTGCATATTACGGTTTTATTATATAGGATTAATCAATTTATATATTATTTTCATATACATTTTACTAATTTTCTTTCATCTCTGACACTTCTATTTTAGAGAAAGGGAAAATAGTGATATTAAAATATTTCTTCTAATTAATTTCCTTTCAATGTGCACGAATCCATGCACCAGGCCACTAGTACATTCATAAGATGGTATGGATGCAAAACTGGATAAAACTGTGACATTGGAGGGGGCCCTGGTAAAGAGCCTAATTGAGATGGGCAGTGTCACTGGATTGATGAAATATGTCAGCAGAGTTTTATGTTAACAATAATAACTGTGAAAAGCTTTAGCATTAGTACTTTTAGTAGCAACAGCTACTATGTCTGTCTTTGCTTTAGCATCTGTTTTATGTGGGTGACAGGCTGACAGGAGAACAATCAGGGTTATTTCTGGTTGAATTTTTAGTTTCTTCTTTCATATGCAGGTTATTGTTTGAAAAGAAATGTACCCATATTCTCTGCTTTGTCAGCAGTCTTCCTTTTCAAGTTTTTGAAGCTTGTCATAGATAGTGAGCACACAAGTGAACTTTTAAAGCTTTTCATTGTATGTGCATGATGTCCTCTATGACTTTGAAATAAGTAAAATGAAGTTATCCATGCTTAAAAATTAGGATTTGGCATATTGTAACAGAACTACTTTCAACTGCAGAATTGCTGGTATCACTGTGGAATTGTATCAGTTTGGCTTGCCTAGTGCACTACTGGTTTTCAGTAAATGTTGAAATAAATCATAATAATGGGCTTTTAAATCTGACTAGAGTCTGAGTAATTCCACTTATTTTGAGAAAATGAGTTACTTTAATTGTGTAAGTATATTAACCTGAAAACTTTATTACATGGCAAATTTATTCTAATGAATTTCTCCCAGATAAAGTAAGGCATTTCTGAAAATACATGAATGCTCTCAGTCTAGAGTACCAATTAATTTACTACAGAGGTACTTTTCCAAATGGCACTCTAGTAAACTGAGTTAATTTTGTGCCTAATCACCTCTAGAATCAACATTCTAACAGGAAGTGTCTGGATATTTGCCAAACAAAATGATTTAAAGCAGTAATAACTGAAAACCTTGGTTAATACAATTTTCTTTAAACATCAAGAACGATGTTGGTAACTCCTTCTGAGATTTCAGATAGAATAAGAAAAACATTAGAGGAATTTTTATCCTCTATAGATTTAGAGGAGATCGCCATGACATTACAAATGCAGATTATTCCATAAAACAACACACACACACACTCTTAATGGGAATAATGAGCAAGGTATTTCTAATTTCCTTGAAATAACATTTATTGAGTGCTTACAATGTATATATTATTTTAAGTGCATCATCTAGCCCTAGCCAGGTGGCTCAATTGGTTGGCGATCACTCCATAAACCAAAGGTTGCGGATTCAGTTTCTGGTCAGGGCTCATACCTGGGTTGCAAGTTCGATCCCTAGTCAGGGAAGGTATGTCAGGCAACTGATCAATGTTTCTCATATTACTGTTTTACTCTCTCTCTCTCTCTCTTTCTCTCTTCCTCTCTAAAATCAATAAATGTATCCTTGGGTGATGATAAAAATTAAAAATAAATGCATCACCTCATTAATCCTTATAAAAATATAATATATTAGAAAAGTAGCTATCTTTATAGATAAATAAGTTGTTTTACAGAGAGGTTAAGTCATCTAATATAAATCATAGCTATTATAAACACTTTTGGGCATTACACTATATCAGGGCAAATTTATGTTATGCATATGGTTAATGATGGTATATAAATTCATTTTTATTTGATATAGAATATATTTGCCAGCTAGTAATATTTTATTGATAGTTTATTAAGTTATCAAGCTTTTATTGGGCAACATTAAATTTGTTGATAGACAACTTAAGGAGGTTTAAAATTAAGGCAAGTTTTATGATCACATAATCCTAAAATATGTTAATAGCCCAAGAAGAGTAAAATTTTAAGACAGCTAAGTTTTCAGTGAATATTATTTGATTAGCTGAGGCTTGGAAAAGTAGGAAATAAGATATCAAGATTTTTTAGACTATTAAACTGATCATACATATTTCCATAATAACATTGAAAGGATGAATATAAAGTAAATTTTACTTTTATTATATATAGCATTCTAAAATTAAAAAAACGAATATTATAATATGCTATTTTGTTCACACCTGCAAGGGCTCCCTCCCAGCTGAAAGAATAGTCATAAATATTTTTAAATTAGGCTGACAATAAGAATAACAAATGATGTCTTAGAATATAATTAGCTCACACAGGTATAAAAACAAATACTGTAGTTTGCTTCATCTCAGTATGTACCTTAAGAACCTGAAGCATGCAGAAATGGTATATTTGGGTAAATCAATAGTTTAGAAATATAATACCTGTGTATTAGTCTGGGTGCTCCAGAGAAATAGAAACAATAAGAAATATATATCTATATAGAAATATATATACATATATATATACACATTTATTATAGGAAGTGGCCCACAAGATTATGGAGGATTATTATTGAGAACTCCCACAACCTGCTTCTCAAACTAAAAAACCAGGAAAACTGATGCTAAAATTTAGTCTGAGTTGGAAGCCTACCAGGAACACCCTTAGTAGAGCATAGGATAAATTATATGCCCCGATGCAAACAGAAAGCAAATTGCCCTGGCCAGGTAGCTCAGTTGGTTAGAACATTGTCCAGATACCACAAGGTTTTTTGGTTTGTCCCCTAGTCAGAAAATATACAACAATAAACCAATGAATTAATAAATAAAATAATGCTCCACCTTTTTGTTCTATTCAGGCACTTAAGGGATTGGGTGATGTCCATCTTCATTGGTGAGGAAGATCTTCTTTCCTTAATCTACCAACTCAAATGCTAATCTCTTCCAGAAACTCCCTCACAGACCAAGAAAGAATGTTTTACCAGATACCTGGGTGTCCATTAACTCAGACAAGTTGACACATAGAAAACTAATCATCACAGGGTGTTAATTGAAAATATTTAATTAAAATAGAAAAGTCAAAGGTAGGATATTCTAAGATATTGAATCAGACTGTACAAAGGTAATCAAAATTTTCATTTTGCTGTATATCTTCAATCATTCATTCATTATAGATTACTTATAATGTATATACACTTCACCTGTCAACAGGAATATATTGTTGCCCTCATGAATGTTAACGTATCATGGGAATTATAAGCAAATTAACAAATAGTTCAATGAGTATGTGGATAAAATTGCAGCAAAGCTTGGCTTTATATAAAATGAGATCCTAACCCAGATTTTCTTTTTTATTAAGGTATTATATGTGTACATATCTTACCATTGCCCTCCCACCCCACTCCCCTACATACCCTCACCCACCAATGTTTTGCATCCATTGGTTACTCTTATATGCATGTATATAAGTCCTTCAGTTGATCTCTTATTTCCCCCACCTCTCCCTAACCTTACCGCTGTAATTTGACAGTCTGTTTGATGCTTTACTGCCTCTGAATCTATCTTTTTGTTCTTCAGTTTATAATGTTTTTCATTATCCCCGAATGAGTGAGATCATGTGGTATTTTTCTTTCATTGACTGGCTTATTTCACTTAGCATAATGTTCTCTAATTCCATCCAGGTGCCTACAAATGGTAATAATTCCTTCTTTTTTATGGCAGCATAGAATTCCATTGTGTAGATGTACCATAGTTTTCTGATCCAGTCATCTGCTGATGGGCACCTAGGCTGTTTCCAAATCTTAACTATTGCAAATTGTGCTGCTATGAACATAGGGGTGCATATATCCTTTCTGATTGGTGTTTCTAGATTCTTAGGATATATTCCTAGGAGTGGGATTACTGGGTCAAATGGGAGTTCCATTTTCAGTTTTTTGAGGAAACTCCATACTGTTCTCCACAGTGGCTGCCCCAGTCTGCATTCCCACCAGCAGTGCACAAGGGTTCCTTTTTCTCCGCATCCTCACCAACACTTGTCGTTTGTTGATTTGTTGATGATAGCCATTCTGACAGGTGTGAGATGGTATCACATTGTCATTTTGATTTGCATCTCTCGGATAATTAGTGACTTTGAGCATGTTTTCATATGTCTCTTGGCCTTCCTTCTGTCTTCTTTCGAAAAGATTCTATTTAGGTTCGTTGCCCATTTTTTTATTAGATCATTTATCTTCCTTTTATTAAGTTGTATAAGCTGCCTGTAGATGTTGGAAATTAAACCTTTATCAGTGATAACATTTGCAAACATGTTCTCCCAAACAGTGGGGTTTCTTATTGTTTTGTTGATGGTTTCTTTTGCTGTGCAAAAGCTTTGTATTTTGATATAGTCCCATTTGTTTATTTTCTCTTTGGCTTCCATTGCCCTAGGGGAAGTATCAGTGAAAAAGTTCTTTTGGCATATGTCTGAGATTTTGCTACCTGTGGATTCCTCTAGTATTTTTATGATTTCCCATCTTATATTTAAGTCCTGTACCCATTTTGAGTTTATTTTTGTGTATGGTGTAAGTTGGTGATCTAGTTTCAGTTTTTTGCATGTATCTGTCCGATTTTCCCAATACCATCTATTGAAGAGACTGTCTTGACTCCACTGTATGCTCATGCCTCCTTTGTCAAATATTAATTGCGCATATTGGTTTGGGTCGATATCTGGATTCTCTATTCTATTCCATTGATCTATATGTCTGTTCTTGTGCAAGTACCAGGCTGTTTTGAGGACAGTGGCTTTGTAATACAGCTTGAAATCTGCTATTGAGATCCCTCCTACTTTATTCTTCTTTCTCAGGATTGCTGTGGCTATTCGGGGTCTTCTTTTTATTCCAGATGAATTTTTGGAGAGTTCTTTATAGGTCTGTGAAATATGCCGTTGGTATTTTAATGGGGAGTGCATTGAATCTATAGATTGCTTTGGGTAGTATGGACATTTTAATGATGTTAATTCTACCAATCCATGAACATGGTATGTTCTTCCATCTGTTTAGGTCTTCCTCTATCTCTTTTTTCAGTATCCGGTAGTTTTCTGGATATAGGTCTTTTACCTCCTTGGTTAGGTTTATTACTAAGTATCTTAATTTTTTTGGTGCGATGGAAAATGGGATTGCTCATTTAGTCTCTCTTTCTGTAAGTTCACTATTGGTGTATAGAAATGCCATAGAATTCTTGGCATTAATTTTGTATCCTGCTACATTGCTGAATTCATTTATTAAGTCTGTTAGTTTTTTGATGGAGTCTTTTGGGTTTTTTATGTACAATATCATGTCATCTGCAAATAAGGACAGCTTTACTTCTTCTTTTCCAATTTGGATGCCTTTTATTTCTTCTCTTGTCTAATTGCAATGGCTAATACTTCCAGTACTATGTCAAACAGGAGTGGTGAGAGTGGGCATCCCTGT
Source organism: Plecotus auritus (assembly GCF_963455305.1). NCBI lineage: Eukaryota > Metazoa > Chordata > Mammalia > Chiroptera > Vespertilionidae > Plecotus > Plecotus auritus. Next base: position 132,107,902 of record NC_137771.1, on the reverse strand, counting down.
CTTATTCCTGCTCTTAGGGGAAATGGTTTTAGTTTTTGCCCATTGAGTATGATGTTAGCTGTGGGTTTATCATATATAGCTTTTATTATGTTGAGGTATGATCCTTCTATTCCCACCTTGTTGAGAGTTTTTATCAAGAAATGGTATTGGATTTTGTCAAATGCTTTTTCTGCATCAATTGATATGACTATGTGATTTTTATCTCTCAATTTGTTTATGTGATGTATCACATTTATTGATTTGCGATTATTGTACCATCCTTGCATTCCTGGGATAAACCCTACTTGGTCATGGTGTATGATCTTTCTGATGTATTGCTGGATCCGATTTGCTAGAATTTTCTTGAGGATTTTGGCATCTACATTCATGAGGGATATTGGCCTGTAATTCTCCTTCATTGTGTTGTCTTTATCTGGTTTTGGTATTAGGGTGATGCTGGTTTCATAGAAGGAGCTTGGAAGTGTTCCTTCCTCTTGAATTTTTTGGAATAGTCTGATGAGGATAGGTTTTAGTTCTTCCTTGAATGTTTGGTAAAACTCTCCTGTGAAGCTGTCTGGCCCCGGGCTTTTGTTTGCCGGAAGCTCTTTGATGACTGCTTCAATTTCTTCCATAGTTACTGGCATATTGAGCTGTTGAGATTCTTCCTGATTGAGTTTTGGAAGATTATATATTTCTAAGAATATGTCCATTTCCTCCAGGTTGTCCAGTTTGTTGGAATAGAGTTGTTCATAGTATTTTTTAACAATCCTTTGTATTTAAGAGGGATCTGTTGTTATTTCACCTCTTTCATTTCTGATTTTGTTTATTTGGGTCTTCTCTCTCTGCTTCTTGGTGAGCCTGGCTAGAGGTTCATCAATCTTGTTTATCCTTTCAAAGAACCAGCTCTTGGTTTTGTTGATCTTTTGTATTGTTTCTTTGGTCTCTATGTCATTTATCTCTGCTCTGATCTTTATTATTTCCTTCCTTCTGCTTACACTGGGCTTTTCTTGTTGCTCTTTTTCTAACTCTTTGAGTTGTTGGGTTAAGTAATATATTACCATTGTTTCTTGTTTTTTGCAGTAGGCTTGTAGAGCTATGAACTTCCCTCTCAAGACTGCTTTCGCTGTGTCCCATAGATTTTGGATTGTAGTGTTTTCATTGTCATTTGTTGCCATGATGTTTTTTATTTCTTCTTTGATCTCTCTGGTAACCCAGTCATGGTTTAATAGCATGCTGTTTAGTCTCCATCTGTTTGATTTCTTTGGGTTGTTTTTATTGTAGTTGATTTCCAGTTTTATGCCACTGTGGTCTGAGAAGATGCTTGATATGATTTCTATCTTCTTGAATTTGAAGAGACTTTGCCTATGTCCCAACATATGGTCTATCTTTGAAAATGACTTATGTGCACTTGAGAAGAATGTATATTCTGTGGCTTTGGGGCGAAATGTTCTGAAGATGTCAATTAATTCCATCTGGTCTAGTGAGTCATTTAGGATTGATGTTTCTTTGCTGATTTTTTGTTTAGAGGATTTCTCCAATGGTGATAGTGGGGTATTAAAGTCTCCTACTATGATTGTATTGCTGTCAATCTCTCCCTTGATATCCTCCAGGAGTTTTTTTATGTATTAGGGTGCTCCTGTATTGGGTGCATATATGTTTACCAGAGTTATATCTTCTTGTTGAATTGCTCCCTTTAGTATTATGAAGTGGCCTTCCTTATCTCTTGTTATGTCCTTCAATTTGAGATCTAATTTGTAAGATATAAGTAGTGCTACCCCAGGTTTTTTTTTTCATTTCCATTCACCTGGAAAACCTTTTTCCATCTCTTCACCCTCAGTCTGTGTGCATCTTTTTTTCTGAGGTGGGTTTCTTATACACAGTAGATATATGGGTCATGTTTTCTTATCCAGTCAGTTATCGTATATCTTTTGATTGGGGCATGTAATCCATTTACATTTAAAGTTATTATTGATAGGTACTTATTTGTCACCATTCCTATTCTTTACACCTGTGTTCCTTCTTCACTTCCTATTTTTTTTTTTTTTTTACAGCAGACCCTTTAGCATTTCTTTCATTGCTGGTTTGGTGGTAATAAATTCCCTTAGTCCTTTTTTGTCAGTGAAGCTCCTGATTTCACCTTCAATTTTGATTGATAGCCTTGCTGGGTACAGTATTCTTGGATTCAGACCCTTCCTTTGCATGACTTTGTATATTTCATTCCATTCCCTTCTGGCCTGATGAGTTTCTGTTGAGAAATCAGTTGCTAATCTGATGGGGGTTCCTTTGTATGTAACTTTCTGTCTCTCTCTTGCCGTTTTTAAGACTCTTACTTTGTCGTTGGTGTTTGCCAATTTAATTATAATGTGCCTTGGCGTCGGTCTTTTGGGGTTCATTTTGCTTGGTACTCTGTGAGATTCTTGGATTTGTGTGGGTTTTTTCTTCCCTATATCAGGGAAATTTTCTGTCATTATTTCTTCAAAGAGGTTTTCTATTCCTTGCTCTGCTTCCTTTCCTTCTGGAACCCCTATTATGCGGATGTTGTTTTGATTCCTGTTGTCCCAAAGTTCGCTTAGGCGCTCCTCCTCCCTTTTAATTTTTTTTCTAGAAGGTGCTGTACTTGGGTATTTTTTCCCATCTTGTCTTCTAGCTCACTGATGCAGTCCTCTGCTTCTTCTAGTCTACTCTTGATGCTTTCTATTGAGTTCTTTACAGCAGCGATTTCATTTTTCATATCTTCTTGGTTCTTCTGCATTTCCTCTTGGTTCTTGCTCATATTGTTGAATTTGTCTTCCAATCTTTTCAGCCACCTTATGACCATTTCTCTGAATTCTTTTTCTGGAAGGTTGCTTGCCTCCATTTCGTTTACTTCCTTTTCTGGTGATGCTTGCTTTTCTTTCATATGCGGGCTATTTCTTTGTCTCCCCATGTTCTCTCCTCTCTGGGTGTCTGGTTATGTAGTTCTCTCTCTCCTGCGTTGATTTAAAGGCGCAAAATACAGCACTACCAGGTACAACACACAGTGCACTGAACAGAAATGTATTCACAATATTAATAACCTCCAATAAAGGTGACCACCAGAGAAAAGCAAATTAGGGGATAGGAGAAAAAGAAGAAGAGGAAAAAGAAAGAAAGAAGAAAAAAAAAAGGAGTGTCAAAATGAAATTGGGAAAAGGGAAAAAAAAGTAAGAGAGACAAGAAAGAGACTAAGAGAGAAAGGGGAACAGACTATATATACTGGGATTAAAACTCCAATAGAACAATCACTAATCCCAGCAAATGCTAGCAACAAGTACCTGGGGATTAATACAAACTACAACACCAACTAATATTGAGTGAGGCAAGGGGAAACAGAAATACAAAACAAACAAAAAAATAAACAAAAGAAGAATAAGCAAAACAATCTCACAAAAAAGCATAAAAATTCGATATAATCTACATTCATGCGAACAACAACAAAAGGACAGAGAGAAAAACAATTTTTTGGATAGTTAAGACAGCGAAGAGAGAGGTGTGTATGGACTTGGAGCAGGGGATTGGAGATTAGATATGTAAGTAGGGTGAAATTTTAACAAGGGGTAAAAGAAGGAATAGGGAAAATCTAGAGCAGGAAAGGGGTAAGATAGACAGGACACTGAAAAGGGGAAGGTTAGGAAGAGAGTGATGGCATAAAGGTAGAGTTGAGATAGAGTAAAACGATGCTAAAGGAAAGATAAAAATAGAATGTAGAACACTAATCCCAAAATAAAATGAAGAGAAAATAAAATGACACTTAAAAAAAAAAGATAAAATAGCAGTAGTAATAATACAGATTGAAAATAAAAATGTAATAATTAAAAAGGTAAAATCAAGTGAGGAAAAAAGAAAAAAAATTAGTTTCTCGAGTAAAAGATGCAAAAAATGAAAATAAAAAAATAAAAAAATAAAAAATAAAAATAAAATGTGGAGTAGTGAAGGTCATTCACTTCCTCTGTTGTTCTGTTTGGCATGCCTGTTTCTCAGTTTGGACAAATTGCAGTTCCCTGCATTCCACTGCTCTTCAGTGTTGTAAGCCAGTCGTGATTTTAAGCAGGCGGTGTGTCTTAATTTCTCGTATTCCTTTATTTTTGATTACACAAGAGTCAATTTGTGATTCAGCCCCTGGGTGGAAGTGTTTCTGGATTGACTTCTGGGTCTATCTATGGCCTCTCTAGGCAGTGTTAGAGCCTTCTTTCCCTGTGGCACTCTCTACCGGTTTGTGGGAGTGGGCTGCCTCAGAGCTGGCTCTCCGATGGTCACTCCCGGCTCCGATCCCCAGGTTCCAGAAAAACATTTTCCCCTGCAGTCTCCCAGAGTGTCCCCAACTGGGTGAACCTATGTATTGGGCTTAGTAATCAGAAGCAAGGATTTCAAGAGGAAAAAGCCCAAGTGTGCAAATTCCGGGGCTGTGTGTAAGTCTAGGCAGCCGGCACACACCTGAAATTCTTAGGGTGTCCCTGCACGTCAGATCAAAATGGGTTGCTTTTTAGAGAGCCCTTCTGTTAGCAGCTCTGAGGACCCCCTTCCACATTCACAGATCACTCCAGCCCCAACAGCCACAGATTTTTCTAGGCACAGACTTCCCTGGTCCTCCAGCTCCCGCAAAACGTGCGTTCCTCTCTCCCGCCAGGACCAGAGACCTCACCTTATCCCAGGCGAAATCTGACCTTTCCATGGTGGAATGTAGAGCTCCTCTGAACCCGTGTGTTTGCGCCAATTGGGGAGCGGTGTTCTGGGGCTCGCAGCTGTTCTGTGGGTGCCGCAGTTGTGGATTCTCAGGCTTCCGATAAGCTCCACTTTCTGGTTCAAGATGGCGCAGACTCAGCGTCCAAGCCCGCAGCTCCGGGAGGGGACCCAGCCGCAGTGGGGGCTGCCAGGTCAGGGGAACCCCGTCTAGCAGTCCCCCACCTTCTTCTGGAGTTCAGCTGTACCCCAACTTGCCAACAAACACTCCTCGTGCGACCCTCAGCTGTTCTTTCTTTCTGCTCCGGGTCAAGGCTCGGAACACGTCTGTCTATTCCGCTGCCATTTTTCTTCCCAACCCAGATTTTTTTTTATCATAAAACGATTCCTAAAGCAAGTTACCAAAAATAAGACCTGGGGGTTTTAATTTATGTGAAAATTAGGGTAGGGACAGGAGAAAGAAGAGCAGAAATTCTTCTCAAACAAAGAAAATGACACATGTTCAGGAATCTAGAGATGAGAGAGAATAGGATTATATTTTTAAAAAATTCAAATTCAGATTCTGGCCCTATCCAGTTTGGCTCAATGGATAGAGCACCAGCCTGTGTACTGAAGGGTCCCAGGTTTGATTCCAGTCAAGGGCACATGCCTGGGTTGCGGGCTCAAACCCCAGTAGGGGTCATGCAGGAGGCAGTTAATGATTCTCTCTCATCATTCATGTTTCAATCTCTCTCTTTGTCTCCCTTCCTCTCTCTGAAATCAATAAAAATGTATTTAAAAAAAGATTAATTCAGTTCCTGTAACAAAGTTTTCTAGGAGTAACATGGAGGAATATTAGTCTAGAGAGATAAATATGAGAATGTTCACAAAGAATTTTTAAAGTCATGATAAAAACTTTGAATTTTATCCTAAACAATATAACTATGAAAGGCATTTAAATAGGCAAGTGACTTCCTATTTGCATTTGAGAGAGATTGTGTTGGAGGATGCTGAATAGTGGCAGCAAGGCCAGTTAGAAAGCTGAAGCAATAATTCAAAAAAGAGACAATGATGACTTGAACTGGTTGATGGTAATGGGAATAAAAAGAAAGTGGGTATTATAAATCTTATTTATTGGTTTAGAGATAATTTATTGTTGTTGAGATGTATAAATAAAAAAAATGAAGACTAAGAGAGATTGAAAATCGCAGCAGAGTAGGTGGATGCTGCACAGACATGCTCCCAGGAACAAGCTGGAATTACAACTGAAATACGGAAAGGCTTCCTGAGTAATCAACGGAAACTTCACAGGAGAGAACCCTGATACCCAAGGACCAAAGGTGGAGACCACTTAGAGACTGGTAGGAGGGGTGAAGGCACAAAACGGCTGGCCAGGCACCCACAGACAGCAACTGAAGTCCCAGAGAGATATCTCAGCTGTGGAGTGTTGGCACTGAGATCTCTGGGGTCTAATCCCAAAGCGGGGCTCCTCAGTAGAGAGCACCAAATCTGAGTAGGGTACCCACATAACATCTATCTGTGAAAAGTAGTGGGGTGCTGTCTTCCAGGCATGGTAGCTGAATGTTCAGGCACCCTCTTGAAGGGCCAACGAACAAAAATTCCCTGTGGAGCACACTCCCTATGCTCTGGCAGAGGGAGAGTGAAGTGGACTGGAGCAGTGAGAGCAGAAGCCAGGACCAGGGACTCTGGGAATAGAGTTAATAAGGCAGACACCCCAAGTTTCCTGGGTTGAGTCATTCCCTCACACAGCAGAGGACATCTTTTCTACATAGATATTTACCTTGCCTGGGGGGAAGACAGTCAACACGTTGGAAAACACCTTGCCCTGAAGCCACTTAAGAGATTAAAAGTAATAATTAGCCTCCAGGCAGAAGCAATTGCCCCACCCTGTTAAAAAATAACTCTCACTACACCTGAGGAAGATTGCTTGGGGGGGCAATTCAAGTGGGAATCCTATTAGTCTGTAGAAAGAGGCAGTCTGTGGAGGCTTTGCATCTTAGCCTGTTCCAATTAGTCAGAAACAGCCTTTAACACTGTGCTTCACTAGAGATTGAGAGGAGTAGAGGATCTACCTCATACATAGTCACAAACCCAAACAGACAACCAAAATGAGGAGACAAAGAAACAAGCCCCAAATGAAAGAACTAGTGAATTCTCCAGAAGAAGAGATAAATGAAGCAGAGATAAGAAATTTATCTGAAACAGAGTTCAGATTAATGATAGTAAAAATGCTCAATAGTATGAAAAAAAGATATAGTGACCATGAAAAAAGAACAGTCTGAGATAAAGAATGACATAACCCAAATAAAAAACATATTGGAAGGAATACACAGCAGATTAGGGGAAACTGAGGATTGAATGAGTGAATTAGAAGACAGTTGGAAATATCACTCAATCAGAGAACCAAAAAGAAAAAAAAAACAATTAAAATACAGGAGGACAGCTTAAGGGAGCTGTGGGACAATGTAAAACATAGCAATATTAGAATAGCAGGTGTGCCAGAAGAGGCAGAAAGGGAGAAAGGAATAGAGAAGGTGTTTGAACAAATAATGGCAGAAAACTTTCCTAACCTGGTAAATCAAAAATTCACACAAGTTCAGGATGCACAGAGAACCCCAAATAGACCCAGACATATCATAATTAAAATGTCAAAAATTAAAGACAAAGAGAGAATCTTAAAGGCAGCAAGAGAAAAGAAAACTGTTACCTACAAAGGAGTTCCCATAAGGCTGAATCCTGATTTCTCATCAGAAACTCTATAGGTCAGAAGGGAATGGCATGAAGTACTCAATGTAATGGAAAGCAAGGATCTGAGACCATTATTACTATATCCAGCAAGGCTATCATTCAAAATAGTCAATAAAGAGCCTCTCAGACAAAGGAAAAATAAAAGTCTAAAGGAGTTCATCACCACCAACCCAACATTATAAGAAATTCTAAAGGGATCACTGTAAGGGACTGCTGAGAAGAAGAAACTGAGAGAGAAACCTAGCCATACAGAATTAAAATGGCTATAAATAACTACCTCTCAATAATTCATCTGGAATAAAAAAAGACCCCAATTAGCTGCAGCAATCCTAAGAAAGAAGAACAAAGTTGGAGGGATCACAATACCAGATTTCAAGTTATATTACAAAGCCACTTTTCTCAAAACTGCCTGGTATTGGAACAAGAACAGAAATATAGACCAATGGAACCAAACAGAGAACCCAGAAATCATCCCAAGCCATTATGTTTAATTAATATTTGACAAAGGAGGCAAGAGCATACAATAGAGTCAAGATAGTTTCTTCAATAAGAGGTATTGGGAAAATTGAACAGATACATCCAAAAAAAATGAAACTAGTTCACCAACTTACACCATACTCAAAAATAAACTCAAAATGGATAAAGGACTTAAATATAAGATGGGAAACCATAAAAAATCTTAAAAGAATCATAGGCAGCAAAATATCAGACATATGTCATAGCAATATCTTTACCGATACATATCCTAGGGCAAAGGATACTAAAGGGAAAATAAACAAATAGGACTACATCAAAATACAAAGCTTCTGCACAGCAAAAGAAACCATCAACAAAACAAAAAAGTCCATTCCATGGGAGAACATATTTGGGATCAAGGATCATATAAAATGTTATCAGGTAATTCATAAAAGTGTTGAATAGAGTCAAACATTAGGAATCGTTTGACACAAATCCCACTGTCTATGGAGTTTCCTCAAAAAATTAAAAATGGAACTCCCACTTGAACCAGTTATCCCACTTTTAAGAATATATTCCAAGAAATCAGAAAGAAAATATGCACCCCTATGTCCATAGCAGCACAACTTACAATATATAAGATTTGGAAACAGCCTAAGTGTCCATCAGCAGATGAGTGAATTAAAAAAACTGTGGTACATCTACACAATGGAATACTATGCTGCGGTAAAAAAGAAGGAACTCTTAGCATTTGCAACAGCATGGTTGGACCTGGAGAGCATCATGTTAAGCAAAATAAGCCAGTTGGAGAAAGATAAATATCACATGATCTCACTCATTTGTGAAATATAATGAACAACATAAACTGATGAACAAAAATAGAGCCAGAGGGGGAAAAATATTTTAGAATATAATAGAAATAATCTTGTCATTTGCAGATTTTTAATATTTTCTACAACTTTTGTGATATCATACTATGTTAGTACAGATTTGGTAATATTATTATAATAAAAACCCTTTTTTTCTTGAAATATTAATGTTTCTTGCATGCAATATTATTATATTTAAGATTGTTTTTCTTGAAAAAAAATGAAGACTAGGTTTCTGGTTTGAGCAATTTAATACATAAAGTCACCATTGATAGGTAATCTAGGAAGAGGATCAGATTTAATAAAGAAGATGATCAGTTCACTTTGAGAGATGCTAAATCTCAAGTTTTTATTCTCAGGTTGAAATGTCAAGCAGACAGTTGAAGATATGCATATTCAGAGAATCCAAGCATCAGATTATCACACTGGCTATTGGCATTCGTGAGAAGAATGAGTAAAGTAGGCTCAGAGCTGGGGAGGTTAAGAAGAAATTTCAAAGTGTAATGCTAAAAAGGAAGGTCATAGAGATTCATTCACTTATTTTCAATATACTTATTGAACATCTGTGAGATAGGTACTGGCACTGTGTTTAGGGTTTAAAGAAATATAAAAGCCTAAGCTACTGAATGACCAAACAACCGAACGACCAGTTGACTCGTTGCTGTGACGCACACTGACCAACAGGGGGCAGACGCTCAATGCAGGATCTGCCCCCTGGTGGTCAGTGTGCTCCCACAGTGGGAGCACTACTCAGCTGACTGACGGGCACCAGACACAGTGCTCATGGCTGGCCACTGCAGCCTAGAGATGGCAGTGGAGTGGCAGCAAGCCTACCGAGTGGTGGTGCGGCAGGCACAGTGGGGCCGGGATGAGCAGGAGCAGCAGGCAGGAGCGGCAGGCGGCATTGGACTGCCAGTTTCGGTCCGATCCCTGCAGGCTATGTCGAGGGACCCCACCAGTGCATGAATCCATGCACTGGGCCTCTAGTCAGTAAATAAAATAGTCTAAAGTTCCTGCCTTAATGGTGAGCTATGGAAATGAAGAAGGGAAGAACAGTGCTACAAGAAGTAAGTGGTTGAGCCTAACTGGTTTGGCTTAGTGGATAGAGCATTGGCCTGTGGACTGAGGGGTCCCAGGTTCAATGCTGGTCAAGGGCACGTACCTTGGTTGTGGGCACATCCCCAGTAGGGGGTGTTGCAGGAGGCAGCTGATCGCTGCTTCCCTCTCATCAATGTTTCTACTCTCTATCTCTCTCCCTTCCTCTCTGTAAAAAAATCAATAAAATATATATTTTTTTAAAAAGAAGTAAGTGGTTGATACTTGAGTTTTTGAAAACTATATAGTAATATTTTCCCCAAATGTTCTATTTATACTCATTGAATAATGTGAGTCTACCAAAATCTGTTATTTTACAAAAATAGAATGACTGTGCACTCCTTAAATGCCTTTATTCTTTTCCTAGACTCATCTCAGATCATAAAGGCATTATTGATATTAGTAACATCTGCAATGGCTGGTCTAATTGAATTTTCAGCAGGAACATTTCTTTTTGTATATCACTAGTGGCCCAGTGCACAAAATTCATGCACATTAAAAGGGAATTAATTAGAGGAAACATTTTAATATTGCTATTTTCCCTTTCCCTATAGAAGTGTCAGAGATGAAAGTAAATTAGTAAAATGTATATGAAAATAATATATAAATTTATTAATAAACTGGGCAGGGACGCATGCAGGCAGCTTCACATCCCAGGTCAGGGATATAAGCAGGCAGCATCACATCAGCGCTGGGCAAGGATGCACACAGGCAGCATCCTGTTATTGCTGGGCAAGCCAGTGCGCACCTCTGCCCGGGGGCTGCCCCCAGGCCGGGCGACCTCCGAGCCAGGCAGTGTGGCAGGCCTGTGCATGCCTCTGCTGGGGGCCGTCTCTGCCAGGGGCCACCTCCACCAGGGGCAGCCTCTGTCAGGGGCCACCCCAGGCCAGGCCGTGCTGAGGCCCTCCTGGTGATGGCAGTCCCTGCCCACCTGCTCTTGCTGTGCCTGCCTCCTGCTGAGCGGTCGAGATGTTATGGTGTTCCAGACAATTTGCATCTTCCTATATTCTAATATAGGATATCTCGGTTTGCAAAAGACTTCATGCTGTAAACATTGCTGTGTGCTTTTACTGACTTGGCTCTCACTGCAGAGCATAATGTGTCTGTGTGTGTAGAATAGTCCCTACCCTAATGTTTTCTAACTGGGTGCACCACTAGTCTACCTCCTGTTACTATGTCAACAAGCTTATCTTTAAGGGCATATATATCCATAGGAATATTTGCTATCACAGAGCTGGTCCTAAAAATCCCCTTTGTCCTTCAAACTATATGGCTAAGATTTCCTCTATTCACTCCCTGGGATATTGTATTCCTTTCCCAGAAAGACAACATTTTATTAAGCTTTCTCTATTATGATTCTATACCAATTACAACATGTGTGTTGGTGGTTGGAGGTATTTTTCCCACACCATTAAGCAATCCTCCATCAGCTGGGTGTCCTACAATTCAACTCAATTCTGGCACTATCTACCTGGAGCTAGCATTAGATCCACAGGTTAGGAGCTCAGGTCTAGATGACTGCCCCAGAATTCTGATGTCAATTGTTAAGTCCAGGTTGTCATCAACTGGCCAAAGAATGGAATTTCCAATGACTTTGCCCTTGGGTTTTATTAATTTGCAAGAGCAGCTCACAGAACTCAGATAAATATTTTATTTATTGGATTATCAGTTTATTATAAAAGGATAGAACTCAGGAACAATCAGATAGAAGAGATGCATAGAGAAAGATATTAGGAAAGGGTGTAGAGCTCCCATGCTCTCTCCAAGCATATCAACCTCTCAATATCATTTTTCTTTTCTTTTCTCCTTTTTTAAAAAATATATTTTTATTGGTTTTAGAGAAGAAGAAAGAGAAAGAGAGAGATAAAAACATCAATGATGAGAGAGACTAATTGATTGGCTGCCTCCCGCACGGCCCTCACTGAGGATCGAGTTCACAACCCGGGCATGTGCCCTTGACCTGAATCGAACCCGGGACCCTTCAGTCCACAGGCTGATGCTCTATGCACTGAGCCAAACTGACTAAGGCTCAAAATCATTTTTCTTCATTTCTGAAATAATATATTTATTTGTAATTTTATATTATTTAATTTTTTCTTGATTAAAATCTTAACATGTTTTCTAAACTGGAAGCACTCTAAACCATATCCTTTGGGGGTTTGATGGATGCTTCATTATATAGGCACAATTGATTAAATCATTGGCCACTATCAATTTAACTTCCAGTCCCTCTACCATTCTAGAGGCCTAGACTTAAAGTTCCAACTGTCCCATCACATAGTTCTCCTGGCAACATGCCCTCATCCTCAGTTGGTATCCCAAAGTCACTTCATTCACATAAGACACCTTTATGCTCACACCACTCAGGTAATTTCTAAGGGTTTTAGGTTATCAGAGTTCTAAAACAAGATGAAGACCAGACATATGAGTACTATAAATCCCAATATCAAAACTATTATTTCAATATGGTTCCATCTAAACTATTTTTCTTTAAAATCCTTGATATTTAGGCAAAGGCATGCTGTGAGAACTTTATTTCTAGAATTTGTCATGCTCCTCTCTCCTATTTTAAGTTATTTTGGATATTTCAATGTTTAATTCTTTTCCATCATTTGGTAAAATATGGTTTAAGAGGTAAAGGAAGAAAAATATTAAGTTTTTATGTTACATTAAATTTCTCAAACTACCACCAATTTGACAAAAATTCATAAACACTATAGGTGCATCAGTTAAGAACTAAATTACAATATCAAGGAGAATAAGAACTTGATATCTGACATTTAATAACATTTTATATTAAACTAGAGTCCTGATGCATGATATTTGTGCAAGGGGCTTGGCCCTCGCAATCCCAGCTTCGTCCGGAAGGTTGTCTGGAAGGACGTCTGGAAGGTCGCTGGGCTGTCTGGTCTAATTAGCATATTATGCTTTTATTATTATAGACTAGAGGCCCAGTGAATGAAATTCATGCATGGGGGTGGGGGTTCCCTCAGCCCAGCCTACACCCTCTCCAATCCGGGACCCCTCAGGGGATGTTCGACTGCCGGTTTAGGCCCGATCCTGGGGACATCCCTCTCACAATCTGGGACCACTGGCTTCTAACTGCTCACCTGCCTGCCTGCCTAGTCACCCCTAACTGTCCCCCCTGCTGGCCTGGTCACTTCCAACTGCCCCCCCACAAGATTGGTCATCCCCAACTGCCCCTCCTGGGGAGCTGGTCTCCCCACGCAGCCTGCTGCTCAGTCATTTGGTCACCCCTCACTAACTCCCCTGCCAGCCTGGTTGCCCCACACAGCCTCTTCAGTCATCCGTTTGGTTGCAATGGGCACTTAGGCTTTTATATATATATAGATTATATAAAGATTGTTTCCCCTTATCTTTTATGTAAGTGTAAACTTGTAATACAACTTTAACATAGCATCTCTCACTTCCTGGATGTTTTATGAACACAGCAGATGCTTTTGCCCTCAGGGCTTTTGCACTAACTTTGCCTTCTACCTTGAACATCCTTCTTCCTGACACCTGCATGGCTGTTTTTATCCCTCCATTAAAATATTTATTCAAACAGTGCCTTTCAGAGAGATCTTTCCAAGCAACCTTATATTTCTTCATAGCAATATCACAAACTGACCTATTATATATTTATTTGTTTATATTCTTTCTACCTCTACTAGTTTCTAACTCCAAGATAAAATATATTTTGGTTATTTTCTTCATTGCCTCATACACAGTGTCAAGAATAGAACTTGACTCATAGTCAACACTCAATAAATATTTGTTTAGTGAATTAATGAATAAGTCATTTACCTTCTATTGTATAGATCATTTGGCACAACATTATTATTCAAATTAGTTTTAATATATTAAACATTTGTCAGTTTTGTAAACATATCATTTACTTCTAGGGAATCAGAGAGAAAAAATTCTTTATGAAAAATACAGAAAAAATGTTTAAAATGTACATATAATTTTAAAAGACCAGCCTAATCCCACTACTAAATAATTTTATCATGTTCACTTGTTATCATTTGTGTTCAGATCTGATTTCTCAGTTGTGTTTCATGTATCTCTTCTCTGCAAGAAACTCCAAGGTCTGCTCCCATTTATTTACTCCGATTTTATGCACAAGAATAAGTTAGAACTCTTTGAGACAGAGCATCTCATTTACCAAGACATCCCACAGATACCAGCAATTACACTGCTATACAAAAGGTTTCCATCCAAGCAAATAATTTGTTTTCTAGTGAAAAATAAAGGATATCTCACCTCTGAAAAGAGATTTTTTGTTTGTTTCTTTTATAACTGTGAATGACCTGTAAGACCCATCTGGTCTTTCCACAAATGAGAGAAAGAAATCTTTCAAGGGTAAAATATTACTTATTCCATGAGAAAACAATTTTAAATTAAAAAAAAAAGAATGTATTTGGCTTGTATCACAGCATGTGTCTGATTTGCATCACTTTCAGCTAGTATTGTTGTACCATTTAATATATTTTTGTTGTACACTTCATATGTAAAGGGAAGAAAATATTTTATTTCAGAATAAGCATTTGCAATAAGAAAACCATTCTCACATTATCATAATAAATGAAATATTGTGCATGAATATTTTATTACTTAGTGACAAATAAAGTCAATAACACCTTTGCGCCTATACACATTTTTCTATGAAAAAGTTCTGAACATATACTGAAACATATTTCTGCCTCAAAGAATATGGAAATAGTAACTCAGCCATTTTCCAGAATATGTAATATAATTAAATTAGACAAAATAAAACATATTGCTCCCATGATTGTGGAAACACATAGAGTAATTTTAATTAACTTAATTTTAAAACTATCTTTCAATGGATTGTTTTTGCATAAAGGAAGTAATCAATTTCTCAGCAAGCATTGCTTCAGTTAATTTTGTGGGATTCGGCAGTCTAGGTCACACAATATGGATTAAAAGCCATTCATCAAATTTATTCCAAAGCATTTGTTTCTTTTCCCTTCACAATTACTTCCTTGGCTCAAATATTTAATACATTTAATCTGGATATGTTAATGGTCCCTTAACTTGTCTTTCTGGGAATAATTTCAACTCAGCTCAAGAGCTACTCAACACCACTTCTAGATAACTCTTTAGTATAATGGAAAATAGAATAGTGGATCTAATAGACTGTGTAAAATTTTAGAAACTTTTGCTAGATGCATGATTTTAGATCAATCAACCTCTTAGTCAGTATTCTTGTCTGTAAGTTGAAGACAATATGAAATTTCTGTGCAAATACAATGAGGTGAAACTTGGCAAGAAGCATCATGGGTTGAAGAGGACAAGTGCTAACTTAACGCCAGTTCTCTTTCTTCTTTCCTGTGGCATTAAACTATTCAAATCCACTCATTGGTGACTTCCCATCTTCTACACAATAAATTTCAACATCACTAAGGTATACAAACTCTGCATGATATGTCTGTATTTCTAAAATCATTTTTCACTATGCTTCCTTCAGAATATAGTTGATACCACAAAAATGGATAAGGCTATGCTCCTACACAAAATACTATTTTTGTGTGTTTTTAAATAATCTATATTTCTTTGTTGATGGGGCACTGTATTTTGCCATTTAAAACATTTCTGAATCCAGAAATTTTCCCTGTGGCTGGTTATCTAGACCATTATTCCCCTACAACTATCATTGTCCACTTCTTTCTTGCAATATTTTCATGGGTTCTCAAAGTACACTTAAACCAGTTTGAAGAAAACAGGCTTAAAAAAATAAGCCAGAAGTATTCTCTTCAAAGACAATGCATGCCTACCTAATGACAGTACGATAATTTTAAAATTTCAAATGACCATGTAATAGATTTTTGTAAAAATAAATTATATAGATAAATATATTCCCTTATGTCAATTTTAAATGTATTAGTTTTATGTTAATTTGGCATTGCTTATTTATTATACTGTATTTTTACTTAAATTATATTTTATACTACTTCAGTTGTCAGTTCACATTGAATATGAAAATAAATGTCTTAACATTCATAGTAATTTATTTAAAAGATGTGTACTGAGTACTAGCTAAAGGCAAAGGCAGCCTACTCTATATCAGGAGTAGAGGATTAGACAATAAATCCTGAGTTGTCCTGCCAATTAAACTTTATTCAGTATAACCAAGAAATGTATGCTGTCAATGGCTTTGGCAAACGGGCAATCATTTTCACTTCATACTCCAATCAGGAAGTTCCATTTACCACCACCACCAACACTACTATCAACAACAACATCCCTCACCCCTCACTGTCCTTTGTCACATGTTGATGTACATACCAGGGTATGACAGAGCACAACACTTCAGGATGCAACACAAAGTTCAAAAGAAATATTGTTGCTGCTCTTGAACTTTTCCTAGGGTACAAAAACAATGCAAGAATTTAGCAGTTTAAAATGTACAATGTAAGAATAAACATTTTCAAAATATGTTTTTCTCGCATATAACATTAAGGATCCTGGTGTAAGAAAATGTCATCCCAGTATAAAACACATTAGCAGATTAGCAGAAATTAGAGAATTCAATAAATAGGAAGTTGTTATGAATTGTATAAGACTATTACTATTCCAGCCATACTGGCTTAAAGGTTTCCAAAGCAAAAGTTGGGGGGAAATATTATTAAGAAGATTATGAGAAATTTTATTAGCATCCCATCGCATAGAATCTATAATTTATTGTAGTTATGCTAAATTAACATAGTAGTAAAATTATCCTATATAATAAAAGAGTAATATGCAAATTGACCATCACTCCAATACACAAGATGGCCTCCCCCATGTGGTCAAAGATGGCTGCTCCCATGTGGACACAAGATGGCCACCACAAGATGGCCGACAGGGGAGGGCAGTTGTGGGTGATCAGGCCAGCAGGGGATGGCAGTTGGGAGGGACCAGGCCTGCAGGGGAGGGCAGTTGGGGGGGACCCAGGCCTGCAAGGGAGGGCAGTTGGGGGGGACCCAGGCCTGCAGGGGAGGGCAGTTGGGGGGAAGCAGGCCTTCAGGGAGGGCAGTTGGGGGGGACCAGACTGGCAAGAGAGGGCAGTTGGGGTGACCAGGCCTGCAGGGGAGGACAGTTAGAGGCGACCAGGCCTGCAGGGGAGGGCAGTTAGGGGAGACCAGGCTGGCAGGGGAGGGCTGTTAGGGGCAATTGGGCCAACAGAGGAGCAGTTAGGAATTGGTCAGGCTGGCAGGGGAGTGGTTAGGGGCAATCAGGCAGGCAGGTAGGTGAGCAGCTGGGAGACAGCAGTCCTGGATTATGAGAGGGATGTCTGGCTGCCCGTTTAGGCCTGATCCAAGTGTTTTAAAAAAGCACACTATACTCTAAAATAAACTTTATATAATACATAATACTAGATGCCCAGTGTATGAAATTCATGCACGGGGTGGGGGGGGTGTGTGTCCCTCAGCCCAGCCTGCATCCTCTCTAATCTGGAACCCCTAGAGGGATGTCTGACTGCCCGTTTAGGCCTGATCACAGTGGGATCGGGCTTAAATGGGCAGTCGGACATCCCTCGAGGGGTTCCAGATTAGAGAGGATGCAGGCTGGGCTGAGGGACACCCCCCCCCACTCTGTGCATGAATTTCGTGCACTGGGCCTCTAGTATTATGTATTATATAAAGCTTATTTTAGAGTATAGTGTGCTTTTTTAAAACTTGTGTTTTTACCATGAAGTTCTGAATAGACTAAACCCTCCAGGTAAATTATAGATATCCATACCATTTGGACCCCAATACAATTATTGAGTTTACTTTAGGAAATAATATTTCTTAAGGACTATTTGTTTACTTCTATGTGCTAGGGAAAGGGGGAGGGGGAGGGAGAAAGGATTAACAAAACATAATCCCTGCACTCAGAAACTCACAATCTGACTTTGAAGATTCTACAACACTGTTTCTTAGTTGAAAGCATTATTGCATTTTGAAAAGCACTAGAATAGTAGTAGTGTAGGAGCTATGGGAGAAAAAAGAGGAACATCTGTAATAATCTGAACAATAAATTTATTTTAAAAAAAAAGAATGCCTAGAACTTTATAGCACTCTCTGTACCTCAGACTCAAGTCAAAGTATTTTACATAGGTGTGCTCATTTAATTATCACAAGAAATATATGTGTTAGGAACTACCAAAAAGTTTATTTTGCAAATGTTGGAAGTGAGGCACAGGCTAATAAGTACTACTATTACTATTGGAAGTAGCTGGACTGGAACTTGAAGCCAGCCAGTGTGGTTCTGGTGTGTGTGCCCTGAACAACTATACTACTATACAAACTCTCCTGGCATCCTTTAATGTACTTTACAGAGCAGTTTGATGTCTTTCTAGGCTAGTACCTCCATATCTTACAGTATACTATATTGCTCAAGCTCTGATTTTGAAGCCAAATGGGGCAGATATTGAATCCTGAACTCACATCATCCTGTATAAGATGCTTCTCTTAACTCTAGTAAAAGAGTTTTCTCAGTTCTAAATGATAAGTTATAATAGTTCTCTCTTAGTCCATGTGATTTCAGCACAGCGATGATATACAGCTCCCTGCTAACACTAGGCATCCCATTTTGGCGGCAGTAGAAATCTTTTCTACCTTGTCATTCTCAAAAGCAAGAGGATGTCTCTTAGCATCAGCACCAATAACATTTTTCAATTTCTCATCCTTTGGGACAGATTGTTCTGAAGTGCATTCTATAGCATTCCTCAAACTGTTCCTAAAAGGACTGAACCCCAATCATCAACTATAATAAACATCTCAAGACCCACCTTTAAGGATTTTGTTGTTGTTGTACTTTCCCTTCACCCTATGACCTCCAAAATAAACTACCTGTGTACAAGATTGTCTCAGACACTGTTTTGGGATGAGGGATAAAAGAGAGAAAAATTAAAGGAGATGATCTATACAAAGTGTTTAGTTCAGTAAATGGTTTATAGAATCTGCTCATTAATACTATTAAATAATACTATCATCTACCCTGAAAATTTTAGGCTTTGGGAAACATCTGTGTTTCAAGTTTTTATCATGAATTTTCTTAGAAAGAGGAAGCAATGAAACAAAAAGATAATGACTACACAATGAGTGAACAGAAGTGAAGCAATTTGAAACACAAGGAGATTCAGTTCTGTTCTTATGACTTCTTACAATCGTAATCACTAAAACACAAGAAAAGTCTGAAAGTCTGAAGTTATTTGCATCATATTATGCTATAGTGAAATTGACTTTTTCAATTGTTATTTTGAAAAAAAAAATAAGACTATACATCAGAGATTTTTACACTATTTGTGTAGATAATTCACATCAGAATAATTACCTAGAATATCTTAATATAGCAAAGTATAGGAAGTAGTTTTTTGGCATATAGTCTGAATAAGAGAAATGTTTTTCTTCGTAGAATATGATACAGGTTTAATTGTATGCATGGTCCAATTTTCAAGTTGTTATCACATTTTTGTATCCTATATATGAAATGTGCCATCAAACTATAAGAAAAGATTTATACTGTCCATTAGATGTTGTGCACTTTTTTCTTCCCTTAGTTTCTTATATGTTCTGATGCTTCTCAAACTACTTTTTTGGGCTTTTAAAAATATTTTTTTTCTCACTTCAAGGAGTTTACAGTGTAGTTGAAAAGATTTGAAAACTAAAAGATATATAACTCTAGAAAGTGTGCTTTATGCTATAGAAAGCAAGTGGACATCAAAATGTAACAAGGTAATTAAGGATAATTATAAGGTTGAATTTACTGATCATTGAAGTTTTGTGATGTAGAAAAATATATAGAAAATTGAAAACTGCATCTGGAAGAACAACAATGACTAGAAGAATAAAATTTTTTTGTTTGTTTGTCTGGAGCCAATCACTAGAGACTATGAAAGATATTTCAAAGTATTAGAGGCCAGTTATCAAAATGTTCTAAACTGCCATCTATCTCAGTACAAAGGAAAATTTGGAGAAAGGATGATCCTTATACAGAGGCAAAGAACTCAGCTGAATTGAATCTTAGTGTTTTGTGGAAGGTAGAACTTGTAAGTGACGACCTTTAATATGTAGCTGATATTTACTATCTCAGTACAAAATGTACAGATTTACTAAGTCAGTACAAAATATTGTGTATCTAAATACAAAATGTAAAGCACTGCATATGTAAATATAATAATTTCATAAATTACATTAATTGATATAATTTAGTCTTAATTGATATAAATTTTAATGAAACACTGTATCATATGTTTTATAAATATATATCAGTTTAGAAATTAAAAGGATTACATATAGTGAAGTTAAATAATATATTAAAGTTATACATAATAAGGCCATTAGCTAAAATTCCCTTTATACTTAGAAAAACTTCTGTGCTTGTAAAAATATTCAATAAACCTTGAGAATTGTATTTCTGGGGCTGAATTCTTGTCAGATCACACTGTTCCTTTAAAATATGTATAACAACATAATGGCTTAATTCATAAATACAGGATGGGGCAATATTAGGTTTACAGTTGTTCATATGGAAAATAATGTAAATATATATAAAAGCCTAAGTGACCAAGCAACTGAATGACCAGTCAACAGGTTGCTATGATACGCACTGACCATCATGGGGAAGACTCTCAATACAGAATCTACCTCCGGGTGGTCAGTGTGCTCCCACAGCCAACTTCCCGCAGCCAGCCAAACTCCTGCAGTCAGCCAACTTCCTGCGGTCCCTCCTGCTGGCTGGCTGGCCAATCTCCCACGGTCCCTCCCCACAACTGGACCGCTCATAGGCCCCAAACAGGGCCGCCAGATGGCCAACCTCCCGCAGTTCCTCCTCCCAGCTGGCCAGTCCCACCATCGACCTTTATTAGGGGTGCCAGCCAGCCAACCTTCCAAGGTCCCTCCTTCTGGATGTCCAAACTCCCTTGTCCCCTCCCCCTGGCTGGCCAACCTCCCGCAGGCCCTCCCCCTGGACAGCCAGCCCCCTCAATCAGCCCTGATGGGGGGATGGCCAGCCAAGTTCCCACGGTCCCTCCCCCTGGCCAGCTGGCCAACCTCACATGGTCCCTCTTCCCCAGCTGGCCACCTACCACAGTCCCTCCTTCCAGACGTCCAACCTCCCCTGGCCCCTCCCCCTGACTGGCCAACCTCCCACAGTCCGTCCCCGTGGCTGACCAGCCTCCTGTGGTCCCTCGCCTGGCCAGTCATCCCCCTTGATTGGCCCCAATGCAGGGGGTCTGGCTTGCCAAACTCCCATGGTCCCTCCCCCCAGCTGGCTGGCCAACCTCCCATGGTCTCTTCCCCCAGCCAACTCCCCCCCACCACCTATTGGCCCGGATTGCTGGCTAAGCTGAGGGACCCCACCAGTGCATGAATTCATGCACTGGGCCTCTAGTACAATAAATAATAATACAAGAATAAACTCCATGTTTTGTGAACTCACAACTGTAAATCTACTTTTGCCTCACCCTATAATGCTAAGTGAAATGTTAGTTCTGCTAATATCTTGTTCAACTCTTCTGTTTAATCTGCTATATCTCCAGAAAAATCATTTTAGAGATCAACCTTTATGATCATAATTTTATTGAACATATATAAACCTAAACAGCACTTAATTTCACACAGGTAAGTCATAATATATATAATGAAACATAAAACAAAAGTGTGGAGGTGTCACAGTTAATCTCTCTGTATTATGAAAACCTTACCCATCTCTCAGAAAGCCTTTGACACATTGTGTGACATTGAAACAACATCAATTTATATATAACTTATTAACCAATAATCTATAATAATAAAAGCATAATATGCTAATTAGACTGGACATCCTTCTGGACAAAGCCAGGGCTGCAAGGGAGGCCTGGATCTCAGGTGCCAGAGGGAAGCCAGTGCCAGCAGCTGGGGAAGAAAGGCCTACTCTTGCACAAATTTCATGCATCGGGCCTCTAGTAATCATATATTTGCACTAAAATGTTGATATATACATAAATGCTTAATGTTTCATTTTCACATTAATAGAGATAGAGTGTGTGACCAGGATATAATACATCCAAATTTAACATCAAATTTTAGGAGACAATAAAAAATCAGCAGGTTACCATGGCTTTGTACAACAGAGTAATTATAAAGCATTTATATAGAGACAGTTTTCCCTGTTTAAAAAAAATTATGTGATTTGATAAACACATGCTCAGGAAAAAATAATCTTGAGTGAGGAAGGATGGTTGACTATTGATTCCTGCCTGCCTATACTTTTATTTGCTCCATTTTCTCTCAAATGTTTTTGTATTTTCAATCATATTATTGTTATTAGCACAACTTCTCCTACGTTTACAAGAGATGTTGAACACCATTTTAAATTTTTGACTGAAACATCCAATATAAAGTCATTTTCATTCATAACACCAATTACATTATAAAAAATATATATTAAAATGCTCTATTCTACAAAGATGAACAGCCTGGTAGATGATCCAGATGCAGAATACCACAACATTTGGGCTATGCCAGGTGATTCTGGCTTCAGGGCTGGTGAAGAAAAAGTTTTTATCCATCTCCATAGTGCACAACGAAAACAACAAAAGTGATGTAAGGTAAGAAAGGGAAAAGAAATGGTTCTGGAGCTTAGATTTCAGTCTATTAATTTAGACTAAATTTAGAGAAGAAACAAAGATAGGGTTCAGGGGAATCAATATAAGATCCCCAAACATATAGCAGAGGTGGGAGTGGGGGGAGTAAGGAATAAAGGAAGGTGAAGAGGAAGGGAAGGAGGGAGAGAGGGAGGGGGAGGGAGAAAAGGAGAAAGGAAGAAGGAAGGAAGGAAGGAAGGAAGGAAGGAAGGAAGGAAGGAAGGAAGGAAGGAAGGAAGGAAGGAAGGCTTTAGATTCAGAACTATATCTAAGACCAGGGTTAAACATGTTTGATATGAATATTAAATTAAGATGGAAAACAATTCTTTACTTTTCCTTCTATCAGTAGGTGAGGTCTGATTTCTCTCTACTTGATGACTTGCTTTACAACAGAATTTGGCAGAGGTGATATTCTGGAACTGTTAATACTAGCATTCCTAAGAAGCATAGCAGTCTCTGCTTGGCTCTCAAAGCACACTCACTATTGGAACCCATTTTTAAAGTTGAAATAAGTCCATGCAGCCTATGGAGAGATTCACATCAGAGAAACTTAAACCTCTAACTAAGACCCAGCTGACAGCCAGCATCAGCTTGACAGTCAGTAAGCTGACTTGCAAACAGATCCTCCAGCCCAATTGAGCCACTCCAACGTATGCCACATAAAAAAGAAACAAGCTTTCCTAATTGAGCCCTGAGAGAATTGCAGGTATGTGAATAAAATATATAAAATATATAAATATACACCTATATAATATAGATGTAATATGCAAATTAGCCCTCACACCCTCACAAGATGGCTGTCTTCGACCAGGTCAGCAGGGGGGTTAGTGAGGGACGACCAAATGACTGAACAGCAGGCTGCATGGGGCCTGCTGGTAGGCAGGCCATGATTTTTGACCAGGCTGGCAGAAGGGAGAGTTTGGGGTGACCAGGCCAACAGGGGGGGAAGTTGGGGGTGAGCAGGCTGGAAGAGGGGGGCAGTTACGGGCAACCAGGCAGCAGGGGGGCAGTAAGGGGTGACCAGGCTAGCAGGGGGCAGTTAGGGGCAACCAGGCCGGCAGGGAGGGCAGTTAGAGGCTATCAGGCTGGCACGTAGAGGCAGTGAGGGGTGATCAGGCTGGCAGGGGGGGTAGTTAGGGGAAACCAGGCAGGCAGGCAGGTGAGCGATTAGGAGCCAGTGGTCCAGGATTGTGAGAGGGATGTCCAACTGCCGGTTTAGACCTGATCACCAAGATCAGGCCTAAACCGGCAGTTGGACATCCCCCAAGGGGTCCTGGATTGGAGAGGATGCAGGCTTGGCTGAGGGGACCCCTAACCTGTGCATGAATTTCATGCACTCGGCCTCTAGTTATTGATATAACCACACATTTTTGGTTTGATTATAACAGAGCAATAGATAATAAAAACAATGTTCTTTGGGAGACAGTAGACTGGCTGTGTCAACTTTCACAGAATTGCAAGTTGATTCCTTTATTGGAAAAATTCTGAACACATTCTAGACATTGACTAAAATTAAAGGAAACAGCTGAACAAAAGGCATATCAGAGTTAACAATTAGTGAAAATCAATGAAAAGAAAATTGTTTTTCACAGAAAATTAATGTGATCCTTGTATTAGTCAAAGAAAGTAAAACAGTAAAATAAAAAAGGTCAGGAATATTACATGCCCTACTTATTATTGAATCTGTAGTACCAAAAAAAAATGACTCATAGAAAATATTCAAAGACTACTTTTTGAATGAATTAATGAATCAAATGATAAATCAATCAAGGCAATGCTCAAAGCATACTTTGCTAACCAGTAGATTCTATCAAATAACTCAAGTCTCAGCATGAGTTTCTCATTTTCAAGCAGCCTCAGGTATTGGATAAGTATTACTTTGTTTTGGCACACCCACCCTGAAATGGCCCTTTTGATGATGTGGTCATTTAGAAACATTAGAATCTAAAGTATTCAAAACAAACCTGTTTTCATTTATATCTGGTGATAGTCTTCTTCAATCAATCAAAAATAACATGCTGGTAAAAGCAAATGAGCCACCCTGATCTAGACTGTAGATTATAGCTATCAGGAAAAAATATATTTTACGCATCTTGAAGACATTAATAAAGTTGTGAATCTACAATTCCCTGCCCTCTTTGCTATTAGATGTTGAAGATAGAAGTGAACAATATATAATAAATTATAATGCTTTTTTAAAAAGTGGTTGCATAAATCCATTTTCTCCTAAAAATTAGTAATTTATTAATATAAATTTAGAATTCTATAATGTATTTTTGAATACTAGGCATCATATTTTTCAATGTAAAAATTTGCTTTTAAAGTTTACAGTTTAAAGTCTAAAAAGTGTACAATTAGATTTTATCCTTTCAAATGTTATCTATTTTTAATCTGTAAAAGTACTACATGAAGTCATATACTACTAGCAAATGTGAGGCTAGATATATAGTTTGCCCATCTTTAACACTGCAAAGTGTGAAATATTTTTCAAATGTGTAAATGTTCTAGTGGCAATGGTGATTATTGCAGTGAAGAAAAGAATATCCCACCTTAAAATGTGCTTGTTATTTTAAAATGCTTTCAGAATGAGAAAGTACAGGTTTCACATAGATATACATACATAGTATCTCAAGAAAATAGATACTATAACCCAGTTGGCATTGCTCAATGGTTGAGCATCAACCCATGAACAAGAAGGTCACGGTTCCATTCCTGTTTAGGTCACATGCTCTAGGGTTGCAAGCTCAATTCCCAGTAGGGGGGATGCAGGAGATAGCCAATCGATGATTCTCTCATTCTTTTAGGTTTATTTTTTTTCTTTTTTCTATACTTTCTCTTTATTGTTGAAAGTATTATAGATGTCCACTTTTTAAATTTTGTTTTGTTTTATATTTTCCCCATTAACCCCCCCTTCCCAGATCTGCCCCTCCCAAGCCTTTTCCACACTATTTTCTGTGTCCATGAGCTATGCATATCTATATATATAAAAGCCAAGCAACGGGAATGCCAGAATAAACAGTAGCTATGATATGCACTGTGGCCAGCCAACCTGTCCAATCAGGGGGTGACCCCTTCCCCCAGTTGGCTTCAGTCAGATCAAGGGCAGGGCCGGCAGGCAGAGGGGACATGAACAGTTGGCTGGCCAGCCCTGCCCCCAATTGTCCCCTGACCCCAATCGGGGTGGGATTGGCTGGCCAACTGCCCATGTCCCCTCAGCCCACCGGCCTGGCCCAGTCGGCCCCCATTGGGGCAGGCCAGCCAGACCTCACCCATGTACGAATTTGTGCACCGGGCCTCTAGTATGCATATAAAATCCCCAGTTAATCTCTCTCCCTTCATCAGCCACCCCCACCCACCATCTGAAATTCATCAGTCTATTCATGGTTCTCTGGCTTTGGATCTATTTGACTCATCAGTTTATTTTGTTCATTAGATTCCACGTAAGAGTGAGATCATGAGATACTTTATTTCTCTGACTGGCTTATTTCGCTTAGTATAATGCTCTCCAGTACCATCCATTCTGTTTCAAATGATAAGAAATTTTTCTCTTTTACACCTGTATAGTATTTCATTGTGTAGATGTACCAAAGCTTTTTTATCCACACATCTGCTGATGGGCACTTGGGCTGTTTCCAAATCTTAGATATTGTAAATTGCCCTGCTATGAACATAGGGGTGCATATATTCTTTCTGATTAGTGTTTCTAGTTTCTTGGGATATATTCCTAGAAATGGGATTACTGGATCAAATGGGAGTTCCATTTTTAGTTTTTTGATAAAACTCCATACTGTTGTCCACAGTGGCTGCACCAGTCTGCATTCCCACCAGCGGTGCATAAGGGTTCCTTTTTTCTGCATCTTCGCCAGCACTTGTCATTTGTTGATTTGTTGATGATTGCCATTCTGACAGGTGTGAGATGGTACCACATTGTCATTTTGATTTGCATCTCTCAGATAATTAGTGACTTTGAGCATATTGTCATGTCTCTTGGCCTTCCTTCTGTCTTCTTTTGAAAAGATTCCATTTAGGTCCCTTGCCCACTTTTTTATTGGATCATTTATCTTCCTTTTATGAAGTTGTATAAGTTCCCTGTAGATGTTGTAGATTAAACCTTTATCAGTGATAACATTTGCAAATATGTTCTCCCATACAGTGGGCTTTCTTGTTGTTTTGTTGATGGTTACATTTGCTGTACAAAAGCTTTTTATTTTGATGTTGTCCCATTTGATTATTTTCTCTTTAGTTCCCATTGCCCTGGGAGCGGTATCGGTGAAGAAATTGCTTTGGCATATGTCTGAGATTTCTCTGCCTGTGGATTCCTCTAGTATTTTTATGGTTTCCCATCTTATGTTTAAGTCCTTTATCCATTTAGAGTTTATTTTTGTGTATGGTGTAAGTTGGTGGTCTAGTTTCTTTTTTTTGCATGTATCTATCCAGTTTTCCCAACACCATTTATTGAAGAGACTGTCTTGATTCCATTGTATGTCCATGCCTGCTTTGTCAAATATTTAATTGAGCATAGTGGTTTGGATCGATATCTGGGTTCTCTATTCTATTCCATTGGTTTTTATGTCTGTTCTTGTGCCAGTACCAGGCTGTTTTGAGAACAGTGGCTTTGTAACACAGTTTGAAATCTGGTATTGAGATCCCTCCTACATTGTTCTTCTTTCTTAGTATTGCTGTGGCTGTTCAGGGTCTATTTTTATTCCAGATGAATTTTTGGAGAGTTCTTTCTAGGTCTGTGAAATATGCAGTTGGTATTTTAATTGGGAGTGCATTGAATTTATAGATTGCTTTGGGTAGTATGGACATTTTAATCATGTTGATTCTACCAATTCATGAACATGGTATGTTCTTTCATCTGTTTACATCTTCCTCTATCTCTTTTTTCAGTGTCCTGTAGTTTTCTGCATATAGGTCTTTTACCTTGTTAGTTAAGTTTATTCCTAGGTATCTTAATTTTTTTTGGTGCGATGGTAATGGGATTGCTTTTTTAGTGACTCTTTCTGTAAATTCACTATTTGTGTATAGAAATGCCATAGATTTCTTAGTGTTAATTTTGTATCCTGCTACATGGCCAAATTCATTTATTAAGTCTAATACTTTTTTGATGGAGTCTTTTGGGTTTTTCATGTACAATATCATGTCATCTGCATATAAGGACAGCTTTACTTCTTCTTTTCCGATTTGGATGCCTTTTATTTCTTCTTCTTGTCTAATTGCAATGGCTAATACTTCCAGTACTTTGTCGAACAGGAGTGGTGAGAGTGGGCATCCCTGTCTTGTTCCTGTTCTTACAGTAAATGGTTTTAGTTTTTGCCCATTGAGTATGATGTTGGCTGTGGGTTTGTTATATATGGCTTTTATTATGTTGAGGTATGATCCCTTTATTCCCACGTTGTTGAGAGTTTTTATCAAGAAAGGGTGTTGGATTTTGTCAAATGCTTTTTCTGCATCAATTGATATGACTATGTGATTTTTATCTCTCAATTTGTTTATGTGATATATCACATTTATTGATTTGTGGATATGGTACCATCCTTGCATTCCTGGGATAAATCTTACTTGGTCATGGTGTATGATCTTTCTGCTGTACTGCTGGATTCGTTTTGCTAGAATTTTGTTGAGGATTTTGGCATTTATGTTCATGAGGGATATTGGCCTGTAATTCTCTTTCATTGTGTTGTCTTTATCTGTTTTGGTATTAGTGTGATGCTGGTTTCATAGAAGGAGCTTGGAAGTGTTCCTTCCTCTTAGATCTTTTGGAATAGTCTGAGGAGGATGGGTTTTAGTTCTTCCTTGAATGTTTGGTAAAACTCCCCTGTGAAGCTGTCTGGCCCCGGGCTTTTGTTTGCTGGAAGCTTTTTGATGACTGCTTCAATTTCTTCCATAGTTATTGGCCTATTGAGATTTTTAGATTCTTCCTGATTGAGTTTTGGAAGGTTGTATTTTTCTAGGAATATGTCCATTTCCTACAGGTTGTCCAGTTTGTTGGAATAGAGTTGTTCATAGTATTTTTTAACAATCCTTTGTATTTCACTGGGGTCTGCTGCTATTTCTCCTCTTTCATTTCTGATTTTCTTTATTTGGGTTCTCTCTCTTTGCTTCTTGGTGAGCCAGGCTAGAGGTTCATCAATCTTGTTTATCCTTTCAAAGAACCAACTCTTGGTTTTGTTAATCTTTTGTATTGTTTCTTTGGTCTCTATGTTGTTTATCTCTGCTCTGATCTTTATTATGTCCTTCCTTCTGCTTAGACAGGGCTTTTCTTGTTGTTCTCTTTCTAACTCTTTGAGTTGTAGGGTTAAGTAATTTATTACCATTGTTTCTTGTTTTTTGCAGTAGGCTTGTAGAGCTATGAACTTCCCTCTCAAGACTGCTTTTGCTGTGTCCCACAGATTTTGGATTGTTGTGTTTTCATTGTCATTTGTTGCCATGATGTTTTTTATTTCTTCTTTGATCTCTCTGGTAACCCAGTCATTGTTTAATAGCATGCTGTTTAGTCTCCATGTGTTTGATTTCTTTGGGTTGTTTTTATTGTAGTTGATTTCCAGTTTTATGCCACTGTGATCTGAGAAGATGCTTGATATGACTTCTATCTTCTTGAATGTGAAGAGACTTTGCCTATGACCCAATATATGGTCTATCTTTGAAAATGACCCAAGTGCACTTGAGAAGAATGTATATTTTGTGGGCTTTCGGGTGAAATGTTCTGAAGATGTCAATTAATTACATCTGGTCTAGTGAGTCATTTAGGATTGATGTTTCTTTGCTGTTTTTTTTTTTTTTTGTTATTGTTTAGAGGATTTGTCCAATGGTGATAGTGGGGTATTAACGTCTCCTACTATGATTCTATTGCTGTCAATCTCTCCCTTGATATCCTCCAGTAGGTTTTTTTTTATGTATTTGGGTGCTCCTTTATTGGGTGCATATATGTTTACCAGAGTTATTTCTTCTTGTTGGATTGCTCCCTTTAGTATTATGAAGTGGCCTTCCTTATCTCTTGTTATGTCCTTCACTTTGAGATCTAATTTGTAAGATATAAGTAGTGCCACCCCAGGTTTTTTTCATTTCCATTCACCTGAAAAACCTTTTTCCATCCCTTCATCCTCAGTCTGTGTGCATCTTTTTTTCTGAGGTGTGTTTCTTGTAGACAGCAGATATATGGGTCGTGTTTTCTTATCTAGTCAGTTACCCTATATCTTTTGATTGGGGCATTTAATTTATTTACATTTAAAGTTATTATTGATAGGTACTTATGTCGCCATTTTTATTCTTTACCCCTGTCTTCCTTCTTTGCTTCCTATTTCTTTTTTTTTTTTTTTTTTTACAGCAGACCCTTTAGCATTTCTTGCATTGCTGGTTTGGTGGTAATATATTCCCTTAGTCCTTTTCTGTATGTGAAGCTCCTGATTTTACCTTCAATTTTGATTGATAGCCTTGCTGGTTATAGTATTCTTGGATTCATACCCTTACTTTGCATGACTTTGTACATTTCAGTCCAGTCCCTTCTGGCCTGATGAGTTTCTGTTGATAAATCAGTCGCTAGTCTGATGGGGGTTCCTTTGTAGGTAACTTTCTGTCTCTCTGGCCACTTTTAAGATTCTTACTTTGTCGTTGGTGTTTGCCAATTTAATTATAATGTGCCTTGGTGTCGGTCTTTTGGGGTTCATTTTGCTTGGGACTCTGTGAGATTCTTGGATTTGTGTGGGTTTTTCTTCCCTATATCAGGGAAGTTTTCTGTCATTATTTCTTCAAACAGTTTTTCTATTTCTTGCTCAGTTTCCTCTCCTTCTGGAACCCCTATTATGTGGATGTTGTTTTGTTTAGTGTTGTCCTAAAGTTCCCTTAGGTCCTCCTCCTGCTTTTTATTTTTTTTTTTTCCTAGAAGATGCTCTACTCGGGTATTTTTTCTTACCTTGTCTTCTAGCTCACTGATGCAATCCTCTGCTTCTTCTAGTCTACTCTTGATGCTTTCTATTGAGTTCTTTACATCAGCAATGTCATTTTTCATTTCTTCTTGGTTCTTGTTCATTTCCTCTTGGTTCTTACACATATTGTCGAATTTGTCTTCCATTCTTTTCAGCCACCTTATGACTGTTTCTCTGAATTCTTTCTCTGACAGGTTGCTTGCCTCCATTTTGTTTACTTCCTTTTCTGGTGATGCCTGCTTTTCTTTCACATGTGGGCTGTTTCTTTGTATCCCTATGGTCTCTCTTCTCTGGGTGTCTGGTTATGTAGTTCTCTCTCTCCAATTTCTTTAATAGGTGGGTAATTACAAGGCAATTGCTGAATCCAGTGCAAACTAGGTTCATAACTGAGCCAAAGTGACTCTCAGCTTACAATAGCGAATTCTATGCTGAAGTTTCTTTGCAGTTTTTACAGGCTGGGTTACTCTTTAATCTTCTGTTAAGGCTCCTCCTTGCCAGCATCTACTCTTACCTTCAGTTCAGCATACTTTTTTTAATATATATTTTATTGATTTTTTACAGCGAGGAAGGGAGAGGGATAGAGAGTTAGAAACATCGATGAGAGAGAAACATTGATCAGCTGCCTCCTGCACACCCCCTACTGGGGATGTGCCCTCAACCAAGGTACATGCCCATGACTGGAATCAAACCTGGGACTCTTGAGTCCGCTGGCTGACACTCTATCCACTGAGCCAAACAGGTTAGGGCAAGTTCAGCATCTTTATCACTGAAGAAGATAAGTTGTTTCTCCTTTGTTGAATATTAATTGAGCATAATGGCTTGGGTCAATTTCTGGGTTCTCTGTTCTGTTTCGTTGGTCTGTATGTCTGTTTTTGTGCCAGTACCAAGCTGTTTTGACTATGGTGCCTTTGTATCTGTTTTGAGTACAGTGACTTGATATCTGACATTGTGATCCCTCCAACTTTGTTCTTTCTCAAGACTGATGCAGCTATTCAGGGTTTTTTTTTTTTTGTTTCCATATCAATTTTTGGAATGTTTTTTTCTAGATCTGTGAAATATTCCATTGATATTTTAATAGGGACTGCATTGAAACTATAGATTGCTTTGGGTAGTATGGACATTTTAATGATGTTCATCTACCAATCCCATAAACAAGATATTTTCTTCCATTTGTTTATATCATCCTCTATCTCTTTTTTTCAATGTCCTATAGTTTTCTGAGTACCTCCTTTGTTAAATTTATTCCTAACTATCTTATCTTTTTGTTGTAATGGTAAATGGGATTTTTTTTTTTTTTTTTTAGTTTCTCTTCCTGAGAGCTCATTATTGGTATATAAAAAGGTCATAAAGAAACAGAGTGGGGAACCTTGGAGGGGATGAGGGGGAGGGTAAGTGGGTGGGAGGTAATCCACCAAAGACCTTGTATATAACCTATGGACACAGGCAATAGGGTGGTGAAGGCCTAGGGCAGGGGTGCTGTGGCAGGCTGGAGGGGTCAATGGGGAGAAATTGGGGACATATGTAATACTTTCATTAATGAATAATTATTAAAAATAAATGAATAAATAAATAAACATGAATAAACAATCAAAATAAAAATAGAACTTCCATGTGATACAATAAATAAATACATAAATAAATAAAATGCCATAGGTTGTGACTGTTAATTTTGTATCCTGCTATATTGCCAAATTCATTTACTAAATCTAGTAGTTTTTTGGTGGAATTTTTAGGGTTTTCTATAT
Source organism: Plecotus auritus (assembly GCF_963455305.1). Lineage (NCBI taxonomy): Eukaryota > Metazoa > Chordata > Mammalia > Chiroptera > Vespertilionidae > Plecotus > Plecotus auritus. The sequence continues at coordinate 132,075,765 of NC_137771.1, read as the reverse complement.
ACAATATCATGTCATCAGCAAATAAGAGTTTTACTTCCTCTTTTCCAATTTGGATGACTTTTATTTTTCCTTCTTGTCTGATAACTGAGGCTAGTACTTTCAGTACTACATTGAATAATAATGGTGAAAGCAGACATCACTGTCTTGTTCCTGTTCTTAAGGAAAATGTTTTTAGTTTTTTGGCCATTGAGTATTACATTGGCTGTAAGTTTGTCAGGTATGGCTTTTATTATGTTGAGGTGTGCTCCCTCTATTCCCACTTTGCTGAGAGTTTTTATAAAAAAAAGTTGTTGGATTTTGTTGAATGCTTTTTCTGTGTCTTTGGATATGATCATGTGATTTTTGTCTTCCAATTTGTTATGTAATGTATAATATTTATCGGTTTGTAAATTTTGTACCAACCTTGCATCCCTGAAATAAATCCCACTTGGTCATGGTGTTTGATCTTTTTAATGCTGGATTCAACTTGCTAATATTTTGTTGAGGATTTTAGCATATATGTTCACCAGTGATATTGGCTTATATTTCTCTTTCTTTGTCGTGTCTTTATTGATTTGAGAATTAAGCTAATGCTAGCTTTGTAAAAGCTTGGAAGTGTTCCTTCCTCATGCATTTTTTAAAATATTTTGAGGAGAATAGGTGTTAATTCTTCTTTGAATGTTTGGTAAAACTCACCTGTGAAGCCATCTGAACAAGGGCTTTTATTCTAGGATTTTATTATTATTATTATTATTGTTATTACTGCTTCAATTTCATCAGTAGTTGTGGTTCTATTCAAATTTTCTGATTCTTCCTGATTGAGTTTTGGAAGATTGTATTTTTCTAAAAGTATGTCCATTTCATCCAGGTTGTCCAGCTTGTTGGAATATAGTTGTTCATAGCATTTTTTTTTTTTATAATCCTTTGTATTTCTGTTGGGTCAGTTGTTATTTGGCCTCTTTTATTTCTGATTTTATTTATTTGGGTCCTCTCTCTTTGTTTCTTGATGAGTTTGGCTAAAGGTCCATCAATTTTATCTTTTCAACGACCCAGCTCTAGGTGTTATTGATCTTTTGTAATTAAAAAAAAAAATCTCTATGTCATTTATTTTCACTCAGATCTTTATTATTTCCTTATTTCTTCTTACTTTTTACTTTTCTCATTGTTCTCTAATTCTTTAAGGTGCAGAGTTAGATAGTTTATTAGAAGTTTTTCTTATGTTTTTGAAGTAAGCCTATAATGTTAGGAACTTCCCTCTCAGCACTGTTTTCACTGTGCCCCATAAATTTTTTGTTCCTGTGTGTTCATTTTCATTTGTTTCCAGGAGGTTTTATATTTCTTTCTTCAACTCTTTGGTAATCCATACATTGTTTAATAACATGCTATTTAGCCTCCATGTGTTTGAATGTTTCTGAGTGTTTTTATTGTAGTTGATTTCTAATTTCATGCCATTGTGACCTGAGAAGATGCTTGATATGATTCCAATCTTCTTAAACTTGTTGAGACTTAGTTTGTGTCCTAACATGTGATTTATCTTTGAAAATGTTCCATGTGTACTTGAGAAGACTGCATAATCTATAGCTTTGGGATGAAATGTTCTGTAAATATCACTTAATTCTATCTGATCTAGTGTGTCATTTAGGGTCTCTATTTCCTTGGTGATTTTTTTTTCTAGATCTATCCAGTGATGTCAATGGTGTGTTGAAGTCTCCTACTATGATTGTATTCCTGTTCATCTCTCCTTTAAAATTATCCAGAAGTGTTTAATGTTATACTAGAGGCCCGGTGCATGAAATTCATGAACAGCGGGATAGTGGGGGGTGTCCCTCAGCCCAGCATGCACCCTCTCCAATCTGGGATCCCTTGAGGGATGTCTGACTGCCAATTTAGGCCTGATCCCATGGACAGTCTGACATCCCTCTCACAATCCAGGATTGCTGGTTCCTAACCATTCTCCTGCCTGATTGCACCTAACTGCTTCTGCCTGCCAGCCTGATCACCACCTAACCACTTACCTGCCTGCCTGATCAATACCTAACTGCTCCCCTGCCAGCCCGATTGCCCCTAACTGCCCTCTCCTGCCAGCCTGGTCACCCTTAACTGTCCTCCCCTGCAGGCCAGGTTGCCCCCAACTGCCCTACCCTGCTGGCCTATTCACCCCTAACTTCCCTCCCTTGCCAACCTGGTCACCCTTAACTGCCCTCCCCTGCCATTCCAATTGCCCCTAACCTCCCTCCCCTGTTGGCTTGGTCGCACCTAACCGTCCTACCCTGCAGGCCTGGTCACCCCAACTACCCTCCCCTGCAGGCCTGGTTGCCCCTAACTGCCCTCCCCTGCATGCCTGGTCACCCATAACTGCCCTCATATGGTATTTATGTTTCTTTATTGACTTATTTCATTTAGCACAATATCCTCTAGGTCCATCTGTGTTATTACAAGTGGTAAAATTTCATTCTTTTTATATCCAAGTAATAGTCCATTGTATATATGTACCACCTCTTTCTTATACAGTCATCTATTGATGGGCACTTGGGTTGCTTCCATAGCTTGGCTATTATAAATAACAATGCAATGAACATAGGAATACATATATCTTTTCAAATTAGTTTTTTTGGTTTCTTCAGATAAATACACAGAAATGGAATTACCAGATCATAGGTAGTTCTATTAATTTTTTGAGGAAACTCCATAATATTTTCCATAGTGGCTGCATCAACAGTGCACAAGGTTTCCTTTTCTTTACACCCTCTCCAACACATAGTTTGTTGATCTATTGATATAATCCATTCTGACAGGTATGAAGTGATATCTCATTGTGGTTTTAATTTGCATTTACCTGATGATTAGTGGTGCTGAGCATCTGTTCATGTATTTATTGGTCATCTGTATGTCACCTGTGGAGAAGTGTTTATTCAGGTTTTCCACCCATTTTTTTAACTGTATTGATGGATTTTTTGGTGTTAAGTTGTTTGAGTTCTTTACATATTTTGTATATTAACTACTTATTGAATGTCATTGGCTAATGTCTTCTGCCATCTGTTCTTTTCAATTCCTTGCTATAAAAAATATTTAGTTTGATGTAGTCCTGTTTGTTTTTATTTGTTTGTTTGTTTTTCTAACCCAAGAAGATCTGTCCAAAAGAAAGTATTACTAAGAGCAATGTTACAGAGTTTACTGCCTATGTTTTCTTCTATGAATTTATGGTTTGGGGTCTTACATTTAAGTCTTTAATCTATTTCAAATTTATTATTGTCTATGGTGTAAGAATATGGTCGAGTTTTATTTTTTTTTCAAATAGTTCTCCAGTTTTACCAAAGCCAATTATTTAATAGACTGTCCTTACCTCGCTGTATATTCTTCTTGCCTCTTTGTCACTTATTTATTTTTACTCATAGAGTATTAAAGACTAGATAGCCTGGGGATAATATAATCATGGAGATTCAAACATTAAGAAAATTTTTATACAATATGATAGAACTATAAAGCAAGTTCATGCAATCTCAATAAAGCCTAGTTAACTGCAATCTAGTTTAAGTTTAGTGTAAAATCCAAAGGATACAACCATACCAACATTTAGCAAAGATTTTAAAGTTATTTTAAATATTTATTGTTTTTTTCAAAATAACTTGCAAATTTAATTAATATGCAAAAAAATTATTCATTACGAAATGAGTTATGCAGCTCAGTATAGATGATAGACACATCTACCATATGTGCAAGTTTCTACTTCCTTTCTATAAAATCTCCAGAACTTTCCCCTGAACCAAGTATACCAAGTATACTGATTTCAATCTTCTCTGTTCATCTCACTTTTAGAACTACTAATTGACCAAAACCAAGAATACAGATCTTCTCTCTGTAGTTTCCTATTTAAATCTATCAAAGCTGTAAATATTTCTACATATTTTCTGTCTCATGTGCAAATTAAAAAAATACAATATAAAAAAATAACATAAGAAAACAATCTGAAAATATCCAGAACATTGAAAAGTATAAGGTAGAATGATCATTCAGTGTGAGATACATTAATATAAATTGTTGAAAAGATTCAACATTGATATTTTCAATGAAGAACTTCAAATGTTGGGAAAAACTTCAGAAAGAGGGCATTATTGGGTAAAAAGAAAATATTTGGATCTGTAAGAATAGTGAAATACTTTTGACATCACAAATTGCATGAGAGTGCAATGGGTGAAAGTTTCGCTGTTGAAAAGTCAAGTTTCTGGGCAGATTCCTGGGAAACTACTTTATTACTAGACTAGAGGCATGGTGCACAAAACTTGTGTGCAGGTACAGTCCCTAGGCCTGGCCTGTGATCAGGGCCATCTTCCCCTGCTGCCTGAAGCCGGCCCACCCCCATCACCACCCACCCCTGGCTCCCTGTTTGCCATCAGGTGATTGGTGCCTGACAGCCGGGGAAAGGGACTGAGAGGTCAGCTGTTCCTGCCCACTTGCCAGCCCTGCCCCTGCCATGGGTCACCCTCTGTATGTGGGGCGACCGGCGGGGCCCATGTCTCCCACCACCCACCCCAGGTTCCCCATTCGCCATCAGGTGATAGAAGCCTGCCGGTCAGAAAAAGGGACCGAGAGGTGGTCAGTGCGCCTCATAGTGATTGGTCCAGCAGTCATTCTGGTCATTCCGTTGTTAGGGTCAATTTTTATATTACCCTTTTATTATATAGGATAAAGGCCTGGTGCATGAGTGGGGGCCAGTTGGCCTTCCCTGATGGGGGCCCCAAATCAGTGTGGGGGTCCCTGCCTGGAGGCAGGGCTGGCCTCAGTGAGGGGCAGCGGTCATTCTGGTCTCTGGTCATTCTGCCATTTCGGTCACTGGGCTTTTATTATATAGGATAAGGGAAAGAGGATAAGTCAGATAACAGAGAGCATGAAGAAAAGAAGACAATAATTCTAGGTCAGAAAATAAAAATATGAGGAAATAACAGAAGCCACAAAGAGATTAAGAAGTTCAATGGTATATAGGACTATTTAATATATACTATGGGGTTATTCTTGTGTGATAGGTAAAATTTTCTTTGAAACATATTAAAAAATGGTATCAGAAAACTGTTAATATTTTTTAAAAATTTTAATAAATTTAGACTATCTATTGAGAAAAATGATATTAGGATATAAACTGCTTACTTAGATTAAAATAAAAATGACAATATAGGAATATCATACTCTATGCATATGTCTGGAGATTTTTGTTGGTTGTGTGTTATTTTTTGTTTGTTTATTTAAAAATTAAATTTGTCTATCAAACACTGGAAGGTTTAAAATTACACTTAAATAAACTGCTTAGAAAATTGCATTGGTGATAGATTAGGGAGGCAGGAGCAAAGCAGGGAAACCTCTGGAATTGGATAAAAAGTAAAATGATAGACACATGCTTCTTTTACATAGGTGGGTACAGGATAGTTAACAGTCAACAATTAATAAGATAGCAATAACAATGAGGGAATTTTTGGTCTCTGCCCTGGCACCCTGACACATTGGTTGTGCCCTGAAGGGTTCAGAAAAAGAGAAGTTACTAGTTACCATGACATTCCAAAGGTATGTTATCTTAGATGCAAAAAATAAATAAAAAATAGGCTCAGTAAAGATCAAAGTTGATCTTTGTCAGGGAAGATACTGGCCTTGGGCATGACTTCCCACCATAGACTGCTTTTTAATCAAACTTTTAATTTCAGACCATCCTTTGTGGTTACTTTAGGTCTCTTGAGTTTGCAAGGCCACCACGCAGGCCTTTCCTGAGCTCGTCAGGTTAACATGTGACCCCTTTCATGCACACTTCGCATATAAGTAAACGTAAGAGTTTGTAGCTAGGGATCTGCTATAGAAAACTATATTTTTTCTCTTTCTCTTCACGTTAGTTAGTTTAGTTGGTCTGAGTAAATTTTAAACTTAATCCAGGTAAATTTGGACTGAATAGTTAACTAAAAAATATCTGCCCTTAAAAAACAAAGGGTCAGGCATTAGAAAGTGAAAAATTCACTACTGAAAAATTACTATTCTTTTTATTGTTTTATATGTATGTGTAATTTGCACTTATAAAAAGCTAACCTTTGTGAGTAAATGTTATATTCATAGGCAAAATGGTTATATGAGTACATTCATACAGATTATTCAACCTATTTGTTTTGTTTTCAAGTATGTCATCTTTCAATTTCTTCTTCATTTAAAAAATCCTTGTTCCTACAATATTAAGTTTTGAGCTTGCTTTTTGCTTTTATCTTGGCTTTGTCTTTCTAAATATTTGGTGTTATCTCAGTAGAACTCATTTTTTTCAACTTATATACATATCTTACTGTATTGAACTTGCAAGGTTTCTGTTTCCATTCCTTTGGAGATCAGATTTTCATCTATAGTTGCAATTAGCAATGCATCTACTTTCATTAAAACTTCTACTAACACCTGTTGTACTTCAATAATTATTCTTCCATTGCACTTTTTCCCTATTATTTTTCCCCTAGTACTTAACTGAAATCCAAATGATTGAGATAGCTACATTAAAAAATCAATAGCTTGAATCTATTTTTATGCCCATTGAGGTATAATGGCTTTAGCAAGATTCTGTAGTTATCCTTAAGAAGTATATAAAACTGCCTGGTACATTCCATACATCTTGAACACTTCTAGATTTAAACCTGAGATGGCATAACAAACAGCTAATTTTATTGAAACTTGCTAACTAAAAATACAATGTCTGTGTAATCAGAAAAAAAATATTTGATTTTTGTTTTCAATTTAATACACCCACATATTCTTATTTTACCAATCTTCCCATCAGCAAGCATGAAGCCATTTAATTACTTTCAATTGCTATTTGTTATGAGATATCTTTGTTTGTGTATGTAATAAATTAATTAATTTATTCAGATAAAAAAGAGGCATTTAACTTCTCTTTAGCTAATGCATTATCTCTGCTAAACAGGATTAAAATTGTGACCTTAACTTTAAGACGTGAAAAATAATAATTAAAAGGTAAATTTTCATTTTTAATCTTTACACCAAAAAACCCAAACATTTTATTCTCTTTGATGAGGGGAAATCCTATATAATAAAAGCCTAATATGCTAAGTGTCTGGTCGACTGGTGGGCCATTCAATCAATCAAAGCATAACATGCTCATGATGTGCTAAGGCTGCTCAACCTCTCACTATGACATGCACTGACCACCAGGGGGCAGACCCTCCAACCAGCAGGTTAGCTTGCTGCTGGGGTCCAGCTGATCGGGACTGAGTGAGATGGGCTGAACATGCCCTGGAGCCCTCCCTCAGTCCGTCCCCTGCTGGTCAACTTCCCACGTCCCTTCCCAGCCCCGATCATGCACAGGTGGGGTGCCTCAGCCTGGCCTGTGCCCTCTTACAATCTGGGACCCCTCGGGAGATGTCAGACAGCCGGTTTTGGCCTGATCCCGCAGGTCAGGCTGAGGGACCCCACTGGTGCATGAATTCGTGCACCAGGCCTCTAGTAAGGTATAAAAATAGCATCACTCCTTAAAAATTTATTAACCCGCCGAAACCGGTTTGGCTCAGTGGATAGAGCATCGGCCTGCGGACTGAAAGGTCCCAGGTTTGATTCCGGTCAGGGGCACGTACCTTGGTTGCGGGCACATCCCCAGTAGGGGGTGTGCAGGAGGCAGCTGATCGATGTTTCTCTCTCATCGATGTTTCTAGCTCTCTATCCCTCTCCTCTCTCTTCCTCTCTGTAAAAAATTAGTAAAATATATTTAAAAAAAAATTATTAACCCATTCACTCATTTAACAAATTGTTGCTAAGCATTTCAAAATCCTCTAACAAGTAAATGTACAATTGATACTGGCATTCTGGGTGTCTGGGAATGTAAGTCTATGACCATTGTGGGTTCTTGGCATCAAGCAAGAAAGAATTCAAATTCAAGCCAGCATAGAGTTTAAAGTGAAAGAGGGTTTATTAGTGAAGAAATAGTGATAACCAGAACAGTGAGCCAAGGTGTTTTTCCCAGGGTTGTGTCACACGACGCAGAAAAATGAGCTCCGTGGACCAGAAGATTTAAACAAAAGTGTGAAAAATTTATTACAAGCAGATTCAGACTCCTGCAAGGGGAGGGGGGGCAATAATGGGCTGCCCATTAAAGCCATGTAGCCCATGGATATATGTTTGCTACAAGCCTGCTCTATGTCTACCTGTGTCATCACCTGATTGATTCCCTCAATTATTCTTGCCTAGCAACAGATCTGAACTTTTCCTGTTTCTGTGTTCTTTCTCTGTTCCTGTGCTGAACTTTCTTTGTTTCTAAGTGTTTGTACACCTTGTGACTGCAGGCTCTCCCTTGTTTTCCCATGCCTCCTGCTTTGAGTCCAGGAACATTTTATTTTATTATTTCCGCTTGGTTGGTTCCTGTGGTTAGGCTGCTCAAACTCCCATGTCTGCCCCTGCCTATGTTCTACCTGCCTTTGTTTCCACTGGACCCCTACCCTATCTGCCTGTGTTTCAAGTTAACCTTCTCAATAAGACATAGAAAAAGATATCCCATAGGCAGAACAGCCCTCCCCAGTGGGATTTACATCTTTTATTGAGGCTCATTTAATCCAGCATTAGGACATTCAATAAGGGGAAGGAATATTTCAGATTTTCCTGGGGAAAGGGTGGAGACTTTATAGAAGAGTCCCATGGACCATAGTGGGTATTTATATTGGCTTTCCATTTCTCATCCTGGTGGTATATGGGGGGTTGTCCTTTATTAAAGGAATTACTGCAAAGTGAAATTAGTTTCCATGTTGGATTGAGCTTGTCTAACAGTTCTAAGCCATAAATCCATTAGGGGCTGGTTTTACTATCTCTGTGATAGTCCTTGTAGCCATTATTGGTTATAGTCTATTTGCTGTATACCCTATCTTATTACTATATGCTGAGAAAAATGTTCTGAAGGAAATGATGATGGTTCTGTGAGACATTATTTAAAATCTTGATTTATTTTGGGAAGGGAAAACAGGAAAGCTATTTCTAAAAAATAATGATTGTGCTAGATTTGCAGAGTAAACTTATTACTTTAGCAAATTTGTCCCAATTGCATTTCTTTACATAAAATATATACTTATAAATATTTAAAGAATTTATAACACAAGTATCAGTGATAACCAGAATGGGGAGCTAAGGTTTTTTTCCTGGGGTTGTGTCTTGTGAAGCTGAAGAATGAGATCATGGACCAGAAGATTTAAACAAAAGCATGGAAATATATTGCAAGCAGATTCAGACTCACTGCATGGGGAGAGGGGCCATTAATAGGTTATTGGTGAAGCTAATCTGTCTAGGGGTATATATGTGCTACAATCCTGCTTTATTATCTACCTGTGTCACCACCTTATTGAATCCCTCCATTGTTCTTGCCCAGCAATAGACCTGAATTTTCCATGTTCCTATGTGTCAGTTCACCTTGTTGTTGCAGACCCTCCCTAGTTTCACATGCCTCCTGCTCTGAGTCCAAAAACATTCTATTATTTCTGCATGGTTGGGTTCTGTGATCAGGCTTGCTCAAACTGTGTTGTCTGCCCCTGCCTATGTTCTACCTGCCTTTGTTTTCCATGGGACCCCTGTCCCCTCTGCCTGCATGTCAAGCTAACTCCTCTTACCAGTAAGGAAGATTACAAAAGATAAGAAAACTAGAGGCCCGGTGCAGGAATTCTTCACAGGTGGGGTCTGGCCGGCCTATCCTGATTGGGGCTGATTGGGCTGGGCCGGCCGGGGAAAGGGGACGTGGGAGGTTGGTTGGCCCTGCCCTTGATCAGGGTGGGGGTGGCCAATCAAGGGGAGGGAGAGGCCACAGCAGTTGGCTGGCTGGCCCACCCCCCTGGTCAAATTCTTGGTCAAACTCCCAGTCTAGGGGACAATTTGCATATTAGCCTTTTATTATATAGGATATCATATAACCCAGTAATCTTTCAGTTGCAAGTATGAGAACACAATACTGATAAGGCTGAAAAGAAGCATTAGAATGTTAATGGCATCTGTGGTGAGTGCCCTAGGTATCAGCCTTCAATTGTTAGTACTTCAAGGACTGCGTCAGGTGAAGAGATCCACCTTGTCTAAAGTCACACCCTCTTCCCAAGGAGGCCCATATCTAAGAACTGATTAAATGAGCTATAGAAAACCAATCTCTTGCTCTATAGAAACACTTTGAAGTGAATTATAGTCTCAGAGTTCCAGGAGACCCTTCCAAAGAGTTATCTTTAGGCCTACACTGAAGCCCAGATTCTCTCTCTACTCACTTCTACATGCTTCCCTTTCCTTCCATAGTTATTAGTCTCAAGAGCACACCTTAACAAACATTCTAAATGCTAAACTCCATGAAAAGGGTCAGTTTCCTCGGAAATCCAATCTATGACACATACTCTCTGTCTTTTGGTTTTGTCATCTATAAATCTATAATAATAAAAGAATAATATGCTAATTAGACCAGATGTCCTTCCGGGTGACCTTCCGGACAAAGCTAAGGCTGCGAGGGAAGCCTGGGTCCTGGGTACCAGCGGGAAGCCAGTTCCGGCACCTGAGGGAAGGAAGGCCTACTCTGGCATGAATTTTGTGCATCGGCCTCTGGTAAGTAATAATAGAACATTTCTCCCTGGGTTGTTATAAAATTTCATTGAGGGTATTCACAGAAGGCACTTAATCTAGTGACTTACATATATAGTAAAAGATCTGTAAATGTTTTCTGTGTTAATGATGATTGGGAAAGAGAAATTTGGTGAGCAATATGCTTTCAAATCATGATTTCAAATGATGTCATTACTTTCTATCACTTTCTTGCTCTCTCCATTTTATTGTTTTAATGAGCAACCAGATTTCCTCATTTAGCTTTGTGTGTTTGCTTCATTTGTTCTTACTATCAACCAGTACCTTCCCTGTGGTAGGAGGAGGCCAAATGTGAACTGAATGACACAATAAATCTTTTCTTTCTCCCTTCTTTAAGGATATAGATTATTTTAAGGTATGGCCTAGTTAACAGAATGTTACTTATTACTCTCTAACCTTTATCCACCCTCCAAGGCAAATCTACCTGTTATATTGACTGTGTTCAAAATTGTATTGAAAGTTAAAGTTTTTGTGCACTTTGAAATGTTCATCTTTCAGGAAGAGTTAATTCTTTACATAGTTGAAAAGATTAATGAAACTTTATTTTTTTCATATCCTTTCCTGAGAGTATACATTGACATAGAGAGTAAAGAAGAGAGAAATGAAGCTAGAACATAGGGGAATAGGGAAGGGCTGTAAATAAGGAGAAAAAAGAACTGAGAAGATTAAAACTCCTGCAAATGCGTACCCACTTTTTTATAATAATTCATTGGTCTGTGTTACATCACAGTGCCATATATAAATATTTAGGTATAAGTATGTTCTTCCTTGATGGTGACATCAAAATTGATATTACCATTAGACAGTACTGTAGCACTTAATCTATCCAGAAGATGTTTCTCTGTCTATCTGTGGGCTACTTGGAAAACAGCCAATAGAATAATGCAATAAAAATGAAAAAAATATACACAGAAAGGATTAATATATTTTCTCTCTGTACACCTACAAAGTGAGGAAAATAGAGAAGAAAGGTAGTATTAAAGGAGAACTCCAGGACCGTGAATTGACTTGCATCAAGCCAAAGACTCAGCGGAGTCCTCTGCCCTGTGGAAGGATGTGCACTTCCTATAGGCACTGTCAAATGGGAAGAGGATGAAAACAATAAGTGTCCATAGGAAGTCAAATTTGTATTTCAAAAATAAAAATATATAGCTTACAAAATATTTTTATCTTGAACTATGGTGTTTTGGTTTCAATCTCAGTAAATCATGTAACTTAGCTAGCCTGGCAGAATAGGGGAGGCTCAGGTTTTAAAAAGTTATTTCACTCACATTGTTGTGTAAGCAGTCAAGTTTCCTCAATTAGCTCTTTGTGTTTGCCTCTTGCTCCAACTTTCAGTTTACCTAGTTAGGCAAGTGTGCCTTTCTCTTCTTTTAAATTTATTTATTTTTAATTATTAAAAAAACTATTAAACGTAATTAGGAGTCTAGAAGACAATAATTAAAATAGTTACAATACAACCATCATCCAATAAACCCTTCCTATCATTTTAGTATATTATTTCCTAGTCATTTCTTCTCAGCACATATTATTCTCACTGTGTGACATTTTGTATCCTGCTTTTATTACTTAATATCTTACTATAGGCATTTACGTATATTTGCCATTTCTTAATGGTTGCAAAATATGCTATCAAGTAAATTTATTATCTTCATAATTTTCTGTTAATGGACAGTTTGATTTCTTCTAATACTTACTTGGCAAATATTTTTACCCATACAGCTTTTCATGTTTTGTATTATTCCTTTAGGATAAAGGTCTAATAATATATTATTAAATAAAATTAAGAGCTTTTTAAAACTTGTCAGTGAACTGGGTGAGAAAAATAGTAACAAAGTAAAGCTTCCTAACAGAGTCCCATTTTCTTAAAGTGAAAGCACCGTTGTCAGAGACACTGTGCCACATGCACACAAGTTGCTTACCATCAGTCTGCCTGCAGACTACATTCCTTTCTTTTACAGTTTGCCACCTACAGTCTCAGGAGTGTATGTTTCCCCTCAATCTGATACTACTCTTCCGTGGTTTTCACCCATGGGCGCAGACTTGATCCTCAGCTTCCTCCAATGCTACACACTTCACTGAAAGCTTAGAAAAAAAACAAGTGAATAACAACACATACATTTCAAATTGTCACACTAAATATAACTTCCTCAAGTGTCCAAAGATCCAATTCCTTCGATAGCATTTCCCAAAGATATTCAATTTATTACCCAGCTCATGGTTGCTGTTAGACCTGTGCCAACAGGAGCCAGGCCAAGAGACTTTGTAAGAGTTTAAGCAATTTTATTGCATTCTCTCACTGACACCAGTGTGTTGGTGTCAGTCTTGAGCTGGTGGTGATGACTCGGGTGGATTTCCTGAGCAGGATGCAAGGGTGGTTTCTTTTCCAGGTTCTTGTCCAGATGGATTCAAAGAATGAAGCCACAGACAAAAGGTGGTAGATGAAAAGGGTGGAAATTTATTGGAAACAAGTACAGTCTCCCACGTAGGGAGGGGATCTCAGGGGGTAACCCACTAAGCTCCTTTTTTCTGAGGTTTATAAAGGCTGCAGTTCTTTGTTTTTTAATGCTGCCTTCCAATTGGTAAATATCAGCTTCAAAGCTCACACCCCACCTGGTGCCCCCTTTCTTTCTCCCCATTCAATGTTAGAATTCCCTACCTCCTGTGAAAATCTGTTTTCCTCTTTCTCTCATTTGTCAGCATTTCTCTATCCTCTGTGCAAGTTAGTTTCTTCTTTCTCCCCATACCCTGTGGCTTTTCCCTCTCTTCTGTGAATGGATGTCTTCCTCTCCCCTTATCCTCTGGCATCTTTTTTTTTTTTTTCTTTCTCTGTGAATGTATGCCTTTTATTGGCAGCTCCAAGCCCTCACCTTCGCAGTCCTCCCCCATAAACCCTCTAGTTCCTAAAAGTCACTAAACCTGCCTATTTTATCCCTAAAACTCATTTCACTTAGATTCTCTTATATAGGGTAAAATTGTGCAACATAAGGTCAGAATGTGGTTGTGCCCTTCAGTCAAGTGGAGAGGCAGGCACAAGTCAGTCAAGGGAGTCAAAGGGAGAATGCATTGGTCAGTCAGGCGGAGGGGAGTTCTTATCTTGCTTCTTCAGGTGTTGGCCCAGGGGTGGGCAAACTTTTTGACTCGAGGGCCACAATGGGTTCTTAAACTGGACCGGAGGGCCGGAACAAAAGCATGGATGGAGTGTTTGTGTGAACTAATATAAATTCAAAGTAAAGGAGCAGAGGGGAGAGCAAGAGAACCGGAGAGAACAGCCGGATCCGGCCCGGGGGCTGTAGTTTGCTCAAGGCTGAAATCCAAGCTATGGGAAAAAACTTATAGCAATATATATTTCAGAAAACATGTCCAAGAGATAGGGGTAGTTCATCCTGACAGCTGCTTTATTGTGGTAGAGGATACACACTTCCATCTTGTCACCATTCCCATTCACACTGAGGTAGAGGTTAGTCTTCACTTCTTCCTACAATAATTCAAGAACCTGTCTCTCCAAGGTTTAGAGAGAGTCAAATCTTCACTCCACACTAATACTCTCCTACCTTCCAAGTATCCTGTAAAGATTTGCTTTAGATGCCAGGATAATTGTCAGATGACAATAAACACCACCTTCAGCCTCAAAAATATTGTTCTAAGAAGAAATAAAAAAGTTCAAGTTCAATCTCCAGACAACTCAAGGTATAGATTATTGGGTATGAAATAATTTTAGCTATGAGATTTAACAGTACAATCTATATTTCACAGCAATTTTTTTTTCTACTTCTATTTGGTTTTCTCCAGGAATTAGTTGAGTGGAAGGTATGATGCTATATCTTCTGCCAGAATCTCCATGTGATTCCTCAAGTAACAGCACACAAAACACTGAATATGCATGTGATCATACCAGGCAGGTATGGGAAGGAGAGGTGTGACTTCATATTTTAGAAAAATATATACATACACACACACACACACATATATATATATATATATGTGTGTGTGTGTGTGTGTGTGTGTGTATATATATATATATATATATATATATATATGTATATGTGTGTGTGTGTGTGTGTGTATATATATATATATATATATATATATATATATATATATGCCAGAAACATAATATTCAGAGGAGGAATTACTTACAAAATAGCTAATATATATTGCTAAGTAGACCTTCTTTTATTTTTTAATGGTTTAATTGATTTTTAGAGAGAGAGGAAGGGAAAGGGAGAGAGATCTAGAAATATCAATGATTAGTGAGACAGCTATTCATTTTGCAACTTCAAATTTCTTAGATGTCTGTGTGAAAGAGCCCCAATATAGCAGGGTATCTTCATTAAGATTTTTGATATTGCTTTTACAATATTGTCAGAAATAGCAGCCAAAAATATAAAAGAAAACTTTCAAAATACAGTTGCACACAGTTTCTGCTTTCTATGAGTAAGTAGATCTTTAAAGTTCTTGGAGCTGATCATGTTTTTCTTTGAACAAACTTTTAAGTGATCATTTAAATTAAGTGCATCTAAAATTTAAGAAATAATGAATTTTCTCAAGAAATAAAGCTCTGCCTGGCCTGTGGTTGTCAGTGAAAAAATTTAAGGCAGTTAAAGATTATTTCTATCTCACCAAAACCTTATTGCCAGGTTACAAATGAAGCACATTTCAGACCATCATTTGTCACATTTATTTTTATCAAACTTTCATTTAATAAAATTAGCAAGCAGGTACAAAAACCAATACCAAACCTTGTTTTTTTATACCAGACTAGAGGCCCGGTGCACGAAATTCATACACTGGGTGGGGGGGGGCATCCCTCAACCCAGTCAGCACCTTCTCCAATCAGGGACCCCTCGAGGGATGTTTGACTGCCAGTTTAGGCCTGATGTAGGATAGGTCCTAAACCAGCAGTCGGACATCCCTCTCACAATCCGGGACTGCTGGCTTCCAACTGCTAGCCTGCCTGCCAGCCTAATCAACCCCTAACCACTCCCCTGCCAGCCTGATCAATGCTTAACTGCTCCCCTGCTGGCCCAATTAGCCCCAACTGCCTTGCCTTGCCGGTCCTATCGCCCCCAACTGCCCTCCCCTGCAAGCCTGGTTCCCCCCAACTGCCCTCCCCTGCTGGCCTGGTCACCCCTAACTGCCCTCCCATGCTGGCCTGATTGCCTACAACTACCCTCACCTGCCAGCCATCTTGTGGTGACCATCTTTGACCACATGGGGTGGCCATCTTGTGCGAGCGTGTGAGGGTCAATTTGCATATTACCTCTTTATTATATAGGATGCAGTCAGCTTTTAGTCACCTTAGTTGTTCTGGACACTACCTTGCATAAAAGGTTCATTTCAGGCAAACTAGTCAATGCTCTAGAAGGAGGATTCAGTTATACTTAGAGTCGGTGTTAGGCACCTTTCACATTCACAAGTGAAATAGTTTGGGAATAGGTTGGAGAATTATCCTTAAAGATAACATGCTAGCCGAAACCGGTTTGGCTCAGTGGATAGAGCGTCGGCCTGCGGACTCAAGGGTCCCGGGTTCGATTCCGGTCAAGGGCATGTACCTGGGTTGCGGGCACATCCCCAGTAGGGGGCGTGCAGGAGGCAGCTGATCGATGTCTCTCTCTCGTCGATGTTTCTGACTCTCTATCTCTCTCTCTTCCTCTCTGTAAAATATCAATAAAATATATTAAAAAAAAAAAAAAAAAGATAACATGCTATCTAAATAACAGAATTGCTTGTGCTTTTATATAATAGTAGGGAGTATCTCTAAGATATTTCAGTCATCCACATATGTAAAATACCAATCATTTTATAAATGAAAGTCCATTTCTAACATTTGATATACTAATTAGCAAAGCCTTGGTTTTTGCTTGAGATATGGATTACAAAAACAATTTTTATAGCCATCTCTGGATTGAATAAAATAATGAATAACTATTTTTGAAGTGTGATTGCCTTATGATAAATCTCAAAATCAGGTGAAGTAAGTCCTCCAACTTTGGTGTGTTTTTTTTTTTTCCAAAGATGTTTTAGCTCTTCCAAGTCTTTGCATTTCTGTATGAATATTAGAATCAGATTTTCAATTAAAAAAATACCTGATGGATTTTCATTTATATTGCTGTGAATCTAAACATTAATTTGGAGAAAATTGACAGTTTAGCAATATTTTTTATCCATAAATACAGTATACATCCATTTATGTGGGTATTCTTTCATTTCTCCCAGACAAATTTTAAAGTTTTAAATGTATCCATTTACATGCTTTTTATCATATTTATCTTAAATTATTTAACATTTTTATGCTGATGCAAATTTTATTGAATTTTTATTTCAATATCTAAGTGTATAATGGTATATAAGACATTTCCTGTATGTCAATCTTTTAACCCATAAAATAATTAGTTTATACTACTAGAACTATTAAAGTAGTTATTTTAGCAACTTTTTGATGATTCCATAAAATTTTCATATAGACTATTTTCTAATGGAAGTTGGATGAACTTTGCCCTTCCCTCCCTCCTTTCCTTCCTCCCTTCCTTCCTTCCTTCCTTCCTTCCTTCCTTCCTTCCTTCCTTCCTTCTTTCCCTCCTTTCTTCCTTCCTTCCCTCCTTCCTTCCTTCTGTCTTTCTGTGTTTTTCAGGGTGTGTGTGAGAACATTTAAGTTCTACCCTCTCAGGAAACCTCACTTACAGAATACATACAGTCTTATCAATTATCATTACCATATTTTACATTAGGCCCTCAGACTATATTCATTTTGGGCTTTTTTCTTACTATCAAGTAGCAAGCATACATTCTTTCACAATTAAATATGATATTTGATATTGATTTGTTATAGATATTCTATGAGATTGAGACAATTTGCTTTATTCTCAGATTGCTGAGATATTTTTAATATATTTTTATTGATTTCAGAGAGGGGGAAGGAGAAAGAAATCAATCATGAGAGAGAATCATTGATCAGCTGCCTCCTGCACAGTCCCTACTGAGATTGAGCCCACAACCTAGACATGTGCCCCAAATCAAACCCTGACCTCCTGGTTCGTGGGTCAATGCTCAAACACTGAGTCACACTGGCCAGGCACTGATATATTTTTAAAGAAATAGAGTTTTCTTTTTGTCAATTGCTCTTTCTGCCTCTAATGAGATGATCACATACTTTTCCACTTTTGTTTCTTGAATAAACCAACCTTGCATTCCTAGAAAAATCGTCACTTACTTGAGTGTTAGTATCAATATGGTATATTTTTTAATTCAGTCTGTTAAGATTTTATTTAAAAATTTTGTATCAATGTTGCTCTAGTTGACTTATAATGTTTTTGTCTTGTTTTGGTATCACGTTAATTCTAATCTCAAAGAATTGATATAGAAAGTATTCCATCCTTTGCAATTTTCTGCAATAGTTTCTTTTACAATTATATCTTTTTCTTCCTCTGCCATGTTTATTCTATGGTTCTTGCCAAAGAAGAATCCTTGATATTAATTTATATCCCTCAATAGAAATCGTGCCTCTTTTTCTTATCATTACATATTCAGAGGATAAAATAATTATGGCTGCCTAGTAGCAGCCCAGGAAATATTTACAGATTTTATAAAATATTCCAAGGACAAAATGACCAGTAAAATAAAATTTAGTCTTATTATATTCTTTGCTATTGATTTAGGAAATGTTAAGTTACCTTCTTAATATTCATTCAAAATTGTTACTATTAATAATTTTCAAAAGAGTACTTTAGAGATTTTATTTTGTTTATGTATTTACTTTATTCTTTTTTATATCGTGCATAGTGTTAAGAATTTAGTTGTGAATTTTTTTATTGAAAGTAATTAGCAGCTTCAATATGTAGGCATACACGTAAAATACTTATCATTCCTGCCTTTGAAAATAACATTATTAGTTTAATTGGTGTATTTATATCTTACTAAAAGGAACATAATACTTTTAAAAACTTAAATATTTTATTTTGCATGCCAAAGAACAAGTGGCTTTTAAAGTGTTTTCTCAGCTCCATGTTTGTAGTTCAATAACACCCTATGTTTCTATTCTAATCTGCTACTCAGTATAAATTTTCAAGTTCAACTTAGTATTTACTAATTATCGACCACCCTAACATCTAATTTTTAAAAATAATTTGAATTTCTAAATCACTTCAAAACCTGATGGAACTCAAATGCTAATATAGCTGAAACCACTTAATAGGGCCTTGTTAATCAGATGATCCAGTAAAATTAGGCACTTTTAGTAAACATATTTTATGTTGGTCACTTGATATAATCCAAAATAATAATAATGTCTAATAAGTATGGCCTGATAACAGGGACATTTTCTTTATTAACCATATGCCTGGGCTGTTGGGAGTTTTCTGCTTCATAGTTAGTAAGAGTCATTGATTTGAGAAATTCTATTATAAATTCTGATTTGACATTTATAGGGAAGAAAATAAGTACTAATAACACAGTAATATAAATATAACTTTGTATGTATGCAAAGCCTGTTCAATAATATATAGCTATTATACACTTCCCAGAAAACTAAACGTAGATTTTTCTTTTTTAAAAATATGTTTTTGTTGGTTTTTTAGAGAGAAAGGAAGGGAAAGGAGAAAGAGAAACATTGATGTGAGAGAAAACATTGATTGGCCGCCTCTTCCACTGGGCTAGATAGGTCATTGCTATTTTTATTTAAGTTCGATTAACTCTCAGAACAAAAATATCCCAAATTCTTATTAACATCATATTACAAAGGTGAAATACTTTGTAAACTATATGAGTTATGGCTGTAAATTTTAAGATACTTCAGACAAAAAGCTATAGTGTTATATAACAGCTAACAATTTTACAAAGTGACAAATATTGAAAAACAGTTTGTCTTATTGTATTTAGTATTTTTTCTACCCATCTCTTCATTGTAATTTAGTCAAACTTTAAACAGTTTATCTAAATACTGTGATACTTCACTCAAGTGTATCCTATATACTTTGTTAAAAAAGCATGAAGAAATCATTTCACTCATGTCAAAAAACATTTTGTTGAATATCATAATAGTCTATTGGTTTCCTTGTTCCAAAAGTTCTTGAATCTTTAAAAAAATTTGCAATCCAATCCTTTATCAGAAATTACTATTTCATTCATTCCTTCAATATTTATCAATTACTAATTATATGCCAAAAATGCTCTGTCAACCTGGCATGTTCCTGACAATTCTATATATTGGCCATATGTATATATAAGTTGTTAGCAAGGATGTAAAGCAACTGAATTTTCTTACATTGATGTTTTGAATTTAAAATGTTAAAATCGCCCTAGGTGGTCTGGCTCAGTGGATAGAGCATTGGCCTGTGGACTGAAGGGTCCCAGGTTCAATGCTGGTCAAGGGCACATGCCCGGGTTGCAGGCTCGATCCCCAGTTGGAGGAGACAGCCGATCAGTGATTGTCTCTCATCATTGATGTTTCTATCACTCTTTCCCTCTCCCTTCCTCTCTGAAATCAATAAAAATATATTTTAAAATTAATTAATTAATTAATTAATTAATGTAATTAAATGTTAAAATCACTGTGAAAACACTTTGGCAGTTTCTTAAAATATAAACTGATACCTATCATACTATTCAGTCATTCGAATCCTAGATATTTACTCTGTTAAAATCATAGCTTATGTTCTTACAAAAAAATATCCTCAAATGTTAATAGCAATTTTATTTTTAATAAACATTCCTCAACAGTTAATGAATAAGCAAATTGTAGTTTATCCATGTGATGAAATACAATTCAGCAATAAAGAGGAATGAACTGATACATGGAACAGCATGAATAATATCAAAATAATTTTGCTGAATAAAAAAAGCAAGGCAAAAAGAATAATAGTTATAATTCAATTTATATAAAATTCTAGAAAATACAAACAAATCTGTAGTTACAGAACACAGATTAGCAATTATCTACACATAGGGATAGGTAAGAAGTTAATGAAGGGATGTATTAGAAAGGGGTCTGAGGAATAGTTTGGAGTACTAGATATATTCATTATCTTGAATTTGTTAATGGTTTTATGAGTATACACATGTGCAAAAATTTATGAAATTGAATTTTTACACAATTTATAGCTCAACTAAACTGAGAAAAAATATTTTGACTAAAAATTACTTTTTCTTTTTTTCTTATTTAATCTGTACTAATAGAGAATCATTGCTCTCAAATAACTTAGGATCTAGTAGAAGGAGTCAGGAATGTAAAAAGTTTCATACACTGACTTTTTTCTCAGTCTCCATTTAGCACTAAAATAATCTAGCATCAGTTCCCATTCTACAAATTCCAAGATGCAAAACCAATGGGAAAAAGTCTATGCTTCCTTTCCAATGGTTCTATCAAACATTCATTTGACTCTCAATAGCTTTGATTGAATCACAGTCCACGATCTAATTATTTAGGTCAAGAAATGACAATGTCCTAATTGCCTGATTTACAAACAAGTTATATACCCCCACCCTGATATACCCCCATCTCGAAATCATGAAGTTGGGTGAGGGGGTGATTGCACAAAGAGAAATTTGTATAATATTAATGGGGAAAATGTATGTAAATGCAAAAAAATTAAATGAGTAAATAAAAGCTTCCTATAAGACAAAAATTTGTAATGAGTACATATATAAAAATATTCACAGTTTCAAGGGTGGTTAATTGGGATTTCCTTTTCTTGGTATTCTCTGGGAAGATGACAAATATCTCAAAAATATTTATTGAGTGCCCACTGAGAGCTAATCATTTTGCTAGGCACTAACTATACAAAATCAAACAAGATGTGGTTCCTATCCTCAGTAAATTTATAGCTTAGTAAATTAGATAAACAAGTTTGTTAAATGCTACATTAAAAGTTTCAAAGGAGGGAGGGGATGGGACCCTAAGGAAGGATTTCAAAATCATATTGTGAGTTAGTGTTCATATTGCTTCAACAAAATTTGGAAGGGAAATAGTTAACTAAATGAAACAATATTATAGGAATGGAGTTAATAAAAATATTACAGCAGAGGGATCACTGAGAAGGCATGGAAATGGGAAAAGGCTTGATATCTTATAGGCAGAAATACAAGAGTAAATAAAGTTAGATAGTTAAGTTGGAGGCATATCAACAAATATTTTGTATACTCAGATAAGAAGTTAAAAGCTTGTATGGAAAATACTATGGATTTACCAAGTTATTGCAGTGAGAAAATATGCAATCAAACCAAAATTAGAGAAAGGCCCTTCTGCCAACTAAATGGAAAATAGATTGCAGGAGGTACAGAATGTCAGCAGGGAGACTCCCTGAAACGTTCTGATAGTAATTAAAGGGAGCGACAATAAGAGCCAGGAAAATGGAATGAAGCAATTCAACAGGTATTAAGGTAAAAGACAGTATGGTCAAAAGGGATATTGAGGCTTTACTGATTTTTGACTGTATGAAATTGTGAAGTGAATGAGAAAGTGCAATAAAAAATTTATGGTGATTTTAAGTTTGATGTTTTAGAAAAATAAAGAAAAGTGGTACTATTTACCCAGGAAAATTACTGTTATGCTGCATTTATCACTTAAAATCTAAAAACCCAACCATGGTGACAAGTTTCAATTATTTCTCTAAAAAATATATATATCTCCTTGTTTTTGTGTGTCCAGGTTCCTAGGATTCACGTTTTACTACAGGATGGCAGATCATGGTTCAGGAAAATGTGCAAAGAGAAATTGCGTTTCACTTTTATAATTAAAATTTTTTCATGTAAGTAGCCAAGCAGAGAATGTTATGAGCAGAATCTAAACTACAAAGACCTAAAATGCTAATGGAGATCAATCTTTGAATAAATTTAAATTAAAGAGTTAGTTGGGAGAGTTTGAGAGGTGCTATCAAGATTGTGGAAGGGATTTGGGGGGCTACCTTTATAATAATAAAGGAGATCTAGACATCCATAGGAATAAAGTGATTCGAATTATGGAAAAGAAAGTTACTGAAAATGCATGAGACATTTAAGATAATTGAAGGAACGATATTTTTCCTCATTCTAGATAAGGGTAAAAAAAGATGATAAAGCTGAGGGATTTTGAGATGGAGTGAAGAGAAGCTGCAATGACTATTTTTAAGTGTTTTCAATCTTAAGTAGGAGTCAAGGTAATCCAGCTGTGTATTGTTCTACTGAAATGCGCTGAACAGCTGAGAACACAAATCTAAACAGTATTACATTAATGGGGGTAAGGTTCTGCATTTTAGTTAACAAAACCTCTTGTGCCAATCTGATCTCAACAGCAATCTATCTGAAAAATATGTGTTCGGGTTGACTGCCAGATCAATACAAGCCAAAAAGATGACATGCAGCCAATTCAACACTGAGCACAATAACACAAGTCAAGAGTCTGGATAAAGAGGGTGATCATCTCACTGAACTCATCATTGTTCAGGCCGCACTAAAAGTTTATGTTCTGTGTGGGGCTCTGAAATTTAGTCAAGGTTCTTTTTTTCCTTACAGTCACAATAATATGCTCTTTGGAAAATATTTGGAAAATGCATAAAAATACAAAAAAAAAAAAAAAAAAAAAAACAACAACCTTGCATAGTTTCAACAACCTAAGAAGATTACTAATAGCCAGTGTTTTATAGTCCTTTTTCTAATGCACATAATAATGCAAAAGTATGACAATTCAGCCATAACCGGTTTGGCTCAGTGGATAGAGTGTCGGCCTGTGGACTCAAGGGTCCCAGGTTCGATTCCGGTCAAGGGCATGTACCTTGATTGCGGGCACATACCCAGTAGGGAGTGTGCAGGAGGCAGCTGATCGATGTTTCTCTCTCATCCATGTTTCTAAGTCTCTATCCCTCTCCCTTCCTCTTTGTAAAAAATCAATAAAATATATACTTTTTAAAAAAAGTATGACAAATAAAATTTTATTCTGAACTGAACACCCAATTTCTAATCAATATTAAGCATTGATTTATTCAGCTGACTCTGCAATCATTTTCTCCATTTCATTTGGTTCTTTTCCAGAAATATTGAGTGAATATTTCCTTTACAGAATTTCAAAATTATGTACTCAAGGACATTTATTTCAAAATAGACAGTGTGTCTCAGATCTGACTGCCAGACTGATCGATGCCTAACTGCTCCCCTGCCGGCCCGATTGCCCCTAACTGCCCTCCCCTGCCGGCCCGATCACCCCCACATGCCCTCTCCTTCAGACCTGCTCCCCCAACTGCCCTCCCCTACAAGCCTGGTTGCCCCCAACTTCCCTCCTTTGCAGGCCTGGTCTCTCCCAACTGCCCTCCTCTGCTGTCCTGATTGCCCACAACTGCCCTCCCCTGCTGGCCATCTTGTGGTGGCCATCTTGTGTCCACATTGGGGTGGCCATCTTTGACCACATGGGGGTGGCCATCTTGTGTGTTAGAGTGAAGGTCAATTTGCACATTACCTCTTTATTATATAGGATTACATAGGATACTATGGTTTAGTCATTTATGTAAGATTCCAATTATAAAAATTCCACACATACAAAATGTATTAAATATGTATGCACAAATTTAAAGCACAATTTCAAAAATTAATGTATGATTACCACAAACCAGTTGGAAATAGAACATTGCCAATCCCTTTGAAGCCCCTTTTAACCTTGCACTAGTCATATTCTCCTTTGTCATCCAAAGAAAACCACTGTCCTGAATTATTCTCTTGTTAAGTTTTACATTGAAAGTATATGATAATTCTTGTTTGACTTTTATTTAAGGGACATTAAATCTGTACAGCAATTTTAGTAGAATTGACATCCTTTCATTATTGAATCCCCTTTCTATGAAGATAGCTTAGTTTTTCTTTAATGTTTTCTTCTATAAAGTTTATATATCAAAGTGTTGAAAATTGTGTCTTCTTAATATTCTCTTTCAATAGGCAGGATAAACAATTATTATTTATGAATTAAATTTTATTTAAATCAAACTATTTGTAACATCTTATCATCAATATAATGTCACTATAATGTTTAATAATGACACTGTACATTCTTTACATTTTCTTTTTTAAATAAATCTTCAGAAGATGTTTATCAATTTTATTGATCTTTTAAAGAAACATTTTCTTCTGCTAATACTATCTTATATGTATATTCTATTTCATTTGTGTTCTTGTGCTTATTTTCTTTCTATTTACTTTGCATTTATTTTAATTTTCTACTTTGTTGAGGTGGGTGCTTATTAATTTTCCATCTTTTTATTTTTTAACTAGAGGTCCGGTGCACAAAAATTTATGCACTCTGGGAGGGTCCTTCAGCCTGGCCTGTGCCCTCTCGCAGTCTGGGAGCCCTCAGGGGATGTCTGACTGATGGCTTAGGCCCGGTCCTGATGGGAAGTGGGCCTAAGCCACAGTCTGGCCTCCCTCTGCAGGAGGCAACCAGGAAAGCTGATCAGGGGACAGTGCCAGCTGGCAAGCAGCCACCCCCCGAACGCCGTCCCCTCCCTCTGCCCACTGGCACATGCCTTGGCTTGCCTGGTGCCACCTGCTCGCCTGCCCAGCATCCCCCAACCAATTGTTCTGCAATTCGGTCAATTTGCGTATTACGCTTTGATTATATAGTTATAGGATATGCACTATAAAGGATGCAATTTTCCCTATACCTTAGCTGAATCTCACAATCATGATATGTAATATTTTGACATCTGTAGTTCAAAATTTTTCCAGTACCCATCCCTTAATGTTTATTTGTCTTATGAGTTATTCTGAATATATGGCTATTTTATAATTATGGTTTTACTTTTTCTTGCATAATTAAATTTTCTTGTATAATTTGCATGGTAATTTTTTACTTTAACTCTTGGTACATTCCACAATGGTTGGGTACTATATTCTGCATATGATTCCCTGTCAGGACACATACCCAGGTTGTGGGTTCCATCCCAGGTTGGGGTGAGTAGAGGACACAACCAATTGATGTTTCTTTCTCACATCGATGTTTCTCTCTCCTTCTTTCTTTCTCTCTCTAAAATCAATTAAAAATGACTGAATATTCTGAAATATTACATTTTCTACCATTAGCTCAGAAATATTTACTCTCTATTAGGTCTGGCTTAGTTTATACTAAATATTATATGTATTCATGAGTAATCAAATCTAGCATTAATTAGTACTTTCCTCTTTTTAATAAATGATATAAGAAATAAACATTTCAACTCTTTCCTGATTCATATGCTATTATTTTTTATGTAATTTAATATTAATACATCTCAAGTATATGACATTGCTTTTATTTAATGATATTACTTATATTTATCCACATGCAAGTTACTATAGGTAATCTTCATTAATTTTGACAATTTTAACCTTCCATTTTAAATCTTTCTTTTTGCTGAAAGATCACTTTTAACTTTTCTCCAGTTTTTCCTTTAGACATGCCAGTATTAAGTATTATTATTTTTTCTTATACTGATTTTAATTTATTTTATTCTTGAAAGTTATTTGGCATACACTTCTAGGGTATCTCTTATCTGATTTCATAAATATAAAGATTTTCATTGTCCAGTGGATACCAATGTTTCTGCTGAGGGAACAGTTCTCAGTTAAACATGTTTGATTTTATAAATCTAACTAGAGGCCCAGGACACAAAATTCATGCACTGCAGGAGAGAGTGGTACCTCAGCCCAGCCTGTACCTTTTCACAGTCCAGAAGCCCTCTGGGGATGGCCGACTGCAGGCTTATGCCCACTCCAGAAGCAGTCGGACATCCCTCTCGCAGTCTGGGACCCCTCGCTCCTTACTGCCCACCGGCTCCCTGCTCCTTACAGCTTGGTTCACTGCTCCTTAGTGCTGCCGCAGAGGCAGGAGAGGCTCCTTCCACCACCAATGTGCTCACCAACCATGAGCCTGGCTTCTGGCTGAGCAGCGCTCCCCCTGGGGGAGCACACTGAACACCAAGGGGCAGCTCCTGCATTGAACATCTGCCCCCTTGTGGTCAGTGCACATAATAATGACCAGTCGTAATGGTCACTTAGGCTTTTATTATATAGACTAGAAGCCCAGCCTGCACGGGGGGGGGTCCCCTCAGCCCAGCCTGCACCCTCTCCAATCCAGGATGCCTCGAGGGATGTCCAACTGTAAACTGGCAGTCGGACATCCCTCTCACAATCTGTGACCACTAACTCCTAAATTTTCACCTGCCTGCCTGCCTGATCACCCCTAACTGCCCCCCCCCGCCAGCCTGATCACCCCTAACCACCTCTGCCTGGGTCTTGATCGCCCCTAACTGCCCCCCTGCCAGCTTGGTTGCCCCCAACTGCCCCCCACTGGCCTGGTTGCCCCTAACTGCCCCTCCCACCAGGTGGTCACCCCTTACTGCCCCCCCTACTGGCCTGGCCACCCCCAACTGCCCCTCTCTGCCAGCCTGGTCACCCCTAACTTCCCCCACCTGCCAGCCTGGTTGCCCCCAACTGCCCCCCTCTGACAGCGTGGTTCTCCCTAACTGCCCCCCCACCAGCCTAGTTGCCACCAACTGCCCCCCTAGCTATCCTGTTGCCCCTCACTGTCCCCCCTGCTGACCTGGTAACCCCTAACTGCTCCCCTCTGCCGGCCTGGTCACCCCAACTGCCCCCCCTGCCAGCCTTGTCGCCCCTCACTGCCCCCCCTGCTGGCCTGGTTGCCGCCAACTGCCCCCCCTGCCAGCCTGGTCGACCCACACAGCCTGCTGTTCAGTCCTTTGATCATTCTTCACTAACCCCCCTGATGGCCTTGTTGCCCCATGCAGCCTCCTGTTCGGTTGTTACTGTGAGGGCGTCCTGATCAATTTGCATATTACCCTTTTATTAGTATAGATTTATCTTTATTTCCTCCAGCTTAATTTAAGTTATTTATTTGTCTTTGGTGCTCAAGAGTTTTATTTTTATGTAATTTTTTATGAATTTGTATTTATTCTGTCTGCTTGGGCAGTAGGGATCTGTAAACTTAAGGATTGATACCTTTCACCAGTGTTAGTTAATTCTCAACTATTGCATCTTCAAATGTTGTTTTTACCCCATTTTATACTTTCTACTACTCCAGTTAGTGTCAATTCTCATTATTTATGGGTTCTGTATTTATAAAGATGCCTACTTGCTAAAGTTTATTTTTAATAGGTTATAGATTATTGCTTATATCCCCCCAAATCCACATGTTGAAATCTAATCCCCTATGAGATGATATTTGGAGTTGGGACATTTAGGTGGACAATAGTTCATGAGGGTGAAACCCTAATGAAGGGAATTAGTGCCCATATAAAAGAGACTCCAGAGA
This sequence comes from Plecotus auritus, assembly GCF_963455305.1. Taxonomy (NCBI): domain Eukaryota; kingdom Metazoa; phylum Chordata; class Mammalia; order Chiroptera; family Vespertilionidae; genus Plecotus; species Plecotus auritus. Next base: position 132,047,909 of record NC_137771.1, on the reverse strand, counting down.
GTTCCCTCACACCATCCACTATTTGTGGGCACAGAAAGAAGATAGCCATCCATGAAAACAGGTAGTGGATCTCACCAGACACTGAATCTCCCAACATCTTGATCTTTGACTTGCCATCCTCCAGAACTGTGAGAAATAAATTTATATTATTTATAAGCCCTCCAGTCTATAGTATTCTTTTATAGCAGCCAGAACATACTAAGACATACTCCAAAGTCAATATGATGCTTTTGTGGTAATTTGTGGACATGCACATAGAGGAGGAATATTTGAGTCTGTGATATGTATGCTCCCAGATAAGTCATATAAGTGTCCTTTACATGGTCCATTTAAATGTCTCATTAAAGTGTCATGTATAACACATACTTTTTTGCTTTTTGTTGGTGATTTTGCTGTTAAAAATGGCCCCCAAGCATGATGCTTAAGATCTGCTTAGTGTTCCTAAACATAAGAAGTCTATGAATGTACCTAACAGAAAAAAATACATGTTAGTAAAGTTTCATTCAAGCATCAGGTATAGTGTTTTTGTCTATAGTTTCAATGTTAATAAATCAACAATTTACATTTTATTTGTCTTTAAACAGAAACACTCATAAAATAAGGTTATATATTGGCCAGTTATTAAAAACTAGAGGCCCCGTGCACAAAATTCGTGCACGGGGGTGTGTGTTCCTCAGCCCAGCCTGCACCCTCGAGGGATGTCTGACTGCCCCTTTAAGCCCGATCCTGGATTCAATAATGAAAGGATGTCAATTCTACTAAAATTGCTGTACAGATTTAATGTCCCTGCCAGCCTGATTGATGCCTAACTGCTCCCCTGCCAGCCTGTTTGCCCCTAACTGCCCTCCCCTGCAGGCCTGGTCACTCCTAACTGCCCTCCCCTGATCACCCACAACTGCCCTCCCTTGCAGGCCTGGTACCTCCCAACTGCCCTCCCGTGCTGGCCATCTTGTGGTGGCCATCTTGTGTCCACATGGGGGCAGGATCTTTGACCACATGGGGCCAGCCATCTTGTGTGTTGGAGTGATAGTCAATCTGCATATTACTCTTTTATTAGATAGGATAGAGGCCTGGTGCACGGGGTAGGGGCCAGCTGGTTTGCCCTGAAGGGTGTCCTGGATCAGGGTGGGGGTTCCCTTGGGGCATGGCACGGCCTGGGTGAGGGGCCTGTGGTGGTTTGCAGGCTGGCCACGCCCCTTGGCGACCCAAGCGGAGGCCCTGGTATCTGGGGTTTATTTATCTTCTACAATTGAAACTTTATAGCCTGGAGCAGAGCCAAGCCTTCTGCTTGCTCCGTGGTGGCAGCCATTTCTGTTGGGATTTATGTATCTTCTATAATTGAAACTTTGTAGCCTTAAGCGAGGCCTGGGCTGGCCAGGGTGTGCGGAAAGCTTGGCTTCCTCCATCTCCAGGGGCAACCCTAGCCTCCCGCTCTTTCCAGCTCCGTGGCTGCCGCCATTTCTGTTTGGATTTATGTATCTTCTATCATTGAAACTTTGTAGCCTTGAGTGGAGGCCTAGGTCAGCAAGGGCAGGCGGAAAGCTTGGCTTCCTCCATTGCGGGGGAAACCCAAGCCTCCCTCCTGCTCTCTGTGGCCATAGCCATCTTGGTTGGGTTTATTTGCATATTCACTCCTGATTGGCTGGTGGGTGTGGCTTGTGGGCATGGCTTGTGGGCGTGGCTTGTGGGTGTAGCATAGTGATGGTTAATTTGCATATTACTCTTTTATTAGATAGGATGTGATCAGAGGCTCACAAGAACCTAATTGTGTATTTTCGTTTGGAAAATTGTTCCGAATTCACAAAATCAGTGTTTACAGAAACTTTATGGAACCTAAGGACTGCAAAAATGATAAATAGCTGTTATTGTTTTAATAGTCTCTTCTATGTCACTTGTTCTATCTTTATTTTTTCTTTCTATTTTAACATTTTCTTCTGATTTTTATTCCAGTTTCAACCTGCTATTGAATTCCTAATTAAATTAATTTACTTTTTGGTCCTGAAATTCTATACTCTTCATGATATATATATATATATATATATATATATATATATATATATATATATATATATATATAAATATATATAAATGAGAGACACACACACACTGAGTGGCCAGATTATTATGATCACCTCATCAGTACTTTGTTGGGCCACCTTTTGCCTTCAATACTGCAGCGATTCTTCTTGGCATTGACTCAACGAGATGTTGAAAGGTGATGCGAGGAATCTGACACCATGCCTGATGAATAGCACTGTCCAGTTCTGTGAGATTTGATGGTTGTGGAACCAGCTGCCTGATGGCTCTTTTAACTTCGTCCCAAAAATGCTCAATTGGATTGAGATCTGGTGATTGTGGGGGCCACCTAAGCAAGGTAAAGTCTCCCTCATGTTCTTGAAACCACTCCTGCACAATATGAGCACTGTGGCATGGCGCATTGTCTTGTTGGAAGAAGCCATCTCCTTTGGGATATGCCATCAACATGATAGGATGAACTTAATCAGCAACGATACTTAAGTATGTTGTGCTATTCAGACATTGTTCCACACAAATTAAAGGGCCCACATCATGCCAGGAAAACATGCCCCAAGCCATAACACTGCCCCCACCAGCTTGAAGGGTTGCACTCATGCATGTGGCATGCATGCTTTCATGCTGTTTCCACGAAATTCTCTGCCATCTGCATGATGCAACTGGAAACGTGATTCATGGGACCACATGACTTTTTTCCAATGCTCAACTGTCCAATCCTTGTGTTCCTGTGCAAATTGGAGACATTTTATCTTGGTAATTGCAGACAGCAAAGGTGTTTGAACAGGCCTTTGGCTTCCATATCCTATACGATTCAGTGTACGGCTAATTTATCTACAAGCATCAGGTAGTCATTATAATCTGGCCACTCAGTATGTATGTGTACACACACACACATACACACACACACACACACACACATAGTTTCAATTTCTTTGGAAATTTCTCAAACTTGTTTTTTTATGTTATTGAATATCTTAAACTTAATTTTTTTTCAAATTTGTATCTGACAATTCTAAATAATGGAAGCTGGTGTTGGTCTGTGTCTATTAGTTATTATTCCATTTGGGTCTCATTCATTGGTCTTATCTTATTGTGTACTTGGTTATTTTTATTTTTAGTATTTGAAACTGGAAACTGTATTTGAAAAATTACAAAGTAATTCAAGACCTAGCATGATGTTATCTTGTTTGAGAGAGAATTTTCATTTGATTCTCATAGGTTCCTACGGATTATAGTCATGCCTATTACTTGAAATACATTTCAAAGATTGAGGTAATTCAAATTTGGGCTGTAGTTCTTATAGAGACTGTACTACTTAAGTGCACTATTACTGCTATTTTTTCCTATTTTTAAATTTGATTGTCTTCCTTTTGTTGAGTTGTATGAGTACTTTATGTATTTTGGATAATAACACCTTTTCAGATGTATCCCCATTCAAATATGTTCTCCCATTCAGTGGGTTTCCTTTTCAATTTGTTGGTGGTTTCTTTTGCTGTGCAGAGCTTTTGATTTTGATGTAGTACCATTTGTTTATTTTCTCCTTAGTTGCTGTTGCCTTAGGAGATGTATCCCTAAACATATTGCTACGTGAGATGGATGAGATTTTACTGACTATGTTCTCCTCTAATATTTTTATGGTTTCATACCTTACATTTAAGTGTTTTATCCACCTTGAGTTTACTCTTGTGTATGGTATAAGTTGGTGGTCTAGTTTCATCTTTTTGCATGTGTTTGTCCAGTTTTCCCACCACTGGACAGACTGTCTTTACTTCACTTAATGTTCTTACCATCTTTGTAAAATATTAATTGACTGCAATGGTGTGGGAAAATTTCTGGGTTGTCTGTTCTGAAACATTGGTCTATATGACTGTTCTTGTGCCAGTACCAGGCTGTTTTGAATACAGTGGCTCTGTAGTATAACTTGATATCTGATATTGTGTCCCACCTACTTTGTTCTGCTTTCTCAAGATTGCTGAAGCTATTCATGGTATTTTGTCATTCCACATAAATTTTTGGAGTATTTGTTCTAGTTCTGAGAAGTATGCCATTGGTATTTTTTTTAATATATTTTATTGATTTTTTACAGAGAGGAAGGGAGAGGGACAGAGAGTTAGAAACATCAATGAGAGAGAAACATCGATCAGCTGCCCCTGCACGCCCCCTACTGGGGATGTGCCCGCAACCAAGGTACATGCCCTTGACCGGAATCGAACCTGGGACCCTTGAGTCTGCAGGCCGATGCTCTATCCACTGAGCCAAACCGGTTAGGGCAAGCCATTGGTATTTTAATAGGGATTGTGTTGAATCTGTAGATTGCTTTGGGTTGTACAGACATTTTAATTATATTAATTCTTCCAATCCATGAACATAGTATACGCTTCCATTTGTTTGTTTCTTCCTCTATTTCTTTTTTCAATGTCCTATAGTTTTCAAAATACAGGTCTTTGACCTCCTTGACTAGGTTTATTCTTAGGTATCTCTTTTTTGTTGTTGTTGCAATGGAAAATGGGATTGCTTTTTTAGTTTCTCTTTCTGAGAGCTCATTATTGGTGTACAAAAATGCCATAAATTTGTGAATGTTGATTTTGTATCCTGCTCCCTTGCCGAATTCATTTATTTAATCTAGTAGTTTCCTGGTGGAGTCTTTAGAATTTTTTATGTGCAATATCATGCCATCTGTGAATAATGAAAGTTTCACTTCCTCCATTCCAATTTGGTTGCCTTTTATCTCTTCATGTATCATGGCTATGTCCAGGACTTCCAATACTACGTTGAATAAGAGTGGTGAAAGATACATCCTTGTCATGTTCCTGTTCTTAAAAAGAATGCTTTTAGTTTTTGCCCATTGAGTTTAGTGTTGTGTGTATGTTTTTCATAACTGGTCTTTATTATGTTGAGTTATGATCCTTCTATTTACACTTTATAAGAGTTTTTTATGAAAAAGTGTGCTAGATTTTGTCTAATGATTTATTTTGCATCTATTGATATGATCATGTGGTTTTTATCTATTAATTTCTTTATGTGATGTGTCACATTTATTAATTTACTAATATTATACCAAACTTGCATCCCTGAAATAAATCCCACTTAATCGTGGTGTATGATATTTTTAATATATTGCTGGATCTGATTTGCTAATATTTTGTTGAGGATTTTAGCATCTGTGGTCAACAGGAATATTGGCCTGTAATTTTCTTCTTTTGAAGTGTCTTTATCTGGATTTGGAATTAGGATAATGTTGGTCTCCTAAAAAGCTCCTTGAAAGTATTCCTTCCCTTTGAATTTTTTAGTATAGCTTAATAAGGATAAGTGCTAGTTCTTCTTTGAATGCTTGGTAAAATTCACCTGTAAATCCATCTGGTCCAGGACTTTTGTTTGCTGGAAGTTTTTTAATTACTGCTTCAATTTCATCAGTGTTATTGTCCCATTCAGGTTTTCTGATTCTTTCTGATTGAGTTTTGAAAGATTCTATGTTTGTAGGAATTGTCCCTTTCACCCTGTTGTCTGGTTTGTTGGCATATAGTTGTTCATAGTATTTGCTTACAATACTTTGTATTTCTGTGATGCCCATTGTTATACAATCTCTTTCATTTCTGATTTTATTTGGGTCCTCTTTCTTTGTTTCTTGATGAATCTGGCTAGGGGTTCATGAATCTTGTCTATCTTTTCAAAGAACCAGCTCTTGGATTTATTGATCTTTCATACTATAATTTTTAGTCTCTATGTCATTTATTTCTTCTCTGATCTTTATTTTTTCTTTCCTTCTATTTCCTTTGGGCTTTTCTTGCTGTTCACTTTCTAGTTCATTTAGCTGTAGGGTTAGATAGTTTATTAGTCATTTTTTTTTCTCATTTTTTGAGGTAGGCCAGTAGAGCTATGAACTCCTCTCTCAGGACTGCTTTTGCTGTATCCAATAAGTTTCGTGTAGTTGTGTGTTCATTTTCATTTGTTTCCAGGATGTTTTTAATTTCTTACTTTATCTAATTGGTGACCCATTCATTGTTTTAATAACATGATATATAACCTCCATATATTTGAGTGTTTTTTTCTTTTTTATTGTAGTTGATTTCTAACTTCATGCCATTGTGATCTGAGAAGATGATTAATATTATATCAATCTTATTGAATTTGTATAGACTTATTTTATGCCTAACATGTGGTGTATCTTTGAGAATGTTCCATGAACACTTTAGAAGAATATGTGTTCTGTTGCTTTGGAGTGAAATCTCCTATAAATATCAACTAGATCCATCTGATTTAAGGCCTCTGTTTCCTTGTTAATTTTTTTTATCTGGAAGAACTATCCAGTGATGTCAGTGGGGTGTTAAAGTCACCTACTATGACTGTATTGCAGTACATCATTCCCTTAAAATTCATCAAGAGTTTTGTTAATGTTCTTGGGTGCTCCTATATTGAATGCATATTTGTTTACAAGGGTTGTATTTTCTTGTTGAATAATTCCCTTTAGTATTACAAAGTGGCCTTCTTTGTCTTTTTTTATGGCCTTTGTTTTGAAGACTATTTTGTCTCATATAAATATTTTGTCTGAAGACTATTTTGTCTGCTACTTTAGCTTTTTTTTTTCCTTTCCATTTGCATGGGATATATTTCCATCTCTTCACTCTCAGTCTGTATATAAGTTTTGTTCTGAGGTGGGCCTCTTGTAGACAGCATATACATGGGTCATGTTTTCTTATCCATTCAGTCACCCTATGTCTTTTGACTGGAGCATTTAATCCATTTACATTTAAGGTTATTATTCATATATATTTATTTATTTATTGCTATATTTATTTTATTTATGGCTATGATCTTCTATTTCTCCTTTCTTTTTCGTAAAGTGGTCCCTTTAATATTTCTTGCATTGCTGGTTTGGTGGTAATGTACTCCTTTACTCCTTTATCCATTTTTTTATTTTTATTTTTTATTTTTTGGTGTGGGAAGCTTTTTAGTTCACATTGAATTTTAAATGATAGCATTGCTAGATATGGTAGTCTTGGATTTAGGCCCTTGCTTTTCTTTACTTTGAATACTTCAAGTCACTCCCTTCTGGCCTGAAGTGTTTCTATTGAGAAGTCAGCTAACAACCTTATAGGAGCTCCTGCAAAGGTACATCTGTCTCTTTCTTACTGTCTTTAATATTTTTTCTTTGTCTTTAACATTTGCCATTTTAATTATGATATGTCTAGGTGTGGGTTTCTTTGGGTTCATTTTGATTGGGACTCTCTGTGGCTCCTGAATTTGTGTAACATAGTCCTTCACCATGTTGGGGAACTGTTCTGTCATTATTTCTTTAAACAGTTTCTCTGTTCCTTACTCACCCTCTGCCCCTTCTGGGATTTCTATGATGCAGATGTTGTTTCATATTATGTTGTCCCAAAGTTCACTTAAGCTCTCTTCCTGCTTTTTATTTCTTTTTATATTTGCTGCTCTAGTTAGGTATTTATTTCTACTTTGTCTTCCAAGTCACTGATTCGGTCCTCTACTTCATCCAGTCTACTTTTAATATCTTCCAGTGTATTCTTAATATCAGGTATATCATTCTTCATTTCTATCTAGTTCTTGTTCATGGCCTTTATTTCCTTTTCCATGCTGTTGTAATTTGCACTAAGTTCCTTAAACATCTTTATAACCATTGCTTTGAACTCTATATCTGATAGGTTGCTTACCTCATCTATTTAGTTCTTTTTCTGGAGATTCATTCTTTTCTCTCATTTTGGGGTTGTTTCTTTGTCTTCCACTTTAGCTGTCTCTTTTTATTTGCTTCTTTTAGGTATTAGATAGAACTGCTATGCCTCTCATTCTTTGTGGGATGGCCTTATATATATAGTGTCTTGAGGGGTCCTGTGGCATAGTCTCTTTGTTCACCTGAGTTGGATGCTCTAGGAATGCCTCCTGTGTGCATTATTTGGACTCTCCTGTTGTAATTGGGATTCAATTGTTGATGTCCTGCTTGTGGTAGTGATTGTCCCTCCTACTTGCTACTAGAGTTGTTCAACTCCAAAGTCATCACGCCAGCTGTTATACAGGTTTTCTATTTGTGGAGCTTGCTAGATTTTGCTCTGATATTGTTGAATCTGGACCCTTGGTGTGTCTATCGTAGGCTTCCTGGGAGCTTCTCTAGTGCAGGATAATGTGAGTCACTGTCCCTTTCTGGAGTTGGGCAACCTGATTGAGGTCCAAGAGTTTGAATCCCATAGTAGTCCAGTGGTCAGGTACTCCTTAGCCCAGAGGCTGGATCTGCCTTGAGTCTCACACTTTGTCCCTATTCTGACCTTTACTCCCTTCCCCCACAGAGCTGGTCCTGCAGGTTTGAGCTGCAAGTGCTTGGGGTCCCACTGGCTTTATTCACTGAGCAGCCCAGGATGGTGTCTGCAGCATGGAGCCAAACTGCTACTAGGTGTACCAGTTAATAATGGCGGATTTCACAATCAAAGAAAACTTGATAATTTCAAGAGAAACATCAAAAGTGCTTTATTCAAAGTAATGTTTATTTCTAGCTACACATTTCCCCCATCTTTCAGGTAATTTGTGGATACTGTGCCAATAGAACTTTTCTTGTTTTGAGGCAAACCATCCAGAGACCCAGTTTTCCACTTCTTCATACATTTTGAAGTGCTGCTCAGAAAAATGCGTGTGCCATCAATCAGAACAAGTGGTAATCTTAAGGAGCAAGGTCTGGTGAATACAGCAGGTGGGTTAATACTTCCCAGGCAAAATCTTTTAACATGTCTTTAACTGGTTTTGAAGTGCGTGATAGTGCATTATCATGAAGCAAAATTACTTTGCCGTGTCTTCTGGCCCATTCTGGTCACTTCATGATCAAAGCATGGTTCAAATTGATTATTTGTTGTCAGTAGTTATCAGTATTAACAGTTTCACCTGGTTTTAGAAGCTCATAATACACCACACCTTTCTGATTCCACCAAATGCAGAGCATTGTCTTCTTTCTGAAGCAATTGGGCCTTGCAGTTGATGTTGATGGTTGACCTGGATCAACCCATGATTTTGTGCATTTGGGATTCTCAAAATAAATCCACTTTTCATTGCCAGTCACAATTCAATGCAAAAAAAATACTTTCTTTTGTGCCATTGAAGCAACATTTTACTGATGACTTTGGTTTTCTATTTGTCTTTCCCTCAGTTGATATGGCACCCATCTTCCTTCCTTTAAAATCTTTCCCATTGCTTATAAATGATTGAAATTGTTTGATGAGCAACGTTTAATCTTTCTGCAAGTTGTTTTTGAGTTTGACATGCATCTTCATTCAATAATGCTTGTAATTGTTGGACTTCAAACTTTTTTGGTTGACCTGGACATTTTTTGTCTTTCAGGTCAAAATTATCACTTTTAAAGCATTTAAACCAGTGTTCACAAGTATCTTCAGATAGAGAATGTTCACCATAAGCTTCTCGAAGTATACAATAACTTTTTCTTCAAATAAAGTAATGAATTAAAACTTCCCACAAATGCTCTTTTTTTGGCATGAAATTTGACATATTTAAGTGTAAAAATATCTATGATGTTAACACTTTCAACAAATTTGACATATGAAGTTTTGAAGCTTGTTGTCAATACAACAAAATAGCATACATATCAAATCGCATATATATCAACATACGTGTAACTCCATTTATTGAAAAAAATCCACACTATTAACTGGTACACCAAGTATTTCTGACTAATTATATCAGGCAAATACTCAATAGGGGGGGTCAACTGTATTCTCCCCCCCGCCCCCCCCCCCCCCCCCCAGTTAAAAACTACCCAGTTAGCAAAGGTTTGGCTGAGAAAGATGCTCTCTGCAGTGTGAAGGAATTACTCAGCATAGGAAACCGGGGTGTCTGCTTTCCAAACTCTAACCCCAGATTCCCTAACCCTTTCTTATTCTTACACAGCTCAATTCCACTCTGCCCTCCCTCTGCAAGAGCCGAAGGTGAGTGGTTGCCCTTGAAATTTTGTGCATTGGCCCTCTAAAAGGGTGCCTGCACTTCCAGCCATCTCTCCCTGGCAGACAGCAACCCTGTTGCTATTCACAGCCAGATGTCATGTGCGCATCTTTCTCAGTTCTGGTGCTCTCTGTTTGGGGGGGGGGGGGGCAGCTTGGAGATTATACCCCAGAATTCTCAGTGGCAATCTCCCACAGTTGAGATATCTCTCCAGAACTTTAGCTGCTGTCTGTGGGAGCTCAGCCAGCCCTTTCATGTCTCCACCCTTCCTTCTAGTTTCTATTCATCCTTGGTTATGAGGATTCTCTCCAGCTAGTGTTACTGATTTATTTTTTATTATCAACCAGCGTTTCTTTGAAAATTATTCAGGGTGATTCGATTATATTGGTATTTAAAACCTATTATAAGCAAACATTTTGATTTGACAAGCACTTTTTTAATAACAGTGTGATAAAATGCATATATTGAAATATTTGTGTACAGATTCAATTATTTTCTTAAGATAAAATTCTATATTTGGAATTGCTGTGTCAAAGTGGTAATATTACAATTGAATATGTGTTACCAAATTTATTCTATAGAGGTTCACTGTAATTTATATTGCAGCAATACTTGAACTCCATTTGCAAGGTGACTATTGACAAAATTAATTATTCTGAAAAGAATAACTAGGATGATGACAGAGCTAAATTATGAAAATATTAGTTTATATACTATTATATATTTTCACCTGCTAACTTTGTCAACATAAGTCTAGGTAATAAACATTCAAACATATGATAAGTTTTTTTTCTGTGTATATATTGATCCAATTGCTTATTTATTCAATAATAATTTCTGAATGTCTAACATATATCAGGCAATGAGGGATTCTACTACTAGCTATGATGAAACTTACAGTTCAGTGGAAAAGACATTTAATAAACAGTTTAAAAACAAAATATGCAAAGTTAAAAAAAAAAGAAGGTAGTGCCAAATAAGGAACTTATGTTAACCTGCTTATCTAGGGTGATTAGGGAAAGTCTCTTGTATTAAGTATCAGTTAGATATGAATAGATGATGGAGTTAAGTGTAGAAATCAACCCAGAAAAAATACAGAGATCCTGAAGAAACATGCCTACATGGTGGTAAAATCAGTGGTAGATAAGAGGAAGTAAATTTGCAAAAGAAAAGCAGTGACTAAGTCAAGCAAAAGTCTTCAAAGAAAGGTAAAGAATGATGATTTAACTGTCAAGACACCAAAAAATATTTAAAGGTTTTTTTTTAGCAGTTATCATATAAACTGACTTTTTTTTTTTTTTTTTTTTTTTTTTTAATGGAACTGCCTTAGGACATCGCAATTCCACTTCTGGAATTTATCCAAAGAATTCCAAAACACTAATTCAAAAGAAAAATGCACCCGTATGTTCATTGCAGCATTCTTTATAATAGGCAAGATATGGAATGAGCCCAAGTGCCCATCAATAGCTGAATGGATTAAAAAAGCTGTGGCACATATGTACAATGGAATGTCAGTGGGCCATAAAAAATAATGAAATTGTACCATTTGTGTCAGTATGGATAAACTTAGAGATATTATACTGAGGGAATTAAGTCAGTTAGAGAAAGACAAATACCATATGATTTCACTTATATGTGGAATCTAAAGAACAAACAACATTGAAGTAGATTCATAGACACAGAGAGCAAACTGATGATTGTCAGAGGATAGGGGATTTGGGAGACTAGATAAAAGAGGTGAAGCAATTAAGAAATACAAATTGGTAGTTACAGAATAGTAGCAGGGATGTAAGTAAAGCATAGGGAATATAGTCAATAATACTGCGATAACTATATATGGTGTCAGTTGGGGTACTGGAAATATGGAGGGGAATACTATGTAAAGTATATGATTGTTTACTTCTAAGCTGTACATCTGAAACAAAATAAATTGAAAGAAAAAATTATATACTCTATGTTGACATGGATATACATCAAAAGCACCTTCATATACTAGAAGATATATGGTGCTATATTTTAAGAATCCTAAAAAATGATTCTTTGACACAGCAAACTTCTTTTAAGGATTCTGTCAGAATTTGTGGCAAAGACTTATATATATAAAACAATGCTTATCACAGAATTATTTATAATAGCCAAATTTTGGAAACCACACAAATGTCCAACAACATAGCATAGCAGGAAATGGTTTTAATGACTTACAGTATGGTCACACGATAGAATATTATGTAGACTTACACAGCAATGATTTGAAAAATATTTAATGGCATATAAAGAGGAAATGTGACAATAAATTATTTGGTAAAATATACCAAAATAAAGTTTACATTTTTTGAAAAAAATAGTTTGTAGACCACCAACAGTGAAAGCAGGAAGGCCAAGAAGGAAATTATGCATTGCTATATTGGTGATGGTTTGGAATACAAAGCTTGTCGTGAAATGATAAAAATGACTGTATGTGAGATATACTTTAGCAGTATATTCAATAGAACTAAATGACAGACCAAATAAGGCAGTGAGGAAGAAGAACCAAGAAAGACTCAGTTTTCCAGCTTGAGCAACTGAACACATAATGGTTTAAATGAATAATATGGAAAAAGGAAGGCAGGTACCTAGAATCCTATATGCCACAGTTACATTGTTTGCATCTGCCTAACTCAATATACTCTAAGCTTCCTCTGCACAGGAATTTTTCTTTATCTATTCTTTGACCCCTATTGCCTAGCACAGTGGTCGACAAACTGCGGCTTGCGAGCCACATGCAGCTCGCGAGCCATGATTTGCCGCTCTGTTGACTAATGAGTTTGCCGACCACTGGCCTAGCACAATGTCTAGCATAGGGTATGCCCCCAATAAGCATTTGCCTGAATAAATGGATGTATGAATGATTAAAGAAAATAAAGATTACCCCTTCACTTTCCAGAGTGGACAACTAGAAATAATGGCTCATAAATACAGGATGACATATTTCACTTTTATGTAAATACTAGAGGCCCAGTGCATGAGATTCATGCACTGGAGGTGGGATCCCTTAGCCCAGCCTATGCCCTCTCACAGTTCAGGGCTCTCACAGTCCAGGACCCCTTGCTCCTGACTGTCCACATGCAGCGGAGGCAGAAGAGGCTTCCTCCACTGCCACTGCTCTTGCCAGCCATGAGCCCGGCTTCTGGCTCAGTGGTGCTCCCCCTGTTGGAACGCACTGACCACCAGGGGGGCGCTCCTGTGTTGAGTGTCTGCCCCCTGGTCATTCCTCTGTTTGGTCTATTTGCATATTACGCTTTTATTATATAGGAATAGAGGCCTGGTGCACAAAATTCATGCATGGGGGGTGTGTCCCTCAGCCCGGCCTGCACCCTCTCCAATCCAAGACTGCTGGCTTCTAACCGCTCATCTACCTGCCTGCCTTATCGCCCCTAAACACTCTGCCTGCCTGATTGCCCCTAACCGCCTCTGCCTCGGCCCCCACCACAGTGGCTTTGTCCAGAAGGATGACCAGAAGATGTCTTGTCGACCTGGTCTAATTAGCATATTACCCTTTTATTAGTATAGATTAGTCAGCTCAGACAGCCATAACAAAATATCATAAATTTGTGAGGCTTAAACAACAGAAATATATTTTTCTCACAGTTCTGAAGGCTGGAATTTGGGGTCAGGGTACCAACATAGCATCGTCCCATACACCAGAAAGTGGTGGATTGATTGCCAGTCAGGGCACATGCCCAGGTTGCAGATTCAATACCCAGTCCAGTGAGGGCAGGAAGCAATAGAACAATGCTTCTCTTCTCTCCCTTCTTCTCTCTGAGATCAATTAAAATGAATGATAAATAAATAATGTTCACTAAGTATGGCTTTAACAGGAAATACATTAATGATCTATGAAGTGAAAAACTAGTTATAACACAAATATACAGCATGACCCCATTTAAAAAATATTTATTGATTTCAGAGGAAGGGAGAAGGAGAGATAGATAGAAACATCAATGATGAGAATCATTGATCAGCTGCCTCCTTCACACCCCTACTGAGGATCAAGCCCGAAATTTGATCAGAAATCATATCGTGACCTCTTGGTTCATAGATCTATGCTCAACCACTGAGTCCCACCAGCCAGGCCCCATTTTTATCAATACCAGGCACATGAGGTACATTGGCAAGATCTCACTCTTAGATGAAAGTCTGAAATTGCCCAAACTCCTTTGCTTGGATATGAATTCATTTCTGCCAATTGGATGCACTTGCACAATATTTTGAAGGCAGAGGTGGGGCAGAGGCATCTTCCCACAGTTTGGGCTGTTTGCTGCTGGTGATCATGTTTGCAGAGATGTGGAGGTTTTCTGCAGCGGAATCCAGGCTGTGCACAGGCAGTTGTGGCAGAGGCAGTGCCCAGTGACCTGTTTTGTGGGAGCTGGAGGGCACTTGCGGGGGAAGCAGTTTCCTGATCCCCAGGTCACAGCTGTGCCAGTCTCCTAGAATTCAGTTGTGGCTGAGGGGTCAGCTCCTCCCACTGGGCAGGGAGTCTTTCCTGGGAGCCCAGCCTAATACCCACCCCTCCAGCTTCACGATGATTTCCCAAGCACCAATTCCCTGTGCTAAATTCTTTCCTGCCCAAAATAGAAAAGATCTAAAAACATTTTGGATCCTCTACTTTCAATGAAAACAATGCTGCACAGGGTCAGGTCTGAGAAATGGGTAAGATGTTGTGGAAGGCTCCCTTTTTGAGTCTCAGCTTCCTCTTCTGTAGAACCGAGACCAAAGATTATCTGTTCATAGTTACTGAAGACCATGGCAGCTGTGTTTCCTGAAGATAGCCACAACATTTCCTATCCCTCCTGTGGCCTTACCACTTTCTGCCACGTCCTCTGTCTTGAAGTGGGGCTGACCTCTGAATTCCAAGGCCAAGGCCAAAAAAGTGTGGGGCTGCAGCCCCGCCCATCTGCCAGGATTTCCAGCTCCAGCCCTGCTCACGCTGCTCAGGGCTCTGTCTGGCATGGGGCCTTGCCCTCCTGGCTTGCTTCCCCTCCCGTCTGCAGCCCAGCACCTCACTGCACATCATGGCCCACCTGCTGGTGCTGCTGGGCTCAGCAGGTGGGGTAAGAGCCCATATTGGGCCTTGTACCTCCTAGCTCCTATGTGTCACTGCCACCTGTGCCCTTTGGCCCCTATTCCTGCCATTGTTTTGACCAAGGCCAATGCCCAGGTGTTGTGTATGGCCCATGGGGACTGCTGTGGCCACCAGGAAAGCCTCCCCACCTTATCCCCAACTCCAATACCCTGATCCCGGGTCCACTTCTGCCAAAGGAGAGCTTGGCCCACACAGCTGCCCGAGACTGAGACTGAGCAACTCCAAGATCCACAGACCCCAAATTTCTGCCAGCCAAGGCAGTTGGCCAGCTGGACCCACCCTGATCGGGGTGATGGGGGTGATCCGGCCCAGATCAGGCTAGTTCGCTGGCCGCAGTGGGTGTCATAGTGACCAGTCGTTAGGTCATTATGGTCGTGACAGTGTTATGGTCTCTGGATTTTTATATATATAGACTAGTGGCCCAGTGCATGAATTTGTGCACCTTGAAAGGAACTGTGGGCAGCGAGGTTGCGGTGGGCACAGGGGCAAGTTTTGGCCCATCCTCCATCCCCCAGCCATGCCCCTCCAGCTGTGGCCCCCAGTCCCCTGTCTGCTTAGCAGCCTGTTCCCACTGCCACTGCTCCCATGCACTGATGGCACGGAGTGATTGGTGCCGGCGCCAGCAGCAGGTGCAAGCAGGGCTGGCGATGTCAGCTGGTGTGAGCAGCAGCTGCTGCCCCAATCACCCCTCAGGAGCAGGGGGAGGTGGAGAAGCCCTGAGGGATGATCGGGGCTGGCAGCCACCACTTGCACCTGCTGACAGCCTTGAGCAATTGGGGCCAGTGCTAGCAGAGGGTGCAAGCAGGGTCAGAGCCAGTGGCAGGTGTGAGCACTGGGTGGGACCACAGCACATGGGAGCAAAGAATTTTCAGTAACCACCAGAGGCTCGCCCCAATGACAGTGACCGGCACCCTGCCTTGGTCTGGCCCCTCTGCTCACCTGCTCCACCATCCTGCTGTGGCCAATGCCTGCCATGTTCTGCACTCCGCCGCCTCATGTCAATGCTTGTCATGTTTCATGCATGCCCCCTGGTGATCAGCACATGTCATAGCGACTGGTTGTTCAGTTGTTTTGCCTTTGGTCTATTTGCATATTAGGGTTTTATATATATAGATTTCCAGCTAATTAGAACTATACAAATGAAGGAGGCTGATTTCAGAATAACATGTTCTCTGGTAACTGAAATATTTAAGCAGAGTTTTGTTGAAAATAAGACAGATGTCTAATTTGGAAATAGAATTGGAAATTAATTCAGGCAGAAAATATTAATTTTTCTAACCCTTCTACTTAATCCCTCTTTAAGTTCAGAATACCTTTCATTGGCCTTACCTCTGAAAAATGACTTTTATTTCCTGTTAATGGAGTTAGTGAATTCATGTTAAAGGTTTGTCTTCAAATGCCTCCAAGAAATTAAAATAACTGCTTCCTCTTTTCATATTCATACAATCCCGGGCTTATATTTTCCAGAGTTCAGCCAGGGTGCCAAGAAGTCTGGTCCAACTAATCAGGAATAAAGAGAAAACATGAGGCATTCACTCACTTCTAATCAGAATCTCATCCCCTGCTTTACCAGGTAATAAGGGCATGGGAGATTAAAGTGTCTTGGTTATAGGAAGAGCAGTAGGATTAGTAGGATTGCACTTTGCTAGTTGTTATAATTTGTTCATTTAGGAAATTGGCTTGAAAATCTTTATTTTACAATGGACCCAGGACTCTACTTAAATCCCATAGCATAGAGAGGGTAAAGGGCTTTTAAAAATCTGTTTCTTGCCTGGCCGGGGTAGGTCAATGGTTGAGCATTTACCTATGAACCAGGAGACCATGGTTTGATGCCAGGTCAGGGCATATGCCTAGGTTGCTGGCTCATTCCTCAGTAGGGGTCATGCAGGAGGCAGCTGATCAATGGTTATCTCTCATCATTGATATTTCTATCTCTCTCTCCCTCTTCTTTCCCCTCTAAAATCAATAAAAAATAATCTGTTTCTTCCCCCAAAAAAGTATTTTTTCTCATTTATTATTATTAATAAAACTTAAAGGCCACAGATGTGAAAAATAGATGGATCTTGGTAACCACAGTGATTCTGGTTAAAAAATCAGTTAGAACATTTTTGTTTGTTTATTTGATTTTTTTGGCTGTGGGGTAAGGGACAGAGGAGTGAGTGAGGATCCCAGATCACCACTGATTTTTTTGACCTGAGGCAGTATGCTTTTATAGGTTTTATTACATTTCTAAGTCAGTTTATTTTGCAGAAAGGGACCTATATCTAGAAAGTTTTAACACCAGTAGACAATTTCACTGTTAAGACTTTTTAAATCTTGAATGTTTCATGGTTGTGTCTCACTATTCAATTTAACTAATTGTTCAGGCAGGATAACCCTGCTATACCAAGAGTATATCAATACTTTGATTTGGATATATTAAATCCAGAAAATAACATGCAGAAGATAAATTAGAAGTGAACATTCTTCTGCTCTTAGTAAATTGAATCAGGAATTTTTACAAACTCTGCTTAAATGGGGAAGCCCAAAAAATTCAATAATTAAAGTTAGGAATACTCAGCAGAATTGCCTATACTTCAAGAGTATAAAGTAAGTACTTATTAAAATGATGATTTTGCAGCTCTGTTACTTTAATTTTGTGAATTTGCATAGTTGATATGTTTAGATAATCTCAACTTTACATTTTTTTATCATGATCTAAATGTTTTCCTGAAGTTCTTTTATATAATAGGACTTTGTCTAGTTTTTATCTACATTTTGATCATCCTATATAATAAAGAGGTAATATGCAAATTGACCATCAGTGCAACACACAAGAGGGCTGCCCCCATGTGGACACAAGATGGCCATCAGGGGATGACAGTTGGGGGTGATCAGGCCTGCAGGGGAGGGCAGTTAGCGGTGACCAGGCCGGCACGGGAGGGCAGTTAGGGGCAATTGGGCCAGCAGGGGAGCAGTTAGGTGTCCATCAGGCTAGCAGGGGAGTGGTTAAGGGGGTGATCAGGCTGGCAGGCAGAAGTGATTATGGGCAATCAGGCAGGTAGGCAGGCGAGCAGTTGGGAGCCAGCAGTCCTGGATTGTGAGAGGGATGTCCGACTGCCCATTAAACAGGCAGTCGGACATCCCTCATGAGTCCCAGATTGGAGAGGATGAAGGCTGGGCTGAGGGACACACACCCCCCCCCCCATGATGAATTTCGTGCACTGGGCCTCTGGTATAATATAAAAATCATGAACAAGGAAGGTAATGAAAAGCTACCTATTAATATATCTTCATACCCAGTCAGGTACAAATTGCAGCACTTTTATGGATAAGCACTATTACTTTTGGAATAATTGCAGAAGTGTTCTTTATGTCTTTTGTTATTAGCTACTTGTAATGCTTTTAAATTCTCCCCAGATTTCATTTTGTTTCTGTGGTCTTGTCCCTGCCTTTCCCTTCTCTCCTTTCTTTGTGCTACCTCTCTTCACCGCACCCTTCCATGGGCCTGACAACATTCTATAAGGATGTTTAATAAGTGTCTTATTTTTAACCCTTGCAGAAAAACACCCTTCCCACACACAGTTCCCTTTATGGATAACTCCAATCAATGGTTGTTATAAAAATAACACAAATGAATATTAGGAAGCTTTGAAAAAGACTCTCTTGAAATTATAGATATCGGGTAATGATTGGCTCAAACAATAGTTGCTTGAGAATCAGAACAACAATAACCATAATATCACTGAACACCTATTATAGTGTGCATCAGTAAATTAAATGATCAATCTTCCTAGCAAATACATATTAGGTATTTTTATATGAGACACACCTTTAGAGGCTTGGATATAGCAGTGATGAATCCCTGCTTACAAAGGCTTTATAATCTAACTAGAGGCCCAGTGCACAAAATTCGTGCACGAGGGGAAGTGTTCCCTCAGCCCAGCCTGCATCCTCTCTAATCCAGGACCCCTCAAGGGATGTCCAACTGCCCATTTAGGCCCGATCCCACTGGACATCCCTCTCACAATTTAGGACTGCTGGACATCCCTCTTGTAATCTGGGACCACTGGGTCCTAACTGCTCACCTGCCTATCTGCTTGATCGCACCTAACTGTCTGCCCTGCTGACCTGGTCACCCCCAACTATCCCTCCTGCGGGCATAGTCACGCCCAATTTCCCCCCCTCGCTGGCCTGGTCACCTCTTAGTGTCCCTCCACCAACCTGGTTGTCCCTTACTGCATCCCCTGCCGGCATGGTCACCCCAAACTGCCTTTCCCACCAACTCAGTCACCCCTAACTGCCCCCCTCTGCCAGCCTGGTTGCCCTTCACTGCCCCCCCCCCTGCCGGTCTGGTTGCCCCCAACTGCTCCCCCTGCAGAACTGGTAGCCCCATGCAGCCTGCCGCTCAGTCATTTGGGCATTGCTAACTAACCCCTGCCAGCCTGGTTGCCCCACACTGCCTGTTCGATAGTCCATTTGGTTGTTTCAGATGCAATGGTCGCTTAGCCATATATATATATATATATATATATATATATATATATATATATATATGTCAAGAAAGGAAAATATAGGATTTTAGTTAAAGATAAAGGCCATACAAAATAAATCAGGGTCTTGGTAAAAAACATCACAAGAAATTTGAAAACTCCATTTGTTAGAATGGTTAAGAAAGTGTTATCATATGGGGGTGATATTTGATCCTAAAACAGCCTTTACCTGACTCCATTGAGTCTATATTCCTGCCAAAGGCATATCAACAGTGTTTTATAATCAGATAAGTAAACTAATAGAGTCACTGTAAAAATGATGCAAGAGGGAAAGAGGAGTAGCTATAATAACCTATATTAACTTTTGGCAAGCTGGGCAGAGCAGATATACAGACTAATCTTGACCATAGAATGTACTTACCTTTTACATTAAACAAATATTTTCCCAACACAATGCTTTAAACTTCCATATTATATTCTAGGGAAGTGATGGAAAGATAATTTCATCAGGAAAAGCAGCTTGTGATTGCATGTTGGGTTCTTTGTCACAGATGGGCCAGGCTCAAAGTACCCAGGCCTATCATCTATACTAATAATAGAGAAATATGCAAATTATCTGTTACAGCCTCAGGTCACAACCGGATCAGTAGGCTGCGTCCCTGCCCTCTGCTCAGGCAGCTGCAAGGCCCGGGGTAGGATAGGATATGATAGGAGGGGATAAGAAAGGAGAGGGAGAGGAAGGCAGGCCTGCATGAAGACAGGCCGAGAGGAGAATCAGAAATACAGAAAGGTAACAAGAAAAAGATGCAGGAATGGAAAAGGGAAGGAAATGCAGGGCTGCACTTGGGAGGGGGTGGCGACCTCGGGGGGTGGGGGTGGGGTGGGGAGAAGCAGGTGCGCCCAGCAAGGGGCGGGGTGGGAGCCCCACCCAGACGTGGGAGGAGGGTGGAGAGCAGTAGCCCCCAGTGTGGGCTGTTTTCGGGGAGGCACCCATGAGTCCGGGATGGAGTGGTGGATGGTCCGAGGCCTTCTGGGCAGAGGTGCTCCTGCTTCACGGTGCCAGCAGCAGTGCCCGGGCAGTGCAGCCCATGGCCACCCTCCCTGGGCTGGGCGTCCTGGGCAGGGAATGGGAGCAGGACGGTGGCAGGGAGGCCGGGGAAGGGCGGGGGGGGGGCGGCAAACACCTGTCCGGAGCTCAGTACTGGGCTGGGGGTTAACTCCCCCCTGCCAATGGAAGCTTTAAGAAGGGAGGGAGGGAGGGAAGAACTTTATAAAGGAGTCAGTAGACAGCAGAGTTAAAGAAGGAAAGAGGATGTATGAGTGAACTGTAGGAGCTATAATGAAAATCAAGTATAGGTGTGTACTGGGGACAGATTTTAAAAGTAAGAGTCAAAAAAGAAAAAAGATAAATGATAATGAATAATTAAGCAGGTAGATAGATATTAAAACAGTGGAAGTAAGTAGAGAAGAATTTATGGGGAAAGTAGGATGAGAGAGAAAGAGGGAGGGAAGAAAAGTTTTAAAGGGGAGCCAGTAGAGCTTGAAAGGAGAATGGGAAGAAGGAAGAAATCGGGGAAGGAGCAAAGCAGGTCTGAGGGAGGAAGTGAAGAAAAAAATTAAGGTGGGAAGGAAGAAAAAGGGGAGGGAATGCAGGGTTAAAGATAAAGGAAAGAAGGAATGTGGGGAGGGAGGGAGGGTAGGAGAAAGATGGGAAGAAGGATGATGGAATAGAAGTAGGAAATAAGGAGGAAAGAAAAGTTTTTTAAATGATGAGTCAGTAGGAAAATGTGTTACATAAAAGAGAGAGAAAAATTGTGTGAGAGGGAGAAGTCAATAAGGAAGTCAAATACAATTGTGTGTGAAGGGGATAAGATTAAAAAAATGTTAATGGGGCAACCAGGCCAACAGGGGAGGGCAGTTAGGGGCATCAGGCAGGCAGGCACAGTGGTTAGGGCAGGCAGGCAGGTGAGTGGTTAGGAGCCAGAGGTCACAGATTGTGAGAGTGATGTCCAACTGCCAGTTTAGGCCTGATCCCCTTAGCTGGCAGTTGGACATCCCCCGAGGGCTCCAGGATTGGAGACCGTGCAGGTCAGGCTGAGGGACCCCCACCTCTCCGTGCATGAATTTTGTGCACTGGGCCTCTAGTATATAATAAAAGGCTGATATGCAAATTGTCCCCTTGGGAGTTTGACTGGAAGACCAGGAGTTTGATTGCTCACTATGTCGTGCACTACCACCAGGGGGCAATGTGGAACATGGCGGGCAACCACCAGCAGCAGGGCACTGAGGGAGCAAGGGAAGGAGGAGTCAGGAAGGCGGGGAGGCCAGGAGGTGGGGAACCTGATGGGCCCTCATCGCAGGCCAGGCCTAGGGACCTTACCCATGCACAGATTTCATGCACCAGGCCTTTAGTATAGGATAAGTATAAAAAAAAAGAGTTCATGAGTCTGAAAAGAAAATACTGTCATTTTAAACTTTTACCCAGTACTTGAAAGTATTTTTTTAATGTAAGTTTGCTAACTCAAATTCAGAAAATGGTATCAGGGGGTTGGTGACATAACCTTTGTCATAATTTAAAGAGTACTACCAAAAATAAATGCAATCCTTTACTTATTTATTTATTTTTGTATGAAGGATTTTTACAACTGAGACTCATTTTGGCATGAGTAGTTTAAATATGTTCATTCTTGGTTCATTTGATAGCATTTTGCATTTTAGTTTACTTGCTTACTAGCTTTTCAAATTTTTATAAAATTCCATTGATCTTTGTGTTTGTACAATTGAACTAAAATTGAATAAAATTTAATCAGATATTAATAATTCAAAAAGTCTATACATTAAGTTATTGGGGAAAGGAAGTATTTGCTATTGAGAAAAATTTAAATTGATTTATACATTTAGAAATTTCCATCTTTTTCTCTTTTTAAAAATAGTTAATATACCTATTTTATCTTTCAAGTTGGTAAAGTGTTAGCCTGTTAAAATAGATTTCTCAAATACTTTATATGTGATATCATCTACCACACATTGCTGCCCAAAATAACAACAACAAAAATCTTCACAAGTACATGTTTAGTTTAAAATCTTCATGCAAGTCAGCTCTTTTAAGAATAATTCATTCAACATGGCAAGAGTCAAACCTCAGGAATCATAGAAATGTGGACTTATTCTTAGACCAGCAAGTTAGAATTAAAGGCCATTATACCCAATCCAGGTTCAGACGTTGATTATACTATTCCATCCCAGTGTTCACTAGACTGTTTTCTGGTTCTGAAAAAGCTTACCCAACTAGACAAACTGGATTAGAAAGAGTGATATTACTCATAAATTCTGCCTTCCAAATTATTGTGCCTACCTCTTCCTCAAGTAAA